>NC_081425.1:93565122-94165122 GCF_949786415.1 Peromyscus eremicus | reverse complement strand
CCCTACTTAGGGTGTTCTGTCTTTTGGTTGGGTTCTTCTTTTTATTTAGAAATATGCTTAAACAATATCTCCTTAGGGAACCTGGTATGACATCTGATCCCTTGTATAAGACTATTATCACTACCAGGTAGTATTAATGACTTTGGGTCTTTACTGTAGTACTTTTTTTTTTTATCTAGAATGAAAATTCTTTCAAAGTAACTCTTTTCAACTCTTGGAGGGTGTAAGAGGGTGTGGCCCCTCGAAGTCAATATAGGACACACCCAGACGCCAAATTCTCAGCACAAGAAGATTTATTACCCCAGAGAGGCAAGCAGTGGTGGGGTGGGGTTGCAGCAGCAGTAGCAGGTGTTTTTGACAGGAGTTGGTTTTTAAGGAGAAAAGGGGAAAATCTAGAGGGAGTTGGTAAATCCTGACTGGACATATTAGGCAAATAATAAAGTTTTGATTGTTGAACCTTGATGTTTTGTCTCAGGAATGAACCAGTGGCCAAATAAAGCAATGGACCTTGGGGGCTAGATTTAGGAATGTAGTGTACTGGTTTTCAGCAAATGAGAGAGAATGGTAAAAAGCAAAACCTGTTGGTGCCATGTTTGCCATGTTCAGATCTATTAGAGAGCCCTTCATTGGGAATGTAAACTAGTACAACTCACATGGAATTCAGTATAGAGGTGACCCAAAAAATTAAGATGAAACTACCCTACAACCAGACATACCACTCCTGGGCATATTCATAAAGGACTCTAGGTCTTACAACAGAGATACTTGCACATCCATGTTTATTGTTGGACTGTTAACACACAAGAACAGATAATGAGAAGGTGGCATATATGCACAATATAATTTTGCTCAACTAGTAGTAAAAATGAAGTTATGGAACATGAAGGAAAAAGGATAGAATTGAAAAGTACTGTTAATTGAGGTGACCTAGTCTCAGAAAGAAAAAAAAAACATTGCTGTTCTCGCTCATGTGTGAATCTTAACTTACTTTTTATGTTTGTATTTATATAAATACCAGTTGTGAGAGTTGATGCAGACTATGATACTAGATGGAAGGCAACGAGAGGGAAGGGGGGCCATTCAGAAAAGGGGAGTAGGACAAAGGTCACAGGTGACAGAGACATGGAAAAGAGCCTGGAGGAGCTGAAAGGGCTCAAAGGAGGGAAGAGTGGGGAAGAGCATGGGAGAAAAACACAAAAGCACGTGTTCAAAATATCCTAATAGACATGTGCTGCTGCTTCTTTCTTCTTCTTTTTCTTCTTCTTTTTCTTTTTTCTTTTTCTTTTTTTTTTTTTTTTTTTGAGACAGAGTTTCTTTGTGTAGTCCTGACTGTCCTAGAACTCATTCCATAGACCAGACTGGCATTGAACTCAGAGATCCTCCTGCCTCTGCCTCCCAAATGCTGGGATTAAAGGCATGCACTACCACTGCCCAGCTAGAACATACTTTTATATGCTAGTAAAAATAGATCTCTTGGTTATTTTACTGAAGACTGCTCAGTAAATACAGCAATGTTTGGCTCATCCAAGACATTTAATTACTTGATTAGTGAATGACTAATAAGTGAATTCAGATTATATGAATAATTGAGGAAACCAGCAGAAATCTCTCCATTTTATAAGCTATACATTTAATTATAATAATGTCCTATAATATAATTTATAAAACTATAATCACATGAATAGATGAAATTATTTTGAATGTAAACTGTGCTCAGTTTAGAGTGGTTCATGCAGGCTTGGTAAACAAATCTGTATAAAAAAGTGAACACTGCTAGATATGTAAGAGAATTTGGGCTCTCCTACCGGTTTCATAATACCCAGTTACGTGAGGCCATTCTTATTGCTATTATAGACTTACAATAAACTTAATAACTTGAAGTCAGGTCAATTTATTTTTTTATTCTAGTATAAATCAGAAGTTCTAGATGAGTTTTATTGGGCTAAAGACAGTGTCATCCACTCTGGGTCCCTTGAGTATACCTAGAGTAGAATCCCATTTAGTGTCTTTTCCAGTTTTTAAATGCAAATTGCATCCCTTGGCTCATGGTCTTTTATCTTTAAAGCTAGCTTAGGAGCATCTCTAATCTATTTCCTACTCAGACATTTCTGCCTCTTGTTGGTGAAGAGGCTTGTGGTTAGAATCAGTCCACTGAGATAGTCTACAGGAATGTTTCCAGTTCAAAATCATTAACTCAATCACACACACAAAGTTCTACTTTCTATGTAAGGGAATATATTCATAAGTTGGGGAATTTGTACATGGGCATTTTTGAGGATCCATTATTCTTCCTAGCAGAATAGTAGGTGTGAAAATCCTGACTTAATTGAGAGTCAAGCCAATACATTACTTTCTCTGTAAGACACATTTATAAAAGCTTTGCTGAGTACTTGGCATTATTTTTGTATGCTGTGGATGCCCAGCATCTCTGGAAGGCTACCCTCTAAGTCTTGCCAGCCTATGGAGTGTTTATAGCCTATATAATTCAAACCTGTGCAGAAAGCACCCCAAATCTATCTAGCTAAAAAGTCTCAACCATTTTCCTTCCTAAGTCAGGCCTGGATCAATGCCCTCTGTGTTCTCATGTTCCCCATGTTTCAATCTCTTTCTTCTAATGATCTCTCCACGCAGCCATGGAGAATATTTGGAAAGGATAGTAGGACTTTTGGATAAAAAAGAAATGTTAATATTGCTCATTGACATTGAATTATGTTCAGGCTCTGCCAAATTGGAGCCATTTGTTATCTTTTTAAATAAAAATGCAGAAATTATTGTCTCCTTTCTTTGTCTTTAATAGCAATAGATTTATCTTCATTGTCTTTGCAGACTCCACATTCTCAATGGTTTTACTAGTTCTTGATCCTTTTCATTTTGTTCTATACCTCTGCCTAAGCACAGTGTCCTTTCCAGGTATGTACATAAAACTCAAGATTTTGAAACAAACATGAATATGTTGTTGGCCCAATAAACAATAAATCTCTGATTTAACTGCCCGGGTATATCTAACCTAAATCAGGCTTAAAACAAACTCAAATTTCCAAGTTTGAACTCATAGCCTTGCCTGCCAATAAATAGCCTATCATACCTCAGTAAGTGGCACCAACATTCAAGTGTACTAAAAGTAAATGTAATTGCCATTTTTTTACACCTCCATGACATCCAATTTCTCTCCATCTTCAGTGTCATATATGTGGGTCAAATTGGAGTGGACTTTTAGGTGGACTCATTTTCATACACCCAAATCTGTGTGTTGTCATTGTTGCTTGTCATTAACCTCACACTATTCAGAGTAATATCACCAAAATATGAAAAAAATCTTTTAAATCCTCAGCTATAGTACCTTTAAAATACTCTTCACACTGAGAATACAGACCCACTTACTCAGTCATACATTCAGTAGATATTTATTCTACTATCCCTGTATTAAGCACTATTTGAGCCACAAGGGGTATGCAAAGAGCAAAATAAGCACAATCACCTTCTGAAAGACATTTTTAAAATAATAATTATTATTCCACCTAATATCCCCCCTACCTGATCCCCCCAAGTCCCATCCCCACCTGCTCCCATTCTACCCTTAAAATCTATTCTCCTTCCCCCTCCCAGGGAGATCCCTGCATCCCCCCTAGAAACCTCCTCTTTATCTAACCTCTCTGGGTCTACCAATTGTAGCTTGATAATCACTTACTTAATGGCTAATATACCCTTATAACTGAATACATACCATATTTATCTTTCTGGGTCTTGGTTAGCTCACTCAGGACAATTTTTCTAGTTCCATGCATTTGCCTGCAATTTCATAATATCATTTTTAACAGCTGAGTAACACTCTATTGTGTAAATGTACCACATTTTGTTTATTCTTTATTCAGTTGAGGGAAATCTAAGTTGCTTTCATTTTCTAGCTATTATGAATAAAGCTGCAATGAACACTGTGAAGCAAGTGTCCTTGTGGAAGGAGGATGGAGCATCCTTTGGGCATACGCCCAAGTGTGGTATAGATGGATCTTGAGGTAGATCAATTCTCAACGTTCTGAAGAACCGCCATATCTGTTTCCAGAGTTGCTGTGCAAGTTTGAACTCCCACCAGCAATGGAAGAGTATTCCCCCATATCTGTTTCCAAAGTAGCTGTACAAGTTTGAACTCCCACCAGCACTGAAGGAGTGTTCCTCCTACTTCTCTTCTCATTATCACCAGCATGAGCTGTCACTTGTGTTACTGATCTTAGCCATTCTGAAAGGTGTAAGATGGAATCTCAAAGCAGTTTTGATTTGTATTTCCCTGATGACTAAGGATGTTGAACATTTCTTTAAGTGTTCCCTAGACATTTGAGTTTCCTTTAGTGGGAATTCTCTGTTTAGTTCTGTAATATATTTCTTAAGTGGACTATTTGGTTTTTTGATATCTAATTTCTTGACTTCTTTATATAACTAAGATATTAGTCTTCTATCAGAGGTGACATTGATAAATATCTTTTCCCATTCTGTAGGCTGCAGATTTGTCACATTAACAGTGTCCTTTTCCTTACAGAAGCTTTTCAGTTTCATGAGGTCCCATTTATTAATTGTTGAGCTTAATGTCTGCACTATTGATGTTCTGTTCAGAAAGTTGTCTCCTGTGTCAGTGTATTCAAGGCTACGCCCCACTTTCTCTTCTATCAGATTAAGTGTATCTTGTGTTATGTTGAGGTCTTTCATCCACTCAGAATTGAGTTTTGTCAGGGATGATAGGTATGGATGCATTTGGATTCTTCTACATGCAGATACCCAGTTTTACCAGGATATTTGTTAAAGCCGTTGCCTGCTGTGGGATGGTCTGTATGTCAAATGTGTTGCTGATTGGTCAATAAATAAATCACTGATTGGCCAGCGGCCAGGCAGGAAGTATAGGCGGGACTAACAGAGAGGAGAATTGAGAGAACAGGAAGCTGGGTGGGGGAGACACTGCCAGCCGCCACCATGACAAGCCGCATGTGAAGATCCTGGTAAGCCACGAGCCATGTGGCAAGGTATAGATTTATAGAAATGGATTAATTCAAGCTATAAGAACAGTTAGCAAGAAGCCTGCCATGGCCATACAGTTTGTAACCAATATAAGTCTCTGTGCTTACTTGGTTGGGTCTGAGCAGCTGTGGGACTGGCGGGTAACAAAGATTTGTCCTGACTGTGGGCAAGGCAGGAAAACTCTAGCTACAGTTTCCTTTTTCCCCCTTGTGTATATTCCTGACTTCTTTACCAAAAATCATGCTTTCATATGTATGTGGATTTATGTCTGGGGCTTCAGTTCTATTCCATTGATCTAATTGTCTGTTTTCATGCCAATACCATGCAGTTTTACTAAGTATAGCTCTGTAGTACAACTTGAATTCAGGATACCTCTGCCAGTTCTTCATTATTGGTAAGGATTGTTTCAGCTATCTGGAGTTTTGTTTTGTTTTGTTTTTTTCATATGAAGTTCAGTATTATCCTTTCGAGGTATGTAAAGAATTGTATTAGAATTTTGATGTGGATTGCATTGAATCTGTTGATTGCTTTTTATAGTATGACAATCTCTATTATGTTAATCCTACCAAACTATGAGCATGTGAGATCTTTCCATATTCTGATATCTTCTTCAATTTCTTTCTTCAAAAACTGAAATTTTTATTTTACAGGTCTTCACTTGTTTGGTTAGATTTATCTCAAAATATTTGAGGCTAGTATGAAAGGTGTTGTTTTCCTGATTTCTTTCTCAGTCCATTTGTCATTTGTATATAGGAAGGTTACTGATTTTTGTGAGTTAATTTTGTATTCAGCATTTTTTTGAAAGTGTTTATGAGCTGAAGGTGTTCTCTGGTGTAAATTTTAGGGTCATATATGTATAATATCATATCATCTGCAAAGGATAGTATTTTCACTTCTTCCTTTCAAAATTGTATCCTAGAACTCCTTCACTTGTCTTATTGCTCCAGCTAAAACTTCAAGTACTATATTGAATAGATATGGAGAGAGAGAACAATCTTGTCTTGTTCCTGGTTTTAGTGGAATTGCTTTGAGTTTCTCTCCATTTAGGTCAGTGTTGTCTATAGGCTTATTATAAACTGTCTTTTTTTAAGTTGAAGTATGTCCCTTGTATCCCTAATCTCTCCAGGAGTTTTATCATGAATGGGTGGTTAATTTTTTTCAAAACTGTTTCTGCATCTAATGATATTATCATGTGATTTTTTTCCTTTTAGTTAATGTGGTAGATTATATTTGCTGATTTTTATATGTTGAACCGTCCCTACATCTATAGAATAAAGCCTACTTGATTATGGTAGATGATCTTTTTGATGTGTTCTTGGGTTCAGTTTGCAAGTATTTTGTTGGGCATCTTTGCACCTATGTTCATAAAGGAAATTGGTCTGTAATTCTCTTTTTGTGCTAAGTCTTTATGTTGTTTGAGTATCAGGGTAACTGTGGCCTCATAAAATGAATTGAGCAATGTTCCTCCTGTTTCTATTTTGTGGAATAATTTGAGAAGCACTGATATTTAGTCTTCTTTGAAAGTCTAGTAGAGTTCTGCGCTAAAACCATCTGGCCCTGGGCTTTTTTTTTTTTTTTTTTTTTTTTGGTTGGGAGTCTTTTAATGACTTCTGTTTCACTAGGGCTTATAGGTCTATCTAAATTGTTTATCTGATCTTGAATTAACTTTGGTAAGTGGTATCTATCAAGAAACTTATCCATTTCTTTTAGGTTTTCCAATTTGGTGCAGTACATGCTTATGTAGTATGTCATTATGATTCTTTGGATTTCCTTTGTATCTGTCATTATATCCCTCCTTCATTACTAATTTTGTTAATTTGGACCTTCTCTCTCCACCTTTTAGTTAATTTGGATATGGGTTTGTCTATCTTGTTGATTTTTTCAAAGTACCAACTCTTTGTTTCATTGATTCTTTGTATTGTTTTCTTTGTTTCCATTTTGTTGATAGCCCTGAATTTGATTATTTCTTGCTGTCTGCTCCTATGGAGTGTGATTTCTTCTTTTTGTTGTATACCTCTCAGGTATGTTGTTAGGTTTCTAATATGAGATCTCTCCAGTTGTTTTATGTAGACACCTAGTGCTATTATCTTACCCCTTAGACAAATCTTCATTGTGTCCCATATATTAGGGTATGTTGTGTATTCATTTTCATTGAATTCTAGAATGTTTTTAATTTCTTTGTTATTTCTGTCTTGACCCATTTTTTCATTCAGTGGGGAGTTGATCACTTCCCATGAGTTTGTAAGCTTTCTGTTGTTTCTGTTGCTTTTGATATCCAGCTTTAATCTGTGGTGGTCTGATAGGATGCAGGGAGTTATTTCAACTTTCTTATACATGGTTATACTTGCTTTGTGACCTAGTATGTGGGAAGTTTTGGAGAAAGTCCTACCAGGTGCAGAATAGAAGGTATTCTCTTTTGCATTGGTGAAATGTTCTGTGAATGTCTGTTAGGTTCATTTGCTTTATAACCTCTTTATGTACAGTATTTCTTTGTTTAGTTTTTGTCTGGATTAACTGTTCACTGATGAGAGTGGGGTACTGAAGTCTCCCACTTTCAGTGTTCGAGAAACAGTATGCAATTTATGCTGCAGTACTGTTTCTTTTACAAACTTGGGTGCTCTTGTGTGTGGGGCACAGAAGTTAAGAAATGAAATGTCATCTTGGTGGATTTTTCCCTGGGTATTTATGCAGTGCCTTTCTTTCTCTCTTTGATTGTTTTTCATTTGAAGGCTAGTTTGTTAGATATTAAATTGGCTTCATCAAGCTTATTTCTTAGGTCCATTTACTTGGAATATCTTTTTCCAATCTTTTATCTTGAGGTAATGTCTATCCTTGATGTTGAGGTATGTTTTTTGGATGCAGCAGAAGGATGGATCCTGTTATTTTTTTATATCCATTCTGTTAATCTTTGTCTGTTTATTGGAGAGTTGAGACTATTGATACTGAGACATATCAATGGCCGATGATTGTTGATTTCTGTTATTTTATTTTTGGTGCTGGTGGTGACAGTTTTGGTGGTTGTAGTGGTGGTGGTGGTGGTGGTGGTGGTGGTGGTAATAGTGGTGGTGGGGTGTGCATATGTGTGTGTGTGTGTGTGTGTGTGTCTTCTTTTGATTTTGCTGTTGTGAGATTATTTATTTCCTGTGTTTTCTTGGATGTATTTAACCACTTTAGGTTGTAGTTTTTCTTCTTGAACTTTCTATAGGGTTGGATTTGTAGCTAGATATTGTTTAAATTTAACTTCATCTTGGAATATCTTATTTTCTCCATCTATGGTGATTGAAAGTTTTGTTGGGTATAATAGTCTAGCCTGGCATCTGTCATCTTGTAGAGTCTGAAGCACATCTGTCCAGCCTTCTGCCTTCTGGAATCTCTATTGAGATGTCAGGTGTAATTCTAATAGATCTGCCTTTATATATTATTTGGTTTTTTTGCCTTGCAGGTTTTAATATTCTTTCTTTGCTCTGTATGTTTAATGTTTTGATCATTATGTGCCAAGGGAATTTTTTTTCTTGTCCAATCTATATGGTGCTCTATATGCTTATTGTACCCTTATATGTGTCTTCTTCTTTAGGTTCAGAATATTTTCTTCTCTGATTTTGTTGAAAACATTTTCCAGGTTTTAGTCTCCATTCTTTTCCTGCCACTATACCTATTATTCTTAGGTTTGGTCTTTTTATGGTGTCCTAGAATCTTTGGAATTTTTGTGTCAGGAGTTTTTTAGATTTAACATTTTCTTTGACTAATATATCTATTTCTTCTATTGTATCTTAAGTGCCTGAGATTTTCTCTTTGATATCTTGCATGTTGTTGGTGAATCTTGCCTTTGTATTTCCTGTTAGAATTCCTAAATTTTTCATTTACAGAATTCCTACAGTTTACGTTTTCTTTATTGATTCTATTTTCAATTTTATGACTTAGACAGTTTTATTTGTTTCTTTCAATTGTTTGTATTTTCCTTGATTTCTTTAAGGGGTTTATTCATTTCCTCTTTAAAGATTTCTATTTTATTCATAAAGGCTGATTTAAGATATTTTTCTTGTGATTCAGCTATGCTGGAATATTTTATAAGATAAGTGGATTCTAGTAGATACATATTTCCTTTGCTGTTTTTATTGTGTTTTTATGCTGGTGTCTAGGCATCTAGATTTGGGATGTTTACAGGTATAGATTTTGATCTCTGTATTTGCCATTGTTGGGTGGGTATTTTATTCCTTGGTTTCCTTTTCCTCTCTGGGTTTCCAGAGAGTGTGATATTTGTATGCTGCTTGTTTTCCTGGCCTGTTCAGATTGTGTGTTCACAGGGAATTCCTCCTGGTATTGGAGCCTGAAATACTGGGATGAGTTGGAGGAAGGAATGTTGTAGCAGAAGGTCTTTATCATCCCTTGTGATGGGGTCAGAGAGCAAAGGGAGACCACAGCAGGTTTCCAACTACAGAGGTGGGCATGTGACTGGGGGGATTGGATCTCAGGAGCAGTAGGAGAGGTGTGGGTCTGCCTTCAGCCCTAGGAAGAGTGTCTCTTAGGTTAGCAGGGGATGCTTGCTGGAGTTGAGGGCTGGGATACAATGACAAGTGGGAGGAGAGGAGTTATGAAGTGATAGTCTGTGGGATCCACAGGAGATGTATGCATGAAGAGGAGCTGTAGGTGGTATGTTCTTGTAGAGCTAGGGACAAGACTGGAGGGTTGGGTCTAGGAAAACAAAGAGAGTCAGATCTATCATTTTAAGAACAGATGTTTATTCCCAAAATCCATGTGTCTGCTATGGAACAATCTTTGTACACCGTAAATATATATTGCTCTCATTGTTAATAAAATGCTGATTGGTTGATAACTAGGCAGTATTTTAGGGGCAGAGAGAATGCTGAGAAGAAGAAAGGCAGAGTCAGAGGTGTCACAAATCAGATGGAAAGGAAACCGAACATGCAAAAATAAAAGCCACGAGCCTCAGGGCAGCACAGAGATGTATTGAAATGGGTTAATTTAAAATGTAAGAGCTAGTTAGTAATAAGCCTGAGCTATTGGCTGAGTATTCATAATTAATATTAAGACTCTGTGTGGCTATTTGGGAGGGGCTGGCAGGACAGAAAAGTCTACCTACAAATGGTGTTCCAATGTGGGGCACCTACATCCACATAAGACCTGAGAAAACTTTTTAAAAGTTCTAAACACATAAAAATGTGTGGATTTCTAGTCTTGTGTCTCTCATGCCAGTTACAATTCTGAGTCACATCTCCAAGCAGCTGCTTGCAGGAAGAGCCAGCTGCCAGCCACCATTCAGTGCTGCCATACACTAAGCTAAGCTACAAAGACAGTGGCAGCTGACATAGCAATTTAAGATTTGTCTCATGAGATCAAAATACAATACAGATGCTCAGTAAAGACAGATCCAGATGAAAAAAGTCTCTAAATGGGTTACAGTGTTCAAAAATGCACAAAGGCTTGGGAAAGAAAATAAAAAGGATATAGATAGTCATATAAAAGAAATATATAGTTTAAAAATAATAAAATAAAGTCCTATAGGGGAATGAAGTAACAAGAAAGAAAAAAGCCATGTAAAGATGGGAAATACACAGAGTCTGGATCCTATACATTATTGTGTTGTCTTTGAATTTTTTGGCTATGAAAGAGACACTGGATTATAAAAACTGCTAGATTAAACCAATCATATATTTTAAAAATATATTGACTTCAAAATTTAAGTCTAAAAATGTGTTACTTTGGGGGAGAGGTTATGCTTTTATTTCCATAGGAAATGAGAAGCTGTGGATTCATCCCAGGCTAAAGAAAAACAGGTTTGATCTGGGTAGATCCCATGAAATCCTGACTACAGACATTAAAAAAAATAAACCTAGTAGTATAAGATACATAATGAATATTTTGCCAGCTGAAACATAAAACAAAAAAATCATCTTTAACTGACTTGTGCACACTACATATTCCATACTTGTAATGTATGTTACCTTTAAAAGTTTATGTATCTTCAGAACAAGGGAAACCAAACACCAATGAAAATGGATGGAATAGGTGACCAGCATTTCAAAATGCCTCTGTTACAGTCTCCTCAAAATTCTGCATCCAAAATAGCTTCAAGGCTGCTGGCTCAGATGGTCGAACCTCACAGACTACTCCAGCCAGGACTTCATTATTATCTCAAATTTTTTCAAGGTTCTCCAAAAAATACTAGTGCTTCTAAACAACAGGAAGTAGTCTAGAGAACAATGCCCACATTCCCAAAATAATGGTTATAGGTGTTTGTTACCACTTAAGCAGGATGTTTGTTATCATTATAATCATTTTAACAACTTTAACAAGTTGTTATTGGTAATGGTAAAAAAAAAAAAAAAAAACAAAAGAAATTTCCCTGAACAAAAGAGATTTCAGGGATCTTATTCTGAAAAAAAAAAGGGGAGCTATAGAAGTGACAGGATACAAGGGTACATTATTGAATCTACTTTAATTAAAAAAACAACTATTAATCTCAAAATATTTTACCTTGGCATGGATTTTGGTTAGTTGGTACAAATTTAAAGTTATTTTTACAATATAATACGTATATTTCTACTCTTGTTTTGGTTATTGTGCTTATGTTTTGGTTATTTAGGAATGTAATGTATACCTACAAGTCCCACTCCTCCCCATAAACCCTCCCCTCAAGTATCCTCCCCATACCTAACCATTCCTCAAACAGTCAGCAGCCCCTGGAGGCACAGGTACCACCTGCACAGATTGGAGGAAGAGCAGCCCCCAGAGACAAAAGCACCACCCACAATTAGAGGAAGATCCCCAGCAAATGATCAACAGAGACCACTGGAGGTGCAGGCACCACCTGCACCAACTGGAAGAAGAGATGGGTAGACAGAAGTGTAAGAATACATTCAACAGCATGAAGAGCAGTATGGTACCACTAGAACCTAGTTCTAGTGGTTCTACAACAGCAAGACCTGAACATCACAACACAGATGAAGCAGAAGAAAATGACCTTAGAAATAAATTTATGAAGATGATAAAAACCTTTAAAGAGGAAATGAAAAAATTCCCTTAAAGAAATCAAGGAAAGAACAAACAAAAAAAAATGGAAGAAATCAATAAATCCCTTAAAGAAAGCCAGGGAAGTCAAGAGAAATACAATCAAGTGAAGGAAATAGTTTAAGACTTAAAATTAAAATAGAAGCAATAAAGAAAACACAAACTGAGGGAATTCTGGAAATGGAAAATCTGGGGAAATGAACAGGAACTACAGATGCAAGCAAAACCAAGAGAAGGAAGAAAAAAATCTCAAGTGTTGAAGATGCCATAGAGGAAGTAGATTCATCAATCAGAGAAAATATTAAACCCAACAAAGTCTTAACAAAAACATCGAGGAAATCTGGGACACCACCTAAGACCAAACCTAAGAATAATAGGAATAGAAGAAAGAAAAAAATCCCAACTCAAAGGAACAGAAAATATATTCAACAAAATCATAGATGAAAATTTTCCCAACCTAAAGTAGGATATGCTTATGAAGATACAAGAAGCTTACAGAACACCAAATAGACTGGACGCCCCCCCCAAAAAATTCCCCACCATGTAAGAACTACAAAGGAAAAAGGTCAAGCAATGTATAAAGGCAGACCAATAATAATAACACCTAACTTCTCAGTGGATACTCTGAAAGCCAGAAGGTCCTCAACAGACATTTTGCAAACAATAAGAGACCATGGATGCTAGCCCAGACTACTATACCCAGCAAAACTTTCAATTACCATAAAAAGAGAAAACAAGATATTCCATGACAAAATCAGATCTAAACAATATCTATCCACAAATCAAGCCCTACAGAAAGTAATAGAAAGAAAACTCCAACCCAAGAAAGTTAGCCACACTCACTAAAACACAGGCAGTAGATAATCTCACACCAGCAAATTCCAAAGAAGGGAAACACACACACACACACACACACACACACACACACACACACACACACACACTACCACCACCACCACCACCAAAACCATAAAAAGAGGAACTAACAATCACTGGTCAATAATATCCCTTAATATCAATGGACTCAATTTGCCTATAAAAAGAAACAGGCTAATTAAATGGACATAAAAACAGGGGCCGTCCTTCTGCTGCACACAAGAAACACACTCAACTTCAAAGACAGACACTACCTCAGAGTAAAGGGTTGGTAAAAGATTTTCCAATCAAATGGAACTAAGAAACAAGCTGGTGTAGCTATCCTAATATCTAACAAAATAGACTTCAAACTAAAGTTAAGCAAAAACAGATAGAGAAGGACATTTCATATTTATCACAGGAAAAATCCATCAAGATGAAGTCTCAATTCTGAACATTTATGCCCCAAACACAAGGGCACCCACATTTGTAAAAGAATCATTACTAAAGCTTAAATCACACATCAATCTCCACACACTAATAGTGGGAGATTTCAACACCCTACTGTCACAAATGGACAGGTCTGTCAGACAGAAATCTAACAGAAAAATAAAGGAACTAACAGATGTCATAACTCAAATGGGTTTAACAGATATCTATAAAGTATCTCACCAAAAGAAAAGAATATACATTCTTCTCAACACCTCATGGAACATCTCTAAAATTGACCACACACTTGGTCACAAAGAAAATCTCAATAGATTCAAAAAAATTAGAATAACCTCCTGTGTCTTATGGACTACCATGGCTTAAAGTTAGAATGAAACAACAATAT
This sequence comes from Peromyscus eremicus, assembly GCF_949786415.1. Classification (NCBI taxonomy): domain Eukaryota; kingdom Metazoa; phylum Chordata; class Mammalia; order Rodentia; family Cricetidae; genus Peromyscus; species Peromyscus eremicus. Next base: position 94,151,399 of record NC_081425.1, on the reverse strand, counting down.
AAATCACACAAAGCCTAAAAACTCATGGAACCTGAATAATGCTCAACTGAATCACCACTGGATATAGAAAGAAATAAAGGAAGAAATTAAAGACTTCCCAGAATACAATGAAAATAAATGCACAAACATACCCAAACTTATGGGACACTATGAAAGCAGTACTAAGAGGAAAGTTCACAGTGACTGTTAAGTCACTCATGTGAAATCTCACATGAGTGACTTAATAGCACACTTAAAAGCACTAGGAAAAAAAGAAACAAACTCACCCAGGAGGAATAGACACCAGGAAATAATCAAATTGAGGGCTGAAATCTATAAAATATAAACAAAGATAACAATACAAAGAATCAATGAAACAAATGTTGCTTCTTTGAGAAAATCAACAAGATAGACAAACCCAATTTTCTGAGAAAGCACCACACTGATTTCCAAAATGGCTGTACAAATTTGCACTCCCACCAAAATTGGAAATCAGTCTTCCTCAAGACCCAGCTATACCACTCTTGGACATATACCCAAGGAATGCTCAATCATACCACAGGGACACATGCTGAACTATGTTCATAGCAGCAATATTTGTAATAGCCAGAACCTGAAAATAACCTAGATGCCCCCCAACTGAACAATGGATAAAGAAAATGTGGTACATATACACAATGGAGTACTATTCAGCACCAAAAATAAAAAATGACATCATGAAATTTGCAGACAAATGGATGGAACTAGAAAATATCATCCTGAGTGAATTAACTCAGACTCAGAAGGACAAACATGGTATGTACTCACTCATAAGTGGGTACTAGATGTTAAGCAAAGGATAACCAGACAACAACCCACAACTCCAGAGAAGCTAGCTAAAAAGGAAAACCCAAAGAGGGATCCACGGATTGCCCTGGGAAGGGGAAATAGATGAGATCTCCATGAGTAAACTGGGGATGAGGTGTGGGCAATGGAGGGTAAGGGATGGGGGATGAGAACATAAGGGAATGAGATGGTTGAGCTGGAATAGGGGTGGAATGGGAAAGCAATGAAATAGATACCATGATAGAGGGCGATATCATGGGGATAGAGAAATCCAGTACTAGGGAAGTTTCCAGAAATCCCAAAGGATGACCCCAGCTTGGACTACTAGAAATAGTAGAGAAGGTGCTTGAACTGAACTGGCTTACTCCAGTGATCAGATCGGTGAATACCCTAACTCTCATCACAGAGCTTTTCTCCAATGACTGATGGAAGCAGATGCAGAGATCCACAACCAAATACCAGGCAGAGCTCCAGAAGTACAGTCAAAGAGAAAGAATAGGGATTCTATGAGCAAGTGCATCAGGATCATGATGGGGAAACCGGAAGAGACAGCCAAACCAAATTAGTGGGAATTCATGGAAGTTGGATCAGTGGCTGTGGAGCCTGCCTGGAACTGGACTAGGCCCTCTGCATGGTAAGACAATTGTGTAGCTTGATCTGCTTGGGGGGGGGAGGGCTGGTGATAGAATCAAAATCCATCCCTGGTGCATGAAGTGGGTTCTTCGAAGCCTACTACCTAGGATGGGACACCTTGTGCAGCCTTGAGGCAGGGGGAAGGGCTTGGACTTGTCTCTACTGGATGTGCCTCCCCATAGAAGGCCCTTACCTTCTTGGGGTAGGGGAAGTGGGGGTTAGGTCGGGAGGGGGAAACTGGGGGGGTGGAAGGAGGAAAGAGTGGGATCTTTGATTGAAATGAATGAAAAAATTCTTAATTAAAAAAATAGACAAAACTTTATCCAAACTAAACAAAAGGCAGAGAGAGATCATCCAAATTAACAAAATCAGAAATGAAAAGGGAAACATAACAACAGACAATGAGGAAATCCAGAGAATCATCAGGCCATACTTTAAAAACCTGTACTCTACTAAATTGAAAAACCTAAAAGAAATAAACAATTTTCTGGATAGGTACCACATACCAAAGTTAAATCAAGATCAGATAAACAATTTAAATAGACCTACAACCTCTAAGGAAATAGAAATAGTCATTAAAATTCTCCTAACCAAGAAAGTCCAGGGTCAGATTATTTTAGAGCAGAATTCTACCATAATTTCAAAAAAGAGCTAATACCAATACTCCTTAAAATGTTCAACACAATTGAAACAAAAGAAACATTGCTAAACTCTTTTTATGAGGCTACAGTTACCCGGATACTCAAACCACACAAAGATGCAACAAAGAAAGAGAATTACAGAGCAATCTCCCCCATGAACATTGATTCAAAAACACTCAATAAAATATAGGCAAACTGAATCTAAGAACACATTAAAACAAAATCATTCATGATGATCAAGTAGACTTCATTCCAGAGATGCAGGGATGTTTCAACATACAAAAATCTCTCAATGTAATGCACCTTATAAACAAACTGAAAGAAAAAAAAAGCACATGATCATCTTATTAGATGCCAAAAAAGCCTTTGATAAAATTCAATACTCCTTCATGATAAAGATCTTGGAGAGACTGGGGCTACAAAGAACATACTTAAACATAATAAAGTCAATATACATCAAGCTGACAACCAACATCAAAATAAATGGAGAGAAACTCAAAGCAATTCTACTAAAATCAGGAACAAGAAAAGGCTGTTCACTCTCTCCATATCTATTCAATGTAGTACTCAAAGTTATAGCTAGAGGAATAAGACAACAAAAAACAAATCAAGGGGATACAATTTGGAAAGGAAAATGTCAAAATTTTGCTTTTTGCAGATGATATGATAGTATACATAAGTGTCCCAAAAAATTCTACCAGAGAACTCCTACAGCTGATAAATACCTTAAGTAATATGGCAGGATACAAAATTAACTAAAAAAAATCAGTAGCCCACCTATATACAAATGATAAGCAGGCCAAGGAACTAATCAGAGAAATATTACCCTTTTCAATAGCCACAAATAAGATAAAATATCTTGGAGTAGCTCTAATCAAGCAAGTGAAAGACCTCTATGACAAGAACTTTACGTCTTTGAAGAAAGAAATTGAAGAAGACATCAGGTAATGGAAAGATTATCCCATTATCATGAATAAGCAGAACCAACATAATAAAAATGCCAATCTTACCAAAAGCAATCTACAGATTCAGTGCAATCCCCATCAAAATCCCAACACATTTCTTCACAGACCTTGAAAGAACAATATTCAACTTCATACAGAAAAACAAACAAACAAACAAACAAACAAACAGAATAATTAAAACAATCCTTTACAATAAAGCAACTTCTGGAAGCATCACTGTCCCTGACTTCAAGCTCTACTACAGATCTATCATAATAAAAACAGCTTGGTATTGGCATGAAAACAGACATGTGGATCAATTGAATCAAATTGAAGACCCTGACATTAATCCACACACCTATGAATATTGCTGTATTTAATGAGGCAATTCCACATAATTTATCTGGTAATCAAGAGAGGTTTATTTCTGGGATAACTTACAGCCAATCAGGATTGGTTACAGGATCCAGGAGAGATGAGGTACCATCCAGCGGAGAATTCAGGCTTGGTCTCCCATCCAGCTTCCAGGACTTCAAGGTATCCAGAAGAAGCCAAGCATGTATGCACCTAGAGTCTTAAGGGGCTCCCTCTCAGCCATGCCCCAGGGGCAGGTCATAGACAGGTGTGGCAGTTACCTGCCATTAATCTAGCAGTGTTTCAAGGTCAAAGCTGGAATAGCTACCTACTACATCTCCTCCCTTTTGTCTAAATAAGAAAATCTTTTTTTTTTTTTTTTTTGGTTTTTCGAGACAGGGTTTCTCTGTGTAGCTTTGCGCCTTTTCTGGGACTCACTTGGTAGCCCAGGCTGGCCTCGAACTCACAGAGATCTGCCTGGCTCTGCCTCCCGAGTGCTGGGATTAAAGGCGTGCTCCACCACCGCCCGGCTAAATAAGAAAATCTTAACCCAATACAAAACTATTTACAATAGGGATGATTACCAAATATTGTCCTGGAGGAATAAGGGATAATGACCCATACAAGATGAAACTACACCAACAAGAACAACACCAAACAAGAAACACTTACTAAAATCCAGAAGAATCTGGAACATAGGTAAATGGCATGTTACAGTGGTCCTTCCAAAAGATGTCCTACCTTGAAGAACCTAAATCTAATACTTAATATGTTCTAGCTAAGATACAAGAAGAATGTAATTATATAATTACAATTGTAAGTCTCCGATCCCATCAAAGACCTGAGAAGGAACATAATAATACCTGAGAAACAGGAGGAGGATACAAGCAACTTTTGGGAGTCTTGTGAGAGTAGACAGAGACAGCTGGCAGCCTAGATAGTCACCTAGATTTTCTCAGTATCGTTGGTGCATTCAAATTGGCTATAGGCCTAGAGTATCTGCCAGACCATTTTCAGAAGCATGTTTTTGAAAGACTATCCTACCATGTCTTGGAATAGTTCAATAGTCACTTTTTCTTTTGTCCTGCTCATAACAAAGGAATATTCATACTGTCAACAGTTAAAGCAAGGGCATTTCTTTGCCAAATAGGCCATTGTTTTGTGCCAAGAAGAACACAAACTTCCAAATGGAAATGACTCAGATGCCCAAGATTCTCTCAGGATCAGATCGGTACTGTCAGGAGCAATGGTGTCTCATGTCAACAGAATTCTAATTTATCAAAACATTAAAATGCCATATTCTCTAGGTCTATGAAGTGTTTGAAGACTACTTATCCATCTGACATATGTTTCTGTAAGTCTGAAGAACCTAACTAACATAACCATAGAAATGACAATCATGAGTAATTATAACTCATTAAGTCTTCTCTACTAAAATAACTTAAGGACTAAGGCTTCCATAACAAGATAAATAGTCTGTAGGCAGATGTACTATATAAGGACAATGACCTCAAGGTTGTGACAATATACAAAATAGCTTAAACAGAGGTAGGAATGTATATATAGTATGATATGCAATATTATAATAATCCTAAATATATATTATTATACAGAATATCCTAAACAGAGGTAGAATATGCATAGAGTGACAAATATAATTTTACATTTGTATCAATATACAAAATATTTGAAACAGGAGTAGAAATATATGTATATTACCACAAATATAGTTCAGTATTTGTATCAATATACAATTTATCTATATAGCAATATAAAAATAGTTTGCGCCGGGCGGTGGTGGCACACGCCTTTAATCCCAGCACTCGGGAGGCAGAGGCAGGCGGATCTCTGTGAGTTCAAGGCCAGCCTGGTCTCCAAAGCAAGTTCCAGGAAAGGCGCAAAGCTACACAGAGAAACCCTGTCTCGAAAAACCAAAAAAAAAAAAAAAGTTTGCATTTATATCAATATACAAGTATCCATATCAGTGTAAATTATCTAAGGCTGATATTTTACTAAATTAGTTCACTAGTAAATACAATAATCTACCTTAATATCCTAAACCTATCCATTTCCCCTTTTCTTTTCCAAAAAAGAATACTGAGTCCAAATTTTATTATTCAAACCCCCAACCCTACAACCATCCATTCATAATCCTGAGAAAAATGAAACATTTGGGAGAGGGGCATCATTCTCTTATAGTTACTTCCCACTGTTTGGGGGCAATGGTATCTCTGTGGGGTGCTGTAAGAAAGATTGTTATGTCTAAATGGGGATAGCCATAATGTCTGCAGCTAGTCTCAGAAATGAATAAGATTGTCTGATATTCTGGCTGAAAGTGTAGCATGATGGACCATCTCATCTTAGAACTGTCCTGAAGAGGTTTCAATCAGAAGCTGATTGTGGGTAATGTTCTTAGGTACTATGGCATCATTCTGGACTGGGTAGAATTGTTGTTCTGGGGCCTCATCTTCCTTCTGGAAACTTCAGAAATTGCTATTGGAGAAGATTTATTTTTTACTGTGGAAAACTTGAGTATTATTAGTGTCAAAATGGAAAGTTTGGATTTAAAGATAACATGACATGTAAAAAGGAATTCTGAGAAATCAAGAATAAGCATGGAGAGAAATAGAATCTTAGTGACAATGGTCCCTTTTTATTGGTTTTCTTCTGTCCCACACCAGACAGCTCTTCTGATATGAGGCAGAATCTCTTAAATTTTTTCTTTTAGCAATATGCTTGGGTTTAGAGGAGGGAGCCAACTTCCAACTCCAAAGCCACCTTGATATATAATTAAATCAGAACCATAGCTTTTCTAGAGTTAAAGAGACACAGATATTAGGCAGTGAGATTTTTCCCTGTGTAAATTGATACCAATAGATTCTTTTCTTCTGTTGTATATGTTTGGATATCCAAGGCCTTATTATTTCTGGAAGATGGGTATTTCTATTATTCTGTAAAGACAAAAAAACAGAACCCCACCAACTTATAGAGATGTCACATCTGTGGATGAGCTTTTCCTTCTCCTCATCAAAGGGTTTCTCCTTTTCAGATACAATTTTTATTACTTTTGTTGGTATCCATAGCTTTTCTTCTCCTGTGAAAACAAAAGCAAAACCCCTCCCCCAATGTAGAACGCATCCTGGTTTCCATTCTAAGGTCAACACATCTTTGAAATAAACCAGTTGGTTTAGCTCAGAAGTTTTGTCTGTTGTCCAATGTCTCTCTGAAGCTATTGTTCCTTTTTCATCAGCATTGAGAAAATTCAAAGTTAATAAAGCATTATGCAATCTATTTCTAGGAGTCATTGTTACCTGTTGCTGTTTATTTACATCTCTTTTAAAGTTTGATTGGATCTTTCTATGACTGCTTGGCCTGTGGGATTGTATGGTATGCCTGTAACATGCTTTATATTGTAATAGGCAAAAAACTGTCTCATTTTACTGGAGACATATGCTGGGGTATTGTCTGTCTTAATTTGTACAGGTATTCCCATGATGGCCATAACTTGTAATAGGTATGTAATCACAGAGTCAGCCTTTTCAGAACTCATGGATAAGGAAAATGTGGTACATCTACACAATGGAGTATTACTCAGCTGTTAAAAACAATGACATCAATAAATTTGAAGGCAAATGGATGGAACTAGAAAAAAAATCATCCTGAGTGAGGTAATCCAAACCCAGAAAGACAAACATGGTATGTACTCACTCATAAGTGGATATTAGATGAAAAGCAAAAGATAACCAGGCTACAACCCATAGCCCTGGAGAAACTAGCTAACAAGGAGGACCCTAAGAGAGATGCATGGATCACCCTAGGAAGGGAAATAAATGAGATTTCCTGGGCAAACTGGGAGCATGGGGGTAGGATAGAGGGGAGGGAATAAGAACATGAGGGAACAAGATGGGTGAGTTGGGGGAGGAAGGGAGAGCAATGAAAGAGATATCTTAATAGAGGGAGTCATTATAGGGTTAAGGAGAAAGCTGATACTAGGGAAATTTCCAAGAATCCACAAGCATGACTCCAGCTAAGATTCCTAGCAATAGTGGAGAGTGTGCCTGAACCGGCCTTCTCCAGATCTGAGACTACCCTAATTGTCATCATAGAACCTCCATGTAGTAACTGATGGAAGCAGTTGTGGAGATCCATAGCTAGATACTGGGCCAAACTCTGGGAGTCCAGCTGAAGAGAGGAAGGAGAGTTTACATGAACAAGGGGGGTTAAGATCATGATGGGAAACACCAAGAGACAGCTGACCTGAGCTCATGAGACCTCATGAACTCTGGACCAAGAGCTGGGGAGCCTGCATGGGACTGAACTAGACCCTCTGCATGTGGCTAACAGTTGTGTGGCTTGGTCTGTTGTGGGGCCCCTGGTAGTCGGACCCAGATCCTATCCCCAGTGCATTAGCTGTCCTTTTGGAGCCCATTCCCTATGGTGGGATGCCTTGCTCAGCCTTGATGCAGGGGGGAGGGGCTTGGTCCTACCTCAACTTGATGTACCAGGCTTCATTGATGCCCCATGGGAAGGCTTACCCTTTCTGGGGAGTGGATGGGAGAGAAAGGGGAGATGGGGGGAAATAGGGTGAGGGGAGGGAGATGGAACTGTGGTTGGTACGTAAAATGAGTAAAAAATATAGAATAAATAAATAAATAATAAAATAAAATAAAAATTAATCAGCTCCAAAAATGTAATGTATAATTAAGAAATACAGGTTAACAGTAAGTCGTTTATAATAGTCAAATTTATTGTCACATTAGGTATGTTTTCAAGATCATACACATGCTGTGGAATGTTGTTCTGTATGCTGTGAATGTGTGTTGCTCTGATTGGCCAATAAATAAAATGCTGATTGGCCAGCAGTCTGGCAGGAAAAGCAGATAAGAAGAATTCTGACAAGAGGAAGGGCTGACTCAGGAGTTGCCACCAGACACCAGAGGAAGCAAGATGGCAAGGCAGAACTGAGAAAAGGTATCAAGCTACATGGCTAAACATATATAAGTATTATGGGTTAATTTAAGTGTAAGAACTAGTCAGTAATAAGCCTTAACTAATGGCCAAGCAGTTATAAATACTATTAAGCCTCTGTGTGAGTATTTTATAAAAGGCTGTTGGACTGTGGATGAGAGATTTGTCCTGACCGTGGGCCAGGCAGGTCATAGGAAATCTTCCGACTACACATACAGATATATTTAAATAGATAGATGGTCTCAAACATTTCAAAGACCTATAGCATATGGCATTTAATATGTTTAATAACCTAAGGCTTTGCATGACAATGAGACAAGTCTGCTGCTGACAACATCCACTTACTTCATATGGAGTTTGCTTTCTTTATGGCAAAAGCTAGTCATTTGAGCAAAGAAACTGCCCTTGCCTCTATTGCTGACAGTATACTGTCCAAACTGGAGCAGCAGGATGCAAAAGAAACTGACTGCCAAACTTTGCCAAGATAAGGTAGGACAGTCCTTCACAATTCCCAGATTCTCAAAAATATACTAGGCCCGTAGGCCAAAGATGGGTGGTCCAACTTTACAGAAGAACTCTGTGTGTCTGTCCAGGCAGCCAGATGTCCCTGTCATTAGGTAACATTTCACCCTTTTGGAGTCATTGATGAGGTTGAAAACTAGATAGTCATAGTTAAAGTATTCCTAGTTATGATAAAAGGTAAATTAGGTATAAAATTTTAGACTCACAAAGATAAGATAAATAATAGACTATTTCCTCTAATTTTGCCAAATACAAATGGACTGAATATTATAACTATAGTTCTTACTTGAGAACTGTCTTTGCTGTATATAATTTTACTATGTTAAAGTTAAAACCTTCCTTTTTAATTAGATAAAAAGGGAGAAATACTGTGGAACAATCTTTGTACACTGTAAATATGTATTGCTCTCATTGTTAATAAAAAGCAGCCGGGCAGTTGTGGCACACACCTTTAATCCCAGCACTCAGGCCGGGCGGTGGTGGCGCACGCCTTTAATCCCAGCACTCGGGAGGCAGAGCCAGGTGGATCTCTGTGAGTTCGAGGCCAGCCTGGGCTACCAAGTGAGTTCCAGGAAAGGCGCAAAGCTACACAGAGAAACCCTGTCTCGAAAAACCAAAAAAAAAAAAAAAAAAAATCCCAGCACTCAGGAGGCAGAGCCAGGCAGATCTCTGTGAGTTCGGGGCCAGCCTGGGCTACAAAGTGAGTTCCAGGAAAGGCACAAAGCTACACAGAGAAACCCTGTCTCAAAAAACAAAAAACAAAACAAAACAAAAGCTTATTTGCTGATAACTAGGCAGGATTTTGGGGGCAGAGAGAATGCTGGGAAGAAGGACAGAGTCAGAGAAGCCACTAGCCAGAGGGAATGGAAGCAGGACATGCAGAATAGGTAAAAGCCATGAGTCTCAGGGCAGCACATAGAGGTATAGAAATGAGTTAATTTAAGATGTAAGAGATAGTAATAAGCCTGAGTTATTGGCTGAGTATTCATAATTAATATTAAGTCTCTGTGTGGCTATTGGGGAGCAGGTGGTGGAACAGAAAAGTCCACTTATATGTGCCATCTCCATTTGAAACGCTTCTTCAAACACTGTCCTATCATTCCTTTATTGCATTATTTCTAGTCAAATGCTTTTTTAAACAGAAACATAATTTTGCCAATTGACTTTTCCCAGGAAATTCTTTGATCATAGCCCATACTCCACAACCTAGAAACAGTTGGCCTGATAGAATGACAGAATACATCATAGAAAACCTGATTAAGTTGACAGCATCCTGTGAGTTAGGACTATTGCCTAGGGATGCTGTAAACACTTTTCTAGTAGCCAATATATGCTGTTTCTCCCATTGCCATACAATATATAAGAAGAGTCACCTAGTATGTAATTAGAAGCTCCTGCAGTTTCAGTCCTTGTGACCCGGGTAACTCTGTCCTTACAAGTCCTGGTTTCAAAGGGAAAAAAATTCCAAAGAGTACTGACAACCCCATTAAGTTGTAAATTATAGTTTCTCCTCAACAAACTATTGAATATCTCTGCAGAAAATGAAGTTTTCTTCTAACTGGGGTTATTTATATCAATTAACAGAAGAACTGGGATGTTTCTATCAATAAAACAGAAATGCAGTTATGGCTGAAATAGTCAGGAAATATGTCTAGAACTCAGAGGATTTTCTGAAGCAGCATTTCTAAAAATCAGATGCAATAGAAGGCAATGACAATTCAACAGAGGCAGGACTACAAAGAACCAACATCCTTGGTGATAAAAAAGTTTCCTTATGGTATGGTGAAGATGACATATCTCCTACAGCCCCATCTTTCTGTCTGGTGGCACTATTTGAGGAGATGATAGTGTGGGGCTGAGTGGGAGTAAGTAGGTATGGGGGTGCCTTTACTGAGTATCATGTTCCAGCGCTTTCTTCATCTTTCAATGCTTCCCTGGCCACCATAAAGTGAACAGCTCTTCCCCCATTGCAACTTGCCGCCATGATGTTCTTCCTTATTGAAAACTCATCAACAAAGAATGCTGCTAACCATTGAAGTCTCTGAAATCATCAGTCAAAATAAATATGTCCTCCTTTCAATTATTCTGCTTAGGTATATGTCATAGCAACAAAAAGCAGACTTATCCTGTCTTAGCCTTTCAGAGAAAGAGTCCCAGTTATACCAGGTGCAGGATAAAGGCAAAGAACAGGAACTGTGTCACAGAAGACGGTACAAAGCTAGGTGTAAAACTAATACAGTGGCAGCTGTGCACATTGTTGCTGAATATATTAGTTATAACCATATATATATATAACCGTTTTAGTCTATTGTCCTCTACTTTCCACCTTCCCTCATTTTTTCATTCAGTATAATTGATGCCTAAGGCTACATTTCACTTCATAGGTTAAAAGAACATCCAAGGCCTTAGATAGGATGAGAGTCTATCATCTGCTGGTGCCTGACTCTAAGCTGAGTACAATGAATGGTGGAGATTTTGTTCCCCCTTTAGCCAAAAACAATAACTTTATTGTTATTGTTATGTGCACACTAAATAAAGACCAAGATGTGAGAAGTACTAAGGTGGATTTATCTGACTCTTCAGAGACATTATCTCCCTGATCAACATCCAGGACAAAGACAATGCTAGGAGATAGAAGCAGGACTAGGTAGCAGCAAAGCCAGAGTCAGATGGGAGGAAATTTTCAAAAAAAAAAAAAAAAAAAAGAGATAGATTGAGAGGAAAGAGCCAGAGTTGCAACTTCAGTAAAGCTGTCATACAGAATCATACCACTGACAACAGAGTAATAAGTGAATATGTCAGTCTAGATGGAAGATTTAGACTTCTCTTCTAAATCAACTATACTTGACATTCTGAACAAGAGAGCTCTGCCCCTGGAGAATCATGGTGCACACAGGGAGCTGAAGGAGGTTTGCACAGAGTATGGTGATCATACAGAGGTACAGAGGGTTTCATCACAGATAGAGAAAGAATGGGCTTAGAGCCAAGTAGTTCTAGATTGTAATTAAAATCAATCACTCCTTAATTGCTTACCTTACTTGCCTGCATTTTGACTTTGAGTTCAATGTTGTGTGAGTTCAAAGCAAGTATTGGATATAAATACTGTGTGATTGCTGGCTTATGAAATTAGCATATGGTTAAGAGTTGACTTGATGGGTGGTGGCAATAAGAGGACAGCCTTAGCATGACAAAAGACTCTTTCTCTTCCATCTCAGACACTGAAGTACTAAGGCAAAGTGATGGGGCACTGGAGGTGAACCAGAGAGACACTGAAGATCAGATGTGAGCTAAGAGGCCAGATCAAAATAGCAAGAACTAATGGAGAGAATTTCAGAGGCAAAGTTAGTTGCATTTAGAAATAAATATAGCCCCAGGGTACCAATAGTGCTATTTAGTGATACAGAAGTCAAAGAAAATAACAGATCAAACACTAGAAGTGTGTGTGTGTGTGTGTGTGTGTGTGTGTGTGTGTGTGTGTGTGTGTAGGGGGGGGTAATGATCCTACTATTGTGAAGGCAGCTAGCTTCCTCATACTATAGAGCATACAGCTGCTAGTCCAAGAAAGTAAACCAGACTATGGGACAGAGGATAAGGCAGCCAGGCAGCCAGGCAGCAGGGAAAATAATGCTCACTTGTACTGGCCAGAAGAAAGATGAAATGTGCTTCCTGAACCTTGAGCACAGGGGAGCTGCCAACCTGCAACTTCCCTTGCTCTGTGGTGGAGGCTGGACCTATGGCTGGAAGGATCCTTGAGCACTTAGATTGTATTTGCAGAGAATGTTATCAGCATCAAGAACTAGAAAAAGCACCCAGGACATCTGGCCTGTCCTCAGGAATGCCTGAATGGAAGGCATTTCAAGCTCCCTTTCGCATAGGTAAGGCTCACACCCACTGTGCTGTTTGCAAAGACCCCACTACAAAGTCACAGCATTCATACAGGGATCTCTCTCCAATTCAAACAGCTTGTGAGCCCATACTGTTTGTCTAGGCCCAGATCCCTTCAGGGAGGAGGGAGTTCTTAAGAGAAAACCATTGAACTTGAGGAGCACACTGTCTAGAAGGAAACGTGACAAGTACTTAAATATGTATTTAAGAAAACATGGAAAGTGACGGGGCCATTGCAGACAGGGAGAGATGAGATTATTATTCCGTGAGCTCTTAGTGCAGCCAGGACTGCCCAGAACTGCCCCTGGCAGACTCAGCTTGAAAGGCTACTTGATTTGTTTTAAATATGATTTGTCTTTCTCTACTTACTGTTGGCAATCTCCACTGTTCCCATATGCCCCATCATTATCCAGCCTTTAACAAGATCTTAAACTGGTGCTTGGGGATCCATCCACCAAAGGAAATATCACACCAAAACCCCACCACAGAGTTCAAGGCATCTCTTCCAGCCTTCTTGCCCAGATGCATGGAGCCTGTCTTTCCCCTTGTTTCAATCACTATGATAGCTCAGGACTCACATCCCAGACTCATAGAGAATTTTTGGTTCCCATGAACCTACCAATGTCATGTTGCAAGCTACTTATTCTTGTGTTCAGCTCTGACTGCTTCAAGACACAGTACCCGGAAATCCAGAGACTATGTTCTGCTCAACCTGGGGGGCTTTAGCTGTACCCTTCACCCATTTGAGGTTTCTTTTGTTTGTGAGCATAGCTCACCCACCCATCATCACTGTGTTTAATGTAGAGAGATGCTCATGGCACAAACTCCAGGACCACCTTTAATTGTCAACACACTCAGGTGTAAGAACACTGCAAATCACAAAGCATCATACATACAAAAACGTTAGAATAAAAAGAAGTGTAGTTAAAGTTTTCCTGCCTGGCCCACAGTCAGGGCAAATCTCTTTCACCTGCCAGTCCCACAGCCTCTCAGACCCGACCAAGTAAACACAGAGACTTACGTTGCTTTCAAACTGTATGGCCGTGGTAGGCTTCTTGCTAACTGTTCTTATAGCTTAAATTAATCCACTTCTATAAATCTATACCTTGCCACGTGACTCGTGGCTTACCGGCATCTTCACAAGCTGTTTCTCATCCTGGTGGCTGGCAGTGTCTCTCTGACTCAGCCTTCCACTTCCCAGCTTTATTCTCCTCCTTGTCCCGCCCATACTTCCTGCCTAGCCAATGGCCAATCAGTGTTTTATTTATTGACTAATTAGCAACACATTTGCCATACAGAACATCCCACAGCAAAGAAGTCATAAGAACTTGGTTATATTGAATGCAGTTGGAGTTACTAATCTCTGTATTCTGTTGTTAATAAATTGGATCCAAAACTATAACCTCACCAAACCAGGCCTGTGATAACATTAAAACAGAAGCCAGATTCCATATTTGTTGACTTCCAAAGTGTCAGAAATCAGGCATTCTGCCAGCCTGCCCCTCAGAGACACAGTGACTCAGCAGTTACATACATCATCATTGCTCACCAAGCCCCCTCCCATTCCAGATCACTTTCTTGTTCTCTCTGTCTTCCTGTCTCTCCATCTGTCCATCTTCCTGTCTCTATCTCTCTTTTCATATCCCTTCTGAAATGGCCTTCCATGTCCCCCACCCTTGCATAAGATCCGTTTCCTGGTATGATCTCTTTGCAGCACACCTTGGCTTCAACCCATCAAGGTACTCTGTAATTAAACTCTAACATTGGCTCTGCACTAAATCCTAACACAGAGCCTGCAGATGATGTGTTTTATAGAAGCCAGACTTCACACCATCCATGTGTAAAAGGGATTCATTAAATCTTTGAAAAATGAGTAAGGGTGGCAGCTTTTTAGACAGTGTGAAACCATAATTGGCAAAGTGCTGGATATCAGAACCATCAGATTCATTTACAGAAAGGCCAGTGCTCCAAAACGAAGCACCTTCCCTCCAGGTTTCAGTCTGTTAATATATCTAGCCTGCCAATTCTAATAAATCCACATGTTTCAACTACTGCATGCCAAACACTAGGTACAAAATGCAAAATAAAGGGATCAGGGCACAACTTTGACCTTTCTGTTAAAGATGCTCCAGACCAATAGGAAAATACCTATTTTAGGAAAAATGTTCACTATTGTCTACATGTTAAAGCACATTATCAATGTTCCTCAAGTAAGATTATAAGTTTCATAGAGGAGTTAAAACAAGATGATTCTTGAAAGTCATGAAATAATGAGAAGTATGGAGGGCCTGAGTAGGAACAGTTGGCACAGGGGCTGATGGAGCAAAGCATAGAGGTATTCTGGGATCTGCTGCTAATGTCTGAGAAGTCAGATCTCATCCCGTTCTCCAGCTCACCAGGTGCAAAGGCTCAGCAGAGGTACAGAAGAGAGGCATGGGGTTAAGGCTGGAGAAGGAGTTCCAGATATGTTTCTTTTTGGACTGAAGCTACAGTTCAGGTGGCCTTAGGCATCCTCAGGTCAGAAGCTGGCCAACAAACAGGTTCCCTGAAGCCATCGCTCCCCATCATATGAAGCTTATTGTTGCCTTCGACCAAAGACCTTCCTTGAGCTCTGTGTCTGGTGTCCCTCACAAAAATGACAACACTGTTTTTATTATTATTATTATTATTATTATTATTATTATTATTATTATTGAAACAGAGTCTCATAACACAGACTGGCCTGGAACTTGCTATTTAGCTCTTGCTAGCCTTGAAATCATGATGCTCTAGCCTTGGAATTCTGTGTGTCATTATTACAGGTGTGTGTCAACATACCCAACAAGAACATTCATGCCTTTTCCAGCTGCTGATCTCTGACCACAGAGGTCTTAGCTGTGGCTTTCCTGTCTGTCTTACTTTCATATAAGATGTAGAGGTGGCTCATAAGGAATGATATCCCACCACACAGCTGCAAAAAATAGCCTTGCGTTCTGAGTGGGTTAGGGCAATGAGAGAGGAGGGTACACACCTTTCTTCTAGCTTTCTGTTTCTCTCGTTTTTCAATTTTAAGTTATTTCTATTGTCTGATTTCATAGCCAGCACATTCTCCAAGGCACACAATTCTAAATACATACTGTTTTGTAATTTTTCTTTCAAATCCAATTCAACAGATATATTCTGCATCCCTTCTCAAGAACAGGACATTAAGAATTGGAACTCAAAAGACAGTAAAGTGTACCCTTTATTCTCAAAGAATTTATAATCCAATGAAGAAGAACATGACTCAATATATCATATTAGGAAAAAAATGGTACAAAGGCAATGTAAGAACTAAGTTCAGGCTGCTGAGGGGTTGTAAGAAGGACGAGCTGGGTGGGAATCAAAGCAAGGCTTCTTAAAGGACCCAGATGCTGCAGCTAGACATAAGTAGGGAGTGATTTTAGTACTAATGGCACTACTGATAATAACTGTTCTCGTAGATGCCATGAAGCAATTATGCTGAATAACACCATACCAACACAAACAGAAAAGCTAATACAATATAAAGATAAAGTAATGGACCTATAATCAAGTTAAGAAGCTAAGTCAATTCTCTCAATCTTTAATGGATCAAAAAATGGGAAATGAATTTGAGGAAAGCTGAATACAATAAATAAAACTAATTTGATAGTTGCATGTTTTGTGCTCCTCAATCTTTTAAAATGACTGTGGGATATTGAAAATAAAATGAAACATATACATAATAGTCATTCACAAGCTTTCATTCAGTCTAAATTCTGGGACTATATTGAAACGAGGCATAAATTAGAATCAATGCCCTAATGAGCCTTAAAACAAATAAAAGAGTTGATAAACTCAATGAAGGGGTAGAAAGAGAAATTGTGTTCATATTTGGAATGAGAAAATGGACTTAACTATATACAATTGGTAAGTATTTTTAAAATTTTTATTCACAGGGATATTGGTGTATTACTGTTTTGTTTTGTTTTCCTTTCTTTTCTCTTTCCAGTAACGTGTTTCTACTTTGAAATCAGGCTAATGAAGCATTCCTAAAATGAAGTGGCTACCTTGCTCCTATTTTGCTTGGAAAGTCATGCAATAGTGGGATTCTTTTCTCTTTAATATTTGGCCTCATGTGGATTTTTTTTCCTCTTCTGAAGAGCAGAAACAGGATTACTTTGTGCTTCTGTCTAACCTTTAGAGTGTGGATACCATTTACATTTATGTTAGCCTCCTGCAATTCTATAACCAATACAGTTTACAAAGAGAAAAGGTTTCTTTGGGAGTCATGACTTAGGGGCTTCATCCCACAATAGCCTGGCCCCTTGCTTGGATCTATGATGCCACTTGTAAGAGTACGTGGCTAGAAAGCCAGAGAAGGAGAAAGAGACCAAGAACACACAATCCCATTTGAGGACACATCATCAATGACC
Source organism: Peromyscus eremicus (assembly GCF_949786415.1). Lineage (NCBI taxonomy): Eukaryota > Metazoa > Chordata > Mammalia > Rodentia > Cricetidae > Peromyscus > Peromyscus eremicus. Next base: position 94,134,233 of record NC_081425.1, on the reverse strand, counting down.
AGAAGAGCTCTCAATAGGTCCCCCTACTTACAATCTTTGCTACCTTCAGGTAGGCCAGGTTGGCTAGGTCTTCATGAATACTCCATACCTAACTTAATAGCCACATTCTTAGCCTGTTCCTGTGGTTGGATTCAAGTGTACAATACTGCTAATCTCCATTTATGTCTTCTGTTGTCATTTTTCTTCTTTTATTTTTGGTGTAGGGGCACTTGTTCTTGTTATTTTCTTTATTAACTCCCATAAATATCCCATCAATAAGGGATATTGGTGTATTGCTGTCTCTTTCAGTAATATGTTTATGCTTTGGAATCAGACTAATGATGCATTACTTAAATGAGGAAATTACTAAGTTTAGTAAATTACTAAAATTCAGCATTACTAAACGCTTGTATTTTACTTGAAAAGGTTGTGTGATAAGGGAAATAGTGTGTGTGTGTGTGTGTGTGTGTGTGTGTGTGTGTCTGTGTCTGTGTGTGTGTGTATGTGTGCATGTATGTGTGTACCTGCATGTATGCATGTATATGATTTCTCTTGTACTAACAATCTGTATTTTAAATTATCTAGTTATATTAATATTGTACTAGTTCCTATCTGACACTTTCCTTTTCTGATATGCAACATTCTACTTCACTCTTCACACCTCCTACTAAACATTTTTAAAATAAAGCAACTAAAGAATTGTATAGTTTATTCACATAACCCCTTTTTTATCCTATTGTGTTGATTTTTTATTCCTCATGCACTACAAACTGTGTCTTATGAGGTTATCTTTATTGCAAACAATCAGATTTTTCTTTACCAACAACCACCAAAGCTGACTCAGTGGGATATGAGCGTGTATGTGTGTATGTGCAACATTTATAAGGAAAAAGGAAAAAGAGGCTGTCAACTTGAGAGGGAATATGGGAGGGGTGGTGCAAGAGAGGACATCTGGGAGGGGTTGGAGGAAGGAAAGGAAAGGGGGAAGGGATGTAATTCTATTTCAATTAAAACATATTTAAAAAGTAAAAGACAGTAAAGTTAATGTATACAAAGAAAAAACAGTATACTTCTTTATGTATAGCTACCTTTTTTAACTTCTCTGATCTTTATTTATTTACTGATATGAGTTTCTGATGTCATGAATTTTTTAGCTTTAGAAACATTACTATGAATTTATTCTATTGCACGTATGTCAACTGATTTTCTATTTTATTTATCAGAAAATGACTTTATCAATCTCTCACTTTTGAATGATGATTTAGTTTATATGGAATTCCTGCTGAATGACACTCTCCTCCCCTGTAGTGCATTATGGTTAAGGATTCCATTGCATCCAGTTCAGGTCTTCTTTATTCCCCATGAAATGTTGACAGGCATTATTATCTTTGTTTCCATGCAAATGTTGTGGAACTTTTGACTAGACATCCTCAAGACTTTTGGTTTTACCTTTGTCTTTAAGTAGATGGGCCATGATCCCATGAGCAGTGCCTTTCCTTCTATTTATAGAGTACAATAAGGTTTTTATAATTATAAGTCAATGTTTTTCCTTCAGCTTTCTAATTTCCAGCTATTATATTTCAATTATTTTCTCTGTGGGATCATTGGAATATTTTTCTGAAAATCATATCTACATATTTGGCTATATATTACCCAGTAGTTTGTAGCTTGTTTAAGTTTTTTTCTATCCTTAGTTCATCTCGTCTTCAGATTAGATTATTTATTTGACTCTGTTACCATCTTGAATGTCCCTCTTTTCCCATCTTTACTCTGTTAAAAGTCATTAAATTAATTTTTCACATGAATGAGTTGAAAATTTTCTATTTGCATATTTTTTGTAGTTTTTCTATTTTTCTATGATGATGTCAGATGTCACCACTCATTAAGCTAATGTTTAATGTTGGACATATTTCCTTAAGTTCTTTGCACATTTTTATAGTAGCTGCCTTAAAACTTTGTGAGTTTTGTTTTTGACTGATCCACATTAAGGGACATCTTGTGGTTTGACTCTATCACCTCCCCTGAGATTAATGCCAGTGCAAGACTTTTTTTTTTTTTTTTTAGTTCTGCCAATTCTCAGCAGTTCTTGATTCTTCACTAGATATCTTGTGTTAAGTTGTATGAATTTGGGATCTCTTATCGCCTTCTGAAGAGTACTGTCTTTGTTCTGACAAGTAGTTTTAATATCAGTTGATCCCATTAGAATTGAGCAGGATTGTTTAACCTTTTACTTTGCATGATGTGTTGAAAACCAAATTTGTGATTCTGGTCAGGGAAACAGAAACAAATTTCACCTGGAACCCCCAGTGACCACACCTATCTGGACCCCAGAAGAATTTTCTACTGGGCAACACACAGCCACTACACTCTCCTAAGAACTAAAGAGTAAAAAGAAACCAAAGGAAAAAACACACAACAAAGACAAGACCAGACATCAGCACCTGCAATTACAATCTTTCCAATCCTGGATGCATAGACACCAGCACAAAAACACAATTAAAACAGTTATGAAAATATGTTTCTACTAGAGAGCAGGAATATTACCACAACAGACCCTCCTGATCATTCCAACATAGCTGAAACACAAATAAAAGACCTTAAAATGACTTTTATGAATATGAGAGAGGTCCTTAAAGAGGAGATGAATAAATCCTTTAAAGAAATTTATGAAAATACAAACAATAGAGAAAATTAATAAAACTATTCAAGATCTGAAAGTGGAAACAAAGTCAATAAATAAAATCCAAATTGGAGAAAATAAGAAATGAAAATTTAGAAATTTGACCAAGAACCACAGATGCATGCTTCACTTACCAACAGAATGCAAGAGATTGAAGAGAGAATCTTAGGCACTGAAGACACAATAGAAGAAATGGATACATCTGTCAAAGAAAATAAAATGTTAAAAAACTCCTGGCACAAAACATACAGGAGATCTGGGGCAGTATGAAACGAACAAATCTAAAAGTAATAGGAATAGAGGAAGGAGAAGAAACACAGGTCAAAGGCACAGAAAATATTTCAACAAAATCCTATTTGACCTCCATGGATTAAAACTGGATATCATCAGCAACAAAAACAAACAAAAGGAAGCTTACAAACTCAAGGAAACTGAGTGTACTATGAATGAAAAATAAGTTAAGACAAAAATGTAAGAAAGAAATTAAAGACTTTCTAGAATTGAATGAAAATGAATACACAACATAAGCAAACTTATGGGCCATAACAAAAGCTGTCCTAAGAGACAAGATTATAGCACTAAGTGCCTACATAAAACAATTGCAGAGAGCTCATATTAGGAATTTAACAGCATACCTGAAAGCTCTAGAACAAAAAGAATAAATCATACCTCATAGGAGTAGATAGCAAAAAATAATCAAGTATAGGCTGAAATCAATAAAATAGAAACAAACAAACAAAAAATAATACAAAGAATTGATGACACAAAGAGAAAACCAAAAAATGACAAATGCTTACCCAAATAAACTAAAATGTGGAGAAAGAATATTCAAGTTAACAAAATTAGAAATGAAGAGGGAGACGTAACAACAGACAGCAAGGAAATCCAGAGAAATGTAAGGACATACTTTAAAATCCTATACTGCACCAAATGGCAAAATCTAAGAGAAATGGATAACTTTCTTGATTCATACCACTTATTAAAGTTAAGCCAAGATCAGATAAGCTATTTAAACAGACCTATAACCCCTACCAAAATACCATTTTTGAGGCCACAGTTACCCTGATACCTGCAGATGGACTTTCCCTGGACTGCAAGCTCCCAAACAATGACAGAGTCTTCCCACCGAATATGAAAGCTTGGCCTTAGCTTCGGCTTATTCCCAACTAGTTCTTATAACTTAAATGAGCCCATTCACATGAATCTACATTTTGGCAAATGCCTCACTACCACTCTTCCATATTGTATGTCTGACTCCCTCCATGTGTTGCTTGTGAATTCTAACTCTCTTCTTCCCAGAGTTCCTATCTCTGCCCAGAAGACCCACCTATCATCTCCTGCCTAGCTATTGGCCATTCAGCTCTTTATTAAACCAATCAGAAAATGTATTGGCAGAGACACATCTTCACAGTGTATAAAAAGATTATCCTACAACACTTCCCCCTTTTTATCTAAATAAAAAGGGAAGGGTTTAACTCTAACACAGTAAAATTATATACAGTAAGAATAATTATACAGGGAAGAACTACATTCACAATGTTCAGATCATCTGTATTTGACAATTTTAGAGGAAGTATCCTACTGTCTATCCTGTCTTGGTGAGTTCAAAGTTTTTTTTATCTGAACAACTTTCTATCATAACTTGTATTGCCAGCCGAAAAGTATCCTTTTAGATCTTAAAACATTTTCTTAGATACACAACTTAAGGCTTTTATGTCTTTCACCCTTTATAAACTTTGCACCTCTTTTGTACATTTCTTTTCTGAATTTAGTAACAGGAAAATTGTAAGATTATAACTATCTAGTCTTCACCCCCATCAAAGACCAGAGATGATAAAATATTATTACCTCAGTAAACAGGAAGTGCAGAACAAGCAATTTTCAAAATTATAGAAATGACAGAGATAGCTAACTGCCTGGACAGTCACTCAAGGTTCTCCTGCAATATTGGGGCATCTATTTTCAGTCTATAGGCCTTGAATATCTGTCAGACTTTTCTGTGAAGCAGGAATTTTGAAGGACTGGCTTACCTTATCTTGGCAAAGTTCGGTAGTCAACTTCCTTTGTGTTCTGCTTTTCCAATTTGGACAAGTGGCTAACTTTGTCTCAATGAAAGCAAATTCCATATGAAGGTTCCTCAATGGCCATCATCTCTGAAACAGATTGGTGCTGCCAGGAGCAAGTGTATCTCACCATCATGAGAAGCCTTATGTTATTAAAACACCTTAAATGCCATATTCTATAGATCTCTGAAATGTTTGAAGACCATGTATCTATCTAAAATATATCTCTGTTTGACCTTGAAAACATGACTAACATGACTACAAGTTTGTTATCTTAATTATCCTAAACAGTTTGTAATAGTCACTTTCAATGACTAGAACTTTATATTACAATTTTAAATGAGTTGCATAAGTACAATACCTTACAGTACACTGTAACAAAAAATAACCTTAAATTGTATCAATACACAAAAATCCATACTAATGTAAAATATTTGAGACTAGTTTAAAATCTCATTTAAAAGTAGATTCAATAATTTATCCTTTCATCCTATCATTCCTATATCACCCCTTTTTTCTTTTCAGAAAGAAATCCCTGAATCTAACCTCTTTTGCTTAATTGACTCCCTAATCATGAGCAATAACAGCTTGCAACTAACTCCCCAAACAATAGCAAACATCCATATCCCACTGAATGACCAAAAACCACCCACCCCATCTCTCAGGAATGTGAGCATCATGTTTTTAAAATTACTTCCTGCTCTCTGGGAGGGGATGGCATCTTTAAGGGACCCTGAGAAAATTGGGATAATCAGCAAGTCCTGGAAGAACTAGGTGCATCATTGATTGTCCAGTCTCTGTGTGATGGGAAGGTGCAGAGATTATTAATTGAAGTCCTGGCTAGTGTAGTCTATGAGGCTGGACCATCTCAGCTAGCTTTGAACTTGTTTGGGATGCAGACTTTTGAGGAAATGGCAATGGAGGCATTCAGTGAGTCTGGATCACTTGGGCTATTTGTCTGGTCTTCATTGGTTTTTGGTCCTTTTGTTATGAAAACACACAAACATAGGTAACATATATATCTGCATTAACACAAGTATGGAATGTGTAGTATGTACAAATCAGGTAAGGATGAGTCTCTGCTCTGTTTTTGAGCAGGTAAAAGGCATCTGCCCACTTTATATGTGTTTGGACTGCACAACAATGCCATATGAAAAGATAGCATGTAATAAGTCATGAGGACTCTATAACCAATAAGATTTATCGTGTTGTATCCAGTCTCGGAGCTATTCCCATGTAGAGGAATCAGCATATACATCAACTGTCTTTTAGTTTTTCTTGATTTCTTCCTTTATGTCTGTAGCCAAGATTTTCAGGAGGTCTCCCCTAGTCAGATCTGATTTTCATTAATTTTGAAGAAATCCATAGCATTTTGTTTCCTGTAAAAACAAAGGCATAACCTCTCACCCAATGCATCACATTTCCTGACTTCCATTCTGAAGTTAAGACATCTTTAAGGTATATAAGCTGATTTAATTTAGTAATTTTTTCCCCATTATCCAATGTTTCTTAGCAGTTGTTGTTTTTTGCTCATTAGCATTTAAAAATTTTATTTAATAAAGCACTATATAGGATTCAGACACCCTGTGTATTTCTCATCTTTATGTGGCTTATTCTTTTCATATTACTTTACTCTCTCTTTAAATACTTCATTTTACTATTTTTAAACTATTTTTATGACTGTCTATACCCATTTTTTTCTTTCTTCGGTGCCTAAGCACATTTTCAAGCATACTGTACCTGTTCAGAGATTTTCTTGGTCTGGACATAGATTTCTGCATGCCTACCACCCTCATGGACCTCATGAGCCAAACCTTAAACAGCCAGGCTGCCTGCTGCACTGCTCCGCTTAGCACATGGTGCTGGTGGCTGGCTCCATCCCCACTTGGGTTGGTCCAGCAGGCTACCCCACTGGTTTCTGGCTATATCACTGTTTGTCTGTCTGTGAGAGCCTAGCCTCATGCTAACAGGCACTGTCCAGGAGCCACATTGGTGGGCCTACACTACAGTAGGCACTTCAACCTAGTCTACTACTACTACTACTCAGGGAGTAGTATGTCAGCTGCCATGTGCATCAAGTGTAAACAGACTTTTCCTGGACTGATAGCTCCCATACAATGACACAGAGACTTCCCATCAAGTATGAAAGCTTGGCCTTAGCTCAGGCTTCTTCCCAACTAGCTTTTATAACTTAAATTAACTTGTTTATATTAACCTATGCCCTGCCACATGGCTTGTTACTTCTCCATATTGGACATCTGACTCCCGCGGTGTCTTGCTTGTGAATTCCACCTCTCTTCTTCCCAGAGTTCCTATCTCTTCCTAGAAGTCCCACCTATCTTCTTCTGCCTAGCTATTGGCCATCCAGCTCTTTATTAAACAAATCAGAAGCTGCTTTGGAAGAGACATATCTTCACAGTGCATAAAAAGATGATCCCACAACAGATATCCAAACCACATAAAGATCTAACAAACTAAAAGAATTACAGATCAGTTTTCCTCATGAACATAGATGCCAAATTACTTTATAAAACTTGTGAATTGAATCCAAGAATACACCAAAAACATCATCCACCATGATCAAGTAGGCTTCATTGCAGAGATATAGGTTTGGGTCATTATAGAGAAATGAACAAATTTAATTCACCTGTGGTGGTATTTTACTTGTACTGAAATGTGATTTTAATTGTATGTTAATAAATAAAGTTGCCTGGGGGTCAGAGTTATAGAGCCATAGCAAGTGCGTGGCGGTGGTGGCGCACGCCTTTAAGGACCTGGAGGGCGGTACATACAGGCAATGGCAAGGCAGTCACGTGTTTAGTTTACAACCAATGAGAAGGCAGAACATCTAGACTATTTAAAGACATACACACAGGAAGTAGGCCTCTTTTTCGGAGAGCTCTCTTGGCTGAAGCAGGATAGCTGAAGCAGGAAGGGTAAGGCTCTTAGTTCTGACCTCTTGGCTTTTTTCTCTGAATCGGCTCTATGTTTCTTATTTAATAAGACGGTTGGTTACATCTACATTTGGCGCCAACGTGACAAGAATCCATTAAAACCGCTTAACTTGGCTTGGAATAAGTCATGCTGGTCAGGATGATGAAACAGAGAGAATAGAAAATTCAGGAGCAAATATAAAAAAAATTTTTTGGCAAACTATTAATGAACAAAGACCAAAATTATCGATAAAAATAAATAATGTTTTGTTGTCTGGTCTGGTAGACACAGGTGCGGACATTACCATAATTGCACCAGAATTTTGGCATCCAATTTGGCCTCTTCAGGAGGTAAATGTTCAACTGTTAGGAATTGGGACATTATCTCAGGTGAAACAGAGTGCAAGATGGCTCAAATGTATAGGTCCAGAAGGACAGAGAGGAAAATTGAAACCATATGTAGCTAACATAGCTATGAACTTATGGGGTCAAGACTTGTTGCAACAATGGAATATTCAGATTAACATCCCTCCAATCTCAGAAACAAATCATAAATTAGCACATGTTTCTGAGAGAAATATTAGAAGGCATTATTCTGAATGGTCACCAGCCATCCATATTATACAAGAACAGGGCACAACAACTGATGATCTTCCAAAGACACCAACAGCTCTACCTTTAAAATGATTAACAGACAAGCCTGTATGGGTCCAGCAATGGCCTTTAACAACAGAGAAACTCCAGGCTTTAGAAGAACTGGTAGAAGAACAGTTAAATGCTCAGCATATTGAGGAATCAACCAGCCCTTGTAATTCTCCTGTATTTGTTATTAAAAAGAAATCTGGTAAATAGAGAATGGTAACAGACCTTAGAGCAATTAACAAAGTAATTCAGCCAATGGGCTCTCTACAATCTGGAATTCCTCTGCCTACTCTGTTACCAAAAGGATGGCCTCTCATAGTTATTGATTTAAAAGACTGTTTCTTTTCAATACCGTTACAAGAAAAAGACAGAGAAAGATTTGCTTTCACAGTGCCTACTTATAATAATTCTCAACCGGTTAAAAGATTTCAATGGAGGGTCCTCCCACAGGGAATGTTGAATAGCCCAACTCTGTGCCAATATTTTGTACAACAGCCATTGGAAATGATACGTAAAAAATTTCCTAAATCTATAATTTATCATTATATGGATGATATTTTACTAGCTGACTCAAATGCAGATACTTTAAAAAGAATGTTTGAAGACGTAAAAAAAATTTTGCCTTGCTGGGGATTACAAATTGCTCCTAAAAAGATACAAAGAGGAGATTCTATTAATTATTTAGGATATAAAATAGAGCTACAAAAAATTAGACCCCAAAAGGTACAAATTAGGAGAGAGACTACAGACTCTTAATGACTTTCAAAGATTATTTGAAAATATTTCTCATCTACGAACTATTGTTGAGGTAAAAAATGATAAACTGCATAATTTGTTCAAAACCTTAAAAGATGACAAGGACTTAAATAGTCCAAGAGAGTTATCACCTGAAGCTGAGAAAGAATTGGCCTTGGTAGAAAAGAAAGTACATGAAGGGCACATGGATCGTATTGATCCAAAGCTGGATTGCATTTTGGTTATTTTACCTTCTAGGCATTCTCCTACAAGAATATTAATACAGAGGGAAGATATTATATTAGAATGGATATTTTTACCAAATAAACCAGACAAAAAATTAAAAACTTATATGAAAAAAATCTCTGACCTGATTTGGAAAGGAAAATTGAGACTTCGTCAATTAGCAGGAATAGAACCAGCAGAAATTGTCGTACCTTTAACTAAGGAGAACATTAAAAAATTATGGACAAAAAATGAACCTTGGCAAAGAGCTTGCAATAATTTTTTGGAAAAAATTAACAACAAATATCCCAAAAACGATAGAATTGATCTTATAAAGAGAGCTGATTGGATCTTGCCTCGAATTGTACGGGTAAAGCCCATATCTGGAGTTCGTACATTTTATACAGATGCCAACAAACAAGGAAAGGCAGGTTACAAATCAAAAAACTTAAATAAAATAATTCAAAATTCTTATAATTCAGTTCAAAAATCAAAATTATATGCTATTCTGTTGATATTAATGGATTTTTCAGAACCTCTCAACATAATAACTGACTCTCAGTATGCTAAAAGAGTAATATTACATATTGAAACTACAGAATTTATCCCTGATGCTTCAGAATTAACTTCATTATTTATTCAATTACAAAATACAATCAAAAAAAGGAGTCATCCTTTATATATAACTCACATTCGATCTCATACTGGTCTGCCAGGCCCTCTAGCACAAGGCAATGATGAGATTGATAAGTTATTAATAGGAAATGTGCTGGAGGCCTCAAAATGTCATAAAAAAACATCATGTCAATAATAAAGGTTTAAAAAAGGATTTTTCCATAACCTGGCAACAAGCCAAAAAAATAATAAAGAAATGTCCTACTTGTTCCTTCTACAATCAAACGCCATTACCAACAGGATGAAACCCAAAGGGTACTCAAAGGAATAAAATCTGGCAGATGGACATGTTTCACTTTACAGAATTTAAAAAACTGAAATATATACACCACACTATCAATACTTATTCAGGATTTCAATGGGCAACTGCTTTGAGTTCTAAAAAAGCTGATTCTGTAATCACTCATTTGCTAGAAGTTATGGCCATCGTGGGTATACCTACACAAATCAAAACTGACAATGCTCCATCATATGTCTCTGTTAAAATAAAACAGTTTTTTGCTTATTACAATATAAGACATATTACAGACATACCACATAATCCTACAGGTCAAACAGTTATAGAAAGATCAAACAGAACTCTAAAGGATATGCTAAATAAACAGAAAGGGGCAACAAAAACCCCCAAAAATAGACTGCATAATGCTCTATTAACTTTGAATTTTCTTAATGCCAATGAGAAAGGAACAACAGCTGCAGAGAGACATTGGATAATAGAAAAAACTACAAAATTAAATCAGCCTATATATTTTAAGGATGTGCTGACCTCAGAATGGAAACCAGGGTGTATATTACATTGGGGACGAGGTTTTGCTTTTGTTTCTACAAGAAAAGATAAGTTATGGGTACCATCAAAATTGATAAAGGTTCGATTTAAACAAGAGAAACCTCTTAATTAGAGGAGGTGATAGCTCATCAACCAACATAAACATCCAATTTAAACTAACTTATACCAGTAACACATGTCTTTTCATTTAATCAGATAATAACTTGCCAAAAAGAAACATTCCCAAAATTAGTCTTGGGGAAAGATTTTTGTTCTTATCTTTTAGGAAAATAAAGATTAAGAAATCTAAAGAACACTGGACAAATAAGACAACTGAAGAAAAGGGACAAATCATCTATCCCAGGAAGCAGAGTGAAATGGCGTATGGGTATATATTATCTAAAAAATTTTATGTCTTCCTAAATGTTTGTTTCTGCTTTTCTCTAAAGATTTAACACTATTGGTCTTCTAATAGTCCCAGTCCAATTAAAATTTAAAGCTGACTTTGGAGTTGGAGAATGGCTCTCTCCTTCTTTAAACTCAAGCATGTTGTTAAAAGGAAAAGGCAAACTTCCTGTATCATGCCAGAATAAAAGAGCCATCTTCTGCTATGAGACAGGAGAAAAGCCAAATTAATTAAGGGACTATTCTATTACTAATCTCAACTCTTTGATTCTATTCTGATTCTTTAAACTTTTCTTAAAGTATAAATTTTAAATCAAAACTTACAAGATTAATATATATATATATATATATATATATATATATATATACATTTTAAACTTGGCTAAGATATGAATGGTCATATAGAATACTGATTAATTCTAAAAAAAAGGCTTCAATTAGCTGCATATATATGTCTTTGTGTTCGAGTCTCTTATCAGTTTTCTGCAGGAATTCACGGCCAGGCCTAACATCAACTGAAGTCTCCAGGAAGAAGTTGGGGCCCCACAACAACAACAATTCCACGTGGACAATAATAACATCACTAAGCTGACAAACATCATCTACAGATCAGCTTTGAACTACAAGGTGCTCAGAACAATTTTGAGATGACTAGCTGAGATGATCCAGTCTCAAAGACTACTTGAATAAAGACTTGAGATAAACCCTGAACTTTGGCATTATACGCAGAATGGATAATGAAGGATATAGTTACCTTTCCTAGAATTTGACAATTAACCTAAAATTTTTCTTTCAGGATAAAGATAACTTCGCCCATACCCAGCAGGAAGCAATTTTAAAAATACGACGCCCACATTCCCAAAGAGATGGTGTGGGATGGATGGTTTTTTGGTCTTTTTAATGGGTTTTGGGTCTGGGATAATTTTCATTGTTTAGGGGGGTTGGTTACAAGTTGTTGTCAAGGGTTAGGAAAAAGACTAAGCAGATTAAATTTAAGGTTCTTATTTAAAAAAAAGAGAAAAAGAAAGAAGAAGAAAAAGACAATTACTAGTTTTAAATACTTTACATTGGATTGGATTGTTTTATATTGTATACAAATTATATATATTGAAATTGATATTATTAAAAAATGCTATATGTATATTTCTAATTGTACTTATATCGTTCATTTAACAATGCAATTTTCTGATCCTTGAATGTTATTATTACCATTAGGATATAAAGAAATGATAGTTAATAGTTAGACATTACAATAGAACTTGTAGTCATATTAGATATGTTTTAAAAATTGAGCAGATATATTTTAGATAGGTCATCTTCAAACCCTTCAGAGATCTACAAAATATGGCATTTAAAATGTTTTAATAACTTAAAAAAATTTTCTTTTTTGTTATGACTATGAGACATGTCGGCTCCTGGCAGTACCAATCTACTTCAGAAAAAATATGGGCATTAAAGAAACTGCGTATGGAGTTAGCTTTCATTATGGCAAAAGTTAGCCACTGGACAACAAAGTATCCTCGAATCAACTGATGACAAAATGGACAGACAGGACATGAAACAAAGGACTACTGATTCTTGCCTAAACAAGCATGGTTATGGCTTTATCAAAAGGCATCTTCTGAGGCCAGGACAATATGGCACCATCCCTGACGTGGCCTTCGCAACTCGGAAAAGGTACAATGCTCTTTTCTTCGAAGGCAACTGAACAGGCAATGGGCCGATGGCTTCTGGTGTGCTATGGAACAGCAGCTGAAACAGTTATTCTTGAAGAATAACTAAGCTCACGCCTCTCAATAATAGACTGGCATTTGATAGAGAGATGTGGAGAAGAACGGGATGCTGAGATGAAGCCATATGTACACAGCCAAGAAGAATGGAGAGCTGAACTAATCTACATTCACCATATAAACAAATTGAAAGATAAATCCACATGAGCATCTCATTAGATACTGGAAAGCTCTTTGGCAAAATCCATTAGCCTTTCATGATAAAACTCCTGGAGAAATTAGAGAGATGTGGGACATACTTCAATATAATAAAGGCAGTTTACAACAATCCCATTGACCTAAATGGAGAGAAACTCAAAACAATTCCACTAAAATCAAGGAACAAGACAAGGTTGTCTACTCTCTCCATACCTATTCAGTATAGTACTTGAAATCCTAACTAGAACAATCAGACAACTGAAGCAGATCAAAGGATACAAATTGGAAAGGAAGAAGTCAATGTTATCTTTATTTGCAGATGATGTGAACCCATATATAAATGACCGAGAAAATTCCACTGGAAAACTCCTACAGTTGATAAACACTTAATAGACATGTTGATCAAAGAAATCAAATTGAAGACCTAGAAAAAAATTCACACATCTACTGACACATGATTTTTGATAAAAAAGCCAGAAACCTAAACTGGAAAAAAAAGACATTTTCCACAAATAGTGCTGATCAAACTGGATGTCTGCATGTTGAAGAATCCAAATAGATCCGTACTTATCACCCTGCACAAAACTCAACTTCAAATGGATTAAAGATCTCAACATAAAACCAAATACACTGAACGTGATATAAGAGAAAGTAGGAAATACCCTTCAACTCAGTGACACAGGAAAATGACTTTCTGAACAGGAAACCATTAGAGTAATCACTAAGACTAACAAATAATAAATGGAACCTCATGAAACTGAGAAGCTTCTGCACGGCAAAAGATACTGTCATTTGGACAAAGCAGCAGCCTACAGAATGGGAAAATATTTTATCAACACCACATTCTATAAAGGATTAATATCCAAAATACATAAAGAACTCAAAATACTGGATATCAAGACAACAAATAATCCAATTAAAATGGGGTACAGATTTAAATAGAGCAGACTCAAATAGCTAAGAAACACTTATAAAACTGTGCAGTATCCTTAGCTATCAGGGAATTGCAAATCAAAACTGCTTTGAGATTTCACTGACCAAAATAGCTAAAACCAATAAAACAAGTGACAGCTCATGCTGGTAAGTATATGGAATAATGGGAACACTCATCCATTGTTGATGGGAGTGTGAACTTGTACAGTCACTATATAAATCATTGTGGTGTTTCCTTGGGAAGATGGGAATCAATTACCTCAAGATCCAGCTATATCACTCTTGAGCATATACCCAAAGTATACTTTATCTTACCACAAGGACACTTGCTGAACTGTGTTGACCACTGCTATATTTTTAATAGCCCCAAACTGGAAACAATCTAGATGTCCCTCAAGAGAAGAATGGATTAAGAAAACGTAGTACATTTACACAATGGAGGGTTACTCAGCTGTTTAAAAAAATGACGTCATGAAATTTATAGGCAAACAAATGGAACTAAAAAAAACCATCCTGAGTAAGGTAACTTGGAACCAGAAAAATTAATATGATATATATTCATTTATATATGAGTATTAGCCATTAAATGGATGATAACCAGCCTACAATTAATAGACACAGAGAAGTTGGATATTCAGGAAAAGGCTAGATGGGTATGGAAGGATCTCCCTGAGAGGAAGAAGTAGAATAGTTTTTAATGGGTGGACTGTAGAAGGGAGGAGTGGAAACAGGAAGAGCAGGTGTGGAAGGGGAGGGGAGATAGGGTTGAGGGAAGAAATCTGGGAAGAGACTGTTGGAATTAAGGGTCATCTGAGGGATGATATGGAAAACTAGTGCAGTAGAAACTTTCTAAAATATATAAGGTCAATTCTAATGAAGTCTCCTAGTAATGGGGAGATAGAGTCCCAACTGGCCATCTCTTATCCCCAACCAGCCATTTCTTGTTATCAAATGAAGCTTCCAGTACCAGGATTGGGTTACATCTAATTGTGTTGTTGACCAAAGGGGTCTCATGGGAATCCCCAAACAACCCAGGCTATTCCTAAGACAGTAGGTTGCTCTTCACAATCTGACAACAATGCCTAATTGCTGAAGATAACACCCACACAACTCATTGAGAAATCAAGCTGGTGCCTGAATAGAGCCTTCCTTCACCTGTCTAGTGACTTGGTACAGGAAGGTACTCTGCATGCTACCACAGGAGAAATACAAACAGCAAGTCGGCCACAAACTCTTTGATTTTCAATGGTGTCCTGCCTACAAGATATGCTAGGACAATGGTGGCAGCAAGCTTGTGGGAGTGACCAAACAGTAACTGATTTAACTTAAGGCCCACTCCGCAACATAAAATCCATACCTGACACCCTGACACTACTTGGGTGATGAAGAACTAGACATAGCCTGGGGACCTAGGCTGAAACTAAATACTACTGGTATATATGTATCAGTATATATATATATATATATATATATATATATATATATATAGTTATATATAGTTATATATAGTTATATATAGTTATATATAGTTATATATAGTTATATATAGTTATATATAGTTATATATAGTTATATATAGTTATATATAGTTATATAGTTATATATATAGTTATATATATCAGTTTATATATATAAAAGTATATATATATATAAACTTGCTCAGCCATCATCAGAGAAGCTTCCTCCTTTAGCACATGGAAGTAAATACAGAAAAACACAGCCAAACCTTATGCAGAGAGTGAGAGACTTTGGAATATTCAGCCCTAAGTGGGATGTTTCCATCTCATCCTCCCCTTCAGAGCTCAGGGAACCTCATGGAAAAGGATGTGGAAAGAACATAAGAACCAGAGGTGATGAAGGCTATCCAAACTAACCAACCAACCAATCAGACAAACAAGAAAATACAAGGCCCTATAAATTAATAAGGAACAAGGCTCATGGGCTCATGTAAACTCATAGAGGCTCAGGCAGCCTGCACAGGTCTGCACCAGGTCCTCTGTGTATATATTATTGTTTCCAGTTTAGAGTTTTCATGGGATTCATGAATGTGTGAACACAAGGGCCTCTGACTATTGTGCCTTCTGTTGGGCTCTTTTCTTTCTGTTTGTTTTGTTCAACTCTGATGGGATCTTTTTTGTTTTAAAATCATCATGTTTTATTATTTTCTCTTAAAAGCCAGTTCTTTTTTAATGAGAGACAGAAAGTTAGTGGATCTGGAAGAGAAGGGAGGTTGGAGGAACTGGGAAAAGTAGCAGAAGGGGAAACTGTAACTAGGGTATATTAGGTAAAGAAAGAGTCGATTTTCAATAAAAGGGAAAAAAATCAAATTTGCTTTCAAAGTTTCTACCTTACTAAGACTCAGTCTCTGAACTCTGTTCTTTAAGCCCAGTGTCTATCCATCCTATATGCTCCCGCAACCATACCTCAAGAGCTCCGCCATCATTTGCACGGGCGGCCTCTTCACAAAAGCCCACATAAACTCATGGAGAGCCCTCTGCTCAGCTCTCCCTATGTGCTAGTGTCTAACCCTTAAATCACAAACAGCTTTACTTTCTCGAATCCTTATGGCTGCCTCTTCATGTTTGTTTATTTGAACTCCAGCTCTCTGTCTTGCTCTCAGGAAATCACTGCCTAGGCAGAAGCCTCCGGCCATGATTCAGATTATCTAAGGAATGACAGTTTTGTTTTGTTTTTCACCTTGTTGTTTTCAATAGTTGTACTTTCTCTATTTCACGTGGAAACAGTGACTTCTTCACAGGACTTGATGGTATATACATACTCTCTATTTTCATGACAATAGCCACCTTAATGGATACGAAATACTCTATGGCTGATTCTTTTGCATCTCCTAGGTATTGGTGATTTTGAATGTCTTTTCCTGTGTTATTAGGCATTGACTTTTTTTTACTGTGTTGTTGAATATAGAAGATATTTATTTTTTTTGTTTTGGTTCTTTATCAGAAGTTCCAATTTTACACAATAACCAAATGAAACATTAACTATGTTAGTAATATCTTGGCTCTTCTCTGCTTAGAAACTTTCAAAAGAGTTTGATTGAGCACAGCATGAAAGAATTGCCGTCTATGACCAGGTTCAGGTCAAGCCAGCTACCCCTGTATTCAAGGAGCATTGTGGTGCATTCTAGGGCCTGGAAACTTGTTACATAGAATATCTGCACCTACAAGACTATTCGGCTTTAACAGACTCAGCTTTTTGTAATACCAATTCTTTCTCAAGTCCAGAAATGACCTTAAATATCAGCTTCTCAAAAACTTCACTGATCCTTTTACAAAGGTAACACTTCCTGTCTTCTTCTTTGTTGTTCCCTATCACAAGACCCTTTTGATTTTATTTGTGGCACCAATCATAGTACACATTTGCTCCTTTTATTTTCATGTGTAGTATCCATTTTTCTTGCTATGCAGGATGAAGCCTGCCTCCCATGCTGTGATACATGGAGCATGCTGGAAGAGCTGTGTGCCTCTCATTCACTCTGGGGTTACCTTGGCAAGAGAGGCACAGACGTTGCAATGTCCACAAATCTATTGATATTGTTAACAATATTTTCAGGTCAAAAGCAATCTCAGAGGCTTTCAGAAACACTTGGATAAAATTAAATATTTTATGCTTGGTAAAACTTTGAAATGTGAAACAAGGTAAGACAATGTCAATGCTATTGAATATTGATCTGGAAATGGAACACAATGTAATTAGAGTTGAAACAACACGTGGGATGAAGGAAGCACAGTATCCAAAATTGCTTTAGAACAGAACTAACTGGCCCTTCCTTCTTTCTTAGCAGATTGGACAGGTAGTCAAAGTTTCGTACCCTGAAGTTAGCACAATATAATTAGAACAGCAGTTTGTAGTTCTGGTTACTTGCTCTGCCTCACTAGTAACTCAATTCCTGTAGGTTTCAGTAGCAAAAAAATGTGTAATTTGCATTGTACCAGCCCTAAAACCAAATGAGATCTCAGTCAGTGTGATCTATTGTCTTTCTTTGGGTGTTTCCAGAATGAGTTTGCATTCTGTGTCTTAGAAGAAAGCTCATTAGAAACAAATATTACTTAAATGAGCAATGAAAATTATGGGCTTCACTTTTTTGCTGTTTTCTTTTCTCTTTCTGCTTTTTGTTTTAAAACTGGGGATTGAAACTATGGCTCCACACAAGCTAGGCAAGCTCTCTAACACTGATCTATATCCTATACCCCACATCCTCACACACACACACACACACACACACACACACACACACACACAAACACAAACACACATACACACGCACAGACAGACACACACACAGACACACACACACAGACACACACACACAGACACACACACACACACACACACACACACACACACACACACACACATACACACACACCCTATTGTTTGCCCAGAGAAGTCTTGAAATTGCAATCCATCTGCCTTAACTTTCCTTCTGTCTCAACTTTCTGTGATTTCAAGGTACAGGCACCAGACCCGACTAGGCTTCCCTCTTGATACTGTGAGTCTGAAAGATAAATTATATCTTTCAGAAATTATAAGGCAGAAATTGGAATCACAGAAAGAAGGACATGCTCATCATTACCCTACAGGTACTGTGGAGCCCTGATACAAAACCTGCTTTGATCTTTGCTGTCCTCAGGGCTAACCGATGAAATCGGGAGGATGCTGTCCTAGATCCTCTCCTGTCTCCAGTGCCCGGTGCCTGTCGATGTCCTTGGTGCTCACTTGTCCTCTGAGAAAGAAGGAATAGATCTACAGGAAGAAAGAAGGAGGCAAGTGGGCCAAGTTCAAGCTTTCTGAGACCTATTTGGTCATGGTATTATTATATTGAATTCCTTTGCCTTTCTCCATCCGCAGCGTTCTTAAAATAACCTAAACCCATGATCCATGAAACTGAAGCAGAAATGAAATCAGAGGTAATCTGATTTTGCTCTGACTCCCTTTGCTATTGTTTCTGGGACAACTGGGAACAACTGAGAGGCTGTTGCAAGTGGGGGAAATTAAGTCTGCTCTGTCAGATGCAACGTGTGTAACTGGGGGACAGGCCTGTGTTCAAAGCAAGCCTTGTCGAGGGTTCTGGAAAACATTTAGACTCAAATTTCCTTTCAGTCCTCCAACATCAAGAGAGCCATACTTCAGAGTGTCAGCTGCATTGCGCCTCTTCTTCATCACCTGTGCTCTCTGTGGCTGAAGACAGGCCTTGCCATTGGAGATAAATGTTCTTAGTAATTAGTCTGAAGCTTTTGAGTAGCCAAACAATGACAAAATTAGCCTGAATTGATTAGAAAAATTAGGACAAGAAGAAAACCTGAGTTTATAACAATAGAGGCTCCCAGGAAATTGCAGTCTGCCATTTATCCACACGCTTTGCATCTAGTCATGGATTTAAACAAACACAGATTAAAGGTACTTGAGGAAAAGGTGCCTGCATATAAACTTATCTTTTGACAACATTCCCTGAACAATACAATATAACTACTATTGACAAAACATTTACATTACCTTAGTTATTATAAATCACATAGAGATGGCCTAATGTGTACAGCTGAGCTTATACACAAGCACAACATTTCCTATAAAGGGCTTGAGCATCTATAGAATTTGTTATCTAGAGCCAATACCTTGAAGATGCCAAGGAATGGAGGTACTTAGAAGAAATTATCACCTCCGTTTTGGCTCTGGCCAAGCAGACCTACCTTGTGCTCTGTTTTGCTAAAGAGTACTTGTGAATGTGTTACTCAGAAATGTGTGAGCTTATGGTTTTAGTGTGAATTATTACATGTGTTGGGGTATGTAATACTTGAAGAAACTAAGTTTCTTCTTTGTTCTTTCATACTCTATGTATGATTTTTGACAACTCTGGCCTGGGTACTATCACAGTGGAGAATACTGTTACTGTTATTAACTGAAACTACACTGAACTGTGATGGCCAAGAGCATCCTTCTCTTGGGAGCCTCAAAATGCAGAGATAAAGCTACTCAACAAATATTTGACTATGCACAGTTGGAAAGCTATTAGTAAGCCCCAGTGACACAAGAAACAAGAAGGATTACATCTTAAGAGTTCTGTGACCACTGAACCAGTGACATGTGGGTTGTCTGAAGATGGATATGATCATGGAAATGAAGATGCTTCTGAAGGGATAATCAGTGGGCCAACTGTGGAGAACAGGTAGACACAGCAGAGCTCCTCAGCAAGGGGCAGTTACAGGAGGGACAGGTAAGGAGAGACAGAGGAGAAGAGGAGGCCACACTGTAAGATGAATTGCTAGATGGTCTTATTAATAAAAACCGGGAGCCAGATATTGGGGTGAAAAACTGAGACATCAGAGGAACAGGAAAAGCCACAAGCTAACCTTACTTCACCCACATCTCGGTCTCCAAAGAGACCTACTTCCTGTATACCCATGTCTATACGCCTTTCTGTCCTGCCATCTCATCTCTTCTCTCCACCCAGCTACATCACTTCCTCTTCCTTTCCAGCTCGGTCATTTTCTATCTGTCTGTACAGACTTCCAGACTTTATGGTTAACCAGTGTTGGGATTTATGCCACCATGCCTGGCTCTGTTCCCAGTGTGGCCTTGAACTCACAGAGATCTGGATGGTTCTCTGCCTCCTGAATTCTAGGATTAAAGGCATGTGCTGCCACTGCCTGACCTCTATGTTTACTATAGTGGCTGGTTTTTTCCTCTGATCCTCAGATAAACTTTATTGGGGTGCACCAGCCTAGATCTAGGCTCTAAACTTTAAGATTTTAGACTCACCCTGCAGTCTGAAACTGTTATGATGCAGTTACAGATGTTTGTGAAATATGCTACATTTAGTGAAAAGAGTGCAGCTGTGATTCCTGACCTATGTGAGCAGTGCCTGCATGAGCACCCCCAAGGAGATCTGGTGATGGGGAGCTTATACAGAGCTCATGATCTGGCACCCTCAGATAGCAAAGTTCTATTCAACCCAGAGCTACACAAACTGGACCAGTGGAGGTCCACCTTAGAGTTCTTGTTTGCCTTCCATCGGTGCTTGGAATGAGGGTGCCAGATTGGCAGACCCTGTAAGGAACAGAAATGTTCAGAGTTGCTTTTTGAAGGTATGCATGTGTTCTTGGAACAGAGAGGCAAGCTGATGCTGGAACAGACTCTTTTGTGACACTGGCTTGCTGTGGAACCACTGGCAGAAAAACAAAGGAATGAAAAATCATCTTCTGGAGTCATTGGCAAGTGGCAACCTCCTCCACCCATGCTTGCCCTTGTCTGGGATACAGGACTGTCTAGCACTAAAGCAGAACACTTCTGCCTTTAGAAGAGGCATGTGTACATCCAGTTCTACCTTCCAGAAGTCAATTTTTCTGTTTGCACATCTGACTTTAAAGGAAGTAGCATTGCACGGAGAAAAAAATCTAACCTAGAGAAGATTACCTCAATGAGTCCTATTCCTGTAGAGTGCTTTTACTGAGGTGGGGATAAAGAGAATGAGATTTCAGAAGACATAGAAAGGTGGACTGGAAGTAGAAGTTATCAAAGAACTCAGGTAGCAAGGGTATATTAGACCCAGGGAGCAGTGCAGGGGGGTTATCCTTCATGAGGTTTTCTAGAGTCACATTCTGAGAAGACTAGCCTCTGGTAGCCATGAACTGTATGAAGAGGTCCTAGGTGATGCTGAGGATACACTATGGTTATAGCTGTATACTGAAGCAAATTTGGCTCCTGTGTTATCCCATGAAATTTCACACAGAGTCTATAGTATATACCAGGTAAGATGCGCCCACTAACACAATAGCGGCAAGTCTACTATGGAAGTGACCAAGCACTTTCTGATTAGATTTGAGGCCTGTTTCATAGGAAGGAATTCTCAACTGGTACTGTGCATGTGGTCAGTAGGCCATATGCTCTAGTGAGGAAAATACTACTGATATTTTACTGACAGGATACAATATGCTAGTTATATTTTATTTTGTTTATGCACACAGACCAATGCTTCTGTCACCTTTGGTCATAGAAGATTATTTTTTCAGTGGACAGAAGTTACTACAGAGACTTATCACTGACCAGTGTGCTGTAACTATTGAAAGCTGAGTCCTAAATGAGACATTTATGTCACACATTCCAGGTTCAGGGAACATTGTGGAAGAGGGGTCAGAAGGAAGAGGTGGAATGTTGTAGAACATTTTCTTCCCAACATGATATAGCCAATGCACTCTTGAACCCTCAATAGCTATGATTATCAGCACAGGAGACAAGACAATAGAAAGATGACAGATTGGGAAGAGGAAGGAGATCAGCAGGAATCAGAAGGAGACAAGGAAGGATTGAGAGGTGTGAATATAATCACAATACATGTATGAGATGTAATAATGAAACCTGTTATTATATGTTACTAGGTATAATGGTTTGAAAAAGAGCGGCCCCTATAGGCTCTTATATATATGAATGCTTAGTCATCAGGGTGTGGTAATGTTGAAAGGACTAGAAGGATTGGGAGGTATGGACTTATTAGAGGGAGTATGTCACTGGGGGTAGATTTCTGAGGTTTCAAAAGTTCACACCAGGCCCAGGCTTTCTTTCTGCCTATGGATCAGGATGTAGTATTCAACTACTTTGACAAGTGTTATGAGTACCACCATGCTCCTGCCATGCCCCCATCCATGATGATAATGAACTAAAAAGCCCATAGTCAGAGTCTTTCCCTTATAAGAGTTGCCTTTGTCATGTTGTCTATTCGTAGCAATAGAAACTCTAAGAGAACAAGAACCTAAAAAAGTCTCACTGATCTTGGGAAAAGGTGATAAGAGCTTGGGGTCAAAGACTGATCTTGAATCATGTGTTCTATAGGCCAGGAGCCATGTTATTTGAACAGATAGTAATCTTAATTGTAGCACAGTTTCTGGGTTTTGCCACATCACATCTTCACCTGTGGTCAGAGTCAGAATGAACTGAGGCTATGCTGAAGCTCAGTGAGCCTGAGGTCAAGTCCAGCTTTGTTCCTGTGATCAACACTGAGTGTAGACTCCAGGCTATGTCTGAGGCCAGGCTCATAGCCAACTGAAGCTAGGTCAGTTTTGTGTTTCAATGTCTCTTTCTCTGAACCTGGAGACTTATCTGAAGATATTGGACTCACTTCCTTCCCTTGCCTGAGTTAGCACTTCTGTCCCTGTGTCTACTGCTTCCCACAAAGGGTACTTTCACTACAGAGTGTGAGTTACCTGGGGCCTTCATTACTAGTCCCTGACACTCTTCCTTCCCACAGGTAAAAACACATGACTTTGAACAACAGAAAGACACATGCTTATTGGTGGAAAAGTAGCACTTTTAAAACATAGGTGCTTTAATTTCAGGTAAGCTTAACATAACAGATTATCAAAATGGACCATATAAAGACTATCTTGGAAGATGGTGCCCAGTCCTCTTAGGTAGATTTTCCGGTAGTTTGCAGAGATAGAGAATGAATGGTGAGTTGACTCCCTCCTCTTATGGCTCATTTTCATACCCTTCCTCAATGACATATAACATAATCAGAAACTACCATTACCCAAATGTGTAATGTGCCATGTCCTTAGTGAACTTGAACAAGGAATCAAACTGGTACTCTACTGATAGAGAGAGGAAGAAAAGACTAGGAACATGAGTGAAGTAAATGGCTAGGCATGCTGTGGATTTCCATGAGGAGGAGGGAGTCTGTAGCTGGGCTCAGTCTCAGGATCTGGGGCCACATTTTGAAGAAGACATCTATAAAACTTAACTTTCTGGAAAACAGCAATTCTAAGAAGCAAGTTGGGCCTATGTAACGAGTCTTAAAAAATGCCTAAAATTATTGCTTCACTAACTTCACAGCTAGAAATTTATTGTGAAAAAGCCACAGAACATGTAAACTGAGATTTATTTCAGTATTGACCATAACATCAAAAACTTAAAAAATAATTTGATAGGGTGCAGTATGGGACTAGTTAAGGAAGTTTAATGAGGACAAACAATGGGAAAATTATGCCACCATCAAAAATTATTTACATAGAGTCTTTAAAGTCATAGAACAGTGGTCCTGCCAGACTTCTAAACCAATCACAATCCATAAATTGAATAATTCAAGGTGATCTTTACTGTTTCATCTGCAAACTAATGTCTCCATCTAGTTTAAAAACTAACTGTAAATACAAAAAAACTGTGAATAGTTGTTATTGCCAGGTTTTGAGCTCTTGGGTAAGTTAAAAAGTTCTTTTTTGAATTTAAATATCTTGTAAAGTATATGCAGTTTCCACAGATGAAATAAGCCTCCTTGTATTAAAAATTGTGTCACCTCTCCTATCTCTTCCTCTCTCTTGGCAGCTAGAGCTGCCTTTGAGACCAAGGTATCTGAACACTTTTTTCTGCAATGCTTTCCCTAGCTTCTACAATGCAGAAGAACTCTAAGGTTCTCTAGACCCCAGCTCAAGGATAGCTTTTGCCTCCACAGAGGCAGTGAAACTGCACATTCAAGTCATTGTTTTCAAGTTGGTCAGAGTTAGTTGAGAATCATGGGGGAAATCCCTATTTGAAAAATGATACTAAACTCACAATGGAGAAAAAAGAGACAAGGTCTTGTCTTCTGATGCTTATGGCCTTCTTACTCAAAGTGCTGGACCTCAGCATCCACATGATGAGGTTTTCCCAAATGTGAATTTTTGAACTTCACTCAAGACTAACTGCAATGGGATCTGTATTTTGTAAAATCCCGTGTGAATACTGTGTACTTTACAGTTTGAGAGATGCTGCCAAATAAGATAGATCAGTATCAACATGGAGACAGGGCACTTAACCTTTTGTATCAGCTCTGTAGCTAGAAACATATGACCTTGAAAACATGGATGTCTTTACCTGAGAAATATAGCATCTGCATTTGCATTTTCATATGTGAAAGATGGGGGTAATAAAATATCTTCATTGTAGAGTGTGGACAGATTAAATTAGGCAATGCAGAGCTTCTAGGATATGACTTGGGGCAGAATTAAGACTTGAATGACTTCTACCACCATCATTAGGATCATGCCGGACTGTTGTAAGGATCACATGAGAAAAAAAAGACCCAAGGCTGTTGTAGATGCATTAAAGAGTCTTATGCAGACAGACATTCTTTTACAGGCATTAAGAACCATTTCCATCCTAAAAAAACAACCATAAAATGAAAGTTGTAGAAAAGAACCAACCTAAAAGCTATGGGGAAGAGTAGATAGCTAGGGCCTAAGTGTGACAGCAACCACTCCATAGAAGAAAACAAAATGGGTTTCCTCATTGTTCAGCTCACTTTCACTCAGGAAAGAGGGAAAAGGACAACTGTATAGAGAGTAAAGAAAGTTTGAGTGAATCTGTCTTCTCACATCCCTAGGTACACTTTCTCCTACCCCTGAAGCTGCTGGTGAGTAAGCTTCACAAGTACTTCCTAAGACCTTCAAACTCTGCAGCTGGAAGAATGGAAAATCTTGGCTTTACCCAAGGCATATCAGCTGTCAAGCACAGTGTCCAACTGTCTTGGACAGGGGAATTGATGCAAGAAAAGTTTTCAGAAAAGATTCATATCACCTGGGCTGTGAAAAGAAGCATCAAGAGTACATTTCTAGGAGAGAAGATGGAGCTTGAGAGACCAAGCAGAATGGGTCAGAGCTGGAGGAAGTGGAAAAGGAAACCCAGAGTGAGATGCAAGTGAAGTCACTTATCAGAGGAGCAGGAATGGAAACATTGGTGAAAGAGGTTTCTTGTCTCCCTTTAGGGTCAGTCCTTGGCCACTTAAACAAAATGTCAATCACATTCACCATATTCTCTACAGGAAAAAATGAGTCATGAAGTACATTCATGCTAATAAGTGTGAATACTAAAATTCTGAATTCCTAACTATGCCACATGGTTTCTTTTCTGAAATAGCCATTGGACAGGGCAGTGTTTGGTTCTGTTGTGTGCTCGACCCAAGGGAAACTTAAAGGCGCATACTGTCCAATGCTCCTCTGAGTGGGAAGCTGTGGTTCACACATTTCACTATTTTCTAAAGGGCCATACTTTCTCTTGGCTTCCCATATGTCTTACTGTCTACTCTTCCTGTGGTCCTTTCAAGCTGAAGTGGAATCTCCTATACTGTCATTATCTACTCTGACAATACTGCAACTCAAATGATTGAGTGCCAAGGAAGGAAAATAAATATGTACTGGATTAGGAATGGTGTGGAGCATGATAAACCAGAAATAATGTGTTTGGCTAAAGGATTACTCTCCTGGTATCTCTATTGCTCTCTATCACATCCCCCAGCCTCCTTCTTACAAGGACAGCCTTAGGGGTGATTTTATGTACAATAGTCCTCATCTTCAAGGGACAGAATCCCAGTTCAAGAGTAATCCAGACACCTATTAGCTCTGCTTTTCTGCCAGGATTTTGTTCACCATCATTCTCTGCTCAGCTTCTACGTGAGCATAGCCAGAAAGCATTTGGGAATTAGCTTGCCCTTTACATCACTATCTCATGCTTTGTTCCTAGGCATCAGCTATGTGTATTCTTGGAAGGATGTTGTGCATTGACTTTCATTTCCTTCCTAGCTATCTGACTGATTCTTATTCATTTTGCACAATCCACTTATTTTATTTTGTAATCAGTGTAAAAAGTGTTTCATCATTCCCCACTAGATATTAAATGGCCATGGCCTAGAGGCTTGGTTATAAGATTGTGAGTTATCAGGAAGTAGAGGACCTTCAGGAAGTGGGACCTAGTGAAAAGAGGTTAGGTCACTGGAGATGTGCCTTTGAAAGGATATTGAGACCTTAGTTTCTTTCCTTTTTTCCCCCTCCTTTGCCACCTTGACATTAACAACTTCCCCCAACATGTGTTTCTGCAATAGTGTTCTACTACACCAGACATGGTCAACTGACCATGGTCTGATACCTGTAAAGACAGGAGCCAATGAACTGTTTGGGCGGCATGCAGGCAGGGGGATCAGGATCTGTCCCTGGTCTATGGGTAGGCTTCTGGAATCTGGTGCCCATGGTATGAAACCTTGCATAGCCTTGGTGCAGTGGGAAGGGGCTTGGACCTGCCTAGGCTCAGTGTGCTGGGCTCTGCTGACTTCCCATGGGAGACCTCGATTTGGGGGATATGGGGATGTGGGGTGGCTTGAGAAAGAGGGCTGGGGGATGGGAGGAGGGAGGAGGGGGTTCTGTGGATAGCATGTGGAGTGAATAGAAAATTTCTTAATAAAGAAAAACGAAAAAAAGGACAGGATCCAAAATAAATCTTTCCTTCTTTTAAGTTGATAGTGTAAATATTTTTGTCACAGAAACAGAAAGCCATTAAACACATACACCTTTCTTCTACCTACATTAGGTATTTTCTTTGTGTTTGTTTGCTCTGGATATTTTTATTATAAACAATCATTTCTTCTTCTCCCACAAATATTATAAGCTCTATAAAGGACAGAAGACTTTTTGATCATCTCTGAGTCTGAATTTCTAGTGTGTGGCAAACAATTGGCACTAGTCAAATATTTGTTAAATGGATTAATGAATGGTTTATAGCTATGTTAAGAATCCTCCTTGAACTAAATACCCCATTTTACATAAAATCAGTATCAAAATTATTAAATATTTTGGGACCTATTCTATATAGAAATTTTCCAATAAATACTCTTATTTGAACTATTAGAAAACATACTAGTGAAAAGAGTGAGGTAAATGAATATATACACAACAAATCTGGCCAAAGATTTTTTTATTTGTTTGGTTTTTGTTTTGGTTTGAGACAGAATCTCACTATGTAGCTCTGGTTGTTTGGGAACTCACTATGTAGACCAGGCTGGCCTTGGCTTCAAACTCACAGAGATCTGCCTGCCTCTGCCTCCTGAGTGCTGGGATTAAAAACATGTGGCACCATGCCTGCTTGGCCAAAAGGGTTTTAACTAATGAATCAGAATGGGTAAGTATATGATTGATTGTTTTATAGGAAGCATGGAGTAATAGGTAAGAGCCAGGAGTAGCTGGAGACCAATATTACTAAGTCAAGAAACACATGTAGTTAATTCCAGGTAAATGAAGAATATCTCCATATTCACCAAGGTGTAGTTACTTTGAAAGTAAAAGTGCCAGGAACCAGCCCCTGTGGTGGACAGGTTCCAGAGAGGAGTAAGGAGTCAGCAAGGGAAGGATGAGCCAGGCATGATGGTTGGGAGAATCATGCAGCCTGACTGACTAGCAGCCAGAGTGTTTCTTTATTTACAAAAAATTCAGTAAGCAGGAATAGATTCATGCTGTTACAAAAACAATCATATCATTTTTGGTTTTGGACATGTGTTTAACTTCCTCTTACATATCTTTTAGTCATCATTGATAAACTGTGACAGAAGAGTTATCTTTTACAATCATTTCCCTCAAGTTTAATCATCATTGATAAACAGCTATCTTTTTTAACCTTTTTTACTCATTAACCCCATAACCCAAATTTAAAAATCTAAAGTCATATGATAGTCTGTTCTCAGGCTAGTAGCTTTTGTGGCTACAAGGACACTAGACCAAAACAAAAAATCTCCAAGACAACCTGGGCGTATTAGCATATCCCAAGCAGTGTATTATTAACTCTTAATGGTCAGAGTGCCCAAGTAAAATCCTCAGGCCAACGATGCTGCAGTTATTATTCAAATTCTGGCATAATACAATGTTTATACTTTATATATTTATAGAATTTGTTTATATTTCTAATTGTGGCATTCTTCAGCTCCTTAGTCATATGACACCACAGTGACTCTACTTGTGCTAACTTTTATAAGAAAAGGATGTCCTGACATCTCATTCTTTTATCATCTTTCTACATCATTCTTTGCTCATCAGTATAAGTCTCTATGTAGGGCAGAAGTAACTTCAGCTAATCTAACTTTGTTGCTGTATATGTCACATAATTGCCTGAGTGTATAGTAGGAAGAGGCTTGTAATCTGATTTTTGACCAACTCCTCTAGCCCATTGAATCTTGTTGACTTTTTCAAGTTTACTTTGTTTTGATTATCTTGTTCCTTTGTAAGTACAGGGTCAGATGTTTCAGAATGTTTCCTAGCCTTATAAAGAGACCTCTGGCTTCATTATGTGTGTCACAACCTCCAAGGCATAAGGAAAACCTTCAAGTAGGTAAGGATATCTCCCTAAAAGTGGGAGGGGTAGTATGTTCAGAAGTTTCCTGGGGAAGCTTTAGAAGCAGTACTCCTGGGAAAAGACACAAATGATTCATAAAAAACTTTCCATCAATCCAATATCCCCAAATTGTGCAAATATTAAAAGTCTCCCAAGTATGCAACAGGTGGAGGTGAAAACCAAAGGTAGCATGGCAGCCATCATGCAGCTCAGCTTTGCCAGATCTTTGTCAAGCAGCTATGCTGGCTTTCTGATTTTTGCCATTCCCACCAGATATGGCTGTGCCATAAAAGAATGCTTACTTGGTTTAAAAAAATCTTTAAAACTTTTAGTAACTTGGAGCTAAAATTTGAGCTGCAGCAACAAGATAATATGTAATGAAGTTTCCAGAAAAGCAGGCACACCTGTAACTATGATTCTGTTAAGACTAATTGACTGATTACCACTTCAGTGATTGTGAGGAGTTGAAATGTTGCAGGTCTAAAGCCAAAATCCCATGAGCTACCTTTAGAACCCTTAGTAGCCATTCATTACCAACCTCTGTGTTTGACCCAAGATCATTGTAACTTTTAGGCAAATCCTTTTGGAATGACCTAAGAGACTGACTTCCACCAACCCCAAGCCTAAGAATGTCTTCAGAGAGTGTCTGAAGTATAGAGCAGAGATTTCTTTTCTCTGATGTAACCTGACATCTCCTCGTTGCATTTTAAGTGTCTTAATTTATATCTTTCTTTTGTTCTGTAAGTATAAAAATTTCACAAAGCTTTTACCCCTTTGGAGTAAGATATTTGGGGTGATATGAATTCATATTTACAGGCTGCAATCACTCATATTTTGATCCAGAATAAACTGACTCTTACTCAAATTCTACCTTATGTGTTTTAAAACCTGCTTCTTGCACCAGATGACTCTCTATTACAACTGGATCCTGAGTGGATAAAGATTATGGTAAAAACTCTTATTAAAATCACTATCAATTTTATTGCCTTATACAGGAGGAGGAAGCAGAGCACTTAGTGATAATGATATTTATTTCATTATAACAAAGCAGTGGGAATACATATTTTCCATACTGACATTGGTGACTATCAGGATTCAGTGGGCACCTGCAGAAGGGTTCGAGATTTTTGTATTATAGAACAAAGATTGAATAGAGGTATGTGGGTAGCAGAAGTAGAGATTTTTTTTAAAAGTGGGAGGAAGTGGGCTGGATCAGGGAGTCACAACACTTGTAGAAAGGATGAAGCTTTTATGGCACATAGTGGAGGCTTTTTGAGTTGTCTGTATTGCAATGCTTTCCTGACTCATTGGCACTTCACAGGCTTTCTCAAGCATGCTCTATTGCATGTAGTTCTACATACAAATCCACACATCACATGTATCATTGGCATATGAAAGGTCCACCTATGGGTGTACATGTTGGTATTGTAATGAGTCACAGGTCAGTTACCTTCAGAGACTGGAGCGCTTCTGTGCCTGTGCCAGTGGCTCCTGCCTGGCCCAGTTGTCTCTGGTTGATGTATATGGGAGGTTCCTAGCCTTTTTCTTTGACAGGAGGTTTATTCTCATTTTCTCATAGGCTCATTTTGTCAATTTTGTATAAGGCCTTCTGCACCCTACCCTCTACCCACTTCTCTGTCTCAATATGAACTAAGAGTATCTAGAAAAATAAATGGAGGTAAGTGGAAACTTTCAAAGATAAAAATGAGAAAGATTATATCAGCTGTTTTGAAACAATAATCCCACACCACAGGACTCAGCACCAGAGTGTTGATGCCAGGCCAGGATGAACCAAATGTCCTTGATGTTGTTTGTTTTGGTTTTTCATTTGACCTTTGTCCAAGGTTGTGACTCTGACAGATAGTCACTGTCAAGCAATCACGCACAAGAACCCTGCCTTTCTTCACAACCTCACTATTTTATTTACTTTTTGTTTTGACTGACACAAGCCTTTACATTTTGATTGTAACAACTTTTACACTTGAAATACAGGACCAAAATCTGATACCTTTTAGAATCAAATGTGATGGCAGGCCAGGTCCTTGGGAGTGGGAAGGGTATTTTCTGCTCCCAGAAGCTATGTCAGAAAGAGGGAGCAAGACCACTTAGTGCCTAACCCTCAAGGATAAGAGTTCCTTCTCTCCTCTTTGTGCTTGGCATCCTTGGCTGCCCAATTTCGTGCCTGAGTTAGATGCAGGTTGCAAAAGAAGGTGAATATATTACAGAAAACTAGAGAAGCTGGAATTTTTTGTATAGTTATTTTAAAATGCAAATATTTGAAATAAACGTGCAAATGTCCATTTATTATATTATAATACTTTATCTTCATTTCTGATTGCTGTTTAATCAGCAGTAGCTTGGAACATTTCATCTTTCAGTTTCTTCCTCTGTTAAACAAGTAACCATCTATAAACAAACACTTAAATAAGTGCTACTTAAAGGGACCTTTCATCCTTCTATAATGTTAAGAATCATTTCATGATGCAAATTAGTTTGCCCTGTAATTTTAAAGTAGGCTATTCACAATCTCTATTTACCTATTCTGTTTAGAACTTAATTGCACATGATAGAGCATATATTAGTTTTCTATTGCTGCTGTAATAAATTACTATACTTGGCAGCATAAAACAAAACTTTATTTCTTATTAGCTCATATTTCTGTATGTCAAACATCTCATTCAAAAGGACTTAGCTCAAAGAAGGTATGGCCAGGATGGATGCCTGGGTTTGTTGATCAGCAAGCTTAGCTTAGTGGGCAAATCTCAGGTCTCAGTGAGAGATCTCGCTTCAAAAATAAGGTGGTAATTGTGAGATGGCCTGATGGGTAAGGGCACCTATCACCAAGCTTAAAGATCTGAGTTCAATCACCAGAACCCACATGATGGAAAGAGAGAACTGACTTCCATTAATTGTCCTGTTGCTACCACATATGTGCTGTGGCATGCTCATGCCCTTCCCATAACCAAATAAATGGGTTCAAAAAAAGAAAAAAATGTATATTTTAAAAGAGGCAGGTGGCTCCTAAGGAAGACACTCAAGGTTGGCATCTGGCTTATGTACTCACAATGCATGTGCTACTACGCGCGCGCGCGCGCGCGCGCGCACACACACACACACACACACACACACACACACTCCTGTAAAGATAGCCTACACAGAGATAATATTTCTTATTCTAAGACATATCTCAAACAAGAGTGTTAAAACAACTAACGAACTATGCTTATTGGCTCGCCTTTCGTATCTGTAAACCTGTATTTTTCTGAGAAAGACTCACAAACAAGATTGGAGCCATGCTTACAATCAAAATATAAGTTTTGACCTTTTTGTGACCCATGAGTAGTAAGAATTCTCTTGACCATTTTAGCCTATATTTTACCTTATCTGTAAGTCCGTTCTTTTCTACAAACTTGTCCCATATACCTGAAAACCCCTTTACAGAGAAAAACATCTTTGAATAAAAACATAGTAACTCATTTTAATATAGAGACATCACATTGCTTGAACATTGTAACTTCAAATGTCCCCAAATTCATATAGATTTAGCCACTGTTAAGGTGTTCAAGATTTCTCTCTTAATGCTATACTTAAAGTATGCATTGTGTTTTCTGCAATCAACCTCATTGACTTGACCTAAAATGTTTTTTCTATAGCATGAGTCAAGATCTTGGCTGCATAGAAGTAGAAGTATGTGGCAGACTCCTCAGGTTGCATCTGGAGAATTGAATTCATGTCTCCTGCTGCCACTGACAAGCCCACTTTCTATCTTTCTCACGGTAGGCCTCCCGTCTTCACACTCAGGGCACTGAGTCTTCCTATTTCACACCTCTGCTTTCTCCTTCTCTGCTTTCTCCTTCAGCCATATCTTAGAGGGAAAATTACTTATTGATACTTCTGAAACTTGAGCAAGGCCTCTGAGCCTGGAGGCTCACACAAAGCCTGTCTTCCTCCATCTTCCTTTCACCTGCATTTTCCCTCTGTTTTAATAACACACAGAAAGGTCACCTGGATGACTTCACGTTAACTAGTCATTTTCCTGTTCTCTTTCTGTTTCCCTAACAGGAAATAACGAATATGCTGCTTGTTCTTCATTTCTGCTTCTTTCTACCCTTTGCTACCAATATGACCAACCCCCTATGCAGAGTCCTTCAGAGACTTCTCAGTTCTACAATCAGAAACGAAGCCTACTGAGACCTTTAAATTAAATGTGTTATAGTTTTGAACTTTAAGGATCTCTACAGGGAAAAAAGAACATTGTCTCCACACGCTGTATCCCTCTCTATCTGCCCTTCCCATGACTGCTCTTGAAGAAGATACATCCCTAGGCAAGAAAAACTAGGACATTAGATACAAGGAGACAGAGTGTCAGTAACAGAGGAAGAAATAAAATAAAAACAGAGATCTCTTAACTGTTTTCTCAAGTTACCGTCATAGAAAAATATGAATTTCTGCAATAGAGCTGAACTTGAGTTTTGACGTGTCTGGGTGAGGCCAGGATGAACACACTCAGACAAGCTGGTGTGTTCCAGGCACAAGAGAACTCATTCCAGGGCTGGAACACAGACACAGCCTGGAAGAATCTAGGGCCACTACCACTCCTCATATGGTAACCTGATAGGCTGCTTATTTCAAACTAAAAGAATTCAAAAGCAACAGATACTGACAGGGGCTTTACCCAAATGTAGTAACCTAACACAGTTGATTTGTTTCTTAGTGAACGCAAAGCCCATAAACACAGCTAAGGATAAACCATGAAAAAAATGCTTAGTACTTGCAACAAGGAAAGAGTATGCTAGAGAGAATTCTTAAAGTAAGGTCATCCAGAAATCAAGAAAGTAGGTGTGGTGGTTTGAATAAGAATAACCACCCCCACCCCAGGCTCTTATATCTGAATGCTTGGTCATTAGGGAGTGGCACTACTTGACAGGGATCAGAAAGTGTGGCCTTGTTGGAGTAGGTGTGACCTTGTTGGAGGATCCCATATGCTCAATCCAGGCCCAGCATCTCTTTCTACCTGCCGTCTGTAGATCCAGATGTAGAGCTCTCATCTACTCTTCAACATCATCTCTGCCTGAGTGCCACCACACTCCCTGCTATGACAATAGTGGACTAAACCTCTGAAACTGTAAGCCAGGCCCAATTAAATGCTTTCTTTTATAAAGAGTTGCCATGGTCATGGTGTCTCTCATAGCATTAGAACAGAGACTAAGACAGTATGGAACTTTGCATAGGAAAGACTCATTGACAGAAGAAGTGGGCACAACCCTGAACATTCTCAGTTTAAGGTCATGTATGCCATGTTTAAAACAATGTGGACAGAATACCTCTGGATGGAGTGGTTGTGTTATCTGACCTGGTTCTTTGTAAGGTTCTCTGGAGGGAAGACAAAGATGAAGGAGGAAGAAAGGAGGAGGAGGAGAAAGAGAGAGGTAGAAGTTGAGGGGGAAGAGAAGGCAGGAGGGGAGAGGGGGAAGAGAAAGAGGAGGAAAAAGAAATTTCAGTGTTTGAGTCATTTAGTCAGGAAGTACCTTTTCCCTGAAAATACTGGTGATTTTCCCCAAAAGTAGTGGCCAAGAAATTAATACTTCTCTCTCTGCTTTAAATCTAAACTCACCAAGGAAGAAAATAGTTATTTCTGGCCCCTTTCCTTGGTTTTCTTTTAACTAAACTCAATGTCTTGTTTCAAAAGAATAAAATCTGTCAATATGCCTGGACAGACTTTTGTTACGCAGCAGTGTTTTCAATTTCAATGTTCAGTCCCAGTCAGTATTCCAAAGGCAGTGGTCTACAACCAATTGTACAGCCGATGGGCCCAGGAGACTCTGTCCCAGGCCTTCACACGGTCTCCAAGTCCACTGAATCCCACTACATCATGTATTATTTTCCTGATATTTGCCTGCACACCCCACTCTTCTCTGTCTCATTGGAATAGGGCCTTTATATAAATCTCACAATGAATTCTGGCAAATGGATAATCACAGTATACACTTGCCTCCATGCCTGTAATAAATTTGTGTGTCCTTTATCCTGTTTAATCTGTCTGTGATTGGTAAATTACAGCAAACCTTCAGAAGGTAGAGGGAGGCTGTTTTCCTTCACCCCTATGCCTGATAATCTTCATTGACTGAGGCAAACTTTCACAGTTTGTCTATTGATCTATTGTAAAAGATGATGTGATTTGAAAGAAAATGGCCCCCAAAGGGATTGGGCACTAATGGCAGGCATGGCCTTGTTGGAGTAGGTGTGGCCTTCCTGGATGAAGTGTTTCACTGTGAGGGTAGGCTTTGGGGTTTCCTATGCTCAAGCTACACCCAGTGAGAGAGACCACTTCCTCTTGCCTGCAAGCCAAGATGTAGGATACTCACCAGCACCATGTCTGCTGCACACCACCATTGTGGTGGTGTTGTGGTGCCCAAAATATTGTGCACTCTAATAAACTTATCTGGGGTCAGAGACAGAACAGCTACAATATTAAACATAGAAGTTAGGCAGTGGTAGCACACGCCTTTAATCCTAGCATTACAGAGGCAAAAATTTGTCTGGATCTCTGTGAGTTCAAGACCACAAGGATATAGCCAAGCATGGTGACACATACCTTTAATCCCAGAAAGTGAGCCTTTAATCCCAGGGAGTGATGGCAGAAAGCAGAAAGATATATAAGGCATGAAGACCAGAAACTAGAAGCATTTGGCTGGTTAAGCTTTTAGGTTTTCAGCAGCAGTTCAGCTGAGATTCATTCTGGATGAGGACTCAGAAGCTTCTTCCACTCTGAGGAAACAGGATCAGCTGAGAAACTGCCGAAGTGAGGAAGCTGTGGCTTGTTCTGCTTCTCTGATCTTCCATTCACCCCAATACCTGGCTCCAAGTTTGTTTTTATTAATAAGAACTTTTAAGATTCCTGCTACACCACCATGTTGCATCATGATGATAATGAACTAAACCTCTGAAAATGTAAGCCAGCCCAAATAAATGTTTTTCCTTTATAATAGTTGCCATGGTCATGGTGTCTCCTCACAGCAATAGAAACCCTAAGACAGCTGACAAGTAAGAAAGTTCTGTTAAAACTGGATGTTTCTCTTTTCACTGATTTACAAATTTATATTAATCATGTATTCATATTTAAATATATGTCACAGTGTATCATAGCTAAACCTGAATAATTCATTACAATCTATGTACTAGCAGACCATTTCAAAGCACTGGGTATAAAGTAAACAGGCTGTCTTTCCTCTTTGTGCTCATTCATTTTGCAGGAGAAACTGAATGCTCACCTTATGTCAGACACTGGTGCAGGAATGGGAGACACCAAAACACAAGACAGTCCCATTGCTGCCTTCACAGAAATTTGCATTGTAAGGTTCTCAGAAGCGAGTGGCCATACACGTGTAGCTGCTTCCAGATATGAGAAGTAGAACCAGGCTCTGCAGAATGGTTACCCTGTCCGAGCTGAGCCCCAGGCAGTTATCTGCTGCCAGTCATGTGACATCCTGGAGTTTGCTCAGAGTAAAGGCTATCACCAAAGCCCATGCCTGTTATGTAGAGTGTTCTGTTGCCTCATACAAATTCAAGTTCACCTGAGCCTACTAGTGAAGGTGGAGGCACTCCGAAGGAAGATTTACTGTAGAGAAAGCAAGGTTTATCTTGGGGGATATATGAGCTTCCTGTCATTTAAAATACATAACAAAATCTGATCTTGCTCAGGACTTTGGATAAGATAGTGGTTTGAGCACAGAAGCCTAACTGACTTTCTCTCTATTAATTCCATTAGGAGGATTGATAGGTAATAAAAATAAGGGAAGTTTTCATTAGGCTCTGGTTGCTATCAAGAGAGAAAAATAAACTTGATGGATTTCTAAATTACACCATATTTTCATCCAGGAGAAAAACAAGAGGCATTCCTGACTTTCCAGAGGGGCAACTAGTAGGCTGGTACAGCATGGTCAAATGGGCATTCCTTTGCGGAACAAATTTTTGAAAGAGAACTTGACAAAAATCTTCTCTAAAAATATCCACAGAGTTCAGAAGGGTACAGTTGAGAAATGGTATTCTGGGCTCAGCACAGAAGGCAGAAAAGTAAAGGCAGGGCTCTGTATCCAGCAAGAAGGAACAGCTCCCTCCTGAGACCACTGTGTGTCCACACAGAGCACTGAGAACACTTGAACCCATTACTCACCACAAGAGGAGTGAGGCTAGAGGCAGGACCAGCCACAGGTGGCAGCTTGCCTCCTCTACTCCTTTCTGACCCAGGCAGACAGTGTTCCAGTAAAAGCAACTGTGCAGTAGCCCACGCTGTGAGCCTGGAGAAAGCAGCCCGTGCAGCCAGCCTGGGCTCTTCTCTGGCATTGAGTGCCACCATCAGTAGTCCCGTTTTACAGATGAGAAAATAAGGTACATCCTCCCGAAGTTTTCTGGCTGTATATAGTGTATTTGAAACTATGTACAGCATAGTCACATTCTAAATGACAATTCTTGCTGTATCACATTGCTTCTCCTGGGAAAAACTCTAAACAGTGCTACGACTTGAATCCAGGTGTAACTGGAAGCCATTGAGG
Source organism: Peromyscus eremicus (assembly GCF_949786415.1). Taxonomy (NCBI): domain Eukaryota; kingdom Metazoa; phylum Chordata; class Mammalia; order Rodentia; family Cricetidae; genus Peromyscus; species Peromyscus eremicus. The sequence continues at coordinate 94,096,582 of NC_081425.1, read as the reverse complement.
TAGCTTGTCCTGGTACTATATTTTCCAAAGAAGAGAATGACAGAGAATAGGCCATACCCAGGTATTCCACTTTAGCAATGGAAACTTTTGAGCTTTGAAGGCCATTGAGAACCAATAGATACAGGAATGAAGTCTTCTTGAGGGAGCTTCAGTTAACTAGCTAAAACAGAGATGAGCATTGACGGCGGCCATAAAGCCTCCACACCTTGGGGTTTAACAGTCCTGAAGAAGAATGAAAGTTGGAATCAAAATGAGTTTGCATAAAGAAATCTTATCTTCCATCTTTACCTCCCTTCAACTTATATTTGAGACAGGGTTTCTCTGTGTAACAGCCTTGGCTGTCCTGGGACTTGCTTTGTAGACCAGGCTGGCCTCGAACTCACAGAGATCTACCTGCCTCTTCCTCCTGAGTGCTGGCATTAAAGGTGTGTGCCACCACCACCTATTGTTCTTAGACACATCTTCCTTGAGTCACTTTCCAATAGTTATCACCCCTTCTTAGAATGACACATCACCTTCCCAGACCAGAGGCTTCTGAAGTGACTTCTTCCTTCTCTTCAGTGAAATTTTTGCAAACGTGTAAAAACATACTAATAAACATTTTTCTCCAATTCATTTTTTTTTCAGTTTAATTTAAAAAAAAACTCAAGTCACTAATGGTAAAAGGAAAATATAAAAGTTTTCTTCCTCCCCCACAGTAAGAAGAATCACAGAGAAGATATAAAACTGCAGAATTTCCCAAGATGGGCTTCCCTCTTCCCCAGGCTGTAAATGGGATGGGTTTGTTTCATCACTACCCTCTGTGACCATCCATCCTATTTTGTGTATATGTATTCGTGATGTATACATTTGTTCATGTGTGTGTGTGTGTGTGTGTGTGTGTAAGCATATGCACATGTATGCACACACCTGTATGTGGATGCCACAGGGCACACCAAGTGCTTTCCTCGTTGATTTCCACCTTACTGTTTGACACAGGGTTTGAAAACCTGAGCTTACAGATATGGCTGGGCCTGTTCATCCATGAACTCCAGGAACTTGTATGTTTCTGCCACCCGCACACCCCAGCACAGGGCTGACACATGATAAGCACTTTACCAAATGCACCATCTCCCAGCCCTTGACTCCAGACTCTCTAGCACATGGATACTATTGTTTTTGTTCTCATTTTTTGGTATAACAACAAAACGTTATGAGTATGTTAGCCAAGCACTTGTCATACTACATAGATTCATCCTACCCTGATCTGCCCCAGTTGATTTTCTGCATATCAACACAGCATCTAAAGGATATTTTATTTCATAAAGAAGATCAGGACGTTCTGGTTCCATGAGTTCAGCCCATCACTCGCTGGTTCACCATCATGCCAGAATCAAATCCACCTCTACCTATGGCTTGTGTGTTAGCCTCATCTTTACTGTCTTCTTTGCCCACTAGACTGCAATTCCACTGATAGAATCCTCTTTCCAGTTACCAAGCATGAGCCAGTAGGACTTTTGCATGAACAGTTCTGTGTTACTCAAAGGTCCCCGAATAGTCCCACAGTTCACCCCTCCAGTTCACCAAGCATTTTTCTCACCACACTTTCTCCTGAGCAACCCATCAAAACTGATGGGCCCTTCCAGCTGGTCCTCCTTCCCCAGCTTTCCTACTCAGCCTTAGACACCACATCAGGCTTATTTATCAGCTCTCTGTTTTGTTTCCTTCTTTGTTGTTTTTCTATAATACATTGTGAGATACAGTCCTCTACACCTGGGTACCATGACCAATGTTGACACAAAGAGCTAATCAATAAATACATGCTATTGATCCTTCTGCTTTATTCACATTCCTGCTTATAACTATAGCATCTCATTTCTGAAGAAAACAAGGAGAAGATCTATGTTTTCATAACTGACAGAGGCAAGTCACAACTCCCCAAACCACACATGCCACAGGCACCAGCTGTTCTACCTGTTAAAGCTGGACTAAGAACATCTGCTTTGTCTTCTTCCTTCTCTGTGTCTTTGCAACATGCATCCCTCTGAGCTCTGCATCCATCTCTCAGACTAGAAGGAAGCTGAAAGTAATGGACCATGCCCCATCAGTGGCTGCTTTGTCTTTGGGCCAATATCTCCCAGCCCTGAGTAAATAAATGCACAAGTGTGACTGTATGCTTTGAAGCCAGTGGCTGGTATCTTTCTAAGCACCTGATAAGTTTTATGAGCCTTTATGGCAGTCAAGATGCAATAAATAATAACATACTGCCAGATGTCCTGCAAGACACAGGAAAACATAATGGAATTTAGCTACTAACACAAAAGCTACTACTTGGAAAAGTCAAGGACTTCTCCAAAGGTCAAGCCATGGCTTAAGAAGTCTTGGTGATGTTTTAGCTTTTGTATATATATTAGCTGATTCATACAATGATTTTCTTGTAATGCTATGTGTGCTTCCAAGAACTCCTAACAGTATATTTATCTAAAATACCGATCAAGCATCCAAGGCCAAACAATCTCCTCAACTAAGGTATCACCCTTGTGGAAATGATGCCTGTTCCCTAAGTCAGGCACATAGCTTTATTTCTTATGCAATCTGAGACCCTCCTTTGCTACTATACTAACATTATAGACTCCTAACTTCTTACTTAACCACTTCTAGGAATGCAGATTGAGCAGACAAATTCCCTTTTTGATATACTAACCAATCACTAGTTCTCAGTTGACCTCCTCCTTTACCACTCCCCTTTTGGGTTGTAAAAGAAAACCTGGTGGTCACTGCCTGAGGAAAATTCTTATCTGCAGTTATGACCCTGTAAGAATGCTCTGTGAGAGGATTGCTATTGCTTGGGTTTGTAACTGGATTCCTGAGAGACTTGGGGAGAACTGAGAGAATAAGGTAACTGAGAGGAGGAGAGAGAGAGAGAGGAAAAAAGAGAACAGAAGAACTAGATGGGTAAGAACTGGAGAGGAATGAACTAAGATGAGGAAGAACTAGGTTGAAGGGCTAGAAGAGAGTAATAGAGGAACGAGATGGAAGAAGAGGAAGAGCCATTTGGGGCTCTAGGCAAGAAAGGAACTAGGCACAAGAGCAGAATGGAAGCTTGTAGAGAAAAGACTGACACAGAATAATAAAGTGTATGAACTAAGGAGTTTCGTCTACCTAGATTCATTTCATAGCATCAAAGATTAAATTATCAGCTGGTTGTAGATTCTTCCCTGACCCTGGGAGGGGACTATCGAGGGGCTGGCCCCCCAGTCCCCAATACAGATGATTACTATATGACTGTTGCTGTGATGAACCACTCAGGAGGAAGAAATAACCACAAGCAGACAGAAAAGCAAACAAAGAAACAATCTGTTGTACACCTAAAAATAAATCTGAGAACACAGAGAGATTCATCAGGGATTGAAATATTTTGTTGACAAAGCCATGGAGATAATAAGTGTGTTTAGACATATCCTTTTCTGGACAGCTTCAATGTGCTCTGCCTGGATCTTATTTTTCAGCCCTCATAGTCACATCAAGGCACACACTCAGGCTAGGGACAGGGCATGCACTGTCCTTTTGTCATACTTTGGGGTTTGAAGACATGACTTAGGCACATTATGTCCAAGGGAAGCCAGTTTTATTCTAAATCCAGCAGACCAGCAACTGGACACTCAGAAATGGACAATGACTGAATAATGGACTGTGTGATTTTTAACAGACTGTACTCGATAAATAGGGAAGTACCATATAGCTTTTGTCTCAGTAAAAGGAATATTACCGGATGTCTGAATGCCTAACAGCAACAAAACACATAGTATAGGACCCAAAATTGGATTCTGTTAAAACAGGATGGCTACACTGTATCATTCCATTTATAGAACAATCTTGGAATGACAAAATTATAGTGATGGAGAACAGATCGGTTTTGCCGGCAGTTAGAGCTGGAGAGAGTTGTGGCTCTACAGATGCAGTACTAGATGTTTTCTCTGCAGCACTGGAAGAATTTATAAATCGATTGTGGCGATGTTGATGCAAATGGATATGCATGGTGAAATTCCACTCTGCTACACAAACAACCACACCATCACCACCACCACTACCACCAGACATTGAGAAACCAACAAAACAAAACAAAAAGCTTATAGATTAATTGATAACATTGTACCAGTATCTATTTCCTGGCTTTGAAAATATATTCTGGTATGTAAGGTGTTATGGTTGGGGGAAAGGTAAGTGAAACAAGCACAGAAACTGTTTGGATTGTTTTGGTAACTTTGCTAAGTCTTAAATAATTCAACATAAAGCATTTTATAAATGAAAAATAAAGAATAAAACTCCAGTGAATAAACACACCATATGCGTGCGCGCGCGCGCACGCACACACACACACACACACACACACACACACTCACATGCTTCTGTTAACTCTTCATAGTCATGGAAGTAATATATGGAAAAACTATTTTAAGATGGTTTAAAGCAAACAGTAGCAAGAAGGTTGGGAAAGAAGACCAAAATTCAAAATTCCACCAGACGGTGATACATTTGTGTGGTGTTATTTTTCTCCAGCAGTCCCTGGACTGACTGCAGTTCAAACTTAGACTTCGATGTGGCCGTGAGCATACACTGAAACATACAGGAAAGGTTTCTAATTTTGGTTCTAGGGGATACAATGACATTTCGTAAATCTTGCAGGAAGGATGAAAATCTTCTGTGTGGTGGTCCTTTCTTCCTTTCCTCTAGCCTCTAGTTCCCAACCCCAAGCCATTGCCAAGTAGCCTTTCAGAGACCTCCCATCCAGTGATGGGAGGCAACTATCACTGCTTCCTTCACCATAGTTCCCTTAACCAAAGACAAAGGTACAGATTCCGAGGCTCCAGTAAGCAGGAAAAATCAATCCACAGGGCTTCGCAGCAAAAGCACAAAAGAGAAGTGTTCATTTAGAAGCTCTTAAAAAACCAATGGTCTTACTGTTCCCAGAAGACTATGGAGAGAAAGAACATTAGAAAACCATGACCAATAAAGTCTGGGTGATAGCTCCTGGCCTCAATTTTGAAGCTGCATGGGCATAAGTGTAGCTCTACTGGGTATGCAAACAACGTGGAAAACTGAGCTTGCTTGTTGTCCCTATGTCTGATCATCATAGGATGACACACACAGGACCACTGTGAGCAACACTGTATTACTAGAGTGAGCTAATAGCCTCGAGACCACAACCTACAGAAACCTGCATGAAATTCACAGCTAGAGCCTAACCAAGTGAAACTGAAGTATTAAAATCCAACAGTAATGTTTGCCCATTTCCTCCCTCCCTTTCTTCCTTCCTCCCTCGTTTCCTTCCTCCCTCCCTTTCTTCCTCCCTCCCTCGTTTCCTTCCCCCCTCCCTTTCTTCCTCCCTCCCTCGTTTCCTTCCTCCCTCCCTTTCTTCCTTCCTCCCTCGTTTCCTTCCTCCCTCCCTTTCTTCCTTCCTCCCTCGTTTCCTTCCTCCCTCCCTTTCTTCCTTCCTCCTTTTTTTCTTCATTGCATTTATTCATTTATTTATCTGACAGGGTCTCATTAGGTAGCTCAAGCTGGTCTAAAACTTATTATATAGCCCACCTGGAACTCACGATCACCAGGCCACAACCCACTAAGCACTGTGATTACAAGTGTATGCAAACACATCCGGCTTACCTACCTATCATACATTTTAAACAAGATCCTTAGTACCAGCTATCTTTTTCAGAATATTCAAGATAAAATTTAAAATTGTGCAGCACAGAAAAACCAGGAAACTCTCAACTAATACATAACAAGACAACCCACAGGCAGAGAGCTAAGGTGGCCGTCCCTGCTGTCAGTATTCCCTGGTGAAGACTGTGGAGAAGTCATTATACAGATGGTTCAACAGGCAGCAATAAACACTCTTGAAACAAATGATGAACCAGGACAATCAGCAAAGCCATAACATGTAAAGTTGGATATGGTGGCACACACCAGTCATCCCAGTACTTAGGAAACTGAGCCAAGAGGACCCTGAATTCAAGGGCTATACAGCAATACCCTGTCTCAAATGAAACAAAATGAAAATAAGAGGAAAAATAGAGCTGAGGAATGCAATAACAAAATGTAAAACTCACTGGATGGGAAAGGCAGCAGCAACAACAGGGGAAAACGAGAGGTGAAGGTAACCGAATCCCAAGACTTTTGTGATGTTAACAATTCATTTCATAAGAATCCTATTGACAGAGCAGAATTTTGTTAAATTTGACAGCTTGCTCTCTATGTTTCAAGTGGTTTAAATATATTCAATGGCTGAAACAAAATAATCTTTTATTTTATATGACTAACTTTAATGTATATTGTTATAATATGTTAAGAAAGCTACATAAAATTTCATAAAGATGGGATGGTAATAGAGCCTATGTAATTATAAATTTCCTAATGACAAATGATAAATTTCAGATGATATGGTAAATCCTTCAACAGTTTACAGAAAATAAAGTAGCCATATTTGTGACAGTAACCACTAAGACCCACATTTTAAGAAATGAGATGAAAACAGCATAAAATTCATTCAGTAAAAGCAAGAAGGGACATGCAGCAATGGTAATTAGAGGAAACAAAGTTAAATTGTTGAGCTAAACCTGTTAATAACTATGTTAAATGCAATTAGTCTAAGCACAGAAGTTAGATGAGTGAGACTTTCAAAATGGATTCTTAGATGATGCAACTGTATGCTATCTAAAACAGATTAAGTTCAAATATTGCAAAATGTGGCAATTAAAAGCAACAAGCTGTGTTACTTTATCTTATAAAAACATTAACCCAAGAAAACTAGAATGTATATACTGTTGTCAGAGAAGCAAAACCCAGACTAGAGAAACTTCCATAAATTAGGCAGGGTGTGTGTGTGTGTGTGTGTGTGTGTGTGTGTGTGTGTGTGTGTGTGTATGTGTGTCTGTGTGTGTCTGTGTGTTTGTGTGTGTGTGTATTGGTGGTGGAGATGTGGAGGATCACATTGTATTTTGAACAAACATCCACAAACAAATTATAATAATTCTACATACATACATAATAGCTATGGAGTTTCAATATGTAATAAATAAAAGCATTTATAATAATAGTTACAAATTTTATTATATTGTAATGTGATAGAACTGGATGATAGTGAGAATACTAAATAAAAATAAAACCTGTCACTGGGTGTGCTGGCACACACCTTTAATCTCAGCACTCGGGAGGCAATAACAGGCAGTTCTCTGTAAATTCAAGGCCAGCCTGGTCTATAGTGAATTCCAAGATAGCCAGGACTACATAGAGAATTCCTGTTTCAAAAAATAAATAAGATTTCTGCTGAGGAAATAGGTAGACTACTTGCAGATCTTGCCCTCTCTCTCTCCATTCCCCCCAAGTCCTTATCACCAGCTCTTTAGTAAACCTTCTGCTGTGGCCTCTTCTTATACTGTTCCCCATTCCCAGAGAACTAACTAAGCAGATTGTGGTAGATGTCCTGCTTTCTTCCATCTTGTCACTCCACCCACAAGCCCTTCCACATTCCTAAGTGTCAGGTCTCAAAATTCAGAAACATAGTTTGCCTGGAACCTCCAGTGCCCACACCCATCAAGACCCCAGAAGATTTTCCTACAGGCAACACACAGTCACCACACTCTCCTAAGAACCAGAGCAGAAACAGAAACCAAGAGACAAAACATCAACCCATCAAAGACAAGACCAGGTATCAGAATCTAGAATTACAGTCTTCCCAACCTCAGATACCTAGATGCCAGTATAAAAACACAATCAATAATATCCAGGACAATATGTCTTCACTAGAAACCAGCTAGAATCCTGAGTGTTGCAACATAGCTGAAGTGTAAGGAAAAGACCTTAAAAGAGCCTTTATGAATATGATAGAGGTCCTTAAAGAGGAAATGACTAAACCTCTTAAAGAAATATATGAAAATGCAAACAGCAGATAGAAATCAATAAAACTGTTCAAGACCTAAAAGTGGAATTAGAATCAATAAAGAAAACCCAAACTGAGGGAAATCAAGAAATGAAAGACATAAGAACTCATACAAGAACCAAAGAGGCAAGCTTCACCAACAGAATACAAGAGATGGAATTCAGGCTTCCAGCATTGAAGACAGGATAGAAGAAATGAATATATTGGTCAAATAAAATCTTATATCTAAAAAAATACTGGAACAAAACATTCAGGAAATCTTGCACACTGTGAAAAGACCAAACCTAAGAATAATAGGAATAGAGGAAGGAGAAGAAATACAAATGAAAGGAACAGACAATGTTTTCAACAAAATCATAGAAGAAAATTTTCTTTAAACTAGAGATAGAGATGCCTATGAAAGTACAAGATGCATATGGAACACCAAATAGACTGAAGCAGAAAAGAAAGTCACCTTAGCACATAATAATCAAAATAATAAATACACAGAACAAAGGAATAATATTAAAATCTGCAATAGAAAAAGACCAAGGAACATATAAAGGAAGCCCTATTATATAACACCTGACTTCTAAATGGAAAGTCTAAATTAAGAAGGGCTTGGACAGATGTTCTAAAGACAGATGTTAGGCCAGATTATTATACCCAAGAAAGCTTTCAATCACCATAGATGGAGAAAATAAGACATTACATGGTAAAAACAAAACTTAAGCAGTATCTATCTACACACATAGACTTACATGCTGTGGAATATCATTCTGTATGCTGTGAATGTTTGTTGCTCTAATTGGTTGATAAATAAAATGCTGATTGGCCAGTATCTAGACAGGAAATATAGGTGGGATAAAGAGACAAGCAGAATTCATTCTGGGAAGAGAAGGGTGAGTCAGAAGTCACCAGCCAGACACAGAGGAAGCAACATGACAAGGCAGAATTGAGAAAAGGTACCAAGCCACATGGCTAAACATAAATAAGAATTATGGGTTAATTTAAGTATAAGAACTAGTCAGTAATTAGCCTGAGTTAATGGCCAAGCAGTTATAATTAATATAAGCTTCTGAGTGATTATTTTATAAGCAGCAGAGGGACTGTGTAGCTGGGCAGGACACAGAAAACCTTCCAGCTACAATTTGGCATACCAATGTGGGCCTCTCAAATTTATATAAGACCTAAAAGAGTTTAAAAAGGGCTTCTAAACACACAATAACAGAGCAAAAAACAACTCTCTACTTCATCTAGAGACACTAAGGTACAGAGATGCTGTGGTATGAGAGCTTGAGCTACAGTATGGTGGGTTCATGGTGTATGGGCTTGAGTGCAGCATGGCGGATTCCAGCCACTGTACACAGTGGGGTCTGCAAGCCATGCAGCAAGGTGTGTGGTGGATATAGCTTTGCTAGTACAAAAAAAAGATGCTGGGAGCCATTCCCAGCGGCGGTGGATGGGTCCTGCAGAGGGTGTAAGGAGTCAGCAGGAGAAGGAAGTGAAACAGGCCATGGTGGTCGGGAGAATCTTGCAGCCTGACTGACTATCAGCCAGAGTGTTTATTTATTTACACAGAATTTAGTTAGCAGGGATACATTCCAAAACATAGATCATATCATTTTTGTTTTTGGACATGTGTTTCACTTCCTTTTGCTCATCTTTTAGTCATCATTAATAAACTATGAGAGAACAGAGTTATCATTTCCAATCATTTTCCCTCAAGTTTTGACATCATTAATAAACAGAATTATCATTCTTACTCATAAACCCCATAACCCAATTTTTGAGAATCTAGAGGCATATGACAGCCTGTGCTCAGGTTGGTTGCTTTGGTTGCTTCAAGGACACTAGACCAAAACAAAAATCTTCAACCACCCTGGGCATTTTGCCATGTCCCAAGCAGTGTATTATTAACTCTTGGTTGTCAGAGTGCCCAGGAAAAATCCTCAGGCTAAAGCTACTGCAGTTATTATTCAATTTCAGGCATAATACAATCAATGTTCACATTTATATCTTTATTGAATATGTTTATATTTCTAATACTGGCATTCTGTTGTTCCTTGGTCATATGTCATTATAGGGCCCTACATGAGCTAACTTCTAAGAGAGGGAGGTCCTAACATCTCATACTTTTATCATCTTTCCACTCCATACTTTGCTCATAATATGTCTTTGTGTAAGGCAAAGTTGTATGCCACGTAATTGTCTGAGTGTACAGTGAGAAGAGACTTGTAATCTGAACTGCAGACAATTCCTCTAGCCCACCAAATCTTGTTGACCTTTTTAATTTTACTTTGTTTTAAATATCTTGTTCCTGTGTAAGTACAGGGACAGATGTTTCAAGAATGTCTAATAGTCTCATGAAGAGACCTCTGGCTTCTTTATGTGTCACAACCTCCAAAGTGTAAGGAAGACCTTCAAGTAGATAAGGACAGCTCCCTCAAAGTGTATGTTCACAATTTTCCTGGGTAAGCTTAGAAGCAGCGTTCCTGGGAGAAGGCATAAATGATTCATAAGAAATTTTCCATCAACCCAATATCCTCAAATTGTACAAACATTAAAAGTGCCCCAAGTATGTAACAGGTGGAGATGAAAACAAAAAGTGACATGGCAGCCATCATGTGGCTCAGTTTTGCTGGATCTTTGTTAAGCAGCTGTGTTGGCTTTATGACTTCTACCATTCCATTCAGATGTGGCTGTGCCAAAAAGAGGTTTGGGGGCTATATGTTGCTGGATAGAAGCATAGACCAAGCGCTTCACAGAGTCAGCAATGAGCATTGTTCCCCCAGAGCTGGCAGTAAATGTAGTTCTCCCATGTTGGAAACCTGAGGTGGGCGGAGCCAGCAGCCAAAGCTGCCATTTCAGTCCCAGTCATTCTGGGGTTTAAAGCAATAGATTCACAATAAGACAGATCCAGACAGAATAAGACTTTAAATGGTACTGTGTGTAAAGATGTATGTACACTTGGAAAAGAGAAGAAAATGAATGTAGACAGTTATATAAAGAAATAGTTTTAAAAATAAAGTCCTTAAAAAGACAATAAAGGTAATTTAAAAAATAAGCCACCTAAAGATGGATATTACACAGAGAATCTAGATTGTGTTGTCTTTGGGATATTTAACTGCAAAAAGACATTTGATTGAAAAGGCTGCTCAGTTAAACCAATATGTATATTTTAAAAGTATCTTGATTTCAAAATTTGGATCTAAGGATATGTTGCTTTGGAAAGGAGGTTCTGCTTTTGTTACCACAGGAAGCAAGAGGCTATGGATTTGTTCCAAGTTAAGATGGATCAGATTTGATCAAGCCAAACCTCCTGAACCTTAACAGATGGTACCTATCAACAAAGGTTATAGCCAGTCTTCCCAGGACTTGACCACTATCTCAGATTTTCTCAGGATCCCCACAAGACTACCAGTAGCACCTATCAGCAGGAAGTAACCTAGAAAACTGTGTTTACATTCCCAAAAATTGGATTATGGATGTTTGTCTTTGTTTAGGTTGTTGGTTACAAATTGTTATTAGTCATAGTCAATATCTTTCTAAAAAGGAGGGGAGATATTATATAGAAAAATAGGATATAGATATGCTAGGATAAAAGAGTAGATTATTGAACCTGCTTTTAAGGAGCAATACCTTGTTTAAAATGTTTTACATTGCTATGGATTTCAGTTTATTGATACAAATTTAGAGTTGATTTTGTTATAATATATATATATATATTTCTACTCTTGTTTAAGGTATTATGTTTATGTAACTCATTTAAATTTTAATGGATAATTAAGAAATATAGATTAATAATTACTCTTCTATGATAGTCAAACTTATAGTCATGTTAAGTTTTCTAGATATACATAGATATAATTCAGTTAGGTAGGCAATCTTCAAATACTTCAAAGACCTATAGAATATGGCATTTAAAATGGTTTTAAAACTTAGACTTTCTGGACAGTGAGACACATCTACTCCTGGCAACACCAATTTACTTCAAAGAGAAAGATGGACATCGATGACACTCCATATGGAGTTTATCTTCTTCTTGGCAAAAATAGACATTTTGGGTAAGAAATTGGTCTTACCTGGACTGTCTGACAAAATGTATTGACTGGGCATGCAGGACCCATAGGAAAGTGACCACTGAACTTTTCAAGGCAAGATGGTCCTTCAGGTTCCTGCTTTGCAGAAGAAACTGCCAGACATTCTACAGTACACAGACAGAAGTGACTGAGAGACTCTAGGACTGTAGGCTGAAGAATGGATGCTCCAACATTGCAGAAGAACATTGGGTAACTGTCCAGGCAGCCAGCTGTTTCTGTCTTTCTAGATTTTTGGAAGTTGCTTACAATGCTCTTCCTGTTTACTTAGGTAATATAATATCCTTCTTTGGTCTTTGATGTAGTTGAAAACTAGATAGCTATAATTTTCCTTGGTTATGATAAAAGATAAATTAGATATGAAACTTTAGACTCACAAATATAGGATAGACTATTTTCTTTAATTTTGCCAAATACAAATAGACTAGATATTGTAATTGTAGTTCTTGCATGATAACTGTTCTATTATATGTAATTTTATTATGTTAAAGTTAAAACATTCCTTTTTGATTAGACAGAAAGGGGGAAGTGCTCTGAAATGAAATGTCATTTGGTATGCTGTGAATGTGTGTTGCTCTAATTGGTTGATAAATAAAATGCTGATTGGCCAGTAGCCAGACAGGAAGTATAGGTGGGATAAGCAGACAAGGAGAATTCTGGGAAGAAGAAGGCTGAGTCAAGAGTCACCAGCCAGACACAGAGGAAGCAACATGACAAGGCAAAACTGAGAAAAGGTACCAAGCCACATGGCTAAACATAAATAAGAATTGATGTAGCATGAATCTTAGAGAGTCTCATTAATAAAATCAAACCTGGGGCCAGTTGTTGGGGTGAAATGCTGGATGGTCAGAGAGACAGAACAAGCCACAGCTATCTCACCTTGCCAATTCCTCAGCTGGTCCAGTTTCCTCAGACTGGAAGCCTCTGAATCCTCATCCAGAATGAATCTCAGCTGAACTGTGTTGCTCCAAAGCCTGAATGCTTAACCAGGCCAAACGCTTAACCAGCCAAAAGCTTCTAGTTTCTGGTCCTCATGCCTTATAAACCTTTCTGCTTTCTACCACCACTCCCTGGGATTAAAGGCTGCTTTCTGGGATTAAAGGCGTGAGTCACCATGCCTGGCTGTTTCCAGTGTGGCCTTGAACTCACAGAGATCCAGAGGGATTTCTGTCTCTGGAATGCTAGGATTAAAGGCGTGTGCTAACATTTTCTAGCCTAAGTATCTTGTGGCTTTTCTGTTCTCTGACCCCAAATAAGTTTATTGAGGTACACAATATTTTGGGGAACACAACACCACCACATTTCCTCTCTTTTTGTCTAAAATTAAAAAAGGCTTATAACTAATACAAGAAAAACTATCCAATAAGTATATACAATATATACAGCCAAAAATTACATTAATGATGTGTAGTCCATTAACATTTGACAGATTCAGATAAAAACTCCATTATATATATTAACAATGTCCAGTCCAATAACATCTGATAAACTCAAACCAAAATTTTTTCATTACTTATCTTATTTAAAACAAGTAGCTCCTTTTTAAAAGTAGATTCCATAATCTCCCTTTTTATTTTATCATATCCATATTCTCTCTTTTTTCTTTTCATAATACATTCAATAGTCTACCTTTTGTCATTCTTATATTTTCCCCTTTTTCTTCAGTGTAGATTCAGTGATCTACCTATTTATCCTATTATTTCTTTATCTTTTTTCTCAGAGTAGATTCAGTGATCTATCTCATATCTTATTCTCTTTTTCTTTTTGCTTTCTAGGGGTGAAGATATCTTTAGGGAATCTTAAAAAGAAAAAATTTGGGTTATTTGTCAAGTCCTGTATCATTTGTCCAGTCTCTGCATGAAAGGAAAGTTCAGGGCTTGTCTTAAGTCCTTGCTCGAGTAGTCTGTCAGTCTGGATCATCTTGAGTAGTCTGTCAGGCTGGATAATGTCAGCTAGTCATCTCGAAATTGTCCTGACCAGTTTGTAGTCCAAAGTCGATTTTTCCATGGTGTTAATCGGCTTAATGGCTTTACCATAGTCCATGTAGAATCATCTTTGTGGAGTCCCATTTTGTTTTTGAAGATTTTAAAGTTGCTGTTCGCTTTGGTCATGGTTCACTGCAGACTTTTTTTTTTTTTTTTTTTTTTTGCCTCCTCTGTGGTTTGGAGCAATCACAGTCTGATAAATGTCTGTCTCTCGGAACCATGAACATTCTTCCCTAGAACAGAAAATCTTCACAGCAACTTCTCCCCACCATTTGTCTTGCCAAACTTTTCCAAACTGACCTTTGCCGATGCTTTCTTGTAACACGATGGTCCTGGCAATTCTTCTCTGAACCAGCAGCAGTAAACCTTTCGTCCCAGGTAGCAGCATCACTGCAGTCACCAACACGATGAGAAGGAGCTGGCAATGTGGTTAATTTAAATGTAAGAGCTATTTAGTAATAAACCTGAGTTAATGGCCAAGCAGTTATAATTAATATAAGCTTCTGAGTGATTATTTTATAAGTAGCAGAGGGACCGCATGGCTAGGCAGAACACAGAAAAACTGCCAGCTACACTTACTGATGGTGCTAGAAGGTAAACTGCAACCCAAAGAAGGTAATTACACAAAAAACAAACTCACAGAGTATGAACCAGACCCAGCAAAGTCAAAAGAAGGGAAGCACATACTACATACACAAACACACACACACACACACACACACACACACACACACACACACACACATTGACAACATCAACAAAATAGTAGGAATCACCATGAATGATCATTGATATCTGAACATCAACAGTTTCAATTCTCTAATAAAAAGACAGAGACTAACACAATGGACATGAAAACAGGATCCATCCTTCTGCTGCATCAAAAAAACACACCTTAACATCAAGGATAGACATAATCTTATGGTAAAGTGTTGGAAAAAGATATTCCAAGCAAATGGTCCTAATAAACAAGCTTGTGTAGCTGCTTTGATATCTAAAAGCAACAATAGATTTCAATCCAAGATTAATCAGAAGATACAGGGAAGGACACCAATACTCATCAAAAGAAAAAATCCACCAAGAGGACATTGCAATTCTTAACTACATGCCCCTAACCCAAGGACACCCAAGTTTGCAAAAGAAATACCACTACAACTTAAATCACATATTGACCCTCACACACTGATAGTGGAGGATTTCAATATGCCACTCTCACCAATGGACAGGTTATCCAGAAAAAAACTAAGCAGAGAAATTCTGAAGCAAACAGAAGTTATAAACTAAATGGACCTAACAGGTATTTACAGAACATTTTACCCAAAAAGAATATGCCTTCTTTCTTCTCAGCACATCATTCTCTAAAATTAACCTCATAAACCAGGTGGTGGTGGCGCATGCCTTTAATCTCAGAACTCAGGAGGCAGAGCCAGGCAGATCTCTGTATGTTCGAGGCCAGCCTGGTCTACAGAGCAAGATCCAGGACAGGCACCAAAACCGCACAGAGAAACGCTGTCTCTTAAAAAAAAAAATTGACCTCATACTTGGACACAAAGCAAAACCTAAGATTAAAAAAAAAAGAACACCCTACATCCTATCTAGCCACTATGGATTAAAGCTGGATATCAACAACAGAAAAAACAGAAAGCTTGGAAACTCATAGAAACTGAAAAACTCTCTGCAAAATGATGTCAAATGTCAAAACAGATACTAAGGAAGAAATCAAAGTCCTAGAATTGAATGAAAATGAATGCACAACTTACTCATACTTATGGAACACTATGAAGGCTGTTCTAAGAGACATGTTCATAGCACTAAGTGCCTACATTTTTTTAAAAAATGGAGAGTCTTCATATTAACAACTTAACAGCATACCTTAAACTAAAAGAAGAAATCCAATGCAAGGAGTAGACAGCAAGAAATAATCAAACTCAGGGCTGAAATCAATAAAACAGAAACAAACAAAAATACAAAGAATCAATGAAACAAAGAGTTCATTCTTTGACAAAATCAATAACATTGACAAATCCTTATCCAAATTAACTAAAACGTGGAGAGAGAAGATTCAAATTAACAAAAAGTAGAAACAAAAAGGGAAACATAACAGCAGAATCCAAGAGAAATCTAGAGAAATATAAGTGCATGTTCAAAAACATGCACTCCACCAAATTGAAAAATCTGAAAGAAATGGGTAATTTTTTCAATACATACCACTTACCAAAGTTAAATAAAGATCATATAAGCAATTTAAACAGACCTATAACCTCTAGTGAAATAGAAGCAATCATTAAAAGTCTCCAAGTTAAAGAAGAGCCTAGAGCCAGATGGTTTTAGCACAAAATTCTACCAGACTTTCAAAGAAGAGTTAATGCACTTACTCCTCAAATTATTCCACAATATAGAAACAGAAGGAACATTGGCAGATTCTTTTTATGAGGCCACAGTTACCCTAATACTCAAACCACATAAAACCCCAAAAGAAAGAGAATTACATACCAATTTCCTTTATGAATGTGGTTGCAAAAATTTTTAATAAAATACTTGCAAACTGAATTAAAAAAATTAAAAAAGATCATCCGCCATGATCAAGTAGGTTTCATCCCAGAGATGCAGGGATGGTTCGACATATATAAATCGATAAATGATATCCACCACATAAACAAACTGAAAGACAAATGATCAGCTCATTAGATGCTGAAAAAGCCTTGAACAAAATCCAACACCTTCATGATGAAAGTCTTGGAGACATCAGGGATACCAGGGACATACCTCAATATAATAAAGGCAGTTTATACAAAGCCCATAGCCAATATCAGCTTAAATGGAGAGAAACTCAAAGCAATTCCATTAAAATCAGGAACAAGACAAGGTCGTCCACTCTCCCCATACCTATTTAATATAGTACTTGAAATCTTAGCTGAGCAATAAGACCACTGAAGCAGATCAAAGGGGTACAAATTGGAAATGGAGAAGTTAAAGTATCTTTATTTGCAGATGATAGAATAGTATACTTAAGTGAACTTAAAAATCCAACCAGGAAACTCCTAAAGCTGATAAATACTTTCAGCTGAGTATCTTGATACAAATAAACTCACAAAAATTAGTAGCCTTCTTAATTACAAAACACAAATGCTCTGAGAAGGAAATCAGGGAAACAACACCTTCCACAATCGCCTCAAATTATATAAAATATCTTTACATATCTCTAACCAAGCAAACAAAAGATCGTATGATAAAAATATCAAGTCATTAAAGAAAGAAATTGAAGAAGATATCAGAGATGGAAAGATGGGACAGTAGGATTAACATGGTAAAATGGGAGATTCAATGCAATCACCATGCAAATTCTAACACAATTCTTCACAGTTCTTGGCAGGACAATTTTCAACTTCATATTAAAATACACAAAAAATCAGGATATCTAAAACAATACTGAATGATAAGTGCTGGAAATATCACCATTCTCAATTTCAAGTTGTACTCCAAAGAGATAGTAATAAAATCAGCACAGTATTGGCAAAAAAAAACATGTTTATCAATGGATATGAATTGAAGACTTTAACATAAATCCATCTACCTATGGACACCTGAATTTTGATAAAGTGGCCAGAAGTACACACTGGAAAAAGACATCTTCAAAAATTGTGCAAATTAGACTAGATGGCTACATGTATAAGAATCCAAGTAGATCCATATCTATTACCCTGCACAAAACTCAAACTCCAAATGGATAAAAGACTTCAACATAAAACCAGATATACTGAACCTGATAGAAGAGAAATAAGGGGAAGAAATAAGGATACTTTCTGAATGGAACACGGTTATCATAGACACTAAGATGAACAGTAAATAAATGGGGCCTCATGAAAATGAGAAGCTTCTGCATGACAAAGGACACTGTTATTCAGACAAAGTAGCAGCACCTAGATTAATAGAAATGGGTTAATTTAAGTTAAAGCGCTATTTAGTAACAAGCTTAAGCTATGGACCAAGAATTTATAATTAATAAGTTTCTGTGTGGCTATTTGGGAGCTGGCTGGTGAAACAGAAACTCCTGCCAACAAATGGTGCCCAACATCCAGGCTTCATACATCCACATAAAGCTTGAGAAAGTTTTTTCTTTTTTTTTAAAGTTTGAAACAGAGTCACACGTGGCTTCCTGATGACCACTTTCTCTCAGGTAGGCTTGGTGCTAGCAGCAAACAGAGACATGGCTCTTTATAGAGACCCTGCTATTGAGCACTCGTATGGGGTTCATGAGCACCCAACAATATGCTACCTGATAGCATGGGTCTAGGTAAAAATGCCTACAGCAGTGTGGAACCAAACTTTCCCAGACCTGAAGCAGTAAACGTGGCTTCCCCAAGCCATAAGGCTAGGCTTTCAGGGAATCGAGGCAGGAGGAGCCAGCCACCAGCATGCCATGAGCTAAGCTGTGCAGAAGTTTAAGGTTTTTTTTTTTCATGTAGACAGAAAAGGTTACAGATACACAGTAAAGCAGATACAGAAAAAGAATAACCTCTAAACAGGTTACAGTGTGTTTAAAAATGTGCATTGGCTTAAGACCAAAAAAAAAAAAAAAAAGAAAGAAAGAAAGAAAGAAAGGAAATAGTTGTAAAAAACAGGTTAAAAATAAAAAGGTAAAATCTTTTTTAAAATAAGTAAATAATATAAAGGAAAAAGCCATGTAAAGATGGAAAACACAGGGGGAGTCTGAATCCAGTCTGTTATTGTGGTTTTTTTTGAATTTTTTGATTGTTGATCAACAAATGATAGCTGCTGAGAGGCACTGGATTGTTAAGGCTGCTGGATTAAACTAACCTATATATTTTAAAAGTGTCTTGACTTCAAAATCCAAGTCAAAGGATATATTGCTTTGGGGAAGAGGTTGTGCTTTTTTTCCCCACAGAAAACAATAGGTTGTGGATTCATTCAAGATTGAAGATGATCAGATTTGATCAGGGGAGAGTCTGCAAAAATCCTGGCTACAGACATAAAACAACAAACCTAGAAAAACTACAAGATGATATGTAATGTATATTCTACCTAATCAAACATAAAACAAAAGATCATCTTTGGCTAACTTGTGTACAACACATAAAGTCTATACTTATATTAATGCAGATATGTATGTTCCCTTTGAAACTTTATGTATTTTCAGAGCAAAGGGACTAAATACCAATGAAAATAGATGGCCCAGGTGATCCAACATCTCAGAGTGCCTCTGTTGCTGTTTCCTCAGAGTTCTGCATACAGAACAGCTTCAAGGCTGCTGGCTGAGATGGTCCAGCCTCACAGACTACTCAAGTTGGGATCTGACCATTATGTTGACTTTCTCAGGGTCCCCCAAAGATGCCAGGACCACCAGACAACAGGTAGTAGTCTAGAGAAAACAATGCCCACACTTCCAAAAGATGGGCTATGAATGTTTGTCATTATTTAAGGGTGGTTGATTACAAGTTGTTACTGGTCCTGATCAAGAAAATAATATTCAAAGGAAGTTAGATTCAGAGATCTCTTTTGGAAAAGAAAAAAGGAGGATATAGAAATGACAGGAAAAAGGGTAGATTATTTAATCTATTTAATCAAAAAAACAAATATTAATCTCAAAATATTTTATCTTGGTATGGATTTTGGTTTATTGATAAATTTAAAGGTTTTTTTATTATACTGTATGCATGTTTCTTGTTTGAAGTATTGTGCTTATTCCAACTCATTTAAGAGTATAATGTATAATTAAGAAATACAGCTTAGTAGTTAGTCTATAATAATCAAACATATAGTCATATTAGGTATGTTTTCAAGATTAAAAATTATATTTAGATAGATGATCTTCAAACACTTCAAAGAACTATAGAATATGACATTTAAAAAGTTTAATAACTTGAGGCTTTTCATGACAGTGAGATATATCTGCTCCTGGCAGCACCAATTTACTTCAGAGAAGATGATTGGCATCAAAGTAACTCCATAAGGAGTTTGCTTTCTTGTGGTAAAAGCTAGCCACTGGGCAAAGAAACTGCTCTTGCCTCAATTGCCAACAGTATACTGTCAAAATTGGACAAGCAGGACACAAAAGAAAGTGACTGCCAAAATTTGCCAAGACAATGCAGGACAGTCCTTCAAAATTCCTGCCTCACAAAAGTCCTTCAGATATTCTAGGCCTATAGGCCAAAGAAGGATGCCCCAATATTGCAGATAGAGGAACTTTGGGTGACTGTCCAAGCAGCCAGATGTTCCTGTTGTTAGATAATATTACATCCTTCTGGAGCCTTTGATGGAATGAAAGACTAAATAGTTAGACTTATAGTTTTCCTTAGTTTTGTTAAAAAGTAAGTTAGATATAAAACTTTAGACTCACAAAGAAAAGATAGATAATAAAGTATTTTCTCTAAGTTTACCAAACATGATAACTGTTTTTGTTGTATATTGTTTTACTATGTTAAAGTTGAAAACTTCTTTCTTTAATTAGACAAAAAGGGGGAAATGTTGTAGAATAATCTTTGTACACTAAAAATGTGTCATTCGGATTGGTTTAATAAAAAACTGAATAGCCAATAGCAAGGCAGGATTTTGGGGGCCATGAGGATTCTAGGGGAAAAAAAGGCAGGATCATGAAGAGATGGAGAACAATTAAGGCATGTAGGAGAAAAAGTAACAGCCATGAGCCACTGGCAGCACATAGATTAATAGAAATAGGTTAATTTAAGTTGTAAGAGCTAGTTAGTAACAAGTTTAAACTATCATCTGACCATTTATGATTATTAATAACTTTCTATGTTGTTATTTGGGGACAGAAACTTCTGTCAACAGAAGAGGTTGTGGGAGGGGATATGGAGAGAGACAGCTAAAGTTAAGGGACATTTAGGGGTGTCATGGGAACCTAATACAGTAGAAACTTCCTAAAGTATATACATGTATGAAAGTAATCTAAGTGAAATCACCAAATAATGGGGGACACAGAGACCCAACTTGCCATCTCTTGTCATGAAATGAACCCTTCAGTATCAGGATTAGGTTACATCTAATTTTGTTGTTGGCCAAAGGACTCCCCAAACAACCCAGGCTGTTGCTAAGACTATAGGTTGCTCTCTACAAACAGACAACAAGGCCCCATTGCTAATAGAAAACAAAGATTCTGTGGAGTTCATTACATGTTGGTCAGCTACTTCTGAACATGAGCCTGCCTGGAAAGGATCTGGAAGGACATGGGGGAAGGGAAGAATATGATCAAAATATATTTGAAATTAAAAATTATTTTCAATAATAAAAATATATAATAGAAAGAAGAGAAAGAGAGAGGGAAAGAGGGAGGGAGGGAGGGAGGGAGGGAGGGAGGGAGGGAGGGAGGGAGGAAGGAAGGAAGGAAGGAAGGAAGGAAGAAAGAAAGAAAGAAAGAAAGAAAGAAAGAAAGAAAGAAAGAAAGAGAAAGAAAAGAAAGAAATACCTGTCAACTAAGTACATAATATAAGGTCACAGAATGTTTTACTCAACATTATTAGAATATTCACTCTTTTCAGTTCACATTCATGGAGACAGTACATATTCTGTGACATAAAACAAACTTTGAGGAGTTTAAGATAATTAAACTGTCTGGGAGATAACTCAGTCAATAAGGAGATCAAAACTGATCAGTGCTTGACCTGCAAATAGGAGGCCCCATGTTTGATTCCTAGAACCCACATGAAGAAAGCAGCAGTGTTGGCATGCAATCATAGTCCCAGTGTTGGGGAAACAGAAACATGAAGATCCTGAGGCAGCATTTGAGGACTGACACTTGAACTTTTCCTCTGGTCTCCATCCCACAATATGTATACCCCCCCCCCCCGCCACACACACACACAGGTGTACCCATATATAGTTATACAGAGAGAGAGAGAGAGAGAGAGAGAGAGAGAGAGAGAGAGAGAGAGACAGAGAGACAGAGACAGAGACAGAGACAGAGACAGAGAGGCAGACAGAGAGACAGAGACAGAGAGAGAGACAGAGACAGAGAAAGACAGAGAGATTAAAATATTGAATCTTTCAGTATATAGCAAAAGGGGGGAAATATCAGGAATGGTGGTTTCTTCTTGGATTTTTTTTTTAGACAATGTCTCATGCAGCACAGACTAGCATCAAATCCACTGTGTACCCAAGGATGACTTTGAACTCTCATCCTCCTTCATCCATCCATTGAATGCTAAGGTCATAAGTATGCAACACCATGCTCAGTCTATTTAGTGCTGTGAATCAAATCCAGGGAAAAAATGCATGCTGGCAAGTATTCTATCAGGTAAGATATATTCCCAGCATTCTTAGATCTTTTTTGTTTTATTTTGTTTTGTTTTGTTTTGTTTTGTCTGTTTTTACAAGAACAAATCACCATATTTGACTTTTTAATGTGGGTATGGGGGGAGTAAACTCAGATCCTCCATATTGGAAGGCAAACTCTTTAAAGACTGTGCCATTTCTCTACCCTACTTAGTCTCTTTTTCTTCTTTATTAATTTTTTAAATTTATTTTACATACCAACCACAGTTTTCCTTCCCTCCTCTCCTCTCCTCTTATTCTCTTTGCCCACCTCTCCTATCCTCTCCTTCTCTATCTCAATTCAGAAAGGGTAAAGCCTCCCATGGGAATCAACAAATATTGGCAAATCAAAATGAGGCAAGGCCAAGCTCCTCCCCGCTGCATCAAAGCTGAGCAAGGCATCCCACCATTGGGAATGGGTTCCAAACAGCCAGCTCATGTGCCAGGGACAGGTCCTGGTCCCACAAACAGACCAAGCTACACAACTATCACCCACATGCAGAGTGTCTATGTCGGTCCCATGCAGGTTCCCTAGATGTCAGTCTAGAGTCCATCAGTTCCCACAAGCTCAGATTATCTGTCATTATGGGTTTCCCCATCATGATGTTGACTCCCCTTGCTCATATAATCCCTCCTCCCTCTCTTAAACTGGACTCCCTGAGCTTGGCCCAGTGCTTGGCTATGGATCTCTGTATCTGTTTCCATCAGTTACTGGATATACGCATTATGATGACAATTATGGTAGTCACCAATCTGATTACAGGAGAAGGCTAGTTTAGGCACCCTCACCACTACTGCTAGGAGTCTTAGCTGGGGTCATCCTTGTGGATTCCTAGGAGTTTTCCTGGCACTGGGTTTCTCTCTAACCCCATAATGGCCCCCTCTATCAAGATATCTCTTTCATTGCTCTCCTCCATCCCTCCCCCAACTCAACAGTTCCCATCCCTCATGTTCCTATCCCCCATTTCCTCCCCTCTCCCCAACCACCATCAGTTTACCCAGGAGATCTCATCTATTTCCCCTTCCCAGGGTGATCCATGTGTCCCTCTTAGGGTCCTCCCTGTTACCTAGTTTCTCTGGGGCTGTGGATTGTAGCCTGGTTATCCTTTGCTCTACATCTAATATCCACTAATGAGTGAGTAAATACCAAGTTTGACTTTCTGGGTCTGTGTTACCTCACTCAGGATGATTTTTCTAGTTCTATCCATTTGCCTAGAAATTTCATAATGTCATTGTTTTTACTGCTGAATAACACTCCATTGTGTAGATGTACCACATTTTCTTCATCCATTCTTCAGTTGAGGAGCATCTAGGCTGTTTCCAGGTGCTGACTATTATGAATAATGCTGCTATGAATGTAGTTGAGCAAGTGTCCTTGTGTTATAATTGAGCATCCTTTGGGTATATGCCCAAGAGTGGTATTGCTGTGTCTTGAGGTACATTGGTTCCCAATTTTCTGAGAAACACCATACTGATTCCCAAAGTGGCTGTACAAGTTTAAACTTGCACCAGCAGTGGAGGAGTGTTACCCTTACTCCACATCCTCTCCAACATAGGCTGTCCTTAGTGTTTTTGATCTTAGCCATTCTGACATGTGTAAAATGGTATCTCAGAGTTGTTTTGATTTCCATTTCCCTGAAGGCTAAAAATGTTGAACAATTCTTTAAGTGTATGTGAGCCTTTTGAGATTCTTCTGTTGAGAATTCTCTGTTTAAATCTGTACCTCATTTTTTAATTGGATTATTTGGTATTTTGATGTCAAATGTCTCAAGTTTTTCATATATTTTGAAGATTAGCCCTCTGTCAGATGTGGGATTGCTGAAGATCTTTTCCCATTCCGTAGGCTGTCCTTTTGTCTTATTGACCTTGTCCCCTGCCTTATAGAATATTCTCAGTTTCAGGAGGTCCCATTTATTAATTGTTGTTCTCAGTGTCTGTGATACTGGTGTTATATTTAGGAAGTAGTCTCCTGTGCCAATTTATTCAAGGCTACTTCCCACTTTCTCTTCTATCAGGTTCAGTGTAACTGGATTTATGTTCAGGTCTTTGATCTACTTGGACTTGAGTTTTGTGCAGAGCAATAGATAAGGATCTATTTGCATTCTTCTACATGTAGCCATCCAGTTATGCAAGCACCATTTGTTTTTAAGAAGCTCTCTTTTTACCATTGTATACTTTTGGCTTCTTTGTCAAAAATCAAGCGTTCATAGGTGTATGGATTTATGTCAGGGTCTTTGATTTCATTCCATTGATCCACATGTCTGGTTTTATGCCAACAACAAACTGTTTTATTTTATTTTATTTTATTTTATTTTATTTTATTTTATTTTATTTTATTTTACAATACAATTCAGTTCTACATATCAGCCACGGATTCCCTTGTTCTCCCTCCTCCCATTCCCCTTCTCTTCCCCCCAGCCCACCCCCCATTCCCACCTCCTCCAGGGCAAAGCCTCCCCTGAGGACTGAGATCAACCTGGTAGACTCAGTCCCGGCAGGTCCAGTCCCCTCCTCTAAGGCCAAGCCAAGCAACCCTGCATAAGCCCCAGGTTTCAAACAGCCAACAGGGCCCGGTCCCACTGCCTGGATGCCTCCCAAACAGATCAAGCCAATCAACTGTCTCACCCATTCAGAGGGCTGATCCAGTTGGGGGCCCCTCAGCCATTGGTTCATAGTTCATGTGTTTCCATTCATTTGGCTATTTGTCCCTGTGCTTTATCCAACCTTGGTCTCAACAATTCTCGCTCATATAAACCCTCCTCTTTCTCGCTAATTGGACTCCTGGAGCTCCACCCGGGGCCTAGCCATGGATCTCTACATCCAGATCCCTCAGTCATTGGATGGGGTTTCTAGCACGACAATTAGGGTGTTTGGCCATCCCATCACCAGAGTAGGTCAGTTCAGGCTGTATCTCGACCATTGCCAGCACTCTGTTGTGGGGGTATCTTTGTGGATTTCTGTGGGCCTCTCTAGCTCTTTGCTTCTTCCTATTCTCATGTGGTCTTCACTTACCAAACTGTTTTTAATTATGATAGCTCCATAGTAGAGATTGAAGTCAGGAATGGTGATACCTCCAGAAGTTCCTTTACTGTACAGGATTCTTTTAGCTATCCTGGGTTTTTTGTTTTTCTATATGAAGTTGAGTATTGTTCTTTCCAGGTCTGTGAAGATTTGTGTTGGGATTTTGATGGGGATTGCATTGGATCTGTAGATGGCTTTTGGTAAGACTGCCATTTTTACTAGGTTAATCCTACTTATTCAAGAGAATGAGAGATCTTTCTATTTCCTGATATCTTCTTCAATTTCATTCTTCAAGGACTTGAAGTTCTTATCATACAGTTCTTATCTAATCAAACACCTTGTTGGATTAGAGTTACCCCAAGATACTTATGGCTATTGTAAAGGGTATTGTTTCCCTGATTCTTTTCTCAGCCCATTTATCATTTGTATATAGGAGGGCTACTGATTTTATTTTAGTTCATCATATATCCTGATATATTACTGAAGGTGTTTATTAGCTGTTGGAGTTACCTGATAGAATTTTGGTGTCACTTATGAATACTACCATATTATCTGCAAATAGTGAAAGCTTGACTTCTTGTTTTCCAATTTGTATCCACTTGATCTTTTATTGTCTTATTGCTCTAACTATAACTTCCAGTACTATACTGAATAGATATGGAGAGAGTGGGCAGTCTAGTCTTGTTCCTCATTTTAATGGAATCACTTAGAGTTTCTCTCCATTTAATTTGATATTGGCTGTTGGCTTGCTTTATATTGTTTTTATTATATTTAGGTAAGTTCCTTGTATCCCTGATCTCTCTAAGACCCTTATCATTCAGAGATGTTGAATTTTGTCAAAGGCTTTTTTGGCATCTAATGAGATCATATTTTTTTTCTTTCAGTTTGTTTATGTGGTATACTACATTGACATATTTTCATATGTTGAGCCATCCCTGCATCTCTGGGATGAAGCCTACTTGATCATGGTGAGTTATTTTTTTGATGTGTACTTGGATTTGGTTTGCCAGTATTTTATTGAGTATTTTTTTGCATCAATGTTCATGAGAGATATTGATCTATAATTCTCTTTCTTTGTTGCATCTTTGTGTGGTTTGAGTGCCAGGATAACTATAGTCTCATAATAAGAGTTAGGCAATGTTCCTTCTGTTTCTATTGTGTGGAGCAATTTGAAGAATATTGATATTAGCCCTTATTTGAAATTATGGTAGAATTCTGGACTGAAACCATCTGGTCCTGGGCTTTGTTGTTGTTGTTGTTGTTGTTGTTGGAAGACTTTTGATGACTTCTTCTATTTCCTTAGGGATTATAGGTCTATTTAAATTGCTTGTCTTGATTTAATTTTGGTATATGGTACCTATCCAGAAAATTGTCCTTTTCTTTTAAATTATACAATTTTGTGGAGTACAGGTATTTTAAGTATGACAAAAAGACTCCCTGGATTTCCTCAATGTCTATTGTGTTCCCCTTTTCAGCTCTGATTTTGTTAATTTGGATATTCAGAAAGAATATTCAAAGAAACTGTCTTTTGGTTAGTTTGAATAAGAGTTTCTCTATCTTGTTGATATTCTCAAAGAACCAACTCTTTGTTTCAATGTTTCTCCGTATTCTCTTTGTTTTTATTTTATTGATTCCAGCCCTCAATTTGATTATTTCCTATCATCTTCTCCTCCTGGGTGAATTTGTTTCTTTTTATTCTAGAGCTTTCAGGTGTGCTGATAAGTCACTAGTGTGAAATTTCTCCAATTTCTTTATGTAGGGACTATGAACTTTCATCTTAGCACAGCTTTTATAGTGTCCCATAAGTTTGGGTATGTTGTGCATTCATTGTCATCCTCCCCCTGGCCAACCATCCCACTCAACATCAATAACCTGACATAGGTTTTGTCTCTGCCTGTTCTTCCAAATGGTATGTGTGACACTTGTACCTATACAGTCTGCTGATGTTGCTGGAGAGTGCTCACAGGGAGGATGCTGGGATAGGTGGGATTGGGCAGCACAGTGGGTCTGTTCTTCCATCTGGTGTAGGTGGAGCTTGTGCCACCAGAGGTTGTTGATGTTGAGGGAGTTGGTTGGACAGGGGGAGGATGATGGGCTCAGTGGGTTTGGGTGATGGAGTAGGTCTTATAGGTTACAGAGTCCAGTGGATGGTGGTGGTGGTGGAGTGGCCTGCCCACCAGACTCTTACCTGCAGGTCAGCTGGTGGGGCTGCATTCTTAGATCTTAGTAAAATTCAACAGAAAAAAAGTTATAGAAAGATGACTGAAAAATAACTAAACAGTCATTTATCTAACATCAAGTTTCTAAAAAGTTTGTAAGTCAAAGAACAAGTCCCCAGTTAAATTAGAAAGAAAGAACTTTAAGAAATAACTGAAAGAAAATTTAAATAGAAATCAACAGTCACATGATTATATGTTGTGACTTGCCCTGAATGAAATTTATACTTTAAACAACTTATATCAAGAGGAAGGAAAATCACAGCTCATAATCTTGCTTTTAAACACACACACACACACACACACACACACACACACACACACACACACACAATGAACTCAAAACAAGGAAAGGAATAATAAAGATGAGAAAGCATCAGAGAGGCTTCATCCAGCAACTGGTGGAAACAAATACACAGCCAAACAGTAGGCTAAGCTTGGGGAATTCTGTTGAAGAGAGGGAGGAAGGATTGTAGGAGTTAGAAGAGTAAAGGACATCACAAGAAAACCTACATAAACAACTAACCTGGGCTCATAGGAGCTCATAGAGACTGAACTGACAACCAGGGAGCCTGCATGGGACTGACCTAGGCCCTCTGCATATATGTGACAGTTGTATAGCTTGGTCCTAAGGGTGGGAGCAGGTTCTGTCTATGACTCTTTTGTTGGCTTTTGGCACCCTTCTCCTCATACTGGGTTGCCTTGCTCAGCCTTAATACAAGGACAGGTGCTTAGTCTTACTGTAACTTGATATGCCATGTTTTGTTGGTATCCATGGGAGGCCTGCCCTTTTCTGAATAGAAATGAGGAGAAGCCAATGGGGGTCAGAGGGGGGGTTGGGGAGGAGGAACTGGGAGGAGAGGAGGAAGGGAAAACTGTGGTTGGGATGTAAAATAAATAAATAAATAAACATTAAAAAATAAAACAGAAAAAAGCAATAGGAACAAAATCTTATTTTTTGAAAAGATGAATAAAAATTTTATAAGCATTGATAAAGATAAAAGGAAAATTACACGTATTACCAATAAAGTAACTGAAAGAGGTTCTCATACTAGAGACTCCATATACGGAAAAACCCACAACAATAACCAAATAGAACCCACTCGACTCTGTGTAATATATTCAAATTTTATTTGGTAGCTAGCTACGCAGTTTCTTTCCAAACCATAAACAATAATCTTGCAAGACAAAATAGATAAATCAGATGTTCATTCAAATATTAGACTAATGAAACATTTGGAAGGAAAACAACTGAAATGTGATAAATTTCTGACATTTTCATAAACATATTATAACAAATATTTTTCAAATCAGGAGCATTTATAACAAAGTTCTTCAGATAACAGAAAAGAAACATTTCTGAACTCACGTTTATGAAACTACATCACTCCATTCCAAAACTAATAGAAAAAAAAGGAAGAGTACAAATTATAATCCTCCATTAAATATGCAAAATCAATAACATATCAGCAAATTACATAAAGCAATGTGATAATAACCATATTTTTTTGTAGAGCTGAGGATTGAACCCAGGGCCTTGTGCTTGCTAGGCAAGCGCTCTACCACTGAGCTAAATCCCCAACCCCCAGATAATAACCATATTTTAATATACTATGATCAAATAGGATTCACCCAGGAGAAGAAAGCTGATTCTAGGTTTTAAATGTTTCAATGATGTACCATATTAGGTCCAAATAAGGAAAAAATAATATTAAAACAATTGATGATGGAGAAGAATTTGGTCAAATTCAACCTCAACCTAAAATTGAAAAACATTCTCAAGTATGTATCATCCATTTGTGTTTCTTAAAAAAAATCTGTCCATTTTATTAGTTAAGTTGATCTCTGACAAAGCTACAAGAGCAATTCCACAGAAGAAATAGTGTTTTCAATAAGTGGTGAACAATGTGACTTACAGACAAATTTTATCCCAAATGTCACATCTTAAGAATTAACTCAAAGCTAATTGTACACATAAATCCAAGATGAAAAACTGAAAATCTTAAGACAAAATATTCATGACCTAGAATGACCTAATACAGAGAATTATAATTTATAGTCATTGATAACAAAATCCTGAGACATAAAAAATAAAATAACAAATTAAATTTTATCATATTTTGCAATTTTAGATTCACACAAGACTGAAGAGTGAACAGCTAAGAGCTGGGAGGAAATAGTCACAAAGCACATACTTGATAAAGAGCTTCAACCTATAATAAATAACCTTAAAACTCAACAGTACAAAGAGCAAACAACATATTATTTTTCTTTCCACCGTGGGAAAATATGTCAGCTAATTCATCAGAGAAGGTATGTGAATGGCATATAACCAAATGAAAATATGCTCAATATCATCAGATACTAAAATCATGAGGAAATACCTCTGCCACCTATTCATATCCAAACTACAAACTCTCAACAACATCTAGTTCTGATGACATCTGGAGCTTTCTCTTGTCCACTGCTAGTGGGAATATAAAGTGATATAGCCAATGTGGAAAATAGTTGACTAGCTTCTTCTAAAACAAACATACATTTATCATGAATTCATGTCTTACTCCTGGTATTTTGCTAGAGGAATGGATACATAGAGTTACACAAAAATCTATACAAGAATATATATAGCAGTTAGTCTTCAAACGCCGGAAATTAGAAGTAACCCAAGTTTGTTCAGTTATGGACTGCGTAAACAAAAGGTGGCATAGTGATAGAAGGAAAATATACTGCAGGTTCAATGGGGACAATTGCTGATACATGAGACTCGGGTGAGTCACAAAAACATTGTGCCTCACGTGTAATGAGTGACAGAAGCTAATGATGAAAGGCTGAAAATCATATTGTTTCGAGCATATGGCACTCCAAAACCACAAAACTATTGTGATGAAAATCAGATCTAAATGATGGCTTCTAAAAAGTGTGTGAGTGGTATAAGCATAAAGAGATAATGTGAGGGATTTCTGGGGAGTGGTTGGCCAGTTCTGTATGCTGAGTATGTTGGACAAAGAAAGGAATGCATCTATTAAAATTCGTATAAATCAATAGTAAATCAGCATTGTATTGACAAAAGTAGACAGCCCAGAAATAACTCACAAGCCAGGTCTACTGATCTTGAGGGGGAAATTATGTTTTCAATAACTAATGTTACACAATCAGACATTTACATCCCCTGAAGTGAATCCAAACCCAATATTAACTAAAAAGGAACATGTACCCAAATGGAAATGTAAGACTATGAAATTTCTAGAAGATAACATGGGGTAATATCTGCATGGTTTTGGATTTGGCTATGATGTTTTTAGGGACAACACAAAAGCACAATCAATAGAAGAAAAAAGTACTGAACTAGACTTTATTAAAATCAAACCTTCGGTTTGAAGACCTGGCTCAGTTGTTACTGTATTGTTCTTCTACAAGACCTGAGACCTGTTCTCAGCACTGTCATCGGGATGTGCAACAGCTGTCTTTTCTCCAGTCACAGATCTGAAGCTCCCTTCTGGCTTCTACAGGCACTGTATTTGTGCAGATAGGTACACTTAGACACAGACACACCATCATCATCATCATCATCATCATCATCACATCATTGGGTTTTCAAGACAGTGTTTCTCTGTGTATCCCTGGCTGTCCTAGAACTCCCCCTGTCGACCAGCCTGGCCATGAACTCAGGGATTCACCTGCCTCTACCATCCGAGTGCTGGGATTAAAAGCGTACACCACCACACCTGGCCACAATTAATTTTTAAAATTTTACTTAAAAAATTTAAAACTTCAGCCCAATAAAAATATAGTTAAAAGAATTTAAAATGCCAAAGCCCAGCATAAAATAATTGTTAAATAGATATCTAATGGCTAGTCTCCAAAAACACAAAAATAAAAAATAAAAAAGCAAATCATTAAATTGGCAAAATATTTGAACAGCTAATTCCTCAAGGAAGATGTGCAGATGGCAATTGAACATATGAAATAAATACTCAACACCATATGTCATCAGATTCTGATAAAAATACAAGCTTCTGACAACCTTTGGTGCTGGTGAGACATGAAGTCACTGTAACTCTCTCATTCATGGATAGAAGGAGTAGAAATGATGCAGCCACTTTGAAAGACAGCTGGGCAAATTCTTAATCCCTTTTCTTCTCTCTAAACCCAGTGTGTGTGTGTGCGTGTGTGTGTGTGTCTGTCTGTCTGTCTGTGTGTTTTTGTGTTTTTGTGTGTCTCTGTGTCTGTGTGTGTATCTGTCTGTCTGTCTGTCTGTGTATCTTGTGTTTTTGTGTGTCTCTGTGTGTGTCTATGTCTGTGTGTATCTGTGTGTGTCTGTGTGTTTTTGTGTGTGTGTGTGTGTCTGTCTGTGCGTTTTTGTGTTTTTGTGTGTCTGCATATGTGTCTGTGTTTTTGTGTGTCTGTCTGTGTGTGTCTGTGTGTTTTTGTGTGTCTGTGTGTTTTTGTGTGTCTCTGTGTGTCTGTGTCTGTGTGTTTTTGTGTGTCTCTGTGTGTGTCTCTGTGTGTGTCTGTCTGTGTCTGTGTGTGTCTGTATGTGTGTCTGTGTGTGTGTCTGTGTGTGTGTCTGTGTGTGTGTCTGTATGTGTGTCTGTGTGTGTGTGTGTCTGTGTGTGTGTGTGTGTGTGTGTGTTCACGTGGCAATCAGAGGACAACTTCAGCTGTCAGCCCTTGCCTTCCACCTTGTCTGAGGAAGACTCTGGTTTGATTGTTTTTGCACTTCCTATGCCAGGCTAGCTGACCTGTGAACTTGAATAAATTCTCCTTTCTCCACTCCACCTCCCTGTAGGAGTCCAGGGATTACTGGTCTGTGCTACCATGTCCTGATCTATGTGGGTTCTGGGGATTCAATTTCAGATGCCCTTGCTTACATAGTGTCATAGTTTGAGTGAGAATGGCTCCCATCGGCTCTTATATTTGAATGTTTGATCTGGAGTTGGTGGAACTCTTTGGAAAGGATGAAGAGTTGTGGCTCTTTAAACAAGGTGTGTCATTGGTGGTGAACTTTGAGGTTTTAAAAGCCCACTCCTTTCTTTCCCTTCCCTCTCTGTCTGTGTCTCTCAAGCCTTAGATGAGATGTAAGCTCTCAGCTTCTGCCCCAGCACCATGTCTTCCTGCTGCCGTGCCCCTCACTATAATGGTCACAGACTCTAAACTTCTGGAACTGGGAGCTCCTAAATTAAATTCTTGCTTTTATAAGTTGCCTCTGGCATGCTGTTTTGTCATGACAATAGAAAAGTACCTAAGCCACATAGGAAGCACTTTGCCCACGGAGCCATCTCGCCAGCCCTAGTCTGGCAAGTTGTAAACTGAAAACTAGTGTCCCACTAAAGCCTGCAAAGGAAAGCTTCCAGCTTTACTCCTGGTCACCAGATCTGGGAAGCAGCAATGCTGCCCTTCAATGGTGTGTAGATAAAATGATATTAACTACAATGGACACATTATTCTGACTAAGAAGTGAGTGATCTAGTTGAAAAAAAAAAGACATGGAGGAACTGTAGAAGGCATTAACTTAGGGAAGATGTCCATCTGAAAAGAGCACAAGCCTCATGATTTCAACTATGATTTTCTGAGGTAGGCAAACTATTCAGAAAACAGAAAGATCGGTAACTAGTGTGGGTTGTGGGAAGATGTAGGAGGGAGGAACGGGGAATACAGAATTTTCAAGGCAATGAAGCTGCTCCATATGTTACTGAAAGAGCAGATCCATGGCTGCATGAAGCAAAGAGTGAAGCCTATTGTAAAGTACAAAATTTCATGATAATATCCAATATCAGTTAGAAAAAGTACATCACATTAATTCAATATACTAATGATGTACAGCATATAGGCAAATGTGTGATACATGAGAACTCTCCATTTCCTGCTCAAGTTTTTCTGTAAGCCTAAAAATAAAAATCTGAAAAGCACAGTCCTATTTATTTGGAATTATACACTAAACCTAAAATGTCAATTTTATTGTACTGAAAATAACACAAACCGAACAGAAACTAATGTAGGTACACAACAAAGGGGAATGCTCTTACATTACCATAAGCAAATTGATTGATTCCTAACTGTGCAAGAGCAGTCAGGGTTTTATTACTATAAAACATTACTAAAATAGTCAACTCTAGAAGAGGAAAGGGTTATTTTTACTCAGTCTTCAACCCATGATTTATTGTCCCTCTTGTTTCGGGCACGTGTCAGTACAGCACATCACGGCAGGAGAATGAAGTAGAGGAAGCCTGTTCACCTTGTGGCAAGAGAAACAAATAAGGAAACGAAAGAGATTTGGATACTACAACCTCCTCCAGTGACCCAAGACCTTCCATTAGTCCTTATCTGTAAAGGCCCACCATTGCCCCATAATGCCCCAAGCTGGAGATGCATTATCCAAACCAGAGTAATTTATACCTTGGTGTCTGTGCAATGTCAAACTAAGACATCCATTCTAAAAGAATTTCCATTTCTTTTTTTTCTTCTTTCACTCAATTACTATTATTTAATTGCCATGTCATGAAACTCTTCAATCTTGTAAAGCTTTTTTTCTTCTTTCATAATATCAGCTGAGATATTTTGGGCTAATTGTTTTCTGCTATTACATTATTAATGTCTCATGTCTTCCGTGTCCACCTAACCTCTAACAATTGTGCAGCTACTAAACAATATTCCTTCTTAGTTTTAAAGCATAGCACATCCAGCACTGCTGGAAACATCCCTGGAGGTCCTTCATCGTGGAGGGGAGTAGTAATTTCATCCTTTCTGATTTTGAGGAGGTACATGCTCCTCCTCAATGTTCCTTTCAGATTTTCTGTCTGAGATCCTCTTCCACCATGGTGACTTTCAACATTCTCCACTTTTAAGTATCTGACCCTACCACTTCATCTATCCATAGCAGTTAGGATTGCATCACAAGTGAAACCAGAGTCATCATGTGATGTCTGCCAGAAATTCCAGCTATTAAACTACCAAATGTAGCCACCAAAGCAGAACTGTAGTTGTTTGTTGCTGCCTATTAACATGGAACCCTCCTCCTCCTAAGTGCGTTACTGCTTCATCTAAATGCCATGTACTATCAATTATTTCTCAAACTTTTACTCCATTGCATGTATATGTCATAGGTAACTTTCTGAGTTTTAGAAAAAAACATCTTAAACAGTAGAAAATCAATCCTCCTTATTCTATTTTATTAATAATTATTTACTCTTATTATGTCTCATTTACCACTTAGACATCACTTCTTAATCCAAATCCTCCCACTCCCTTCCACACTGCCAGAGAGTTTAATCAGAAGGACAGTCTTGGATGATGCCAAGTCCAATAGGCACTTTTTCATCTTTATTTTCTGGCCTCTTCCTGCTTGAAAACTTCTTTGGCTTTTGTGACTACAGATTTCATTATATCCCTCATTTTAAAAGGAAAAAAAATTAGGTTCTTCACAGACCCCATTGTCAGCTTTTATTCTTTTATCTTTCATTTAAATGTCACTATTCACTTTGGACACATGGCCTTTGAAGCAACCCTTTTAGTCTTATTGAATCAATATTGGATCTTAACTCTGGTGCAATTCTCCCTCCTGAATTCCAGTTTCATAACCAACCTCCAAGTCTCCTCTATTTTGAAATATATGAAATGAAATTAATTTCACATTTAGTGTCAAATTCTTTATCTTATTGTTAAATAGTTTCTCTTTTAATTGTTTGTATAATTATCCAAGATGCAGCCTTGGAAGACGTCCCTAACAGCTCTCCTTCTAACATTATACATCCCATCAGTTCTCAAGCCCTGTTTGCTTTACCTCCTTGAGTACTAGTTAGTATTTCCAGAGCCACTTATGTGTTATAAGAGCATGTTTGTACTCAATTCTATAGGAAGTAATCAACACACATGTTGTTATTTGTTCTAAGTTAACCTTCAATACATGTCATCCAAATGCCAGCCTTAGGAAGAGCCAAGACTCAGCGGCTTTGGTGTGTGCAAACCCTTCTTTTGATAAAAGAGAGAAGATGTCACCTTGAGTCTCAGAGCAGGACTGACCACTTGCTCAGAGGGCAAGACTATAGAATGACTGACTGCCTTTCCCCCATCTCTATAATCCGATGACTAAAGATTAAATAGAATAGTCCTTTAGGATGCTAATATCCAGTGTTCTCAAATTACATGCTTTCTGAATAGAAACACATTTAAAGATACAGTTTCTGGGTTTTGCCTTTGTGTCAGGTGGCACATGCTTGGTGATACTAGTGTCCTTTGCCAGTCACAATCTAAGCTAAGCCATTGTTGCATTTTATATCAATTATGAATCCTATCCCTTGAATCTTTTCTTGCTTCTTCTATTTTTTTCATATTAGTAAGTAAGATTATCTTTCAACAAGCCGAGTTCTGGTCATATCACTCTTCTTATGTTTAAAATTTTATCTCTTAGGGGAGCTGATAACCATTCACACTTTGATTCCATAGAACTCTCAATAGAATGCTCATTCTCACCCTTTTCCATCAGTTTGCCAAACTGCTATGTGGAGTTCCATGTCACATCCCCAGGCTGTAACCATGCTTCTTCCACCCACTGAATCCGTGGTCCATGCGATACTTCATGCTGTAACAATGGTGCCTCTACTCCCTGAACCCACACTCTTCGTCATTTCTCACGCTGTAACAATGTGCCTCTAGCACGTGAAGCTTTGTTGCTGTTAGTTGACTCACAGTAGCTTCTACTCATCCCTTAATTCTCAGCTCTGACACTACCTTCTCATTTCCTGGATAAAGGCTCCTGCAATGCTGTATGTATTCTGTCAGCCATTGTCACACTTTGCTGTAAATGATTGCTTATTTGCCTGCTCCTGCACAATAGGAACTTCTTATGGGAAGATTTAAAATGTTTCATCTTATTGATCTCATTATTCTTGCTGCCTAGCTCAGTAGAAAATTGAGAAGTGTGTGAAGGAGAAAGCTTAAAAAGAAGAACGGGAGGAAAGGAGAGAGGAAATGAGTGAAGGGCTAACCAAATACATGTCCTCTGAGGCTGTAGTTACATAAAGCTACACAAATATTAGCCATTTTTTTTGCTGTTTGTATAGAGATACGAGAAATTTTCTTCTATAGAAGAAACACTTAAATCTTATCATATTTTTCCATAATTTAAACAAAATGATTAGTGTACCACAGGTAGTGGCAGCTGCTCCAGGCATGGTAGAGATTGTTCTATGGTCACCGAAAGACATTGTCTAAATCCTTGAAAATACCTGGAATGTATATCATAGCCACTCCCTCTGTTAGATTGGTTTTGAGACTAAGTTAGAGCACGGAAACTGTGCCAAATGTGATATGTGTCATCTCTGGGCCTGGTCTACAAGGCCCTATTAAGTGATCCTCCATTCTCTCTGTTTTTCTAGATGGTGGTTACAATAAATAACATCAAGGACTTAAGGAAGAAGGGATGGCGAGATGCATTGGTCAGTCAAGTGCTTGCCATGAATGTGCAAGGACTGACATTAGGTTCCAAATGCCTTTGTGAAAAAGCTGATCATGGTAGCACATACTTGTAATCTACTGCAGGGGAGACAGTTGGGAGGATCCTTGTGACTCATTGAGCAGCCAGCTTAGTGGAATCAGTGAGCTCCCAGTAACAGTAAGAGATTTTGTCTTTAAAAAATGAGGTGGACAACTGAGGAGGAATGTCATTCCAGTTTGACCTATGGCTACCACATGTACAAGTACACATACACACACATGTACACACATGCATGCATACACATATGAACACATACACATATATATTAAATAACAAATATATATATATATATATATATATATATATAATATGACATATATAAAGGGAAAAATAGAATTTAAAGAAAAGAAGAAATGTAAGAAGGGAAAAGTGTAGGTCCTTTGGTGATTTCTTGGAAAGTCATCCCACCAGAAACACTTGATTGGATTTTACATAGGTGAAAAACAGTTTCTGTTTAATTAAATAACTTAGATTTGAACAGGTGAGTATAGGATAGTTAAAGTGACACATTTGTGTTGTTGTTTCTTTTTGTTCTTTCAAGGGGCCTGTCACCCAGCTCCCAAATAAATCACACACCGAGGCTTATTCTTAATTATAAATGCCTGGCCTTAGCTTGGCTTGTTTCTAGCCTGTTTTTCTTAACTATAAATTATCCCTTCTTCCTTTTGCCTCTGGGATTTTTCTTTTTCCTACTTCTGTATATCTTACTTTCACTCTTACACCATGGCTGTCTGTGTGGCTGTGTGGCTGGCCCCTAGAGTCCTACTTCCTTGTTCTCTTGTTCCTTCTTCTTTTCCTCCCAGTATAGATGGAAGTTTTTCTATGTCCCACCAAGTCCTGCAGTTGCTTGATCCCAAGTAAACATAAAGAGGCTTATATTAATTACAAACTGTATGGCCTATGGCTCAGGCTTCCTGCTAGCTCTTTCATCTCAAATTAACTCATTTCTATTCATTTATGTGTTGTCACATGACCGTGGCATTACTGGTCTGCTGGCACCTTGTTGCTTCTTGAGCAGCAGGCTGCAATCTCTCCTGACTCCACCCTTCTTTGTCTCTGTCTTCAGTTTGAATGTACTGCCTAACCTTATTCTGCCTTGCCATTGACCAAACAGTTTTATTTATCAACTAATGAGTGCAACACATATTCACAGCATACAGAAAGACATCCCACAGCTCCAAGATTTCTCCTTCTATTTTTTTCTCTCTGCCTGCCAGCCCTGCCTATATTTTCTCCTGGCTTGCTATTGGCCATTCAGCTCTTTATTAGAACACTGGGTATTTTAGGCAAGCAAAGAAACACAGCTTCACAGAGTTAAACAAATGCAACACATCTTTGCATTATTAAACAAATGTTCCACAGCATAAACAAAAGTAATACATCTTAAATAATATTTCACAACACATTTGGTACATAGTTTATTATGGCCCAACCTAGAATCTGAGACCATCTTGATGTATTATTGGCTTATTCAAGGGCATGTGAAGATACCATCAGATCTGAATCTTCTGTAAGGAAGGACTTTATAAATCAGGGCATGGAATCCTATCACAGACTGCTGCTTGGGCAGGATAATAGTCATACTGACTGTCCTCTCCATATTACATGTGAGCACTCAGAGTCCTGTGCACTGAATTAAATTTTGCTCCTAAGTCTTCCAGCTCAAGAGTGGAAATATGGTCTAGAACTCTGAATCTTTTCATTGTCTAGGAAACATGAGTCCTGCCTGTCTAGATTCAGGCCTTTCTCTCCCTCCCCTGAGGCAGTCTCTGTGGTTGAAAAAGAATACTCTCAGACCAGGAAGAACAATTTTTTTACTAAAAGTATTCACCTAAGAGTGGTTTTTGTCACCTTGGGCTGAAATGAGCTTTGTAAACTAGATGTATTGAAAATGACATACAATCATTTTTATTTATTTATTTATTTTTTAATTTTTATTTTTATTTTGCAAGACAATTCAGTTCGCCGGGCGGTGGTGGCACACGCCTTTAATCCCAGCACTCGGGAGGCAGAGGCAGGCGGATCTCTGTGAGTTCGAGGCCAGCCTGGTCTCCAAAGCGAGTTCCAGGAAAGGCGCAAAACTACACAGAGAAACCCTGTCTCGAAAAAACAAAACAAAACAAAAAAAAAAAAAAAAGACAATTCAGTTCTACATATCAGCCACGGATTCCCTTGTTCTCCCCCCTCCGGCCCCCCTCACCTTCCCCCCAGCCCACCCCCCATTCCCACCTCCTCCAGGGCAAAGCCTCCCCGGCGGACTGAGATCAACCTGGTAGACTCAGTCCAGGTAGGTCCAGTCCCCTCCTCCCAGGCTGAGCCAAGCGATCCTGCATAGGCCCCAGGTTTCAAATAGCCAACTCATGCAATGAGCACAGGACCCAGTCCCACTGCCTGGATGCCTCCCAAACAGATCAAGCCAATCAACTGTCTCACCCATTCAAAGGGCCTGATCCAGTTGGTGACCCCTCAGCCATTGGTTCATAGTTCATGTATTTCCATTCGTTTGGCTATTTGTCCCTGTGCTTTATCCAACCTTGGTCTCAACAATTCTCGCTCATATAAACCCTCCTCATTCTTGCTAATTGGACTCCCAGAGATCCACCTGGGGCCTAGCCATGGATCTCTGCATCCAGATCCCTCAGTAGTTGGATGGGGTTTCTAGCACAACAATTAGGGTGTTTGGCCATCCCATCACCAGAGTAGGTCAGTTCAGGCTGTATCTTGACCATTGCCAGCAGTCTGTTGTGGGGGTATCTTTGTGGATTTCTGTGGGCCTCTCCAGCACTTTGCTTCTTCCTATTCTCATGTGGTCTTCATTTACCATGGTCTCCTATTCCTTGTTCTCCCTCTCTGTTGTTGATCCAGCTGGGATCTCCTGCTCCCCTACAGTAATAAAAACAGCTTGGTACTGGCATAAAAACCGACATGTGGACCAATGAAATCGAATTGAAGACCCTGACATTAATCTGCACACCTATGAACATATAATTTTTGACAAAGAAGCCAAAAGTGCACAATGGAAAAAAGAAAGCATCTTCAACAAATGGTGCTGGCATAACTGGATATCAACATGTAGAAGGCTTCAAATAGATCCATATCTATCACCGTGCACAAAACTTAAGTCCAAGTGGATCAAGGACCTCAACATAAATCCAGCTACTCTGAACCTGCTAGAAGAGAAAGTAGGAAGTAGTCTTGAACGCATTGGCATAGGAGATCACTTCCTAAATAGAACACCAGTAGCACAGACATTGAGAGAAACAATCAATCAATGGGACCTCTTGAAACTGAGAAGCTTTTGTAGAGCAAAGGATATGGTCAACAAGGCAAAGAGACAGCCTACAGAATGGGAAAAGATCTTCACCAACCCCACATTTTTATTTTTTAAACAAAAAATTTTCAGACATGAAAAAGTATACACAGTTTAACAACAAAAACCACATACCTTCCATTCAGCTTAAAATAAAATAAATAAAATTCAATAACACATGTAATATAAAATTGGACATCCAACAGCATATCCTTCATCTCTAAGCAGATTCTGAAGTTTATCTTACCCATTGAACATTTATTCTTTTACACTATTATTACAGAAATATATATGTGCATTTACATATATATGCATTAAAGACACATATATTGTCTATCACACACATACACACACATATATATATCTATATATATATTTGTGCAGAAACAGTGCAGTTGTATTTTTATGTTTAAAGCTTTGGAGAATGGGATGAAACTATATATGTCCTTCTGTAACTAGCTTATTACCTCTGGTATATTCATTTCGACTATAGAGGAGTACTTTGTTGACTATACCATATATTACTTCCCTTGTCTTATTGATTGAGGGATTATTTCAAATTTATGACATTAGGAACAATTTTGAAATGAAGTGTTTGTTTGTTTGTTTGTTTGTTTGTTTGTTTGTTTGTTTTTATACATATCTTCTTGTTCATGTGTGTTTCACCCAGTGGGACAGACATACAGAATTGGTGTTCCAATGGCATTTGTGTTTACAACCTGCTAGAGAGTGGAAAGTAAATCTCCAGCAAGGCTAATCTTATTGACAATCCCACCAGTGCTGTGTGAATGTGTCCAGTCCTTGTTCTGCGTTGACATGCCTGCACAGGGCACATTCGAAGACTGTTGCCAATCATAATCTTTTAATTTTATTTATCTGATGAATGTGAAAAATCTTCTGAGCCTAAGAATCACAGTATCTACTTATTGACTCCTGTGGGTTTGCTTTGTTCCTATCATTTATCCATAAAGGATTTCTTATTGATTTACAATAATTTTTATATGCACTGCATGATAATACTCTATGGTTTCATATATTACAAATCTCTCTCCTGCTTGAGGCTGATCTTCACAGTGTTTATGTTATAATACAGAAACTTTTTTAATTAAAAATTTAAATCCATGTTTCACTTTATTGCACACATTTTTCTTACAGTATTTGAGATATACTCTCCAATATCAGGTCATAAAGATATTTATATTTTGGCTAACATTTTTAAATTCTATTATTCATATTTAGATCTTTAATTGACTGGAATTGATTTGTTTTTGTAGAATGGAGATGAAATCTAATGTGTGGGGTTTTTGTAGATGGATAAGCTACTGCTCCTGAAATATTTACTGAAAAAAATCCGTTCTTCCCAAATGATTTACAATGTCAGCTTTGTCACATAGTGAGCTCCATTCATTCAGCATATTTCTTTTTAACTGCCACATTTTCAGTTCTGTTCTAAGCACTAGTTATATCCCCATGATGAAATAATCATGACCACATCTGACTGTGGGTTTCCATTCTGCTCCTTACTAAAGTTTATAGCTTCATGACTATGACTAAAAGGCTCATTTTCATAATGATTATAATGTTCACTTAGTCACACCACTAAATTAGCTGCCCTCTTCTTAGTCCTCTTTTTCTTAGTGTTTTGTGTCTCCTTGTTTTTTATTATCTGCTCATATACATCTTCTGCATATTCATATATTTAATAAAACAAAACCATGTGTTAGACTGGGGTCTCTGAAAGCAAGGAGGGATTCTTATGAAAGTGCTTGTCTTGCCGGGCGGTGGTGGCGCACACCTTTAATCCCAGCACTCGGGAGGCAGAGGCAGGCGGATCTCTGTGAGTTCGAGGCCAGCCTGGTCTACAGAGCGAGTTCCAGGAAAGGCCCAAAGCTACACAGAGAAACCCTGTCTCGAAAAACAAACAAACAAAAAAAAAAAAAACAAACAAAAAAAGAAAGTGTTTGTCTTAAAGAAAGAATAATGGAAGGAAGCAAGATTGGGCAGGAGAGGGGTCTTCCACACAGCCAAGGACAGGAGAAAGGGGACATGCTTGTCAAAGGGTACAGTTTCAGTTACATAGAAGGAATGAGTTTTGGGAGTTATCAAATAACAAGGTGACCACAGTTAATATATTGCCTACTTCAGTAGTCCAGAGAAGGGAGCACTCAACTTTCATGACGTTTGAGGGATACAACAGGACAGCAGCATGACTTACAATATGATTCAATATAACTATTATATACATACACGTAATACATATATATACATATACATTGTGTGTATAATTATATAAAATTTTACATATATATATATATTGTGTATGTGTGTGTGTGTGTGTGTGTGTGTGTGTGTGTGTGTGTGTGTAACAGTTAAAGAAGAGGCCAGAGGCTATGAATTTGAGAGGGAGCAAGGGGGATTACATGGGAAGGCTTTGAGGGAGAAAAGGAGAAGATATATTTTAATTTCAAAAAATAAAAAAATTAACACACGCACATTTTTACCTGTTAAGATTATTCTGTACTTGGATAAAAATAGAGTTAGGGATGCATTAAAAAGATTAGTGATAGAAAAGCATGAGGGGATTGTGTATGTGATGGCTGAATGACCAAGTTGTGCTAATGTGTATCTTTGTATGTGTGTTACAAGACTGATATAAAGAAATGCACAGTAATCAATAGCTACACAATCCTAACCCTGAATACACACTTACCCTTTTAAAACATTGATTTGTGAAAGTCAAGGAAGCCTTATAAACCGCTGAGGTCTATAATTTAGGTGGTTTTGTTGAGTGTTTGGAGCTCTCGGCTAATGAGTCAGTGTTCAGCCACTGTTCAGTTGTAGCTTTTAATTGCAGACTTTGGGACACTCTAATTTAGGGGTGAACAGAGCCAGATTCACTAAAACCCAATACATGCTGATGGGCTTAATTTTTTCCCCAGTGTGGACTTATTTCTGCCTCAGCTACTATATGCATTTGCATCACAAAGAAAAATAAATAATTTTTGTGTCCTGGTTTATGCCTAACTCCATAAGCACACTCCTTGTTAAGACTTGTTTGATATCCAGGATGTCTTGGAAGTTGTACTTTCTATACTGGCTATCTCTCAATCATAATAAAATTTATGTTACATAGCTCATCCTCTTTGTCTTATTTCACGATCATCCAAAGTCATTGTCACATTTTTGAAATATCAGTGTGAGTACTGCCATCCTTGCTGCCTACCTCCTTTGAAATACACAAAGCAGCTCCCATCTGACTTTGAAAAAGGAGACTCAGAATCAGGAGAGCAGGACATTAGTAGTTAGCATAAATATCTGTCTGTTGCAGTGCTGAAGAGCAAAGGAAATACAGAACAATAAAGAAATTAAGTGGAAGAAGAAGCCCCATTGTTGATGTAGAAGCCTGCTACAATGGAATCCATGGTAGGTCAAGCCTTAAAGTAAGGTCTGGGTGTTGCCACGGAAACAGAAAACTTAGCAATGGGCAAAAATTAATCAGGAAAGGAGGTGAACTGAGGCCAGTACCAGAATCATGGAAGAATTATGCCCAAGGGACAGAAAGAAGAGAATAATACTTGCGCCCCAGGATCCTGGGTAATGGAGAGTGAGCATGCTTCTCTGAGGG
Organism: Peromyscus eremicus; assembly: GCF_949786415.1. Taxonomy (NCBI): domain Eukaryota; kingdom Metazoa; phylum Chordata; class Mammalia; order Rodentia; family Cricetidae; genus Peromyscus; species Peromyscus eremicus. Next base: position 94,052,646 of record NC_081425.1, on the reverse strand, counting down.
CTTTGGAGGAAGGGGGAAATGGCTTACATATCCCCTATGGAAATTAAACTCATAAGCCTTTTTCACACATGGGAAGGAAATCAAAATCCTCTGTTTATACATGAAAAATAATTCACAAATTTAAGAAAATGTAAAATCTATTTCTAAATTGATAGAACTTTCAGTCTGCTTAACAAAACTATATGCAAAGCAAACCATATTCCTATTATACAAAGTAGGATGTGCAAGGTGTTTGTAGACAAGACATTCTCTGCTGAAGACACATTGACATAAAATACTGGATGATCCAGCATGAAAGCAAGAAGGCACTCAAGGAAAGCAGATTCAAACCATCAAAGGAAACCAACCCAAAGGAAGTGAATAGAGAACCAAGCAGAGCAACAGAGAGGGTTCTAAATGACAAAAAGTAAGGAAAACCAGGTATGTTAAATAGCAGTTGATTTGCTTACCATTACACTTTTATTCAGTTTCCCAGTAGGGCTCCTGTGTAACAGAATAATGCAAGAACAAGAAAACAAATACTTAATGATTGATCAGAGAGTAAGAAATCAAATATAATTATTTTCTTTTTTAAATAAATATATACATTTATTTATTTACTTATATTTACATCCCAGCTGCAGTTTCCCCTCCCTCCTATCTTTCTAGTCCCTCCCTCTATCCCATCTCTGCTCCCACTCCCCAATCCACTCCTACTCAATTTCTGCTAAGGAAAGGGTAGGTCTCCCATGAATATCAAAAAACATGGCCTATCAAGTTGCAGTAAGACTAAGCACCTCCTCATGTATTGAAGGTGGACAAGGTTACCCAGTATGAGGAGCAGGTCCCAAAAGCCTGTAAAAGAATCGGAGACAGCCCCTGTTCTCACTGTTAGGAATTTTGTCTTGGTCACACAAGAGGACCAAGCTACACAACTGTAACATATATGCAGAGTGCCTAGGTCAGTCTCATACGGGCTCCCTGGTTGTTGGTTCAGTCTCTGTGAAGCCCTATGAGCCCAGGTTAGTTGATTCTGTGGGTTTTCTTGTGGTGTCCTTGACCCCCCTGGCTCCTATAATCCTTTCTCCCCTCTTCTGTAGGATTTCCTGAACTCCACCTAATGTTTGGCTGTGGTTTACATATTTCCATCAGTTGCAAGATGATGCCTGGTAACAGCTGGTGTTTGGCTGTGGTTTACATGTTTCCATCAGTTGCAAGATGATGCCTGGTAACAGCTGGGCCTGACACCAATCTAGTCACAGAAGATAGCCAGTTCAGGCTACATATCTGCTATTGATAGGAGTCTACGCTGGAGTCTTCCTTGTAGAATCCTGGGAGATTCACTCATGCCAGGTTTTTACCTGACCACAAAATGTGTCCCCCTTTCCAGTAGTCTCTTTCAGTGGTCTCCCCTTGTCCCAACAATCTGATCGCTCACATTCCTATCCCCACCTGCCCTCAGTCCACTCACAAAATCTCTTCTATTTCCCCTTCCCAGGGAGATCTGGGTGTCCCAACATGAACACTCTTTGTTACCTAGTCTCTCTGGGTCTGTAGATTGTAACATTGTTTCTTTTATTTTACAGCTAATAACCACTTATGAGTGAGTATATATACTATGTTTGTCTTTCTTGGTCTGGGTTACCTCACTCGGGATGATTTTTGACCCAGTCTGTTTGGTGTTCTGTAAGCTTCTTGTACCTTTTCAGGCTTGTCCTTATTTAGGTTAGAAAAAATTTCTTCTATGATTTTGTTAAACATATTCTCTGGGTTTTTGAGCTGGGTTTCTTCTCCTTCTTCTATTCCTATTATTCTTATGTTTGGTTTTTTCATGGTGTCCTAAATTCTTGGATGTTTTGTGTTAGGAATTTTTTAGATTTAACATTTTCTTTGACTGATAAATCAATTTCCTCTATCATATCTTCAATGCCTGAGATTCTTTCTTCCATCTCTTGTATTCTGCTGGTAATGTTTGTGTCTGTAGTTTCTGTTAGCTTACCTAGATTTTCTGCTTCCAGGATTCCTTTCATTTGTGTTCTTTATTGCTTCTATTTCCATTTTCAAGTCTTGAACCTAAAACTGAACTGAAATTCAGTTTCCTTTAACTGTTTGTTTGGTTTTTCTTGACTTTCTTTTAGGGATTTATTGATTTTTTTCCGTTTATTTGTTTATCTTTCCTTTAGGATTTTCTTTAAGGGATTTGTTCATATTCTCTTTAAGGACCACTATCATTTTCATAAAGTCATTTTAAGGTCATTTTTGAAGGCAGACTTTTTTGTCCTCTCAGCCAGCTCCCAAATAACCATATGAGTCTTCTTATTAATTATAAAAGCTCAGCCAATAGCTTAGACTTGTTTCTAATTAGCTCTTTTAACTTAACTCATTTCTATTAATTTACCTGCTGACACATGACTCATGGCTTATTATCTCATACTTCCTCTGTGTCTGGCTGGTGACTCTACTCTTCTTCTTCCCAGCATCCTCTGTGCCTGGAAATCCTACTATGTACTACCTACAATCCTATTGGCCATTCAGCCTTTTATTAAACCAAACAGAGTGACATATCTTTACACAGTATAATCAAATATTTTGCAACACTTTTTCTTGAGCTATAGCTGTGTTGAATTTTTCAGGTCTTGCTGGTCTCTGGTGATGTCATATTGTTTTCTGTTATTGGTTGTGCTCTTACACTGGCATTTAGGCATCTAGATTTGGGGATGATCATAAGTCTAGGTATTGATTCTTCCATTTGTCTTTGTTAGATGGTGTTTTGTTCTTTGGAAATCATTAAAATTTTTAATAGTCATGAAGATATGAAGGAAGAAACATATTCTAAAACTCAGAAATAAAAAAGTATATTATACTTAAAACTAAAAGATATTATGATCAACTTTCAGACAATAAATTTGAAAATTTTGGTGAAATTAACTATTAGAAAAATGATTATTAAAATTGACATAAGAAAGAAAAATATAGGTTTTTTTCAGTGTTTATGCTTTTTTATTTTTATTTTTATTTTGCAATACAATTCAGTTCTACATATCAGTCACGGATTCCCTTGTTCTCCCCCCTCCGGCCCCCCTCACCTTCCCCCAAGCCCACCCCCCATTCCCACCTCCTCCAGGGCAAAGCCTCCCCGGCGGACTGAGATCAACCTGGTAGACTCAGTCCAGGTAGGTCCAGTCCCCTCCTCCCAGGCTGAGCCAAGCGATCTTGCATAGGCCCCAGGTTTCAAACAGCCAACTCATGCAATGAGCACAGGACCCGGTCCCACTGCCTGGATGCCTCCCAAACAGATCAAGCCAATCAACTGTCTCACCCATTCAAAGGGCCTGATCCAGTTGGTGACCCCTCAGCCATTGGTTCATAGTTCATGTATTTCCATTCGTTTGGCTATTTGTCCCTGTGCTTTATCCAACCTTGGTCTCAACAATTCTCGCTCATATAAACCCTCCTCATTCTCGCTAATTGGACTCCCAGAGATCCACCTGGGGCCTAGCCATGGATCTCTGCATCCAGATCCCTCAGTAGTTGGATGGAGTTTCTAGCACAACAATTAGGGTGTTTGGCCATCCCATCACCAGAGTAGGTCAGTTCAGGCTGTATCTCGACAATTGCCAGCAGTCTGTTGTGGGAGTATCTTTGTGGATTTCTGTGGGCCTCTCTAGCATTTTGCTTCTTCCTATTCTCATGTGGTCTTCATTTACCATGGTCTCCTATTCCTTGTTCTCCCTCTCTGATGTTGATCCAGCTGGGATCTCCCGCTCCCCCAAGCTCTCTTTCCCTCGACCCTTGCCCTTCATTACCCCCACTCATGTCCCGGCTGTTCATGTAGTTCTCTTCCATTTCTCTGTCATTGGGCAATTCCCGTGTCTTTCTTGGGGTCCTGTTTTCCAGGTAGCCTCCCTGGTGATGTGAGTAGCAGTCCAGTCATCCTTGTTCCACATCTAGTATCCTCCTATGAGTGAGTACATACCATGTTTGTCTTTCTGAGTCTGGGTTACCTCACTCAGGATGATTTTTTCTAGATCCATCCATTTGTCTGCAAAAAAATATAGGTTTTTTAAATAGGGAAAACTATACTTTTTTTTTTACTTCCTGTTAAAGTACAGTGCCAGATGACTTTGCATTTGTCACCTTGGTCACGCTCTGTCTGTTCCACCCTGACTCTGTGAAACAAACCCATTCTCCCTCAAGTCACGTGTATCAAGATATTTTATTTCAGCAACAAGGAAGAAGAGTAAGGTACAGCCACAGCATTTGGAGGGACTTGACTGGATTTAACGATGACTTGAGTAAAGAAGAAAAGTCAGGAATCAATCATTTTGGTTTCCATCCTAAGAAACTTATGGGTTGGGAAGCAAATTGCACAACAAATAAGTAGTGGGAAACATTTACAATCATTAGAGATAATACAATAGAATAAGGAGGGGGAGATACTTCAGAATTTTGAAAACAGTAATAAAATTGCACAAAACTCTAGCAAGAAGGGTAGAGGATAAAAGGGAAACCAATAATAATATAGGTTTATGAGAGGATAATAAGGAAATATGAAAGGTGTTATTTTTAGGAACCACATGCCACCTCCCCCTGGGCCTGCCTTCAGCAACTCAGCACCAGTATCCCCATCATCACCAGCCACCAAATGCAGCATGTGTATCCTTTAAAAGGTCCCCAGCATCAGCATCACACCCTGCTCTCTCTCTCTCTCTCTCTCTCTCTCTCTCTCTCTCTCTCTCTCTCTCCCTCTCACTGTGTGTGTGTATCTCTCCATCTCTCTCTCTCTTGTCCTCACACAGATGTGGACTTGCAACCCCCCAATACCCCAATAAATCTCTTCCATAAGATCTGTTGCATGATGTGATCTTTGTGGCATTCCTGGTCCCTGATCAATCTGCCAAAGTACTCTTCCTTCCATAGAAACCCTAACAGTTATGAAAATAAATGATCTTAACCTTAATTAAATAATCACACTCTTGAAAAGTCAAAACTTTCCACTACCAATATAATAAGAAATCTAATTTTTTAAAATACCAATATCTATTAACAATTGAATTCCAATAAGAAACATTCCACAAGGAAAGTTTTAGACCCAAAAATCTTCAATGAAATTAAAAACCAGTGATGCAAACCTTATACAAGCTTTAGGAGGGTAAAAAGGAGAAAGGGTACATTTCACAGCATATTTTACAGAACTGACAAAAACCAATGTCAATACCCAACTGGAAACATTTAAAGGAAAATGGCTACCAATCAATACCTCTCATGAACATGAACATAAAATCCTTAATAAAATATTAGTGAATCTTTCTCAGTCATAAATAAAATAGGTAATAAATCATTACCAAGTTCAATTGATCTCAGGGATTCAAGAATATTTTAACACTTGAATGTAAGGGATATAATTCACCATATCAAAAGGGTAAGGAAGGAAAAATCAGCATCCCACTAAATGCAAATAACTGTTGTTTGATTAAATTTACAACCTCTGCATGATAATAATTCAAGAAAGCAGGAGTGAGAGAAAGGTCCCTCATCTAAAAAAAGTGATGTTTACAAAGTCAAAACCCAAATTATAACCTCTATGTAGTTCACACCATGCTTAATGGTGAAATACTGAATGTTTTCCCCTAATAACATGAAGGTCAAAATATGTTAGGAAAAGAGAGAGGGAGAAAAGGAAGATAAAAGAAATAAAGATTGATTGGAAAAAAAGTGCTCATTATTTGGTGATATCAATTACATACATAGAAAAACAAATCAATTTTCCTTCAAAAACCATTGATAGTAAAAACAAGAGCTGAGATATAGCTCAGTAGCTAAAGTACTTGTCTAGCATGCACAAAGCCCTAGGCTCTAATCCCAGCACTGCATAAAACAGGCAAAGTGGCACATAGTAATCATCCCACCAGCTCAGGAGGTGAAGGCATGAAGATCAGACATTCAGGCTCATTTTGGATACATAAGACTGTCTGAAAAAATCCCTAAAGAAAGAAGTGGGGAGAGGGAGAGAGAGAAAGGAAGGAGGGAGGGAGGAAGGGAGAGGGAAGGGAGGGAGGGGGAAGGAAGGAAGGGATAGAGGAAGGAAGGAAGGAAGGAAGGAAGGAAGGAAGGAAGGAAGGAAGGAAGGAAGGAAGAAATGTAAAAACCAGCTGGAGTTGTAACTTGGTGGTAGAGTAGTTGCCCCCAAATGCACAAATCCTGAGTTCAATCTTTATCAGTCAAAACAAAAAACACAAAACAACTAAATTTATTAAACTCAAAGTGGCAATGTTAATAATATACGGCTCTTAAACATGACTTGTATATTGAGACTGTCAGCTGACAGTGACATCACAGGCCCTCAGCACACTCATGGCTTGACAGCTCCCTGGAACTCTTTGAGCAGGCAGGACCCAGCTATTCTCTGGCTCCAATTGTCTCTGTTGACTCAGATCCATAGCCCTTCTATGCATCCCTGGAGTACCAGTGGCCACTGTCACTTCTCTATCTTTTTATTTAAGGAGAAAAACATCATTAAGTGAGGTGCTTACACTTGTGGCCATGGTGCCATCCAGGCCAGAGCTGATGCCAAGAGAGATGTCTGGGTCTGTGGCCCTACTGCAGCCAGGGTCTGTGCTGATGTCCATGACTTCTGGTACCATTAAAGGCCATGCCGATGCCAGGGTTCTGGGCCACCACCGGGGACCATGCTGGTATCCTAGGGCCTTGCTTCTACCAGGGCCTTTATAATCTGGGTGGCATGTGCTGCTACTGGGGCCCCAAGCTACTGCCATGGGTTGTGTCTGGGTCCATGTTCCTAAAGCAGTTGGGGTCTGTGATGGTGTCTATGGCCTGTGTTACCACAGGAGTCATAGGAACCATGTGTGTTGAAATACAAGGGCCATGCTGAGCCAGCCACACTCCTCACTGGCCCTGGGATAGCTGGCCCTGCCCCTCACTGTGCACTGCAGCAGAAGAGTTGGCCCTGTCACCCATGGGAGAGCAGACCCCACAAATGGGAGAGGTGGCCCTACCACTCACCACAGATGTGAGTGAGCTAGCCCTGATGGCCTGGGCCTAGAAGAGTGGGCTCTGCCCTTCACCTAAGGGGGGAGTCCCAGTGGCCTGGACCAACCAGCTCAACTATGACCTAGACCCACATCCTGGCCCTTGGGTTGGCCCACCCTAACATCTACCCCATCTATGATCTGCTGGAGTGCATGAAGGGACTGGTCCAACCACAGGGTCTCCATGACTCAGGACAATAACAGGATATCCGAGAGGAGTTTCAATGAGGGTCCAGTGATGATGGTGTGCCAGAGGCCTTGAACCAGACCATTGACTCATTGCAAAGAACATATTGCTGATGGAGTTGATTGGACAAAAGGGTATACTTTGTGACACACCGCGGTTCCCAATGCAACTAGGATAAATGAAGAGGTATTAGAAAGAAGGAGGAGCAAGGTGGCTTTTTTGTTTGTTTCATTTTTAATTCATTTTGGGGGGCATGCTGCAGGGGTAAGGGGCAGATATGGAGAGACTCGGAGGGGAGCAGGATTGGGGTATACAATGTGAAATTCCCAAAGAATCAATAAAGAATTTTTCTTTTTTTAAAAAGAGGGGTGCTTACAATGGAAGATTACTAAGACTGATTATTTAACAACTATTCAGCTACTCTCCCAGTGCCCCAGGAAGAGAGATGAGTCCATCTAATTTGCCTCATAGCAACTGATTATCTTCTAGTTTGAAACAGAAACACACGAAGGCAAGTGCCTCAAAAGTGCACCTCATAATTTGCCTGGGAACACAGGATGTATTCTATTTCTCCTTCCCAGGGAGATCATGCATCTCCCCTTCGGCCTTCCTTGTTACTTAGTCTCTCTAGTTCTGTGGATTGTAACATGATTATCTTTTACCTAACAGCTAATATCCACTTATGACTGAGTACGTACCATGTTTGTCTTTCTGGGCCTGGGTGACCTCACTCAGGATGATCTTTTCTTGTTTCATCCATTTGCCTGCAAATTTTATATTGTCATTTTTTAACAGCCAAGTAGTACTCCATTGTGCAAAGGTATCACATTTTCTTTATCCTTTCTTCAGTTTAGGGGCATCTAGGTTGTTTACAGTTTCTGCCTATTATGAATAAAGCTGCAATGAACATGATTGGGCAGGTGTCCTTGTGATAAGATGGAGCACCCTTTGGGTATATGCCCAAAAGTGGTATAGTTGGGTCTTGGAGTACATTGAGTCCCAATTTTCTGAGGAATTACCATATTGATTTCCATAGTGACTGTACTAGTTTGCACTCCCACCAGCAGTGGAGGAGTATTCCCCCTTGTTCCACATCCTTACCAGCATGGATTAGCACTTGTGTTTTTTATCTTAACCATTCTGACAGGTGTAAGATGGAATCTCAAAGTAATTCTGATTTGCATTTGCCTGATGGCTAAGGATGTTAAACATTTCTTTAAGTGTTTCTCAGCCACTTGAGAGTCCTCTCTTGAGAATTCTCTGCTTAGAACTGTACCCCATTTTAGTTGCACTATTTAGTTTGTTGATATCTAGTTTCTTAACTTCTTTATATATTTTGGATATTAGTCTTCTGTTGGGTATGGAGTTGGTGACAATCTGTAGACTGCTATTTTGTCCTATTGGCAGTGTCCTTTAGAAGGCCTTACAGAAGAGTCTCACTTTCATGAGGTCCCATTTATTGATTGCTGTTCTTAGTCCCCATACTATCAGAATTCTATTTAGAAAGTCTACTCATGAGGCAATAAGTTAAAGGCTGTTCCCCACATTCTCTTCTATTAGATTAAGTATATCTGGTTTTATGTTGATGTCTTTTGATTCAACTGGACTTGAAGATTTTGCAGGGTGATAGATATGGATCAATTTGCCTTCTTCTACATGCTGACATCCAGTTAGACCAGCACCATTTATTCAAGATGCTTTCTTTTTTTCACTGTGTATTTCTGGCTTCTTTATAAAAAATCAGGTGTCCATAAGTGTGTGGATTTATATCTGGGTCTTCAATTCAATTCCATTGATCCACGTGTCTGCTTTTATACCAATACCATGTGGGTTTTATTACTATAGCTCTGTTATACAGCTTGAAATCTGGGATGGTGATACCTCCAGATGTTCTTTTATTGTACAGGATTGTTTTAGCTATCCTGCGGTTTTTGTTTTTTCATATGAAGTTGAGTATTGTCATTTCAAGATCTGTAAAGAATTGTGTTGGGATTTGATGGGGATTGCATTGAATCTGTCAGTTGCTTTTGGTAAGATAGCCATTTTTACTATATTAATCCTTCTGATCAAAGAGCATGGGAGATCTTTCCATCTTCTGATATCTTCTTTAATTTCTTTCTTCAAAGGCTTGAAGTTTTTGTTATACAAGTATTTCATTTGCATGTTTTGAGTTACCCTCAGATATTTATATTATTTGTGGCTATTGTGAAGGGTGTTGTTTCCCAGATTTCTTTCTCTCTTTCTCAGACTGTTTGTTGTTTGTATATAGGAGGGCTACTGATTTTCTTTTTCTTTTTCTTTCTTTCTTTCTTTCTTTCTTTCTTTCTTTCTTTCTTTCTTACTTACTTACTTTTTTATTAATCTTATATCTAGCCACTTTACTAAGGGTGTTTATCAGAAGTAGGAGTTCCTGGTAGAATTTTTGGTCACTTGGCACAGCCATATCTGATGGGAACAGCAAAAAGTCATAAAGCCAGCACAGCTGCTTGACAGAGATCAGCTAAGCTGAGCCACATGATGGTCGCTGTGTCACCTTTGGTTTTCATCTCCACCTGTTGCATAGTTGGGGTACTTTTAATATTTGTACAACTGGGGAATATTAGATTGACAGAAATTTTTGTATGAATCATTTATGCCTTCTCCTAGGAGTATTGCTTCTAAGCTTCCCCAGGAAAATCCTGAACATACTATTCCCCCTACTTTTAGGGAGATATCCTTATCTACTTGAAGGTCTGTGGTGATATATTATGTACCCTAATAAACTTGCCTGAAGATCAGAGGACAGAGCCAGCCACTAGATTAGACATGGAGGTCAGGCAGTGGTGGCACACACCTTTAATCCCAGGAAGTGATGGCAGGGCAGAGAAAGGTATACAAGGTATGAGGAAACAGGAACTAAAATAGTTCAGCTGGGACCCTTTTGGGTGACTCAGAGGCTTGCAGTCTGAGGATTCATGGAAACAGGATCGGCTGAGGAGTTGGAGAGGTGAGGTTGACCATGGCTTGCTCTGCTTCTCTGATCTTTCAGCTTTCACCCTAATATCTGGCTCTGGTTTTTTTTTTTATTAATAAGACCATTTAAGATTTAAACAACAAAAGTCTTCCTTATGCCTTAGAGATTGTGACATATAAAGAAGCCAGAGGTTTCTCCATGAGGCTATGAGACTTTCTTGAAACATCTGTCCCTATACTTACATAGAAACAAGATATTCAAAACAAAGTAAACTCAAAAAGATCAACATGATTTGGTGGGCTAAGGAGTTGGTCACAGTTCAGATTATAAGCGTCTTCCTACTGTACACTCAACCATGTGGCATTTACCTCTGCCCTACACAGAGACATATTAATGAGCAAAGTATGGAGTGGAAAAATGATAAAAGTATGAGACAGCAGTACTTCCCTTTCATAGAAAAGTTAGCTCATACAGAGCCAATATAATGGCATATGATCAAGGAACAACAGAATGCCAGGATTAGACATATAGGCAACTTCTATAAAGATATAAAATATAAACATCGTATTATGCCAGAATTTGAATAGTAACTGCAGCAGCTTTAGCCTGAGGATTTTTCCTAGGTACTCTGACCATTAAGAATTAATAATACACTGTTTGAAACATGGCAAAATGCCCAGGGTGGTTGAAGATTTTTTTTTTTGGTCTAATGTCCTTGAAGCAACCAAAGCTTCTAGCCTAAGAACAGGCTGTAATATGCCTCTAGATTCTTAAAAATTGGGTTATAGGGTTAATAAATAAGAATGTTAACTCTGTTTATTAATTATGTCAAAACTTGAGGGAAAATTATTGGAAATTATAACTATGTTCTGTCATAGTTTATTAATGATGACTAAAAGATGAGCAAAAGGAAGTGAAACACATGTCCAAAAACAAAAAAATGGTGTGATCTATGTTTTGGAACATCATGAATGTATCTCTGCTTACTAAATCCTGTATAAATAAAGAAACACTCTGGCTGATAGTCAGTCAGTTTGCAAGATTCTCCCAACCACCATTGCCCGGCTCATTTCTTTCACCCACGAACAGCCTACCTCCTCTGCTGGGACCTGTCCCGCCAGGGATGGCTCCCATCAGAGTAGGACAAGCCATACAAAGATGTGTTTCCCCTCTATACATCTCTCCTGACATGAAACTAAGAAGTAACTTGTGTCTGATTCCTCCCATTGCCGCTCTTGCATCCACCCATCTTCAGACCCTGCCCTCATCCGGAGGTGGACTCTGGCAGTCACTTATGCAGACTACCATATCATCTGCAAATAACAATACTTTGACTTCTTCCTTTTTAATTTGGATCCCCTTGATCTCTTTCAGGTGTCTTAAAGCTCTTACTTTAACTTCAAGTGCTATATTGGATAGATATGGAGAGAATGGACAGCCTTATCTTGTTCCTAATTTTAGTGGAATTGCTTTGGGTTCCTCTCTGCTTAATTTGATGTTGGCTGTATGTTTGCAATAAATTGCAATTGTTGTAGTTAGGTACGTCCCTTGTATCCCTAATGTCTCCAAGACTTTCATCATGTAGAGGTGATAGAATTTGTCAAAGGCTTTCAGCATCTGATGAGATGATGGTTTGTTTTTTTCTTTCAGTTTATTTATATGGTGGATTACATTGACAGACTTTTGTATGTTGAACCATCCCTGCATCTCTGGGATGAAGCCCTCTTGATCATGGTGGATTATCTTTTTTATATGTTCTTAGATTCAGTTTGCCAGTATTCTATTGAGCATTTTTTGCATCAATGTTCATGAAGAAAATGGGTCTGTAATTCTCTTTCTTTGTTGTCTCTTTGTGTGGTTTGGGTATCAGGGTGACTGTGGTCTCATAAAATGAATTTGACAATGATTCTTCTGCTTCTATTTTGTGAAATAACTTGAGGAGTATTGGATACCTCTTCTTTAAAAGTATGGTAGAATTCTGCACTAAAACTGTCTCATCTCGGCCTTTTTTTGTTGGAAGATTTTTAATGACTGCTTCTATTTCCTTAGGGGTTATAGGTCTATTTAAATTGTTTATCTCATCTTGATTTAAATGTCTATTAGAACAGCCTTAATTGTGTTCCATGAGTTTGAGTAAGTTGTGTAATTATTTTTATTCTATTCCACAAAGACTGATTTCTCTCTTCATACCTGACCTATTTTTCTTTCATTGGAGAGTTGTTCATTTTCCATGAGTTTGTAGGCTTTCTGCTGTTTCTGTTGTTGTTGAAATACACTTTTAATCCATGGTAATCTGATAGGATGTGAGGGGTTATTTCAAATTTATTATATCTGTTGAGACTTCCTTTGTGACCTGGTATATGGTCAGTTTTGGAGAATGTTCTGTGATATGCTGAGAAAGTATATTCTTTGTGTTTGGGTAAAGTGTTCTGTAGATATGTTAGGTCCATTTGGTTCATAATGTCTGTTAACTCCAGTATTTTTCTGTTTAGCTTTTGTCTGGATGACCTGTCCATTGGTGAGAATGGGGTATAGAAGTCTCCTATTATCAGTGTGTGATTGAAGTTTCAGTAATGTTTCCTTTACAAACATGGCTGCCCCCTCAGTCAGGAGAGTAACAAAAGAGAGATCTTGATTGGGGTGGGGGTGAAGCTTTTTGGGGTTATGGAGAAACCTGGTGCCAGGGAAACTCCCAGGGATCCACAAGGATGGCCCCAGCTAAAACTCCTAGCAATAGTGAAGGGGGTGTCTGAACTGGCCAGCTATTATCAGATTGGTAACTACCCTAACTATCATCAGAGAGCCTTTACCCAGTAACTGATGGAAGCTGATGCAGAAATCCACAGCCAAGCACTGGGCCAAGCTCCAGGAGTCCTCCTGAAGAAAGGAAAGCAGGATTGTATGGACCAGAAGGGTCAAGGTCATGACAGAGGAAGCCACAGAGATAGCTGACCTGAGCTCGAGGGAGCACATGGACTCTGGGCCAAGAGTTAGGGAGCCTGCATGGGACCCATCTAGGCTCTCTGCATGAGTATGACAGTTGTGTAGCTTGGTCTGTTTGCAAGGCTCTTAGCAATGAGATCAGGACCTGTCCATGGTGCTTAGTTGCTTTTGGGGAACCTGTTTCCCATGCTGGATTACCTCAGCCAGTCTTATACAGTGAGAGGAGCTTGGTCCTACATCAACTTGAGGTGTCATGCTTTGTTGAAACCCATAGGAGGCCTGCCCCTTTCTGAATGGAGATGGAAGAGTAGTGGATAGGGAGGGGGGGAGATGGAAGTTGGGGAGAGAGAATGGGAGAAGAGGAAGAAGAGGAAACTGTGGTTGGTATGTAAAATAAATGAAAAAAGTTAATAAAATAATAATAATAAATATTTTTTAAAGTGGGTGCCCTTGTGTTTAAGGCATAGATGTTAAAAATTGAAAGGTAATCTTGAGGGACCTTTCCTTTGATTAGAATGAAGTGTCCTTCCCTGTGTCTTTTGATTAATTTTGGTTGGAAGTCTATTTTGCTAGATATTAGAATGGCTACACAAGCTTGTTTCTTAGGTCCATTTGCTTGGAAAATCTTTTTACAACCCTTTACTCTGAGGTAATGTCTATCTTTGATGTTGAGTTATGTTTCTTGTATGCAGCAGAAAGATGGATTCTGTTTTTGCATCCATTTTGTTAGTCTGTGTCTTTTTATTGGGGAATTGAGTTCATTGATATTGAGGGATATTAATGACCAATGATTGTTAATTTCTGGATTTTGGTGGTGGTGGTTGTGGTAGAATGTGTGTGTGTGTGTGTGTGTGTGTGTGTGTGTGTGCTTCCTTTCTTTTCATTTTGCTGGTGCGATATTATTTATTCCCTGTGTTTGCATAGGTGTAGTTAACCTCCTTAGGTTGGAGTTTTCCTTCTAGTACCTTCTGTAGGGTTGGATTTGTAGATAGATATTGCTTAAATTGGACTTCATCATAGAATATCTTGTTTTCTCCATCTGTGGTACTTGAAAGTTTTGCTGGGTATAGTAGTCTAGGCTGGCACCTGTGGTCTCTTAGAGTCTGCAGCACATCTGTCTAGATCCTTCTGGCTTTTTAGAGTCTCCATTGAGAAGTCAGGTATAATTCTAATAGATCTGCCTTTATATGTTACTTGACCCTTTCCCCTTGCATATTTTTTTTTTTTTTTTTTTTTTTTTTTTTTTTTTTTTGGTTTTTCGAGACAGGGTTTCTCCGTGTAGCTTTGCGCCTTTCCTGGAACTCACTTGGTAGCCCAGGCTGGCCTCGAACTCACAGAGATCCGCCTGGCTCTGCCTCCCGAGTGCTGGGATTAAAGGCGTGTGCCACCACCGCCCGGCGTCCCCTTGCATATTTTAACATTCCTTCTTAGATCTGTATGTTTAGCATTTTGATTATTTTGTGGAGAGGGACTTTCTTTTCTGGTCCAGTCTATTTGGTGTTCTGTAAGCTTTTTCGGCCTTTATAAGTATGTCCTTCTTCATGCTAGGAAAAATTTCTTCGATGATTTTGTTAAAAATATTTTCTGGGCCTTTGAGCTGGGATTCTTTTTCTTCTATTCCTATTATTCTTAAGTTTGTTTTTTATATTGTCCCAGATTTTCTGGATGTTTTATGTCATGAATTTTTTTAGATTTAACATTTTCTCTGACAGATATATCAATTTCTTCTATCATGTCTTCTATACCTGAGATTCTCTCTTCCATCTCTTGCATTCTGTTGGTGATGCTTGTGTCTGTAGTTCCTGTTTGCTTACCTAGATTTCCATCTCCAGGATTCCTTCAGTTTGTGTTTCCTTTATTGCTTCTATTTCCATTTTCAGGTCTTGAACTGTTTTATTCATTTCCTTCAACTGTTTATTTGTGTTTTCCTGGATTTCTTTAAGGGATTCATTTATTTTCTCTTTAAGGACCTCTATCCTCTTCATAAAGTTGGTTTTATGGTTATCTTCTTGTGTTTTGGCTGTGTTGGCATATTCAGGGCTTTCTGTAGTAGGATATCTGGGCTCTGGAGGACATATTGCCCAAGTTATTGTTGATTGTGTTCTTACACTGGCTTCTAGACACCTGGATTTGGGAGTAATTATAGGTTTAGGTGCAGGTTTCTGAGTTTGTCTTTGTCAGATGGGTGTTTTTTCCCTTGATTTCTATTCCCTCTCTGGTCTTCTGGCCTGAGTGGCCTGCAGTTCTGGTGGCCACTGAGTCTTCTGGTCCAACAGAATACCTCTTCTGGGGTTCTGGCACCATGTGACCTTTGGGGTTCTGGGAACTAGTGTGGCCTCTAGTAGAGCTGAGGGCTTCAGCCAGAGTTCTGGGCTAGGATATGGTGATAGGAGGGTATTGGCAAAAGCTGGATGGACTCTGAGGAAGTGTTGACAGTCTACCAGTGGGGGCTTACCTGGGCTTCTTAAGTCAAATATTTCTTGTGATGCTTTTTAATGCATTCCTTACTGTTTACATTTTAGTTAAACTTGACCTTTGGTGTCACCTAAGATTAACATAAAAATTAAGTATTAATATTTTTACATTCATAATGAATATATTTATGTATAATACATATGTAATTTAATTTGTGTTAATATTTCACAGACACTATTATAACCTTCATACAACATTGAGACAATTGAGATATTTCAATTGCGTCTATTTGATTAGTGTGGTTATCACCATCCATTTTTTTCTCCCTTTAAGTTGGTAAATAACTGAGCAGTAAATTGTTACTTTGTATTTATGCAAGAAATTCTCTGTTTTTCCCAAAAAGTATTTTACCTAGGAGCTTTGTGTATGTTATTAACATTTGTTTTACTAAAATTTTACTTTAGGAATTTGAAGGGATTTTTAAACCTTCTACATTTATTAGGTATCATTTCATAAGTATTTACCTATTGTCTTTTCCTATAAAAATTGAAAACAAATGATAAACATTAGGAAATTATTATTTTAAAAAGCAGCATCTTCGATTCATTTGTTCTCTTTGAGTGTCCTGTGTGATGATGGTGTGCTCAGTGTCAGGCCAGTCTAGCTGGGGCGGCCCTCTTCATCAAGGAAGATGGCAGCTGCAGGTTTTAAGAGTCCCACAGCCCCCTCTCAGGGATTTCTCATAGTTCAGCTCAGCACTTCCCCTAGGGCTGTCTCTGGAAAGGGCTTCCCTTGCTAACCATTAAACTGGCTCATATTCCAGTGAGGGAAAGTAGGTTTCCATACTGGAGTGGATAGAAAATTATGTATGGCACTCCCATCTCCACTGCCACCCCTGCCACCCTTGCCGCCAATGCCACCACTACCACTCCTGCCACCACTACCACTCCTGCCACCACTGCCACCACTGCCACCACTGCTACCCTTGCCACCTCTGCCATCCCTGCCACCACTGCCACCAATGCCACCCCTGCCACCACTGCTACTCCTGCCACCACTGCTGATACCCCACCAGCTTCAGTGAAACATGTTCCAAACTCAACAGCACTTTCTCTTTTCTGAGACAATCATCCCTGTTCAAAGTTGAAGAACTAATCCCAGGTAAACACTGGTGGACCTGACTACAGCAGCTTGATAAATATCTCATTTATCTCTGCCTTGTTTGCTTCTAATGTTTGGTCAACTCTCTCCTCAACAGAAATTCAAGGGTAGTTATTTTCTTTCTTAAAAAATAAAATAAAATTGAAGTCAAACAGGTCAGCTCTTCTGAGACCCATTCTACATTCTGTAACTCAAATGTGTCCAACCAAAGCCCCAGCCATTCTTTCTTGGTGATAAAAGAGTACTGTTGAATGGTTTTTCCTGGAACATGAACAAATATCTGTTCACCCCAAATAGAGTATTGGTAAGACACCAAAGGACAATCATACCCAAATATAGTTTGCTGAACCATCAAATTTATTGTGATCATTCTCAGGAGCATGGATAACTCAAAGGCTAACTGGCATCACCAAACAGTGCACCAAAGCATAAGTGATAGTGTGGAGAAGCTTCATCCTGGGCTCTCTGTGTAACTCCTGGGCAATTATACCAGTCTTCTTCTCAAGCAGTAGTTCACTGCTTTGTGACCTTAGGGGTCCTCCCTTTGTAACTTCTTAGGCTTTCTGAACCTTGCAAATTTTGTGAGTCTTTTCAGCCTTTTTCCTTCCCCAGAAATGGAATGTTTCAGTTAGAAGAAAATAGCTACACAAAAGGTGCCCAACTCTATACTTTTCACAGGTCTATTGGCAAGATAATTTATTCAACTGTGTTTAACTCATTGCCCCTACTACATGGTTTTTAAATTACACTCCACTTTGCAGCTGTCTAGCTTAGAACAAATGGCCCAGTTTTGAAATAATCAATTTTTATTTTAAATCAAGAAAAATAATAAAATGATAGCACATGAGTACAAAGGGTGATGCTCTGGAGTAGGTGGCTTCAGAGAATCAAATACACCATGATTTTAGTTCCTTATCCCTCTTTCTTTAAGGCCCATTATTCATTTGGCTCCTGATCAACTCGGAAGACAGGAATCCCCTCTTTCTTCATATTTAAGGATGCTGAGATTACCGATCAGAGTTAGGAGCACTTCTTTGCCCCGTCTCCTCTCT
The DNA here is from genome assembly GCF_949786415.1 of Peromyscus eremicus. Lineage (NCBI taxonomy): Eukaryota > Metazoa > Chordata > Mammalia > Rodentia > Cricetidae > Peromyscus > Peromyscus eremicus. Next base: position 94,034,907 of record NC_081425.1, on the reverse strand, counting down.
CAACCCATCTTGAGTCTCTCATGAAAACTATACTGACTTGTCACTCACCATTCCACATTGAAGAATTTACCACAGTCATGATTTTGATCACTAACCTCAGGACAGAGCAGGATAAATAGGAATTCCCATTTCTGCCTATAACTATGCTCTGTACTTAATTCTTCTTTCTGGGGGATGGGTCATTGTATTGACTCTACCTTACTCCAATGAAATCTTTCTGTGTAAAGAGTCTCAGGACCCTCCTATATTTTGTCTCAGTGTTGTGACTGGTCTTCCCTGGGCCCCATCTGCCATCTAGCTCATTTCAGGGTGTTTAAGCCAGAGAGGAAAATGGATGGACCATTGTTACCAATCTCCATTCAAGTTGAGATTGATAGACCTTATTCTTTGACCTTCTTAAAACATTGCCCTCTACATATATGAAGATTATAGTTGGTCAGTCAAGCACCTGTTACATAAATTCCAAGATTTGAGTTTGGCTCTCCAACACTCAGGTAAAACTTGGACATGGCAGCATGTGACTATAACCGCAATTCTAGTGGGAAATAGAGACAGGCAGACCCAGGGGACTTGTTGCCCAACTAGACAAATTGGCAAACTACAGTTTCAGTTAGAGATCCTGTCTCAAAAGTGTAAGATGGCTAGGCGGTGGTGGTGTAGGCCTTTAATCCCAGCACTTGGGAGGCAGAGGCAGGCAGATCTCTGTGAGTTTGAGGCCAGCCTGGTCTACAAAGCGAGTTCCAGGAAAGGCACAAAACTACACAGAGAAACCCTGTCTCAAAAAACCAAAAAAAAAAGTGTAAGATGGATAAAAATAGAAGAAGGAGACATCCAACCTCTGGCCTCTGTACAGAGATGTGCATCAGCAAACATATGGACTCACACACTTGTACATATAATTTTTTAAAAAGGTAAAATTAATGGATGAGCAAAGAAAATGTAGATTGTATTTATGTGCATATACAAATACACAAAATATAACTTAATGGTTTTTTTTAATAGATTTGAGGCCTGCTTTACAGGAAGGAATTTCATGCCTGGTACTATAATCCTGGTCAAAATTCCATCAATAGGGAAGTCATTTGCCTTAGGGTAGAATTTACTACTGTTATTTTGCTCAGTGGTAGTGCTGTCAAAGTGTCTTCTAAATATTCATGTTTATACTCATAGATTTGGGTTGCTCTCAAACTTCGTAGGAGAAGCCTCTCTTTGCAATGTGCAGCCGTCAATGGAGAGATGCACAACTGGTCAAAGTGTTGAGAATAAGAGACCAGGTGTTCATCCCTAAATGGAACATCCTTATCAAACCCAACTCCCTTGCCAAGACTTAGGGAATGTTGTAGAAGAAAAGGCAGTAAGAGTGTAAGATATGGAGCATACAGAGGAATACAGTAAAATGCTTTATTCTGGACAGGACATGGCTATTTCACTCATGAACTCATACCAGCTGTGTTTATTAGCGCAAGACTGACATAAGATCATGCCATCCAAAATTTGCACATAAGTAGGAGAGAGGCTCTCTAGACTTTATCCCTTACTGAGGTGCTATTGGCAGTTGATAACTGCTGGGGGAAATAGAATCATTCTTGTTTGAGATGTGCCCAAAGAAAGGTTTCCCATGCTCATTGGACAACCCACACCAATGCACATAGGGGCAGCATCAATTGGACTTAGTGGGTTATAAATAAAACCAAAAAGTTAATAAAATAAAACATGGAGAGGCATTGGGGGTGCTGTCGGAGAAGATGGAAGGGAGAAAAGGATGGTGGCTATCTTAGCCCTGTTTTGTATTACTGTGGTAAAACACCGTGACCAAAGGTAACTTGAGAAGGTAAGGGTTTGTTTTACTTGTGCTTCCACATCCTAGCCCATCATCAAAGGAAGTCAGAGCAGGAACTCAAGGCAGGGACTCAAGCAGAAGCCATGAAAGAGTGCTGCTTACTGGCTTGCTCAGCCTGCAGTCTCATACCAGACAAGACCACCTACCCAGGAGTGGCACCACCCCCCAGTGGGCTGAGTCCACCCAGACCAATCATCAATCAAGAAAATGAACCAAAGACTGGCCTATAGGCAGCTCTCACGAGAGTGTTTTATCATTTGAGAGTCCCTCTTCCCAAATGACTCTAGTTTCTGGCAAGTTAACATAAAACTAGTCAGGACAGTGGAGGTGATCATAATTCACTGTATATGTCTATGACATTCTCAAAGAAAGTATATAATAAAAACATACAAGACAAAACATGTACACAATGTAATATTATTTAACACTTAAAAAGAAGGAAATGTTGTCATTTGCTACAACATGGATAGACATTTTGTTAAGCAAACTAACCCAGGCCCAAAGGCAAACATCACATGTTCTCCTTTACATGTGCCATCTAGAGATTTTGCCAGGTTTCTTAATATTTTTATTTATCTGTATGATTTCATGTGTGTGACTATTTGTTGTCTTCTATGTGTGTGCACATGCGTATTCTTGGTATTAGCAGAAGGCCAGAAGATATCCGATCCCCTGGAACTGGAGCTACACATGGTTGTGAGGAGCCCTGTCAGTGCTGGGAACTGAACCTGAGACTTCTGCAAAAGTGCAATGGGTTCTTAGCTGAGCCATCTCCCCAGCCCCTCCCAGGGGTTTCTTATGGCTTGTCTGGTGTCTTTTCACTGAAGTGTCTAGGGTGGGGAAACTATCTGCCTTGATGATACGTATCATCACCTCCCCAACAGATCTTAAGATGCTAAGTGCCCAAATGCTCTGCTGATAAAGATCCATCTTAGCCCAGGATGTAGCACACTGAGCCTGTCTCTTAAGGTAAAAATAAATAATCCTTTATGTACTTGGTTCAAATTTTCTAATAAGCACTGAGCACTGAAACACTTCCGGAAGAAAACACACACACACACACACACAGAGAGAGAGAGAGAGAGAGAGAGAGAGAGAGAGAGAGAGAGAGAGAGAGAGAGAGAGGAGAGAGAGAGAGAGAGAGAGAAATAAAAAAAGCTTGTGCACAGGGACATTTATTCTCTAATAGTTGTGTTAATAGCATAGACAAGGCATTTACTTCTTGGTGTCTAATTCCCTTTGCCTGATCAAACAATTTGCTGTCAGTGACAATTTAGGATAGTATCACCTAAGTGGTAACTGATTACTAATGGCTATCTTCCTTTCTTCTCTGAAACTAAGAACTGTGAGTTTTCATTCCTGGTTCTTTCAGATTGTGCTTAGAACACAGGTTCGTGGGTTTTAATAGATTTCCAGGAGGTTCAAGGAATCCTACGGGTCTAAACATAAAGGGGGCTACAGGGGAACCTTGAGTGCCATTTTACTAGGGCCAGAGTCTCTTACCTCCTATGCAGGAGACATGGTGACTCAGTGCTCCTGGGAAGCACCACAGTCAGCCTCATTTTCACCTGGATGCAGCGCTGAATGCATACTCCAGTACCGATTGAACAGAGCTTTTTCAATAATCAATATGGCTTGACTCCAAGAAGCCAACTATTTAAATAAGAAAAAAGAAATGCTACTAACTGACCTCTACTGTTTGTGTCATAATTACAAACACATTTGGCTAACTAACAACCTGTTTACATAGGGAAAAACCAGACAATTAAAAGGTTTCGTTGCTACAACCTTGACAGCCCTTTGTGCAAATGATGCCCCATGACGTGCTGGGATTTACTATGTTCAAACAAGGCTGAACTTGGGTGCTCAAGGACTTTTATGGAGGAAACCTTCCCATTTGGGCTGAGCCTTGGGCTACCTTCAGTAAGTACCTTTGGAAGGAAATCAGACATCAAAATTAGCATCTTCACTCTATTGCTTTAGCAATCAGCTTTGTAACAAAGACAGAGCACGCATGTTTTATCCACTAAAACAGTCATATGAATGACCCTTCATATCCCTCCGGCCTCAGTTCCAAGCTTTCTGCACTCCAAATTATTGTACCTCTGCACATTTCCAGCCATTTCCACTTGCAGCCACGCCCCGAGGTCATATCATGATCATCACCAAAGTAAGAGTATAAATACTCGCCCACCCCTGCCGAGCTTACTACATCCCAGACTGCGCTAAGTGCTTTTCATGCATTATCCCATTTAATTCTCACCACCCGCTTTTGACACAGCTGCTATTATTATCCTTACTTTACAGATTAAGTAATTGAGCTCCAAGTTCACACAGCTCATAACTAAGAGACAAGACTCACACACAGGTGCGTCTCACATCAAAGTACATTATATTTTTTTTTTTATCAGTTTCACATTTTCCGTTCTCTTTTGTAATCTCTAGTTTAACCTTTCACTGTCTGACTAAAGTCTATCCTACCACCAGCCCTGGTAAAGCCACATTAAGATAAAGCTTCTAGAGAGAGGCTGTTTTAGAGTCTTCCTTGAGCTTTTCAGCCTGTCGACCACCTCCAGTCTCACTTCCTCCTTGGCAACCTAGTTGCTGCTGTCAATCATTTTAACTACATGTTTATCAACTCCCTCAACTCCTGATTCCTTAATCTGCTTTCTCCTGCACAAGCTCTGATGATGTCCGGGCCTGCATTTGTACAGCCACCTGTTTTTCCTTGCTGCGCTGGGAATGCAAAGGCTGCTACCCCCCCAAAAAAATTTAATTAATTAGCTAATTAATTAATTAATTAGTTAAAAGATCCACTACACATATTTAAATTCCTTCTGCATGGAGCCTCCTGTTTCAACAGAAATACCCTGCCCTGCTTGGGCAGGCAGTCTTTCCTATCCCCCTCTGTGAGGTCTCTCAGCCCTGTCTTAGTTTTCAGGCCACCACTAGGACTTCAGCTCATTCTTGCTCTCTCTCGCTGCTGATGAATAAACAGTCCATGTCATCAGAAAATTGAAATTATTAAACATGAACTTCAGCTCTCCTCTGAAAATCCCTGTGCTCTCATTATGTCTCTACCTAGTAGCTAGATTTTGAGAATCCTGGTCTTCAACAGGAAGAAGTACACTTAGTCAAAAGACCCAGGCCTGTCTTGCCAGGAAGTTCCTCTTGTGTCTGTAGATTCACAGTCAATGGTTCTTTCCTGAAGCCCCGACAAATTTCCATGACCTCTCAGAAAAGTTCCCCATTCCCTCTTGACTCCTGAGATTAATGGACACTTGGAGTTTCTATAGTACTTAGAAGTGTACCCTCCCTTGAGTTCTGTGACACTCTTAGTCTTGGGCGATTTCAGGGTCTTCCCTTTGGCCATTTTCTCATTTTGTCAGGATACACTCAATCTTGGACAGGTACTCAAGTTCTTCCTGTGACCCTCTTTTCTTTCTCCATTTATTTTCATCCTCTGAACAAATTTGAGCAACGTGTAAATGCAAATACTATCTGTATTAGTCTGTTTCAAGTTACTCCAACAGAATATCTGAATGTGGGTAGTTTGTAAAGAAAAGAAGTTTTGTTTTGTTGTTGTTGTTCAGAATTTCAGAGGCTCAAAGTCCAAGAATGAACAGCCCCATTTGTCTGGCTTTCTGACCATAGCACCCTGGCTGTGTAACAACACTATATGAAGTTGAAAAGGAACTAGTTGAGTGCAGAAGGGATCACATGAGTGGTGTGACCTCCCTTTATGACAATCTACTACTGCAATGACCAACTCACTCCAGGAGGCCAGTGCTATTGACTTATGAGAGCAGTTCCTTTATAAACTGATGTATCTTCTAGGCATCACCTCATTGAGGTTCCACAATCTCTTAACATTGCCATACTGAGGACCCAGCCTCCAGCACAGTACCTTTAGGAAACAATTCAAATCAGGTTCAAACCACAGCCATATGTAGCTTAATGAGTCAAAAAAAAATCAATATTCTTTGTTTTCAAGTCCAGATTTTAACTAAAGACCCAAGAACTACATGTCAAAAATAAGTCCACTGCCTCCTCATAATTAGTTAATGATGCTACCTAATGTTGATCAAGCCTCCTGAATTGGAAATTTAATAATCAAATTACAATTTTCCTTCTCAGTTATTCCCATATACATGCCCAAAGGAGAAGAAATGAGTACTATTGATAAAAGCTCATTCATTCCCAAGAATTTATATGAAATCCCATCCACATGAGGAAAATTATTCCAACATAGATGTCCCAGTTGGACATAATGACTCTGTCATACGTTGGGAGTAGAAGGAGATATAATCTATGATAGACTCTGTCTTCATGGCTCTTAACATTCTCATGGAGGAGCATAGATATGAATAAAGTCAGAATCAGCTAGGTGAAAAATTGTATACACATCATAAAATAATGATTGAGTTAATAAATGAAAGGTGAGAGAGAGAGCTGAACAAATAATTAAGCCTATGCAGAGTTCTGTAGTCAAAGACTGGGGATAGAGACATTATAAAACATAATTGCCACTGAAAAGCCAGTGTGACAAAAGTAGAAACTGATATGAAATTGTTCAAAATGAGACTGTAATAGGGGGAAAAGTAGGCCATACAGAGTCTAGACCGTATAAAGGAAGAATGTCTCATTCTTTACAATAGCAGTGGCGAGATGATGAAGACAGTTGTGGAAGCTAAGTATGAGACAGACAGATAAGAAAACAGACAGATGACAGATAGACAAGCAACAAGAGAGGGAGTAGTCAAATTTGTATTTTGAAAATCACTTGGGCTGTATAGCATGGCCATCAGCTTGTTTAAGTGCAAAATTAAAACAGGAGAATGTTTGTGCAGCTGTGTTCACATCTGTCTCATAATAGGAGTGATATAGCTTGGGTTAGGATAAGAGGACAGAGTCTGAAGACTTGTGGCTAGATTGGTATGTCATTTAGAAAGTAGATGCAGTGGGACACAGGGGTCTGCTAACTGTGATAAACAATGAAGAGAAGTATGCTGTATCAAATTCCTACAGAAGTTCTTTGCTTTATGTGGGGCTTGGTGACTCAGAGAATAGAAGAAGGTGGTGTGGAACAAAAATTGTTACTGGAGAACTATTGGGAAGACTTTGGTTTCAATTCTGGAAAACTGATTTACAGAGATTCCCACCTTCCAAGAAGAAATGTCTAGTAGTCTGGAACTTATAGGAAAGAGGAGACAGCATATCAATGTGTGTGCTGATTGCATTCAGGGGGTCACTGAAGACGTACTGGTGATGAGACTATCCAGGGATAAAACTTGAGTGAACTGAGAATTGAGCCTATGAAATGTTGAGCAAAGAGGAAAACAGTTCAGAAAATCTACATAAGAAATATCAAGAGAAGTAGGAAGAAAAGAGGGCTGTGTAGCCTATGGAAGCCACAGGTAGATGTTCTGAGTAGGAGGAAGTGACCATCAGTACTACGTCCAGTTTCAGAAAGGTTTCTGGAAATATCTCTATTCAGTGAGTTACTTAAAAGGGGGATTATCAGAACCAAAGCCACATTAGATTGGCTGAGAAATAAATGAAAATGGCAAATCAGAATGTTTTCTTCTAAGAATTTTAATGAAAGTGGAGGCAGTAAGAGCTAGAGGGAATGTGGAGCCAGGACTGGACTTGTAGTTAATGGAAAGGGCTTGAACACAATTAAAAGCTAATGGGAAAATCTAGCTAACAGGAAGAATCTATACATGAGAGAATGGAGAAAGCATTGCTGTGAATTTTAATGCTGCTGAGGAAGCAGAAGAAGATGGACCCCACAATCCAGGCAAGTGTGACCTAAGCTCTCAGAAGAGAAATTGTTTTTATGGTTGTAGACAAAAAAGGGGGAGATCTTGGGGTTGATGCTGGTCATTCACAGATTTATAACTAGAAGAGAAACAGTCTGTCATCCTTATTTTTCTATAAGGTGAATGTGAGAAGAAATATAGTGAGCAAGAACTATTGCTTCCAGAAATATGGAATCCATACACTTTTCTTTATTCAGTTAACATCCCTGAACACTATAAAAGACAAATGGAAAAAGACTGAATATTGGACAGAAGAGAAGAGACTGGCTAGGGCCTTGGATATGAAGAACAGCATAGCAATGCACTCCCCATTTTTTAATGAGAGAGAGAGAGACAGACAGAGAGACAGAGAGAGAGAGACAGAGAGACAGAGACAGAGAGACAGAGACAGAGAAAGGTGAAGTAGAAATACCAATAGATTCAGATTTTTAAAAATGTCTCAACAAAAGTTGTTCCTTGTAGCCCAAGTGTCAGGAAGCACCAGCCTAGATAGACAGAAGACTTTATACAAAATCATAGCAAAACATCAGGGAAGAACTATGGTTTCCACATATTCACACCAAGATAGCTAGGAAGTTGAAGTTGAATTGAAGGAATAATTGAATGTTTCTCTAACCCGAGGTGCTAACAGAGAAGGTTGTGAGACAAAAGATCAATGTCACCTAAACACTATTGTGGTATCAGAGGACTTGTTGCAAGGCCAAGTACAGACATGAAAGTTCTATCTCTATCTAGAAATAATAAAGATTCTCACAACCTGAAGAGCCAAAGGAAGCCAAGTTGTGAATCTGGACTTCTAACCTCAGATTCCAAGGACCAGGAATCGCCCATACATTTTTGAGACTGAGAGGTCTTAGTGAGTGGAATCTTCCAATTATAACAGAAGACTTAAGGAAGATCTAGATTCTCACAGCACAATATCCCAAATGTCCAGTTTCAAGAAAAATAATACACAATCCCAAACAGAATGATCTCAATCCATATGAGCTAGGAGAGCCAGTAGATCCCAGCACAGAGATGACAGATGTTAGGAGTATGACGCAAAGATATAACACAAGCATTGTTTTTAAATGCTTTCAGTAAATAATTAAACATGCTTTAAACAAAGGAGAAAATAAGAAAAAAAAAGACACAATGTGGGGTGAAGGAAGGGAGGGAGAGAAGAAAGATGGGCATGATGGTACACACTGTAATTCAAATTCTAAGTGCTCAGGAGGCTGGAGCAAGAAAATGGCAAGTTTGAGGCCAGTCTGGCATCCATAGCAAGTCATATCTGAGAAAGTAAAAATAAAATAAGACAGAAGTCTTAATAGGAAAGTCTCCACAGGAAAACAGAGATATCGATGGTAGGCAAATGGAAACCTGCAGCAGAAAAAATAATAATAATATAGACAAAAAGGAAACTATAACATTATTCGGTGTTTGTAGAACATTGGAGGGTTCAGAGGGGGAAAATCAACGAGAATAAAGATAGAAAAGTAGAAATTAGACCACTTGAAATAAAAGGAATAAAATTGACTTCAGAAATTAACACAGCCTCAAACATTAGTGGGAAAGATACCTAAACATTCAAGCCAGTAGAATAACAGAAGAAGCAACCAAACATAGCATTGGAAAGATCCTCAAAGAAATACTGGATGAAAACTTTCAAAATATTACAAAACATATAAAATTATGGATTTAGGATGCTGAGTAAAATCTAAGCCAGACAAGCCAAAACAAACACAAGAATATGCACAGTATAGTCAAATAGTAGGAAGCTGCAGGCATAGAAGTTGTAACAGCAATGCCTTGTCTTTGAGAAGAAAACAGTTTGAATACAGATATGTTATTAGAAACTTCAGAAGCAAAAAAAAAAGAAAGAAAGAAAGTAAAATTCCCCCAGTGCTGAAAGAAGAGATTCTATACCCAGCAAAAATAACATCCAGAAACTGAGAGACACTCAAGAGAGTTACAAACAAAAACAACAAGAAAAGAGTGTATCACTAGATTTATCTTTAAATAACAAGCAAAGGAAATTCCCTAAACACAGACAAAATGATAAATAGGAAGAATTTTGGAACATCAGGCAAGAAAGTGCAGCAAACTTCAGGCAAACAAATCAGGTTTATACAATAGCTTTTCCTATCCCTTGACTTTAAATTATGCTTGATGGTTGAAGAAAAGAAGATAAGCATGTACCTTCTTCCCTTCCTTCCTTCCATCCTTCCTTCCTTGCTTTCCCTTTCTTCCTTACCTACATTCTTCTATTTTCTTCTAATTTTCTCTTGGTTTCAACCACAATCTTACTTGCCCATTCATAGCTTCATAAAAATAATGGCTATGTTACAAAAATTTACAGACAGGTAGGATCTGTCAGAATGTATGTGAAGACAATATTTAATGTGAAATGTGAAGTAATTATAAAGTCATGTTCACAGTGAAAACAAACAAAAAAAGCATACCATGTGGGCACTAAAGGAAATTGAGTACACCTACACCAGTACCAGATAAAGTATAGTTTAGAGCAAACAAAATTGTTAGCAGACAGAATGTCATTATATAATTTAGACAGGGTCAACCTACAAAGAAGTGGCAATCTTAAATGAGAATTTATACACCAAAAAACCAGAGCTATCTGTAGCCCTGTACAAAGGAAAAAATTGACAGATATATAAGGGGAATAGATAAATCCACAATTACAATTGAGGACTCCACCCCCACCCCACAACATCAATAGCACAGCTAGACAGCATTCAACAAAGATTTAGAAGAACTGAATGGCATCACCAATCACTGGATCTAATCAACATTCATAAACACATCACCCAATGACTGCAGATATATTATATACTCTTTTCAAGTAATCACAAAACATACATGAAATTAGATCAGACCCTGAGCCATAAAATTAACCTTAATAAATTAGTCATATAGAATATTCCTTGATGATAGTGAAAATCAAATTGGAAATCCATAACAGAAATTTAGCAAGAAAAATCTTCAAACACTTAGAAACTAAACAACATGCTTCCAATTACACAACATGCTTCCAATTACTCATACATCAAAGAGAAACTCTTTATAGAAAAATTTAAAATCATTGAATTAGAAAATCAAAATCTGCAAAACACAGCTAAAGCAGTACTTAAAAAGGAAGAAATATAAAGGCAACTGGGACACATTAGGAAGGAAGAAATTATAACTTATGTATTCATCTCAAGACTTAAGGGGAAATGTCAAATTCAAAGCAAGAAACAGGAAGGAAAAAAACAAGAATAACAACCAATAACATTTGATACAAAAGTGATAAAGAAAATCAATGACATAAAGTTCTAGTTCTTTGAGATATCAATAAAAGCGACTAACCTCTAGAAATATTGACCAAAAAGGAAAAAAAAACACAGAAATCCACACAAATTTCCAACATGAAGAATGATCTAGTCATTGCAGACACATGAAGACAATAAAGAAATGGTGCCTATAACTCAAAGACACACTTTGGACAAGTATGTGAGTTGTGTCAGTAAAGCATGCAATACACAAATTACAGTCAATCCAATGTGAAATAGGTCACTGGCTGTACAACTATTGCTAAAATTGAATTCATTATTTAATCATCAGTTCCTCCCCCCAAAAAATGCAATGCTGGTCAGAAATTTTCACTGATGAATTTTACTAAGTATTTAGGATAAACTAACATGGATTCCACATAATCTCTTACTGGGAACATTCTCCAACTCAACATATTAGTGTTTATACAGGCTGAAAAAGCTCAGGCTGCAATATATAACCACAAAGATTGATATGAAGAATCTTGCCAAGATGGAGGGATTGTATTTTGACTATCTCAATGGTGGCACCATAATTTTGCAAGGTATTATCAATGGTGGAATATTAAATGAAGACTACAAGGAATCTGTATTATTTCCTAGAACATTGTAAGTTGATAATTACTCAAAAATAATTTTCTTGAAAAAACAGAGTAAGAGAGGGGAGGCGTGTTTACATATTTGAAAAGTAGGAAGAGACTCCAGAGAACATAAAGATTGAATTGGCCAAAATTCCTAAGAGCATTCGCAAGCTTCCTTGCGACTGGTAAACATGACTTTATAAAGACATCAATCTGCTCTATTCTGAAGCTCTCATTACCTGTGCTCCATTTCTGAGTATAGAGCTAGATAAGACAGGTGGCTGAACTTGTTCAGTATACAGATGCCCAAACAGGTGCAATAACAAAGACATTTTTTTTCTCACATCCTTCTCTGTCCTTTCCATCTTTTTTTCCTGTTGCTCTGGCTCGGAATCAGGTCTTAATATCCCCTCAATATCCCCTAGGACCAGAGGAAAAACACCTCCAACTTTGCCTCCACACTCTTCCCACCTCTTTTTGAATGGATATGGAAGGCACGACCTTGCTTATAATAAGCAATCTTTTAGACATAACACTTCCTCCATATCTTCTTATTCATGAGTCTATTACATTAGGCTTCCCTGAGAAACAGAATCAACAGAAAATGAGCATCTGTAGACAGATTACAGATAGACAGGTACATACACATTTAAGTGACTATCTCACATGATTTTGTACTCTTCCAAGTATATGAGTCTGAAGACCCAACAGAGACATTGGTGGTGAGTGGAATCAATGTTGCCACACTGCCCAAAGGCAGGCTATAGATAGAACCAATCCTCCTTTCCTCATGGTATGAATATGTTTGTTTTCTACTCTTAAGGTCTTCAACTGACTGGATAAAGCCCACCTATAATAGGTAAGTGAGTCTGCTTTCCCTCAATCTATTGAATTCAAACAATGGCTTCACCGTGACATCTGGGCTATCACTGTGTCAAATCTACACCAAATAAGAGTAGTGATTCTAGCTCTGTTGACACAACACTAACCACAACATTGACTGTAGCTGGAGAAATTGCCTCATAGTCTTCTAAGTAAGTAGAATGGTGCCCTTCAATGCTAGGACAGTAGGTGTAAATTCATACTATCTCTGAAAATTACAGATACGAGGCCATGTTCATTCTGGTCTCCACAGTATATGCTGATATTCATGAGGTTTCCACACATCTGTACATCTTCAGAAGAAGCTGAGGCCCCCATATTGTAGTACTTGATAATATAGACAGCCCTGCTGTATCTTCTTAATTTTGATTTATGTCTAATCTGTTTTTACTTCCTGGTTTATTCCAGGTTCTCTCCACTCATCTGAGCTCTCCAAGGCTCATTTGCTTTCGCTTAGTCTATTGTTATATAGCTTTCTTTTACAATTAAAAACCTTCCATTTGAGTAAACTTGGTGATACCTAAGATGTAGGTGGGGAAAAAAGAAAAGATGATGAAATGAAAATGAATATTTTAAGAGAGGATATTTAAAGGAAAGTGAAACAGCAAGGTGCTCTAAGAGGAGGTGAAACATTTACCCTGCAGGGAAATCCTTTAAGCCAGGAAGTAAACAAATCAAAATAGCTTTAGGAAGTCCCTGAAACTGACAAGATTCACTAGCCCCACCCCCACCCCTTCAAGGTTAATGACTGATGAGTCCACTCTCAGATAAGGCAAGCTTCCTAGAAAATTCTCAGATTAGCCTAGCCTCCTGAAGAAACAGAGACTAGCTAAGATGCCTGAAGAGGTTCAGACCAACTGAGATAACCTACAGAGAACATTGTCCAGCTTGTTGAGGGGCTGCAAGGTGCGCAGTGTGCTCTAAGTTTCCAGCTTTTATAAACTTTTCAACAGGCTTGGTTGGGCTTTTGTTGATGCACGTGTCTGAGTCATTTCTGCTCCTGTAACGCCTCACACATGTCCTTATATGTAACTGCCATAACACTCATTGGCTCACCAAGTTGGGCATTGCTAGTACATATATATATATATCTGGGGTAAGTAGACATTTGTTCACATCTCCCCTGGTACAGGTATAGTGTCATACACTACTCATATGACACATCTGAAATACCTCTGGTTACTAAAACAAAATGCAAAAGAACAACAACAGCAAAAATGAGGTGGAGAGAAGAAACTAGCTACCTCAGCTTACATATCCACAGGAAATGTCCCAAGTTTACAGTCATCTATACTTGGACTCCTGATCAGATTAGTCTCAGAATCACACCTGATTCTTCTGACTCTGAGATTGGCTCCCTGTGACCTGCTGTGGCTTGATCAGTTCTCAGTTTTGGATGACCTCTGTCCCTTTGCTCCACGGTCTTTACAAGGACAAATTGAAAGGGTTTTCTGGCACAAGGATATTTTAGCAATCGGGAGCCAAGGAATACCACAAAGTCACACCATCAACAGAGCTTACACAAGAGATGTATTGGGGAGAAACAGAATGGTGGCTGCCTGTGAGTGGGAGCAGAGACAGTGGGGGGCTGGGCAGAGAGGGTGGGCTTTAAGAAGTTTGGTGAGCATGCACAGTGAGATAGTGAACAACAGAAGTCTTGCTTGGCTGTTAACCCCAAGCCATGGGGATAGGGATTTCAAGTCCCAGGTTTGGGGACAGGCCATGGGCAGGGTGATTTTCCACTGGCCTTTTACCCAACGTTAAATAGTTTTGTCCCTCCATCCTGCAGAATTGGGGGCCCACTTAGCATGGTGATTGCTAGTATTATTTTGATCAAACTGCCTCTTCCCTAGCATGACCCCTGGTTTATTCCCCTTTGTGAGTCTGAAAACTTGTCTGACACTGAAAGGATAGCTTCTCTAAGAGCAGACCTTGCTCTTCAAAACCCTCACTATGAGTGCAGTGTCATCTCCCAGGCCCTGTGAGGAGGCTTCTGCTAACCTCTGGCATACACCTGCTAATACTGTGAGTACCGGTCTCTCTGTGCTGTCAGTCAGGAGGACCTAAGACTGTCTGTGGCCTCGCAGCTTCCTACAACTCGAACTTTTGCTGAATGTGCACCCACAGAGCCTGCCTCAGGATGTCTGCACTTTTCCTGTGAGTCCAGTCTGTGCTCCGTTCCAGCATGAACCCTTGGACTTCGTCACACGGTTTTTCTTGCACTCAGTGACAGGAAGCTTGCCAATCCTTTTAGTCTAAGACCTGTCCTCGCAGGTTCTATTGCTGACTGGAGGATGTTTAATATATCCACTAAAACAAGGATTTATGGGGTCAGACTGACCTGGTTGCCATGTGGATTTAAGCAGGGCACAGAAAACCTCATAGCCTCTGTGATCTAGTGTCACAGTGTTTCTGAAGTGGTGGAACATATTCAGAGTTCAACACCATGTCTATTACTGAGTCCCTAGCCAATGTCTATGATCAGCAGAGCTCAAATTTGAATCCTGGGAGTGGTATGCTTCTTAGTGTTTGCTAAGCAGCCATTTGGATTAGACAAAGCTCTGATTTGCACTGCTTACTGATTGTCATGGTGTAAAGGCTTACATCATAGCCAATTTAGTGTGGCTAATGTAATGTTTCTGAACACGATGTTGAGAAACACATATACCACAGCACAGTGTAAAATTAGGCTATAGTACACATCAACATTGAAGTTACCAGTGGTGTAAAAGATAATGGAGTTTATCTGCCACAGTAGCTATGCCTTTTCCAACGCCTGCAACAAAGAATTCCTTTCTACCCACACTCACCCTGAAGCCTCTTCTCCATGGTCATCCGTTAGACAGCTGGGTCCTTCACTCATGGGGTGGTCTCATCTATTCAAATGAACTGTTGCAAATGATTCTAATCTATGAAGAAGAAGACACTCCTTAACTGGACCATCCATCCCCTCATAAGGTGGATTGCAAGCATTGTCCTTAGGGAGCTTTCTAGTATTTTCTGTGTCACCACTTATCTTGAAGCTGTATGAACATCTGCTAGAAACCTTTTCTTCTTAGAAGTAAGTGGCCCCAGGACTTCCATTTCTGTTTATTAAGACCAATACTTCCAAGAATAACAGCTCGAAAACTTGATTTAAAAAAAAAAAGAAACATCTGCTGGCAGGTATTAAGAAATTTCTGAAGCAGCCAAGATTCGAGGGCTATGATCCTTCAGGGAACTGCAAGGGGTTTTCCCAGTTACCAGTTGCCACCTTGGTGTGCAGTAAAGAAACCAGATGCCCACCACACTCCAAAATGGAACAGAACCCAATAAAATAATCAGCTAAGTCGAGCTTTCCATATACCTAATGGAACAAACATTATAATTTAGGCCAATGAGGGCATCCAGACCCTGGGGATCCAAACTGACAAAATGAACAAGGTGAGATGAGAGGCATACTATGTGCCTGCTTCCCTAATGAGGAATTGGGTTATTATTAAATTGTGTAGGAAAGGGGAATAAGAAGCAGAGGGAAAATAAAGACTATAAAAAGGTAAGCAGTGCTTTTGTCCATCTGACAACAATGAAAAGATAATGTGCAGATGAGAACAAGACCTGAGGGGGGGGTGTTAGTAACATGTTTTCATTTGTGATCTCCATAGACAAACAGCTAGAAACAGGCAATAACCCAGAGTAATGATCTTTTCAGAAGTTAAGCACAGGCTTAAGTCAGTCTCATCCCCAAATAATGGAGGTTATTTGTCTCATTGTAGATGCCTACTGTATGATAGTCATTGAGACTTGAGACTATTGTGTGTGACTCTACAATGTATTTCCATGTTCAATGTCCAATTTTCAACACAATATGGTTCAACACACACACACACACACACACACACACGTGCATGCATGTATATACACACTGCACTTCTAATGCAGCAATGTAAGAAGCTTGATGATCATCATTTCATCATAACAAGCAATATACTGAACAAACAAACAGAAAACTCTCCTTAGAAGTAAACACATAGAGGAAATCATTCCACCTCAAATGTTTAGCTGATCCAGGGAATGAGAACTCAGCAGAACAAACACGTGAATGCAGACATTTCTGCGGGGAAAGGCCAGGGTAGAAAAAGCTGAAGGCTCAGAGTAGCAAACTGTGAGCTGAGTTACAAACTACAGGTGCACACACAGGAGGGACCCTCAGTGTCTGTGACCTTTACCTCCAGGAGCTCTATCTGCTTCTTAAAATGGGTATCAGGGAAACCTCCTTCCATGCTCCTGGCAGCGGCAGAGGAAGAGCAACAATTTGAAAATATGTCAGAGTATTCCATTCACAAATGGATGGTCTTACTATGACAAATGATTTTTTTCAAGTCTGAAACATTGGAGTTTTATCAGAGCCTAGTCAACTAGAAGAAAAGGAAATATGGCACTCCAACATGCCTCTAAGATCGAATATCTGCTGTTACCTGGGAAGGGATGAAGGTGACTGAGATGCACTTATAAAGTTCATAGCCAATGGGATAGGCTCACACAAAGATGGAAACTGTATCATATGACTACAGAGTATTTTCCCCACCCACACCTACCTTGCCAGATTTCTAGAGACTTTTTTTAATCAAATATCTTTTATTGAATATATAATTTCACTCTTGCAACAAAAAAGTTGCAAAGCACAAAACCCAGTTTTAAGATATAGCAAACACTAGAATCCATCTCATGCATATCAGGGATATTGGAATAATCAGGCCAGGGATTTAAAAGCATTGTGATTAACACATTGTTCAGTTTCCATTGCTGTGATAAAGACTATGCCCTAAAGCAACTTGGGGAGGGCAGGGTTTATATGACCCTGCAGGTCACAGCATTCCAAAGAAAAGAAGAAAGTCAGAGCAGGAACCTGGAGGCAGGAACTGAAGCAGAGGCCATCAAGAACAGCACATAGGCAAGAACAGGAGAGAACTGACTTTCCATGGCTAGATCAGCTTGTTTTTGCTTATGTAACTCAGGACCACCTGTCCAGGGGTGTCACCACTCACAGTGGTCACAGACCTCCTACATCAGTCACTAACTGAGAAAATAATAAGACTTAGCCACAGGCCTTTCTGATGGAGGCATTTATTTTCTCAGTTGAGGCTCCCTCTTCCTAGGTGAACCTAGCTGGTTTCAAGTTGAAAAAACAAAACTAACCAGCAAACGTATGTGTTATGATTCTCATGCAAACGAGCAGACATCATGTAAGAACAGGGAAATATATTCTGATGGGTTTGCCTTTATAAGTAAAAAAAAAAGAACAGGGAAATAATGAAAGCAGAAATATAGAATTGTCCTTTTTTAAGATTCAAAAGGAAATAATAGAGTCCAAAAACATAGCAAACAGAAATGAAGAACGTTTTTGAATAGCTCATCAGTAGGCTACATCTAGCTGAGTAAAAATTTCTGAGCTTGAGAAAATGACATTGAAAACATTCAACACTGGGAACAGAGAAGAAAAAGACAAAAAACAAATAGAATGAAATGTATATCCAACAACTATGCAACAATTACCAACAGTGTTGCCAATGAGTAATGGAATGCTGATAAATGAACAGAATAAATACTTAGAGCAGTAATGACTGAGCACCTCTAATTAATGTCAGATCACAGACCCCAAACCCAAGAGAACTTCAGGCAGGATGACCCTTACTGCCCCCCACCAAAGTCACACTTAGGACTGTCTTATTCAAAGTAGACAAAATAAAAATAAAGGGGAGAATGTTCAGTGGAGCTGGAGGGAAAACCGTGCCTTACCTATAGAGGAGCAAATCGGGTTTGTTCCTTGGATTACATCCAACTTATCCTTAGAAGCTGTGGAAATCAAAGATGGGGTGAAATGTTTAAAATGTTGAAATGAAAAAAAAATAAGGAAAAGAAAACAACAACCTAGACTTCTATAGACAACAAAATTACCTTTCACAGGTGAAGGAGAAATAAAAACTTTCACAAAGAAACAAAAATTGAGGCAATTTATTGCCAGTAGACCTGCCTGGAAAGACATGCTAGAAGAAGTTCTTCAGAGACAAAGAAAATGACATAGATCAGAAACATATCTAATAAACAAGGGAAGATCTTGAAAGAAATAAGTAGTGGTAAGATGAAATGTATTTTCTTATTATTGACTGAGCTAAAATATAATAATTTGTATGAAATAATACCAGCAACAATACTTTTCAATAATTATACCTTATTTATGAATGACATGAATGGAAATGATGATATAGAGAATAAGAAAGAGAAATTATAAAAATTTGCTGTGACCTGTGAGGTTGTGAGATAGTCTGACATTATCTAGAAGCGAACTTGGATTAATTGTAAACATAGATCACAAACTCCAGAACAACAAGTAAACAGCAAAATAGAAGTATAAACGATATGCTAAAAATGGATAGAAAATTGAGTTACATAAAAATGCTCAATTAAAAAAAAACACAAAAGGTAAAAAGTAAAAAAAGGAAGAATAAAACAGTAATATATATGACAAACAATCCAGCCATAGCAGTAATCTGTTGCAAGCATTAATGATCTAAATATGTAAATACAAGGCATGGTGTCAGAGTAGATAAGAAAGCAAGACTTAATGAAATACTGTCTAGAAGTGCTGCGACCCGCACGGCCTGGGACCCAGAACTGGCACCCAGAACTGGCGAGGGACATCGAGGTTAAGCAGCACACAGGACACGCCATGGTTTGTCATTCAAAGAGAGCCCTTTATTGACTATCCATCAGCCTTATATACCCTGCTACTTCCTACTCTCCATGGGGTCAGGGTACAGTCTTCAGGTTCCCATCCGCGTCCCAGCAGCTCAGCCAAACAGGAAGACCACAAGCAGAGAGCTGATTCTTGAAACAATGTTCCAGCAATAGCTATATCGTAAACATCCTGTGACTTACTGACCACAGGAAAAGAGGAAGGACAAAAGGGCACCTTAGGGCAACTTAGGGCAAGCAAACAGGCTATGCACAAGGCCTGTTCAATGTCTGCTGCCAACATGTCCTCTCCTTTTCCTTTTTAAAGCACACAGATAGCCCCTGTCTTAGGTCACCTGTAGCACCCTGTCTGACTTACCCGTCCTCAGGGAGGCCCTTCTGTCCCCTGTCTTAGGTCGTCAGCATGGCACAGGAGTTGCTCTTCTTTGGGTACTATCTTTCCAACATATGTAACCACACCTGAGCAGATTCAGGGGGCTGCATAGCTAATAAAGCTTGCTTGGTTGCCCGTTGGCCTCACTAAACTGGAGACACCATTGGTATACCATGAAGAATCCGAGCCCAAGACCCAATATACACAGGATAAGTAGGACACAAGAAAAGGCACCAAGCTTCATGTTCTCTTTGCAAATAAGTTAACATTTCTT
This sequence comes from Peromyscus eremicus, assembly GCF_949786415.1. NCBI lineage: Eukaryota > Metazoa > Chordata > Mammalia > Rodentia > Cricetidae > Peromyscus > Peromyscus eremicus. Next base: position 94,015,089 of record NC_081425.1, on the reverse strand, counting down.
GTGTATAACGGAGTACAATGCACTCAGGAGACTTTCCAAATAAGGATTCCCCCATATATTTAGCTTTCCATAGGAGTTGAATTACTAATTCATAATATGCATTCAAAGTTTTAGATGGGGATACAGATAAATGCACCCAAAATATGGGCCCTGTTTGCCAAAATACTCCTGTAGGTGAAAATTCAGAGGGAAGAATTAGCAATATTAAGGGTTTGATATAATCTATTTGTTGCACTTGGAGTTCTTGTAGTGCTTGTTCTACCTTTCCTAAAGCGGCCTTGGTTTCCGCTGATAGGGTCCTTAAGGAAGTCAGAGAAGAATCTCCTTTTAAAACATCATAGAGAGGTTTAAGTTCTCCAGTGGGTATTTGGAATGAGAGGCAGAGCCACTGAATTTCCCCTAAAAACCTCTGCCAATGATGCAATGTCTTCAATTCTGCAATATGAAATTGTAATTTCTGTGGAAATATCCCTACAGAATTTATAGTATATCCCAAATATTGATAAGGAGCCATATTTTGTACCTTTTCTAGGGCAATCACTAATCCTGCAGCTGCAAGTGCTTGTTGCAAATCTGCATAAACTTGTAATACACAGTCTTGGGTGGATGCTGCCAATAATATATCATCCATATAATGTATAATATATACATATGGAAACTTTGCTCTAGTGGGTTGTATTGCTTCTGCAACATACATTTGACACATAGTAGGGCTATTAGCCATTTCTTGAGGTAAAACAACCCAATGATACTGCTTATATGGTTCTTTATAATTAATAGAAGGAACAGAAAATGCAAAACGCTGGCAATCTTGTTGAGCCAAAGGAATAGTAAAAAAGCAATCTTTCAAATCTAGCACTATCATGTGCCAATCTTTGGGAATAGCAACTGGGTTGGGAAGGCCTGGCTGAAGAGCCCCCATTACCTGCATAGTGGCATTTACTGCATGTAAATCTTGTAAAAGTCTCCATTTTCCAGACCTTTTCTTGATAACAAAAATGAGAGTATTCCAGGGGGACGTGGAAGGGACAATATGCCCTGCCAACAATTGTTCCTGCACTAACTCATGGGCAGCCCTCAATTTTTCTGGTGGTAAGGGCAACTGATCTACCCACACAGGCTCATCAGATAACCAAGTAATAGGTGTGGAAGAAGGCCGCACACCAGTGACCCATACTAAAAATGCCCTAAGCCTCTCCGATCTCCAGGTAGTCTGGTGACCTCATTGGTGGCAGTAAGAACAGCAACACAACCCTGCTCTGCCTTTCCCAGCCCTTTTCCTGGTGTCCATCCCATATCCATCATTATGTTATTAACGAACAGATTTTCTCCCTTTAGAGCTTGAGTAGTGAGAACCACTCCCATGGTCTTTAACACGTCTCTTCGACCCCACTGCTTCTTTTAATTGTTTCATTTCTTTAAATGTCAAAGGTACATGATTCCTGATGGCTTGTCCGGCGGCATTAACAGTTTTGGAAACGGGATAAGCCTGCACAGTATCCTGCCAGATAACTCCCCTCCATTTCCCTTCCTCCTTATCACCCTGATTGTTTTTATCCAACCAGTATGGATTACAAGGAGGTGGACGACAGCAGATCGGAGCCGAAGGCTCTTTGTTTTACTTTTGTTTTCTGCAGTCGCCATTGTAATTCTTCGATCTCTTTCTCTAACCGCTCCTCTTCATCCAACAACTCATACATAGACTCAAGGTCACTCTCATCATCCTGAACTGCAAGTTTCTTGCTGGGTTTCATTCATAGCCTTCTCTTCCTCTTTTTCCCCTTTTAAAGACTCATTAGTTTCAGCTTCCTAGGCAGTGGCAAAAGCCTGCTCACATTCTCCTAATTGTTCCTTCACTTTCAACTTGTCAGTTAATAGCGCATCCTTTACCAGCCTCCAAAGAGAAAAGGCTGCAATAGGAAACTCCTCTGGTCCTGTATCCTGCAATGCCTTCTGTAGATCACGTTTCACCTGTTCCCAATCAGGGATATTCAACCCTCCTCCTGTCAGAAACCACGGGCTAGCTTCAGCTGTAGTGTCCACAAATGTGAGTGCGGTACTAGACTTAATACCTGTGCTTTGTTTCTGCAACAGCTCTCACAACTCAGTGGCCAACTGAGCCTTAGCTGTGGAATCCCCCATGGTACGTACCCTATTTTACTCTGTTACATCCAATCCTCCCCCTTCCTTTGTGAAGGTGAGCCTCGTACGCTTACCCCTTCTTTCCAAGTCTCAGACCTCTACCTGCTGCGACCCGCATGGCCTGGGACCCAGAACTGGCGAGGGACATCGAGGTTAAACAGCACTCAGGACACGCCGTGGTTTGTCATTCAAAGAGAGCCCTTTATTGACTATCCATCAGCCTTATATACCCTGCTACTTTCTACTCTCCATGGGGTCAGGGTACGGTCCTCAGGTTCCCATCCGCGTCCCAGCAGCTCAGCCAAACAGGAAGACCACAAGCAGAGAGCTGATTCTTGAAACAATGTTCCAGCAATAGCTATATCGTAAATATCCTGTGACTTACTGACCATAGGAAAAGAGGAAGGACAAAAGGGCACCTTAGGGCAACTTAGGGCAAGCAAACAGGCTATGCACATGGCCTGTTCAGCATCTGTTGCCAACATAGAAGAAGCTCATATTAAATTTAAAGCATATGTAAATTAGAAGTGAAGGAAAGGAGAAAGATATACCATGTTAATCCCAATCCAAAGAATGAAGTTATACTAATTTTGGAGCATGCATCAGTAGTAAAAACAACAACAACCACCAAAAAAAAAAAAAAAAAAAAAAAAAAACAATATGAGGGATGAAGAAGGGCATTTTATAATGATAAGGCAATTGGTTACAAAATGCATAACAACTCTTATCAACCATGCATCCAACAACAGAACATCAGAATACGTGAAAGAGAAACCAGTAGATCTTCAGAGAGGAATAGATTAACTCTCTATTCTACCTGGAGACCTCAACACACCTTTAAAGGGAAATGTGCAGAGGCAACAGATTGCAGATCAGTAAAGACATGGTTAAACTCAGCTCCATGAATCTGTGATCGAAAATTCACATTTATAAACTGCATCCAACCAGAACAAAATGAAGCTTCTCCTCAACAGAGAACCATCAGTCCAATCCAAGTCCTGGGTATGTGAAGGAGGAGACATTTAAAAGGTGGAAGCCATTCTGTGCCTAGACTAGAGATCAATAGCAGAAAAAGAGCTGGGAAATCACAAATACTTGAAGATTGAGAAGCACATTTCTCAAGAACACATGAGTCAATGAAGAAATATCAAGAGAAAGTTGGAAGTGTTTTAAAAGAAATGAAAATGCAGTTTCTCTAAAACTTCAGGGTGCAGCAAAAACAGGCTTCCAGAGAACTGTGCAGGATTGAAGGTGCATGTGAGGAGCAAAGGAAGGTCTGGAAGTGACGAATCTATGCTTCTAACCTGGGGCATTGGGGAAAGGAAGTGCAACCTGAAACAACTGTAAGGAGAAAGCAAAGAAAAGCTAAAGCAGAAATCAATGAGGTTGAAGATGGTAAGTCAACAGAGAAAATCAGCAAAAACAAAAGCCAGGTCTTTACAAAGGAAAAGAATTGATACACTTTCAGTAGGCTAAAAAGAAAAACCAAGAAAGAATCTATTTTCTTTTTTTTTTTTTGTTTTGTTTTTTTGTTTTGTTTTTCGAGACAGGGTTTCCCTGTGTAGCTTTGCACCTTTTCCTGGAACTCACTTGGTAGCCCAGGCTGGCCTCGAACTCACAGAGATCCGCCTGGCTCTGCCTCCCGAGTGCTGGGATTAAAGGCATGCGCCACCACCGCCCGGCCAAAAGAATCTATTTTCAATAAAGTAAAACAACTAAAAGAGAATACTATGAATTCTATGTGCCTAAATTTGATAATCTACACAAAATATTAAATTTCTTACTCATGTACCAAAATTCATAAAAAAGAGTAGACAACTTGAATAAAATTAATAATATGAAAAATAAAATAATAATTTATCATCCTCCCCCCAAGTAGAAAGACCTGAATGAACTCGCCGATGGAAACTACCAAACATTTGAGAAAATAATTATTCCAGTTCTCTATAATATAAGACAAAGTCAGGAGAAACACTTTCTAGTTCCTTCTATCAAGCCATCAGGATCATAATGATAGATATTACAAGAAACTAATTATATCAATCAAGATGTGCCATATGCAATCTGAATTCAGCAACATAAAAATGACCTGCTTACTAAATGTTCCTTACCTTAGGTAGGAAAGGCTCATTCCATTTTCGCATGTAATTCATTACTAATATAATTCAGTCTGCCACCAAGTTGGATTTTTATAAAAATGTATGGCTATATCAACAGATGCAGAAAAGTCATTTGAGGAAAACCATCATCTATACATAGTTAAAACTCATAGCACAGTAGAGGTAGAAGGGAACTTTAATATGCTAAATGGTGAAATATCAAAATCTTTCTGACAGCCATAAGAGGAAAGGATGCCCTTTTTCATCATACCTTTTCAACATTATTGAAGACTATTCAATAGGACAAGAAAAGTAAATACTCTTTCTCCTAGATTGCTGTCTGTTGCTGGGACAAAACACTCCCCAAAAGTCAATGTGAGGAGGAAAATGTTTATTTGGCTTAGAACTCATCATTGAGGGAAGTTGGGCAGGAACCTTGAAGCATGAACTGGGGCAGAAACTGTGGAGGCCTGCTGCTTACTGGCTTTCTTTCTGAGGCTTACTCATTTTGCTTTGCCATTTTAAGGGTGGCACCAACTACAGTGAGCCTCCCACATTAATCATAAATTAAGAAAATGCATCCAGGCAGTGGCACCGGGTCCTGTGCTCATTGCATGAGTCGGCTGTTTGAAACCTGGGGCCTATGCAGGGTCCCTTGGCTCGGCCTGGGAGGAGGGGACTGGACCTACCTGGACTGAGTCCACCAGGTTGATCTCAGTCTGTGGGGAAGGCTTTGCCCTGGAGGAGATTGGAATGGGGGGCAGGCTGGGGGGAAGGTGAGGGTGGCGGGAGGGGGGAGAACAAGGGAATCTGTGCCTGTATGTACAACTTAATTGTATTGCAAAATAAAAATTAAAAAAAAAAAAAAAGAAAATACTCCCGTAGACTTGCTTACAGGTCAGTTTGATGGAGGCAGTTCCTCAATTGAGGTTCCCTTTTCCCAGATATCTGTAGCTTGTGCTAAATAGAGAAAAACTAAACTGAACAGAAACTAACCAGTACAGACTCTCTTGTTCTTGGTCTCACTCTCATGCTGTCTCACTCTCTTTGAGGTAGCCTTCACCCTGCCACCCAGGCTTGCCTCAGATGCATGTTCCTCCTGCCCATCCCAGATTCTCAAGAACTAGGATTACACACATGTTCCATGATGTCTGGCTGGAAAGGATCCTTACATTTAACAACAAGACATGGAAAACACGAATTTAAAATTTCAGAAAAGAAACACTAAGGATACCTCTTCAAAGAAGATATGAAAGTACCCCAAAACTATATGCTGAGACAGTCTGCATGGTATGCCCTTAGGGGAGTGTAAACCAAAAGTACAATAAGGTAGCACTACACAGCTCCAGATGCCAAACAGTAAGAACAATAGGAATTCTCATTAACTGATGTCGGTAAGGCCACTTTACAATATATAATGTGGCAAGTTGTTACAAAGCTAAAGGCTATTTTATCAGTGATATCACAATTACACATCTTAGTGCTTACTCACATAGATTGAAAACTTAATGTCCATAAAAACAGCATATGGATATTTATAGTAGTTTTGTTTATAATTACCAAGATTTGGAAGAACCAAGATGTTCTACCGGAGTTGAATGAATAAGCGAACCATAGCACTATCCTGGTTTTCTTTTTGTCAACTTGACACAAGCTAGAATTATCTAGGAAGAGGAACCTCAGTATAAAATAAATGCTTGTCTGATTGATAGTAGGCCATCTACAGCTGAACATTTTCTTGATTAATTATTGAAATAAGAGGGCCCGGGTCACTGTGGACAGTGCCAGTTCTGGGCAAGTGGTCCCGAGTAGCATAAAAAGGTAAGTCATGAAGAGCAAGCCAGTGGTTTTCATGGCCCCAGCATCAGTTCCTACCCCGACTTCCCTTCATAATGGACTACATCTATAAGCTGAAATAAACCCTTTTATCTTCCAAGATGTATTTGGTCATGGTCTTCATCACAGCAGTAGAAAGCAAACATAACAGGCACATTTGACAATAGAATAAATATTTATGCTAACAATAAATGAAGTCCCAAGCTGTGATAAGACATGAAGAATCTTAAATATAACTTGTTAAGTGAAAGTGGCCAATCTGAACAATCAACTATTTGAGTCCTTATATATTAAAAATTTAAAATATATAGTATAGAGTAAAAGGATAAGTATAACCAGGGATTGGTATCAGGGTGAATATTGAAAATATGAGTACAACATGAGAGGATTTCACGGCACTGAAACTATACGATACTATAATGATAGATGCATTCAGATATGGTTTGGATATGTCTTCTTAAAAACTTAAGCATGAAATTTAATAGTTGGGCCTGGAAAGATGGTTGAGCCATTAAGAGCTCTTTCTGCTCCTGTAGAGGACCCAGTTTTATTCCCAGCATCCCAATCAGGTGCTTAACAGGAGTCTCTAAGTCCAGTTCCATAGTATCTAATGCCCTCTCTGTCCTCCATACACATCTGTACACACTGAGTGCATATTACCTCATGCAGACATACAGATATACACATAAAAATAAATAAGCCACTTATTAAAATTTAATAGCCAGTGTGAAGGTATTCAGAGGTTAGGGCTGTAAGAAGTGATTAGATCATAAGCATTCCTTTGCTCCTGAGTGGAACTGAGGCCCTTACAAAATGAGCTTCACATAGTGTTCAGGTCATTTGCAAATGCAGCAATAAGGAGCCATCTTGGAATCAGACAGCAGTCCTTAATCATACAGCTGAGCCTCCAAAGACCTCTGATGCCAGAATTCCAAGACTCCAGAATTGTGAGAAATGCATTTCTGTTACTTATCAATTTCTAAATCGCCAGTATTTGATTCAGAAATATTTAAAAGTCAAGCATGAGAACATCAAAGAAAATGAAACAATCTACATGCTAGTGAGAGGTAAAGCTAATTCAGAAAGCTACAGTTAAATCTACAACTTCCACTCATCCAAAGAAACCAGAAACAGAAAATGTGGAAAAAGCAAGCCATGGAAGAAAAGAGACAGGCCAGTATAGGCAAATATATATATATATATATATATATATATATATATATATATATATATATATATTCGAAGTAAGCCTGGGATAGTGGCTCACACCTTTAATCCCAGCACTCAGAAGGCAGAGGCATATGGATCTCTTTGAGTTTGGGGCCAGGCAGGTCTATACAGAGAGTTCAAGGACAGCCAGAGCTACATAGTGAGACCCTGTCTCAAACAAACAAACAAAAGAATAATCACAGTAGATACAAATTAAAGCCACCATGAGGTTCCCTGCACACCTTGCATGGCCTGAAAATAAAATCTGTGATGGAAGGTGCTGGAGAGACTGAGGGGCAACAGCAGCTCTCTGATACTGACGTCAATGCCTGGAAGTCAACACAATGGCCTCTGCTAACATATGCTGAACATATGGTGACACAGTGGCCCAACAGAATGGCCCAACAGAAAGGCACTCACAGATCCACCCAACACAAGTACAGAAGTTGGTCCTTTAACAATAATCCCAAAGAAAAGCAGATCAAACACCCGCTAATGTTAGAACTCATGAATTATGGCACATTCATACAATGAAATCCTCCACAGAAATGAAAACGAACTTCATGAAAAAATGTTGGTAAATCTCTCAAGTCAATGTTGAAAATACAACAGATTCTGCCTATATATATTCTAAAAATCTTACAGTAGCACCACTTTGGGGGTTCTGCAGATGTTACCTAGAGAGAGTCACAGGAAGGCTTTGGGAGGTCTGCTCATGTTTTATTCTTACTTTGATTGAGGGCTACACAAGAGAACTCACCCTGTTAAAATGAATTGAGCTGTGTAGTTTTGATTTGTGTGCCTTTCTGCACATATTTTAGATTTCTTTAGTCATATTTTAAAACCATAGCATTAGAACTGGGCACTTTGTGACCATATTTCCTATACTGAGAATGATCATTGTGGGTTGATCTACAGCAAGCACTAATAGCAGCAGGAGGTGCTTTGTTCCAAGTTTTCTCCATTCATCCTTTAAGACAGAATCTCTGTCTCCACTGTACAGATTTTATAGATGTGCAAACTGATGTTCAGAAAGGTTGATGGGCCTACTTAGCTAGAAAATAGCAGAACCTGGTTTCAAAAGTACACCTGACTGATTTCATGACACTGTGTGGTGTCAAGCTCCATGCCTCAACCATCTTCTGGGCAACATATGGAGGAACAGTCTCACTAATTACAGTTCCATAACAATACAGCCACACACACACCAGTATGAAAGACAGATGTGTGCTTTCTCTTTGAATGCCATACACTCTGCTCTAGTGTCTTCTCAGCCTCAAGTTTACAATTGTTGGGAGGCCAGATCTAAGGAACTACCTCTGTGCTTTTCTGTCCTATGTCTAACTTCTGAACACATAGGCATTCAGGGTGGAAAGTGCATAGCTTTATGTAGGTTGATAGACTCTCTGAATGACCTTGTGAAAACCACCCAATTACTATAAACCTCTGCGGTGATATATTGTGTACCCTAATAAACTAGCCTGAGGATCAGAGGACAGAGCCAGCCTCTAGATTAGACATAAAGGTCAGGCAGTGGTGGTACACAGTTTTAATCCCAGTACTGGGAAGCACATACACCTTTAATCCCAGGAAGTGATGTCTGGGCAGAGAAAGGTATATAAAGTGTGAGGGAACAGGAACTCACTCACTTTAGGCTGAGGAGTTCATAGAGGTAAGGGCTAGTGGCTGGCAATTCTGCTTCTCTGATCTTTCAGCTTTCACCCTGACGTCTGACTCTGGGTTTTTATTAAAAGACCATCTAAGATTCAAACAATAGACCTCAGTTTCCGTGTTTGTTTGTTTGTTTATTTGTTTAAAGTATTTCTTAATGTACCAGGAGAAGAATGATTTAATTCTAGGAGGTGATCGATGTGTATTCCATGTGAGTTGCTATTTTCTTTATTCCTTTTTTTCTTTTTTACCCTTTCTTTCTTTCTTTCTTTCTTCCTTCCTTCCTTTATTTTTTTTCTCTCTTCAAATCCTTCAGTGTCAAGGTGCCATCTCTTTGTTTTCCATCCAGAATTACTATCTATAGTGCATCCTAAATACATCTTTCTCTGTCAATTTCTCCTAGGAATAAGAAGCACCATCTATGATAGGAAAAGCTGGGTCCAATGATAAGTTTCTGAATAAGAAAGATGAAACCATTATGGGTTGAATTCCTCAAGTTCAAGAAGAAGCTGAAATCCAAACATGGGGAGAAAAAAAGTGCAAAATGAACCCAGTATACATATTCTCTATAGATCCCAACATCCCAGACATATGTCTTTATTTTTCCCACAAAACACAAAAAGATTGGTTTCCATGGCATACATAAAGGGTTGTCACCTGAGGTCTTGAGATCCACTATGCAGAGTATATGACTACAACTCTTACCCCTCAGACCACACCCCAGAGGCCCCCATCAAGGCCTTTGTCCACTTTAGAGATGCTGCCCCCAACCCCTAACAAAATCCAAACAGGCTTCTTCTCCATATTCCACCATAAGCATGTTGGGAAGTTGGCAAGAGGACATTGACTTGTCTGATCCCATTCAAACCATCCTCCCCCCACCAGCAAAACCAGGCTACTAGTCATTTGCTATCTGTGAACAATCACATGTAAGCAGGTCTCAGGAACAGGGAAGAATGTGCTGGCTGACACAGGGAGATCCCAGCAAAGCAAGGATGGGGCACAAATCCTGGGACATGGATGGAAACACTACTTCCCTCTGTCCCAACAGAAAAAATCTAACTTCTGCTAAAGTGAGAAGCAAGTGCTCTGTAAGAGAGTGTACAGATGAAATTGTTGGCCAAGCTCCAAGACTGACACCTTATGCCCAAAGACAGGTTCTCTGAGTGTGCAAATCACCACAAGGAGCACTCACTATGAGGGTCTATTTATAATGGTACCTTATAAGAACGTCAAAAGAACTCAGGACTCCAGAAACATCCTATAGCTGAGAAGATAACGGGGCCAGGACAATGGATACTCAGGTGCTAAGTGACAAAGACTAGATTCTAAGTAAAGCCTTTCTGGTCCCAGCCTACCTACTGTATGAGTAGAAAGCTGTATGACCCTTCATGGGGGTTCACTAGACTCCATCCTGATGCAGGAAAAAAATTCACTCTTCTTCTTGGAAACAAACACAAGTGAGGCTCCACTTGTCAGAGTCAACACTGTCATTTGGGATCTGTGTGGTTTCCACAAAAGGTTCAGCTGTCAGAGGACAGAAGCTTACGGACTGAGGAAAGTGCATTCTAGCAGTTACGTTTTGCAGAAAGCCTTGTGAATTCAGTCACTTCAATCAGAAAAGCATACAGCTGTAAAGTCCAGAGCAAAATGTAAAACCAGGTCACACATTGGTATGCAGTACATCTTCAGCCAAGGGGCGGGGATGCATTTTCGCATTCCTCTTGCTTGGGATTCTGGCCAAGGAAACCGGCAAGTGCTGTGTGTTCTGGGCTCTGTGCTGACACTTGCATATGTAAAGAAGCCTGGCATCTCTGTTCTTCAGCTCCTTTCAAACTTCATGTGTTGACATCTTAACTCCCCAAGCTATTAGGAGGCAGGACATCAGAGGTGGTCAGGTCATAAATGAGATTACTACTCCTACAAAACAGATCTCCAGAGGGCTGCCGTGCTGTAAGAAGGTATCAACCATGAGCTGGGAAAGAAACACTCACCATTAACTCCAGAACTATGTGAAATACATTTCTGATGTCAGAAGCCACCAACCTCACTAATACACTATTAAGCAAGTCAGGAAATGTCTCTGAACCTCGGTTTTTTTGGGGTTTTTTTGTTTTTTTTTTTTCTCACTGGTAACCAAATCTGATAGTAGTAAGATCCAATAAGGTGAAATGGAACGTTCTGGCATAGAGTAAGCATTCACTGAGGGCTACTTATTTTTGTGGTTCCTAACTACAGAATAAAAACAAAGAGATTATTACCGTTATTATGTGAGCAAAACAGTGAGATTCAAGGTAAGACAGGATATGCCCTGTATGTCACTATCTATAAGTTACAGAAGTAGGAGTCTAGACTTCACTCCCTTATTTTTTTTTTTTTATTTTTAAAACAGGATCCAAATATATGGGTTTCCTTGGGACATTTTAATATACACTTTTCTTTGTAATTTGCTCATATTCACCTATCTCTGTGTCTCATCTTGACTTTTGTTGCAGGGTCAGGCAACAGGTAGTGGGTAGCTGTTCCAGCTTTGACCTGGAAATACTTCCCCTAGTGAGCCTTCTGGTAACTGCCACGCCTACTTATGACACACCTATGGGGCGGGGCCGAGACAGGAGCCCTTAAGACCTGAGATCCGGATGTGCTGGCCCTCTTGGTTTCTGGTGATCCTGGAGGCTGGAAGACAGACCGAGTCAGAGTTCTTCAGAGAACCCTGCTGGACTATACCTCACCTCTCCTGGATCCTGTAGCCAACCCCTTTACTGGCTGTAAGTTACCCCAAAATAAGCCTCCTTTTTAACTATGTGGAGTTGCCCTGATAAATCCCCGCATTACAGCACCTCGCTTGGCCAGTTCCTATATGCCCTGACAGTGGGATCTGTCCTCCTTGATCTGTGTCCTAAGGGCCCTATCTGGGATGCATTTCCCACACTCCTCTCATACTTGTGACAACCATTTTGTTCTTCACTTCAGATGAACACCAAAACAGAATTATACCTAATACAGGGGCAGAAAGATGCAGGGGTTGCCTAGCATCCAACACTTAAGGACAGGAGCTTAGAGCTTTGACAGAAGTTTAAGAATTTGCCAAGCTATTTGGAACCCCATTCTGGGGCAGGGGGGAAGCATGCTCAGCATGTTCACAGACAACTTCGTTGATGATTCTTGGTACCTCTAAGTTCTTCATAGGGACTTCAGGGGGAATTTCTGATACATATGAGAGAATTTCAATCTCTCTGGAGGACTCTAGTGTTTCCCTTGGACTGGGGCATGGTTTAACCTCCAAAGGACAGGATGCTCCTTGAGGAGACAATGACAGCAGATGTTTGGAGAAACTGCTCATCTTCTGGGTAAGCTTGGAAGACTCCTTTTTGGCTGATATAGCTTCAGAGGAACAAATACCTGACTCAATCCAATTCTGAGGACAGAAATGAGGATTTTAGTAGAAACTAGTCATTATAGGGCACAAGCCGATACATGCTATATTAGTCAGATGTTTTATTGCTAAAACAAAATACCTAAGCAAAACAATAATGGAGAATGGGTTCATTTTGGCCCATTGTTTCAGAGATTTCATTCTATCATAGCAAATAAAAAGAGGCAGAGCAGTTCACATCATGTCAGGAGAGAGAGAGGGAGAGAGAGAAATACTGTAGGCTTTCTCCTTTCTCTTGCACTTTAAGAATAAAGTACAAAGAACCCCAGCCTTTGAGATGGTGCCACACACATCCAGAGTGTGTTTTCCTTTGTTAGTTAACTCTGTTTGGAAATGTTCTCATAGATATGCCCAGAGCTATATTTTATTGATCTCCTAGCTGCTTCTCAATCTCATCAGGTTAACAGGATTACCATCACAAATCTACCCCCTGCCATTCTGACAGCCAAATACTTCTTTTTAAACCATAACATTCTAGTCCTGCTGCCCAAATGCTGATGTCCATTTCATAATGCAACGTTTATTAAGTCATCTCCAAGAGTCACTGTCATCTTAACAGTTCCAACACTGTTCAAAACTCCAATCCCAGTATTCTCTGAGACCAAAGGTAAAGTCATATCCACTAGCTCCTATTTAGTCAGTAATAAATTACATATTTTCACAATCCAATAGCATAACTCACACATTCTCTTTCCAAAGGGATCACACTACAGTTTGCCCATGAGGGTATTCCAAAGTTGACTAGCTAAGGGGAAAGATGTACCAAGAATATTGGGGGCATGAGGCCATAGGCTGGAAGCCTATGTTAAATGGAGAACAGTCATTAGTGTAGACACTCTGAATAGAAAGTAGGGGTAGGACCAAAGCAAGACAAAAACCTAGCAGAGAAAGGCATTAATTCTTAAAGCCACATTGATGGAATCTGGAGCCATAATAATGTGGTATGAGACCCAGACCCCAAAGCCCTATAGCCTTGCAGTTGGCAACCTACATGGCCTCTCTCTTGGGTTGGGTATGTTCACATCCTGTAGCTCTCCTTACCAAGCAGATGTTCCCTGCTCCTGCCAACTCTAATGCCCAATGTCACCACCTTGACCCCAGCCTTGCATTTTCACACTGCCCTCTCAGAGGCTGCCTGCAGGAATCCTGACTCCTTGTTTGCCTCCCAGATAGTCTACATGACCTTGAAATTCTTGAATGCTACACACACACACACACACACACACACACACACACACACACACACACACAAAATTAACATCAAATGATGACATTAAGGTCTGCCACCGTCTAGGCCGAGCAGTAATTAGACCCCCTTGGGTCACAGCTGCAGTGACTTCTGAGTGGCTGGTTGCTGAACACTGGGAAATGCTTTTTTTTTTTCTCTAGATGGCCCTGTGCATGGGGTTTCCAGAGTTCTCTTTTCAAAATAAACTCATTTTTCAAATAAATTAAAGCCTTTACACTATTCAACTTAAGGTAGGTATGGTCTAGCCAATTGAACCATCTCACCAGTTCTCAGACTCTTCCTTTGCTTTCTGCTCATGACTATCACTGTGGACCTGGCTAAAATCAGCCTGCAATACCCATGTGGCAGCCTGAATGCTAGGATGCCTTGATGTTTCCTCCATCATATAAAGTAGCTCATCAGTTTTAAGGGTAGTCTTTAAGAAGGTCTTGTAATAAAGACAAGATGCAGACCATTACTCACCAGCATCCAACATGAATACCTCTTCTCTGACCCACAACAGTCATCAATTCCATCTGAAACTTCATGAATACAGTGCTCACTGTTTGCAACCCTATTGACATTCTGATCTTTGGAAGTCCCACCAGAATCGCTAAGCTCCTCCCCCAACATTCTAGGAATTCTCTAGACTGCATCTTTACGTCATTTAATATCCAATTCTCCATGTGCCAAACTAGTTCCTGAGGCTTCTGAATCACACAGTCAGGCTTCATCACAGCAATGACCCTACTTCTTTAGTGCCAATTTCATGTGTTAGTCATTTCATAGCTGGGACAAAATGCTTCACAAGACAACTTAAAAGAGGAAATTTCTTTGGGCTCACAGTGTCAATCCACCATAGCAGGGAATGTGTGCTGAAGCAGAGCAGCATGCATTAAGGTGGCTAAGGACAGAGAAACACATTGATTACAATGAGTGGTCTTTGTTTTCTTCCTTTATTAAACACAGGCCCCCAGTCTATATAAGGTCCCCACAGATATCCAGAGCATGTCTTCTTCCTTAGTTAATGTCCTTCGGAAACACCTTATGAGCATACATGGAAGTTTGCTCTAATAATCTCCTGTGTCCTGCTCAGTATTATCAAGTTGACAATCAAGATTAGCCATCATGTCATCACTTTTACCTGTATACTCTGAGGACACCAAGGACAAGGTAGTGTATATAAAAGCTAAGAATACCCATTAGTACCCATGACACTATACACTCAGACAGAAACAACCAACCTGGATCCAGTGGATAAGTGTACCTGCATCCAGCAGATGCAAGCACTACAGCATCATTAGTAGAGTGTGTACTCACTGACTCTGGGACCACATACTTTAAATTTCCCTACATATAACTCTTAGGTAACAATATCTACCTTGAATCACTGATCTAAAAAGAAGAGAAGTTCCATACAGATGGTATAGTAGAGTTCCTGGAAATTGATACATCATTAATAAAACAGTTACTGATATGAATATGACTGTAGATCTTATATAGAAACAAGCTGTCTTGAAGAATGGTTGAGCTTTTGTGCATATTTCAGAGATTCTGGTAAAGAGTTAGGGTTCTTAAATTCTTTACTGAATTTTAAAATTACATTTATTTATTTATTTATTTATTTAGTTAGTTAGTTAGTTAGTTAGTTAGTTAGTTATTTGGTGTGCTTAGTGGGGAGGACAGAGGACACCTTGTGAGATTTGGTTCTTTGCTTCCACTTTGTGGCCCTGGTGATTGAACTAAGGTCTTCAGAGTTGGCAGCAAACATTCACTCTCTGAGCCATCTCAATGGCCTGAAAAATCAGGATTTTAGAGTAAGAAAGTAAGGTTTTAATAACAAAAGAGTTGGCTGTGTGCCCTAAGATGCCCAGCAGGAAGGAGCCACTTTCCCAGAGATAAGCCTTGTTCCTTAGCAGTTGATTGAACAGTGCTGCTTGGTTGATTGTTATATTGAGCTGTGCACTGGGCAGAAATGTCCTCAAGCAGCATCTTTCTTCCCCTGGACCCTGTTTCCCAGCTCTGTAGCACTCAAGCCCATGATGCTTTGCTTTTTAAATGCTTCATGGATGTGCTAGATAGGGTGAACAAGTCTGCATAGATGTAGATGCTTGCAATTGAGCATGCACACATGTCAGTGTGTCCAGGTATATTTTTTGAGTGTCAGTAAGTTTCAATATATTGGTACTAGTGAATACTTTTTTCTTTTTGAGCTTTGATACCTAGTTACTCCTGGAAACTGCATGTTGGAATCTGTCCCAGCCATTGAGTATTCTTTGAATAGCATTTAATTGTTCACCCTAAGTTGTCAAGGGCCCTGTTTGATGGCCTCATTTTCAGAGACTGGCCACTGTCATTTCACACTTCCATAGCTTGAGCTTTTCTTGCTGCAAAGAAGATTCCTGGTGCACTGGAGCTCAGTATGCGGTTCAGACTGTGGGGCTTGGAGGTTATCAGGCAGCAGCAACAATTAAATTACCCTCCCTCCTTTTGTAGGCAGGGTCTGTGAGCTCGCCCGCTCTATCTGAGCTATTTGCCATTCTTTCCTAACTAATCTCTTCTAACTAAAATACTGCTGAGAGAGAAAAATAAAGCAATGACTAAGGTTACTGACAAGGAAAAGAACTATTATCTACAATCTCTTGGTCTGAGGATAAGAATCAAGTATAAATTAATTTGTTGAAAATAAGTAATGGTATGAAATGAGAAAGAATGCTTTAAAGTGTTAGAAAAGAAATGCTACCTCGTTTACTATGATTACATCCAGGAAAGGCTTAAATTAAAAAGAGAAATTAAGATTGTTTAGCTTTTATCTGATCTTGTCTTGCCAAACCTAGGAGTACAATGCAAGGCTTTCAAACATAGGGGCCCATTCATGAGCGTGTATTTTGGAAAATGAAGGTTTACTGAAAAATGAAGGCAGAGATACAAGAGAACCAAGTTACCACAGCCGACATGGTCCATCTCTCTTTTTATGTGAGATACTTAATTATACCTAAGATGTAATTATAATATTTAATGTTGTTGAAATGTTTATTGTGGTTTCTTACATATTATTAAGCTAAGAGGTTATTAAATGAAGAAGCAGAGGCCCCAGGAAGTAAATACCCATTGCAAAGGCCATTAGACCTGGTGGCCCTCTCCAAATTGTGTATGTCACTGCTCTCCCGTTAGAGCTTGAAGAGATGATTAAGTATAGAATAAGTTTAGTATCTTTTTGCCTTGATATGATTTGTATTTTATAGAATTTAAGAGTTGGGCTTTTTGTTTTCTTAAGAAAGCAGTTTAGAGGGTTCTTACAGCCATCCTTGTCTGGTCCATCTGTCTGTCTAGATAATGTAGGAAAGTTTCTGCTCTAGCCCATCTCCTGTCTGAAGACCTTGTCCCCTATATAGGAGAAACTTACATTGCTGCCAAAGTGGAAGAGCAAGGCCCTGGCATGGCATTCTTCTTTGGGTTTCCAGAAGTTGAGATCTTTATCATGTAAACCAGCATTCTGGGCTCATGCCGACTCACCCCAAGGCTCTTTTCCCCATGGAGTTCCAGAAACCAAAGGGAACACTGAGATGCTGGTGAGGCTGAGAAGCACAAGCATCAGGCAGGTTGTGGAGAAGGAATCCAGAACAAGGAGAGAACTAAGTGTGGGACATGTCCTTGAGAGAAAGGAAACACAGACCTTGTGAAGGGTGTACACTGAGAAGTCACACTCGGGGTCCCATGAGAGCTTAACATGCATATATAAGGGTGCTCTGTGATCAGAGTGAACACAGAGATGATAAAAGTGAAACAGCCAGCTGGCACGAGAAAGGGGGTGCATAATGCACTGTGTGTTATGGCCTCATTCTCCCCAGCAGTTTTCCAAGAACTCAATCTTTTAAAGGAAGTTCATCAACAAACCAAAGTCTAGAATTGCTGCCCAGTCTGTCCTCCTACTGTCTGCTGGCTTCTGTCAGTGGACACTGGATATATACAGCATAAAGAGGGCATGGTCTATCCCTATGTCTACCTGAGACCCACCTGGGTTAAAGAGTTCCCCCAACAACTGTGCACGCCAGCAGGCAGAATTCAATACCTGGCTGTAGCACACCCCGAAACAGAGTGCACTTCAATCCCAGAGAATAAGAGCATTAGGAGCAGACAGTTTTTATTATTAAACAACTTTAATCCAAATGCTGATTATTATTTGCAGTGTCTGAAGGCACAAAATATACCTAAAATGTATGGAAGAGTCTAAACAGAGTTATAAATCCACAGAGCAAAGCATGAAAAAGATACATTCTGAGCTGACACAGATATCTGAGTTGGGAAGAATCTGGGTTTTGTTGTTGTCTCTCCCTAGAGAACTTGCTTGAATATCAATCATTTCCCCTCATGCCAAGGGTAGGGAAATAAAAAAATGACATAAATATGGTAATAATAACACTGCTAGGTGTTTAGAACATCCAGAATCATTATACTTTTCTTGCAAAGATAATCTCTCTCTTCCGCCCTCTCTCTCCCCTCTTCCCTTCCTCTCTCTTTCTCTATTTACACACACACACACACACACACACACACACACACACACACACACACGTACACACAGAGAGAGTCTCTTACTCTGAAGCAAAGACATCCATATCTATGGTATACCAAAGAAACCAGGTCATCTTTGGAATACAGACAGGTGTAAGATAAGGCAGTGAGACCAGAGTTTGACTTTTAAAATGATTTCATATATATATATATATATATATATATATATATATATATATATATATATTGCCCAAAGTGCTGATGAAATGAAAGCAAAGCCCATACCACCTAGGTAGCCAACCCAGGTTTTGCCATGCACACCTGTCTTCAAGGTCCACATACTAACTAGAGAAATGCTGATAAATCACTCCAGTAACACTAGCATCATGGAATTTCCAGTAGCCAAAGATACACAACTATGAACATTGTCTTGTTTTGTTCTGGTGCTTTTAGCTAACTGTGTGATACAGTCACTCTTTTCTCTTCATTAACATCATTAGGGATTTGGGGAAATAAATTCATCTTGGGCGAGTTATTTTCTTCATGGAATATCTCTCTCAACTAACTCTACAAGAATATAGAAGTACAGAAGAAGCAACTGACAGGATTTTTTTTTTATTTCTCCATAACCGCAGACCAAGATCTTGACACATCTATTGGTGGTAGGGGTAGGAGCTGGATGGGGTTACGTTCTACATCACAGCAGTGTAGGAGATCAGAGACACCTTGGTCTTCAAAACAAGAGGAAGCAACTTAAGTAACACAGCTCAGATTCCTCCTGATGGATCATTGCTGGTTCTACAGTTTAGTTACCCCACGAAGAGCAGTGTAGAGAGGTAAGATCCTTAGGTTAGCCTAGTTTTATCAAACAGGACTTCCCAGCAAATTCACCATCTCAGAGGACATAAGATGCTTCTAGCCTGAAGGATCCCTGCTGTGGGCTGGTTTATTGTTTGAGGATTCCTGGAGTTGAAAACACAGTAAGTCTGGAGAAAGGGCTAGCGCTGAGATCTGGTCCTGTGTAGCTGACTTCATAAAGAGCATGTCTTTAAGGATAGCTTCATTAGGGCACAGGAGTCTTTTGCTATGCTTCTCCAAAGAGTCAAGCTCCTTCCCTATGTGGTCCCTCTTGTTTGTCCCCAATTTCTCCATCATTTGGAGAAACTTCCTCCAACTCCTCTCAGTGGAAGCCTTTTACCTGTGTCCATGATGCTTCTACTCCATGTGTCTGTAACTATACTTTTTCTTTTGCTCAGAGCTATGGACCCTAATCCAAGTGAACAGTCTTTACCTGGTTTCTCACCCTGCATCCTACAATCTATATGACAAATTCAACCTATAACCAAAGATGTCCCACTCAGGCCAGTCCCACCTCTACCTAGATGCAGTCTGCCCTTCTTCCCTATAGTCTGTCACTGATTGATTCTTCTTCTAAGTACAAAAAGAGTTAAAAAAAAAAAAAAAGACCTAATAAACACATAGGTATCAAAGCCTCAGAGACTGTGACCTCAATATGGGCATCTTTTCTGAGGCCTTGGGGACAGTCACATGCTATACACTGTGACACACAGTGACCTCAGCATCTTGAGCCTGACAGTCCAGGGCCATGATAGGGCAGGTTACTCTGCAGCTCAGGGACTGGATGGGTCCACCCAACATGGGCTCTAGACTCAGATACACACGGACTCTACCCAAGGACACCGAAGGAAGAATGAGGGACTTGTGAGAAAAGGACAAGAGGGAGAGCTGTGGGCACAGCAGCAAGCAGCATTCGGGGCTCCTCCACGTCTTCCTTCTCCCCAGCAGCCAGGAGCTTCCTCTCAGATGGTCCTTCCTGCCCTCGGAAAGGCCCAGGAACAGGGGCTCCTTTGGCACTTCAGAATGATCACAAGTAATTTGCCTTTTTATTCATATAGAACAAAATTTACAAAGTCATTCATACAGTTTTTGTTTTTTTGTTTTTTTTTTTTACTGACTTCGAAAATTGGGAATATTCAAAATACACTTTTACCCCACTCCATTCTGTCATTATTTACATTTATGTACAAGAAAAATGAAAGAGTCTGTGTGTGTGTGTGTGTGTGTGTGTGTGTGTGTGTGTGTGTGTGTGGTCTGTGTCGTCATTTTCTTGTATTAAAAAGCTCTGCTGGTCGGGTGGGTGGGCAGACGGGCAGGAGGGCAGGCGACGGTCAAATGGAGGTGCCATGAGACGTGTCCAGAGCCTCTGGAAGAACACCTCCAGGCACGGGCTGAAAGGACATAGGGATGGGGGTCTTCACAGGGCTCTGTCGGAACAGTCCCCCATTGGGCGACCTGTGTTTGCACTGGATAGAGGGCATGGTGGCTGAGCTGCTCAGCGGCAGCGGCAGGTTGCTGCTGGGCCCTGACGACAGTGTCCGGCTGGTGCCATGGCTGCTTTGTTCAGGCAGAAAGGTGCTGACTGAGAGCTGGGTGTTCTGGTACTCCCGAGTGGGCTCCAAAGCTTGGCTTGGAGCCAGGCCCCCCATCTCTAGGGCAGAGAGCTCAATGGACGCTGGGGAAATTTGCTTGTGAGCAATGTCTTCATCCATGAGGCTGTTTATGCGCCGGTGCACCTGCTCCAGATTCACCTCTTTGTCCTGAGGAGAGAGTACAGAAAGGTGAAAGGACATCCAAAAAGTTTACTGCGAAACTCTGTGCTGCAAAATCTGGATATCCGAAGGCACCAGGCCTATCCAGCTTGCCAGACAGAGTATCCCTCATGGTTCCCACCTTCCCTCAATCAGATGGTCGGTCAACCCTTGGTTATCTAGGGAATCCATACTCGAGAACACTAATCCTTATAAAGCAGTGACCTGGACAGCAGGCATCAGAAGCCTCTTTTCTCCCCCACTGCCCTCAGCTTAGAATCTCTGACACACCCGGGGGAAACCCCATGACAAGATGCTTTGAAGACCCGGCAGAAATAGGAGGTAAATACAGTGCCAGGAAAACAGAGGAATGATCTGGATCCCCTACTATGCCCCATGCATTTGCAGTTTGAATTAACATCCTTCCTAGCCTTGATACTGTCACCTCTGCCTTACACAAAGAGCAGGTTTGGAATAATTCCACTGCCTCATAAGTCACCAACCCCATGAGTGTCAGATATGGAAAAGCAACACTGTCCTACCTGGAACCTAGTTTTTTTCTGTGTACAATCTCTAGTTCATCCCAGAGGGTAAGCATACCACCATCTGGGCATGGGCGCTATAGGGCATGGGTCTTTAAGTGGGGAGAGGAGCAGGGACAGTGAAGTGTCAAGATTGTATGAGGTCTCCCAAATGGGCAAACCTCATCCAAGACCCTGTCTCACCACAGTGAGGGACATAACAGAAGACCTTTGGTTTATTTATCTGCTGAGAAAAGAAAATAAAGACTACTGTAATTCTCCAGTTAACTCATGCTCTATCTTCAATGTTAGACTGAATGAAGGTAGTCACTATGCTTGAGAGCTCAAGGAAGATGTTACCTGTTCCCTCAGTCCCACCCCGCACCCGAGTGAAGTGGACAAGTGTCCAGGAAAAGAGCTCTACCAGATGCCCAATGAGGGTATACACTGCAGTACTATTTGTGACTCTGTGGGTGTCAATGTTCTGGGCAAGATGGTGGCTACAGTTGGCCCTTTCTGATGTCAGACTCCAAGAAAACATCATGTCAAGGCTCATTTCTAAAATACAATCTTGCCAGTGGTCTAGTGTTCGTAGCATATGTCAGAGAGAGGAATAGAACCTCTGTTTAGATTGTTAAGTATTTTCAAAATACCAAGAGATGTAGAGGCCTTGACATGCTTCCAAAAAGAAGAAATTACTATGCAAAGCAGAGGTTATCCCAGTGATTGATTGCCTTGAGCTCCTATGGGATAAGGGACAGGGCTCCCCATTAGGAGGCCACTTGGAATCAAGAGCATAAGCCCTCCTCCTTTTTCATGATGGCAATCACAAAGCCACTATTAGGAAGACTCAATACAGTATTTCTTGGGTGGGCAAAGAACTAAAGTGCCCTGTAATTCACTCCTTGTCTCAACAGTCTCTGCTATGGAGAAAAGCAGATCTCCACTGTCTAAATGCCCATGAGTTCATAGTTGGCATACTGTGCTTAGCTTCTGGTAAGGCATGTATGGTGGTTTCCAGAACATCTCCCACAGCAAGAAAACTGACAACTTCCATAAGACAGTGAGAAACTCACTTCAGGCCAGAAAGAGACTGAATAACAAAGGAGCATACTTGTCGGAGGGTGAGGGAGCATTGTGGAAATCAGCTTGGTGTCATAAATGGAAATGACATTGGAAGTAGCTGGATAGCCACTGAAAACCACCCAGGATTCCAGTGATCAGAACCCTCCCAGAGTTATGACTTAGCTCATCAGTGCTGGGAAGCTGCTTCTGGGATAAGAATACCTCTGATTAGCAAGTGCCATAGGAAAAGTGGGGAGAAATGGGTGGTGATGTTATTCTCTACTTTGTCTAGCTCAATACCATTCATGAGATTCTTTTGTTAGCTGCTTCAAAAATGTGTAAGCTGTAGGTGTTCCTCAATTAACAATGTTAAATCTTAACAGACTCACAGTGAATTGAAAGTATCATAAGCCAACAATGTAATCACCTTAACTACCAGGCATCCTCTCTTTCACAACATGGCATACTGTAGAGCATTGGTACTTTCTGCTGGTGTTCCACAGCTGGCTGGGACTGTGACTCTGCCACTTCTCAGTGTTGTCAGAAATAGGACCACATAGTGTTTGTCCAAGGAAAGATTAAAAACTTGAAGTGTAGTTTCTGTTGAGTGCATGTTGATCTTATACCATGGTAAACATGAAGTCTCATAGTTGAACCATGGTACATTAAGGATAATCTATATATAGCAAACCAAATCAAAGTGATTTGTTCATTATTTTGTACCACAGTTGAGCTAGCTCTGTGCAACTTTCTTCTCAATATGAGATTTATCTGTCTTTCTGTTTTTTCTTTTCTTTATATGAAGAAAAATGTTTCCATTCTTCATATACAATTTTGAAGATAGTATTTTATATTTATTATTTGGGGGTTTTGGTGACTTGAATTCCCTCAATTTTGATGACTTCTTAAATAATCCATACTTCCTTTGCTTTGGAGAGTCACTTGCTGTCTTCACTCTATTTGGTGTGGGTGGCAGGTACCATTTCCCAGTGAACAGAGTGAACCATCATATAAACAAGAACATTAGAGCATGGTGAAAATCCTCAACAAAGAGACTCAGACAGAGAATGGTTGGAGTTTCATCCAGGAGCTGGGGTGCCACACCCCACTGTCTGTTCTGCTCCCAGGCTCTCCAGGCCTGGGCCTCAGGACAAGCCCTGGCTCTGTTCATCATCAAACCTGTATCTTCATCCTTTTCACAGCTACCATGATCTCCCATGCAGCTCTTGATATGGCCCCTTTGTCTGAACCAACCCAAGTCAGCACCACAACTCAGCGGGTGAATGTTTGTATTCACAGACTATTTCATCCCAAAATATACAAGAAAGGGTGGAAGGTGAAGACACTGAGATAGAGTTGCAGATGCTTCTAGGGGTTGAGGCAACAATATTCTCTTCCCTACAGCCACATAACTTGGAGAAGACTAGACAAGTCAGGTGCCCTCACCACAGCCTATGGTTTCCATAGAAGGAAAACTGATGAATGGTGTTTGGGGGTTTCCTTGAGAGAACTGGTTAGTTAGTTACATAACCTTGCCTTCTCTTCCTTTCTGGTTTATAATTTAGTACTGTAAGGCGCCCATCAGGAATGTAAGACAATTGTTACCTGGTGGACTAATTCGCAGCAGGCAGGGATCAAGTCGTCTCAGTTCCAGCTGTGTCACTCTGGATTCTGACAGCTAAAGGGAGAGCTATGACCTTTCACTCACAGTCAGCTAAGTACTGGGCCAGGGTAGGTGCTCTGGAGGTACTTCCTGGTTTTCAGACATTGGAAATAGAGAGATAGGATAACTTCCTGTATAAGAATGCCCCAGGGAGACAGGGATCTGAGGGTCTCTGACAGAGAGAAAACAACACTCTCTACCCAATGGCAGAGAAACAAACACAGCTTGGTGTGGTG
The DNA here is from genome assembly GCF_949786415.1 of Peromyscus eremicus. Classification (NCBI taxonomy): domain Eukaryota; kingdom Metazoa; phylum Chordata; class Mammalia; order Rodentia; family Cricetidae; genus Peromyscus; species Peromyscus eremicus. The sequence goes on along the minus strand of NC_081425.1, from coordinate 93,990,859 downwards.
TCTCCACCAAAGTCCCGTGAAGAAAAATGAGAGCAAAGGAGGCCTCTTATCTGGACACTACCCACACTGACATTCAAGGATGAAATGGGAAGCAGTAGGGCACAGATAAACTTAGCCTTTTAATAAAGCTGCAAGGTCAGGTACCAACAAGGATGTGTATTTCTCTTTTTTTAACTTAAATTTTTAGAATTTCATACAATATATTTTAATCATATTCTTCTCCCTCCCCCCAACTCCTTCCAGATCTTCCTCCACCTCAGTACCCACCCACCTTCATGTTCTATCTTAAAAATATATAAAAAACAAAACACAATAAAGCATACCCACTCACCCACCCCACCCACACCCACACACTACCACCACCACCACCACCAACAACAATAACAACAAACATGTAGTGTTATCTGTGTTGGCTGACACTTTCTGTCTAACCTAATAGAAAGATCTTGAACAGTTTCTTAACCTAGCATACTTTTCCCTGCCTCAAATTAAGGATGGATGAATCAGTTGTAAGGAATGTGAAGCCATGCAGTGCAGATCAACTCCCAATTGTGCTTATCTATTAGCCTTTAGCCTTTCTATGTCAGGATACACAGAAAATGTTCACAGCAATTGAAGAAATTTTCCAGAGAGAGCTTCCCATGCCAAATGGCTGTCAAGAATCCAGCTTCCTCAAATCAGTTGGCCCTCTTTCTATTCAAATTCCATTTTCCCAGTAGCATCAAGACCAAGATAAACCCTGGGAGAAGAGGGGTCCATCAGGAGTATCCTGTACTGGTTGGTTGACTCTACGAGAAAATGAACTAGCATAAATGCATCTTGACCTCCCTGGAAACTGAATGCAGCCTGCCTCAGAGACTTAGCATGCCTTAGGATGCCTGCTCCTTCTGCTTAGTCTGGGAGCCAGAACTGAGAGGCAAGAAGCATAAGACCATCTTGTTTAGGGCCCTTCAAGGTTTGTTCTCTTGATTAGCACATGCAAGGTCATGTCTGTTTGGATCCTGTATGTCTCTGGCCAAGGAAAGAAGATGAAGAAGTAATCAGCTTGAGCAAGGAAAGTGGCAGGAGAGACATGAATAATTATCCCTCTTTCAGACAAAATGATGCATTCTATAATGTTATGCAAATCAAATAATGGGCTTCTTTTATGTGAACTACATCAGTTTACATCCTCATTATCCCAAGGCTTCAGTGTTCAGCCGGGTAATGACAGCTGTGGAAAGAGACCTGGGAACTTATGGCTGCCTTCGTTAATCTACTGTAGGCAACTGACCTAGTCAAACATCCCTGAATATGACATAAAATTCACTGACTACATTTACCCACAAATCTTCTGCATTCTAGCTCTGCATTCCTCACCCTGTGTTAAAGATGACGACAGATGCAGAAACAGAGGTTACCAGGGAACCTCTCTCAGGCGTTGTCTAGCAGAGATAAAGTTCTGTAATTAAGCCGCTGTTCACCAATGTGGAAATAATACAGTGTATTGGAAAACGGTAATTAACTAAACTATCATCTATGTAACAGCATGTTACACGTGGGACTCATTAGAACTGACTTTGTTTGGAATCCTACAGCTCCCACTTTAAGGTGGGCAGGAATAAAACCAGGGCTCAGGGACTTCACACCTGACCTGGATGGTTGTTGGAAGCATTCTCCTGTTATCATTGAGACCCACCAAGTGGTAAATGGAAGCCAATGGATGGGAGTGGTGCCACCAACACAATCCTCTTAGATGTTGCTAGAAACTGGGTTTGGGTATGAGAGTTATGATTAGGTGGAAACAAAGAGTTTGAATTTCAAGACAATTAAATGAACTCAGGGAATGATCAATCATTCTCTGAAGCATTATGGGAGAGTGTTTGGTCACTTCCCTCTCAAGTTTTTCTGGTCAGGGAAATGAGAAGCAACAAACAAGCCCTTCACACATCAGGTGGGAGCAGCAGGCCCCAGAGGAATAAACTGAGACGAGCAGTGAAGTGGCCTGCTCAGGGTGACACATGGTGAATGTTGCACTGAGACCAGTACTCATGTCCACCTAGATCCATCCCTGAGGTTCTTTTCTACCATGACGGCTCACCTTCTTCATCATGGAAGGTTCTTGGACATCTTGGTAGAAAGATGATGGAAGGTTTTAACCCTTGGCAGGATATCAGAAACTAATGTGGAGATTTTTGTAGATTACAGTTTTCCAGATCCTTTTAATATGACCTTATAGAGGCTGGGCCCAAGCATCGGTACTTCTCAAAAGCTCCAGAATTAATCATCTCTGATATGCAGCCAAAATTGAAAGTCATTGATCCAGCTGCAATGATTATACAACAATTTAACATTTAATAACGTTTTCTTTATAGGATCCCAGACTGGTTCATTCATTCAATAAATATGTTTGAGCTCCTATGACCAGATGAGCTAATGTTCTTGGTAAAACATTCATCTTTGGTTCCTGGCACATAGAAAATTTTCAATACCTCAATTATATTCATCACCCCCTAACGAGAGCTCCCGTGTTCCAGAGAGTGGGCAAAGTGATTCAAATGCAGAGGGAAGGAGATATAGGCAGACTTGAAGCAGACACAGGTAAAAAAATTACCGATAACAAAGGAGATGGGCAGTCGTCATAGGCAGAGGTGGCTTTGCCAGAGACCTGGTTCTAAGATACTCAGTGGTGTGTAAGTGTGCCATGCCCTCTTACTGGAAGGCCCTGGGCTAATTTCTGCAGTGTATTAAACTGCCTGACAGCTGGTCTCGCTTTTCAACAGAAGACAAAAACCAGAGTTCTGAGATACATTTCTAGAATCTGACCCAGAGAAGAACTGAGTCTCATCCCTTATTATCAAAATCTTCTGGAAAATACTAGGTAGAAATTCATGATCCTGTCTACCCCAAGAAAGCCCAGTGTCCTTGCCCTGTGTGAAGCCTACCTCTGGGAGGTAGCAGGTGCAGGAAAGCAGATGTATCATCCATGTGCCAGCTCTGTTCTTGTCATTTCTGAGTAGCATTCTTCCAGTAATAAGGAAGCCTTCCTTAAATGTTGTTGACAAGGGTTAAGAAGACAGCTTGCGATTTGTATAGCATATGAGTGGAGGCAAAGCAGGGTATGAGCTGAAGAGAGGACTCCTAGTATTCCCCCACAGGGAAGAAACTTCGCAGGGCATCCACACAGAACAATGAGGATGCTGCTACGCTGCCACTTGCTGTCCAGTTACTTTGGCCTCCATCAGCCCTGTCTGCCGTGGAAACATGGGGCAGGACAAGCAAGACGGGAAGAAACCAGAATTCCAACTTCCAGCTCAGTGATGGATGATTCATCCCTCAACCCTCATGTCAGCTCCCATTTGTGCAGTTCTCATCTTTATTTCATGAATATTTCATTCTCGGAGCAATGATTCCACATCCCCCATAAATCCAGCGGGTGGCTCTTTACTGCGTTCCCGAGAGCTTGGTGCACTCACCTGCATTGGGTAACTACATAATTGTCTGATTCCTCAGAAAAAATATGAGCTCAAATGCACATGAATATTAAGAGGTTGAATGCACATTACTACTCTTCCCCAAAAAGGTGTCTAAACTCTGAGGACATCACAGCACAAGCCATTAAACACAGCTCGGGCTCCACCCAAAGACAGGTTTTCAGCTCTTAAGAAATATAGCCAGCATCCCCAAAACGAAACATTCCAAGAGTTTCCAGACCACCTCACCTAATTGCAATGCTGCTCCATAAAACATGGGCTAGCAGCAATGTGAAGGCGATCTAAATTAAATACCTTTTATTATTTCACCACAGTTTTCAAGATATAATTCTAAAAGATTGCCATTTCACCTCTATCCTCTGTTTGCAGATGATGAGGTTCAAGTCCCTTGCCCTGGCATTAAGACATTGGAAGTAGACCCACGCTCCTTCCTTGGATGATGCTTCTGGCTTCTCTGTCCTGCCCTTACTTCCTGTTAACCCCTTGTTTACCTTGTCCAAAATACAACTTTCCATCTCATCTCCTGTTCAATGATTTTTTACCAGTTTCTCAACACTCCACACTCGCATCCTCAAGCCCCAAGAATCTTCACTAATCTCCATACACCCTAATTCCCAGTAGCCCCACCATGTGCTGGCTAGGCTGGGCCCCCTTTGTGCGCTGGTGGTTCTCATTGCTATGTCAGGACAGCCCAATCTCCATGATGGAGACTGGTGAGCTGTGCAGTAGCTGCCCAAGAGGTAAAGAAGTACCCTGGAAGGGAGGAGAAGGTTCCATACAGACATGATTGTTAAAGGAAGCAAGGAGGGAAATGGGACAAACGTCCTCTGGAAGTTGGGGACCTATAAAAAGAGGGGAAAGTTCCCCAGCCGCCCATTTAAACAGCAACAGGAGAGGGAGGGGAGGAAGCTACTGTGCTTCCCCTATGACTCTGTCATTCTGTCTTCTGTCTGGATGCAGACTGACAGCCAGGCAAGGAGGCTCACATTGTGGAAGCGCAAATTGCTTGGAAGTGTATTCTTTTCTGTCAGCAAGAGGGTATTTATGCAGAAGGGAGAAAGCAAGAGGAGGAGCTTCCCAGAAAGAAGCCACAATTTGTGCTTCCACAAGCTGGCCATCTTGGTCTTCTGTCTTATCTTTTTGCGTGAACACTCTTATTTATGTCTCTGTCTCTGTCTGTCTGTCTCTCTCTGTCTCTGTCTGTCTGTCTCTGTCTGTCTCTGTGTGTCTCTCTCTCTCTCAATAATTCTGTGTGGCCACAACTGGAATATTACTGCACTCGGGGGTATGAAGGGGTAAGACTAAAAAAGACTCAAAGTACACAAAGCCCCCCAGGGAAAAAAAAACACAATGAACTTGAGCCCAGGTCACTGCCCACATCAGCCAGGAGAGACATCTCCGTGCCACTGCAATGGACACCCACCTGAAAATAACCCTCCCTTGCTAACCTGACCCATGGGTTTTGTTTGTACAGGGGAAGACAAAAGGCTGTCTGAGGAGAAAGGCCAGACCTCAAACAAGCAAGCAACACAGGGGAGGACAGGATGTGGGTCAATCGGCCATTCTTGTTTGTCCTATCTCACATCTTCCTACTTAAAGAGGTTCTAGGACCACCCACCACGCCTGCCTGAAGATGCTCTTATGTACAGAGACCTGGGTTCCTATCTCACATCTTCCTACTTAAAGAGGTTCTAGGACCACCCACCACGCCTGCCTGAAGATGCTCTTATGTACAGAGACCTGGGTTCCTATCTTACATCTCCTGACTCCGAGGGGCTCTAGGACTACCCACCACGCCTGTCTAAAGATGCTCTTATGTACAGAGACCTGGGTGGTGACAGCAGGAAAGGTGTCCTGGGTTTGGGGAGAACTGACAAGATTCTGTAGCTGCTAAGGATACCGGGGACTCTTCTTCATCTGTTCATTAGTAAGTCAGGCTCCCTTCTTTTTTAAATATAAAAAACTTTTAAAAATATAATTATTTCCCAACTTAACAAACTACAACTTTGGATAGAGCCATTAACTGTTCCTTTTTGTGAGTTTTCCTTAAACTTCCCCCTTTTTCCCTCCTGCAGTTTTCAGGGATGACAAGAGAGCATTCAAGATGATAGAGAAGCCAGGCTTCCTCCTTCTCTCCCTTCCTTGGGATAATTCAGGGCTGACTCAGCAGTGCCTGCCATCCCAGAGAAAAGCACCTAGCTGACTGACTTCAATGAGTGGTGAGTCAGAGGGCAGGGAGACAGCCACTGCCTTCCTGTCAGGGACTCCCTTGCAGACTGATGGATGAGGGTGCCCCCATCCAATCATGGCAGTTCCGAACAGGTTGAGCCACCTTTGAGGTTCAGAGGTACCAGTTCCCAGCCCCCCACCAGACTGAGGGAGATCATACAGTCTCTCCTCCCCTCCTGCTCATTTGTGTTTCCTGCCCTGGTTTATTTTGCTTTTCTCCTTGACCTCCCACCTCTGCAGCCAATTAATGAACTTGTGTGTCACCTGAGCCTCCAGTAAAAATGAAACTAGGAACATAACGTTCTTAATAACAATTGCTTTTGGACAGAATGTCAGCTGCTTTACAGCTTCCTATCTGAGATTTATTTCCAGAGGCCTCTGAAGAGTCTATGAGCCAAAGTCTGATTCTTGATGAAGCCAGAGTGTGTTTAGCAAGCAGTGCCCACAAATGGATGGAGTGCCTGTGTTTGTCCTATAGATGGCCATGGACATGTTTCTGCTGGCAGAGCATCAACCCAAAGTGACACTTTTTGACCCCCTCTTTTAGGAGAACTGCCTTTAAGGGTTCATTTAAAAAAATCAAATTAGGAAAGGGCTTTAAAGAACAAATACCCAACAAGATGGACGTGTCAAGGGACAGAATCAGCAGTGGTTGGTATACAAAGTGAGAGAAGCATCCAGAACCTAGAGTCTGGACATAGCTCCAGTGTCTCCCACAGTAGTAAGGCTAGGCCTCGTGCAAATGAGGGCCAGAGGAAGGAAAGGGAGACAGGGGATCAGGAACCCCTTGCTTACTGGGGTCATGGGGCCTATGGCTCTGTGTGAGACACCAAAGAGAACCAAGAAGGAATGCGGGCTCCTCTCTTACCCTACAGGTGGTCTCTCCAGGTCAGGGTGGAAGCACATGAGCGGGGCAGGGTGGGGAAGGGCTCTCTGGCGCTGCCCACGCTGTACCTGCTCTACAGATAAATACAGGACTTTAGTGGCCGTGGCTGGTCCCTTGGCACTTTGTTCAAACATGAAAACATCCCCTACATTTTCTCTCTTGCTTTAAAAACACAATGAAATATGACACATTCCCCCAATATTGATACAATGCTGCTGTGTCTAGTCAAGGTGACTCTGATAAATACTAACTGGAAGAAAACCACCCACCAAATAAATGGCCCAGGGACACACCCTGCCTCTGTACTATGGCAAGACTATGAGGACACCAACCTCTTTGGGGGTCTCCTGGTGGCACCGGTTGCTGTTCCACCATAACTCGAGAGCAGCCACGAGGCAGGCGAGAAGGAGGCCAATGGCCAAAATGCAGAAGACCCCAGCAAAGCTGTGCAGTTTAAGGGATTTGCCATCAGCCTGGGCACTGGAATGGCTGGTGAGGTCACAGCGGCCTGTGTGTGGCCACCACTTCTGCTTGAGCACATCCAGGTCCCCTGTATCTTGCAGCTCCAGGATCCTGTAAGACACAACACAGGTGAGCCATAGCCATTGACTTCCTCAGCTTGGCTACTGGGTCCTATCAACAGCCCGCCATGCTTACCCTAAACCATCATAGCAGGCCTCAGACGCAGGTTCTTCCACAGTGCATTCTGCACCCTGCACCCCAAGTGCTTCTCTCAGAACATAGAATAGGCTTTTCCTCTCCCTCCTGAACCAGTGGCAAAAGGTTCAGTGGCAAAACATGTCAGGTCCCTCACATGGATGGCAGAGAAAGTGCTCAGGATAAACTTGGGACACACAGAAATGAACTAGGCAAACCTCCAGAATGCAGATTAAGTATGTTTGCAGTCATAAAAAAATCTCAGTCAAATTTTAACATCTGAAAGTCAAGCATCCTTAATTCAAGGACCTGGAATTCAAAATACTTCAAAATCTGAAACTTTTTGCATATCTGCATGATACCACAAATGGAAAATTCCACATTTGACCACTTACGTGTTAATTAACACAAACTTCATTTCATGCATAAACTTATTTAAAACATAAGATTACCTACAGATTATATGTATATGATACATATGAAACACAAATGAATTCCCTGTTTATACTTAGGTCCCATCCCCAAATTATCCCATTACATACACGTAAATATTACAAATCAGAAAAAAAATAATCCAAACTCTTAAACTCTTCTTGTTCCATCCATTTCAGAAAAGGGAAACTCCATTTGTCTACCCTGTCTGTCCTACCAGGATTCACATTCTCCTTCATCACTGTGCCAAGAATGATGCTCAATGCTGCTAAGCTGGTAGTCTAAAGACACCGATATCAACACTGAAACAACAATGACAATCAATGTGAAGACAGAAGCTGTGGTGAACACAAGGAAAGGAGAGCAGACATACCAGGAGACACACACATCCGGGGTTTCTAACTGGAGGCTTACAGAGGAGTCTATGGAGGAGACAGCAATGATGGAAAACCTGAAGAATGAAGAACCATGAAGCCATTGGGGGGGGCGGGGTCTAGCTGTTTCTGTGTGCAGGGTGAGTCTATCCTCTCTACTCAGGAGATCTTTCTGAATCCTGGATGGCAACCCGCTGGGACTGTTATTCCTATTGTCTCACTTTACAGAGAAGGAAATCAAGGCACAGAGAAATGAAATACCTTCCCATAGTCCCTTTGAGGTTGGCACCCACTGAAACTGGACGATGTGTGAATGTCCTGCCTGGTACAAAGGACTCATTGCAGTTAATCAGCTACAACACAGAAGTCAAGCTGCAGAGTGAATGAATGAGGAAGAGGATGGCATGGGATGAAGACAGTAAAACAGACAGACTGAGACGTGAGCTCTGTCAGGGTGCCAAAGGGAGTCTGGGTACACAATGGTGGGACAATTCCTCATGTTGGCTTCTACCATGGTGATGTTTCGTGCATTCCTTCTGTAACCTAGAGCTCTACACAGTGAGCCAGCCAGGTATAAACGGGTGGCTTACAGACTCAAAATAGAAAAGCCCTTCCACCTGATAAGTAGTTAACTTTGAGTCTGGTCCATGGAGATGTATTTGGCTCATGGGTATGTGCAGCTAATGAACTGCAGAAGCTCAACTGGATAGTGCTGAAGTCTCTGCACTGGACTTCCATCTACAGGACTGAGGCTGGGCCCACACACCATACATGGGTCTGCATCTGAGGAACGGAAAGGGTGACAGCCGAGAGTATCCCAGGTCCGGTCTCTATCATGGGCCCAGCATGGGGTAGCCACTTATTGTCTGGGAAGGACCCAGCTCAGTACAGAGTAGGCTTTGATCTCATCTGTGTGTTACTGGGTTGGCACCAAATCCTGCTAAGCCTCCCTGATTTGTGGTTCCCATTCTAATGAGTAGAGCAGTAACTTTCCATGTTTTTCGTGTGCAAGCTTAGTAGCTATCAAAACAAAGGCTACTTGTTATCAGATATTTGTTCTGTCAACGAATGTGTGAATGTATTTGTTGAATAATGAAAACAAACTAAGCTGAAAGGGCCATGGTGAGATGATAAAAACATCCAGCAAGTTAAGCAGAGCGATGATAACACCGAAAGGCTTAGAATGCAGCCACGCCTGAAAGGACACAGTCCCTAAGGTCACTCATTTACATGTGCACTTGTGTGTTTCGTGGCTGTGCTCGGAATGGCCCCGAGAACCACAGCTCTCTGTAATGGCACAGTGCACAGTGAACTGGACAGCTACAGTATCCACCCCACTATCGTGCATGGCTTTGGTCATCCAGGAAAGCTGCATGGGTGGCTGTCCACTGGCCTTCATTCAGTCTCTGGTGGCCGAGATGAGTAGGGTGAGCTTAATGTAAGTTACAGAAACCGATATGCGGGCAGACGTTCAGACTATCTGGGAGGCTGGTGACTGAACTACTGGCTTACCATGAAGAAATCAGAGCTTTGTGGTTATAGATACAGACTTTTCACTGACAGAGATTAATTCTAAAGATTCTGAATGTCTCAACCCTAGCTCTCCCATTGCCAATATCTGAGATTAAGTAAAGGTACCCATCTCAGTGGCCATTATCCTACAACCCGGTGAGTAGTAACAGATTCCATAAAAGCTAGTTCGTAGTTGTGCAATCAGATGGCCATATTAACCAACTTCTTATCAAGTCAGTCTTCCCAGGAATTACCTCTTACTGAGAGAACACTGTAGGGACAAATCATTTGCACTGCTTGAGTCTGCCCAACTGCATGCAGAGCAATGCCTAATATGCCTGTCTTACTTCCCAAAGGCCTAAGCACAGGATCTACCTGACTCGCTCGCCCAAAGCTGCAGTTAGACGGTGTCAATGCTATTCTTCAGCTCTGGGCCATTAATGATCTGGGAGGCCATGCTCTTTCTGTGACAACAGGCTGTTCTCCAAAGGTCAAGTTCTGACCTGGGAGATGGTAAGGCCCTGAAAAGACCATAGGATCCGATCTTCCAGTGTCTGGGCAATATCAGACATGCTGCTTACATCTTCTGACTTTTTCTTCTTACAGTTGCATGCATTTTTTTTTTATGGCAAGTCTTATTTCAGAAAGAATACATGGCAATTTACAGGAAAACACAAAATAAAACAAAACAAACAAGAAAATATAAATATAGAATCAACAGGACAAACAAGTCATGTACACAGAGTGCCTTCAAGAACAAGGCTAAAGTAATATGCACTATAACAATCTTCTTCCTACTTAGGAGGAACCAGAGCGATAATAGCCATTTCCTAAAGCCGGTTGTTCTATTTTCCAGACAGATATAATTGCAGGTGCTTTCCTTTATTCAATAGTTGTAGAGCCTGCTACACAGTAGGTGCTCAATAAATGGCTATTAAGCTGCGAAACATTTATTGAACGCCTACTCTGCATGCTGTGGTCTGCAAAGCTGTTATAGCACATACCCCACAACAAATACACTTATATCTGTATCCTAGCCTCTGCTGAAGCAAAGAAATAGCTCGACTCCTAGGATAAAGGGAAAGGCAACCACAGAAGCTCCAGATAGGCTTGGGATCTGCTGGTTACACAGTGTAGGCCTTATTCAAATGACATAGTGTGTTCCCCTTGACTTAGCCCTTTCACTTCTATGAAGCACATTCAAGCTAAAGGCAGTTTACAATGGGCTCGAGCCTCTTCTAGACCTATTGACAGCAGAAAGGTAGAGATAAAGACTGGAGAAGTCCCCTGAAAGACAGATATCTGTCTTTTGGAAGGAGGGATGCTACCAGTTCCTGGGGAGGCTGTGCTATGGAGACATATGATAATATTGCAGGAAGTCAACATAGTCCTTGGAACCCACAGTCTTCTGATGAAACTAAGAGGGGTAAATTATTTCTTGAAAAGAGGATATTTCAATTTTGTTTATGGTGACCACTGGAATGGGAGGGAGAGGCCACAGAGCCCCAAGAGGGATTTTCATAAGGACTCCATAGCAGTGCAGTAGAAAGATCAGTATAGACTGTTTCACAGCTAGCCTCCTGTCTGAGCCCACACCCCATCCGCATGCTGGCTGGGGTCTACTAACCTATGAAATCCTATAAAGAATATCTAATTCCTTCTATTGTAGCATTATGGTATGGATGGAAAAGTATCCTGGCAGTCGGGAGCCAAGGAATACCACAAAGTCACACTGCACAACGAACCTCACACGAGATTTATTGGGAAGGAAAAGACGGTGGCTGCCTCTGCTTGGGCAAGAAACAGTAGGGAACTGAACAGAAGGCAGGACATATACAGAGTTTCTTGGGGATGGGGGTGGAACTTTTCAGAGTAAAACTTTCTAGGGTGCAGATTGGTGGAACTTCAAGTCCAGAGATTGGGCTTTTCACTCTGTAGGGTGGGGGCAGGGTCCAGCAGTTAGAGTATTCTGTGGGTGGAGCCTGACAGTGGGAGGGCCACTTACATCTGCATGCAGCAAGGCTATTGGTAGTGGAGGGGAGCAACACCACTTCAACTGACTCATGTCTGTCTTCTCCATCTTGAGGATTTTCAACTTTTCCTTGAGGATTTTCAACTGACCCAATCTGGGTATTCCCAACCTTATTGCTGTACTGACTATTTGACAACACAGTAGAGATCTACTCAATATCCCCTCTCTTCTTTCTCCATTATATTGACTCATTTCTGCAGACTTACAGAAGAAAACTGAGCAGTGCTGGCTCATGGGCCTCCAACTTCCCACTAATGGGTCCCATACATCCATGAGCACTGTCTTGAGACTCATTCATCGGGTGTTGCTGCTACATTGGCCTTATGGGCTCCCTTACCATCTGCTCTACAGAGATGTTCTCAGGTTGATGACCTGTGCAATCACCTTGAACCTCCCGTCTAAGAAAATCGACATGCATAAACTTCAGAAATGCTGTTGTGTTCTGAATCCTGAAGAGAAACCACACTTTTCTTCATACCTTCAATTTGAGCAACTGAGAAATACCTCCTCCTCTCTTATCATAAATCTCTACTCCAGAGGGCAGAGCAAGGTATAGAGTGTGTGCTTGATGAAGTTCTGGAGAGAACCTAAAGCCTCGCTTACCTTAACTGCTCCTACCCCTTCACCAAGGTTTGCAAGCACAATACTGACTAGATGGGCTGCAATCCCTCCTTCTCAGCCTTCTCCGGTAGAGCCGAGGCTTGTTGATCCTGGGAAGGAAGATCCAATCTAGAAATCTAGGCTAGGACAGATGGTAGGACAAATCTAGACAAGCCAACAGTAACATGGCCCAGCATCGGAACTCAGGAGAGCTGGAAGAGCAAGGCTCAGAACTCTCCTCTTTCTTCCCAAGTTACAGGGTGAAAAACAGATGGTCTCTAACAATTGTCCTGTATCCATCTGGATATTCTTCAAGTGGATAATAAGAGGATGCTGGAATTCTTGCGTTGATGGGACAACTAGTAGCTATCCCTAAGTTGGGTACAGGATGGATTTGTTTACGACAATGTTCCCACCACCTCTTGCTGGTTTTGATAGGCCAAGGCAGAGCCTTCCCTTAGAATGTCCTCAGTGACTGCTATTCTAATTCCTTCACTCAGCAGAATGCCACATCACAGAAATGTGCAATCTGAGGGTCCAAGGCTAGACCTCCCTAGAGACAAGAGCATCTGCCGGTAAACTGGCTACTAGAAAACAACCATTGGATTTACCTGTATCCTTCAGGTCTACCTTCCCTGCTTCAAGCCGGTTCATTCAGACCACAGACACTACTATGGCAGAGGACCAGTGTGGGAAAGCGAGAGAGCAGCACCTAAGAACTTCATCATGCCCAAGAGTCTAGAGCTGAGCGGGCTCAAGGGACCAACTCACACTAGCAAGGGACAAGAAACACAAATGCAGAGTGGACATGCTATATTTGTTTTTGTTGGAGGTATCCACTGAGTTCACCAAGGCTGAAAACTTCCTGAACTTAGCCCCACCCCTATTTCTCCACAATGTTCCTGAGTTCTCCTAATATTAATGAACACAAATCAAAATTAATTAACTCTCAGAAGATGGCCTAGGAACCCAGAAGCCTATGTTTTGATGTGGAGAGAGTGGGGAATACAGGAAATGAGAAGTTGTCCTCCAGTCACAACAAAGCGCCAGCTTTATCTCTCGCCCCAGCAGACAGCAGCTGCTCCTTCAGCCTGGAAATTTGATCCAAGTCCACAGGCCCCATCAGGTCACATGTGACACACATGGAGAAGTTTGCTTCTCTCACTCTATTACTTTGCACTGTCACATGGATGACTCACACTTTGAAGACATACTTTAAAAAGAGATTGCTAGGCTTCCCCAGATCCTACTCATTATTCATTTATCTGACTGACTCTTACAACTCCTATGAGCCTCTGAAAAGTCCTTCTGGGTCCTATCAGATGCCCTTTTCTCCTCCTTCCCACTCCCAATACGCCATTGGACTCTGCACTGGTATCACCTACATACATCATAGTCCCACCCACACCACTGCCTTCCTGGAAAAGGACCATGAACTTCCTCTTTTCACCCCAGTACCCATGCCAGGCCCAGGAGGAGGTGTAGACGAAAACATATTGGTACCCTGGTAGTACTTAGGAAGATGTGAGGAATAAATGCATTATTCTGGCTCTTGTGTCATAAGAAGAGGTTGCCCTTCTATTCCAGCTGCCAAGGCCCCAAGGCTGCTCCAGTTGTCTTAACGACCGTGCCTACCTCTGGGAGAAGAGGTCCCTGTAGGGGCTGCCGTGCTGCAGGGCAATCCCGTAGCCCTTGCTGCTGATGCTGTTGCCGATGACAGTCACCGAGCAGTCGTCATCTGTCAGGGCTGCATACTCCACCACGGCCACGTCCCACAGAAAGGCGTAGTTCCCCTTCTTGGCCTGAAAGACCCAAATCACCATGAAGTCAAGTATGGCTATTTGGTGACAAAAGTTTCAAGCAGTGTGACATCTCAATGGTTGAGTGTGAGGGGCTCCTCTAAGTGGTCCCACTCAGACTGCACAACAAATTCTCCTAGCATTCTCTGACTTGCATATATAACCCCAGTCTATACCATTCATCGTAGTAGATCCAACTACAGTTCATAGAGCAAGTGAAGCGGAAGAGCCCAAGGTGGGTCACAGAGACATCGACCCATGTCTCACACTCTAACACCTGCCCCTGGGGAGTATAAAAAGTAACATTCAGGGAACTAAGATTTTCAGAGCAGAACTGTACAGGGCACATGATAGCACCCCGGGGGTGGGGAAGAATCTCTTCCCTGGAGAATACAAATGCTGGGGGGACTGTGATAACTCTTATCCATTGACTTTTACTAAGAGACTAACTGCTAAGCCCTGCTTAAACATGAACATGAGTATGGGTTCAGTGCCCCTGGGTGGGCATGAGGGAATAGCAAGCAAAAGAACATGTTAGAGTTTGCTGTGCATGGTAAGAACCCATTAAGGACAGGTTACAGTAACACGCAATGCTTCCGCCCTTGCCTTTAACTGCATTTACATGAGGAGAAGCATATGCACAAATATATGCGTTCATACACAATGCAAACACATACATGCCTTTCATGTTTTTGTTGGCAGGGGAGGAGGGCAGTTGAAACAGGATCTTGCTAGTTGCCTAGGCTGGCTTTAAATTTGATTCTCCTGCTGTCGATTCCAGAGTGCTGGTATTATAGGCATGGAAAACTGTGCCCATCATGCCCACATACATGTGTGCTCGTGTGTGTGTGTGTGCGTGTGTGTGTGTGTGTGTGTGTGTGTGTTTCATACACAGGAGGTTTTTAGCATCAGTACTTCCATACAGTGTGGCAGTTTTGCAGATTCTTCCATTGGGGAATCTATCTGTGTTCCCAGCTGAAGTCCTGCCCCCCAAACCCTTCCTCAGCAAACATTTCTATCTTGAGCCATGGTTCTAACTTTGACTAGAATTTGGGCACTCAGGAAGAATGTGAACAGCTTTTCTTCTTCAAAGGAGACATTGTCACTTGGTTTTCTTAAAATACTACATAACATTTCCAAGGTATCAAAGTGCCTGGTTTCCATTCTCTGTTGAGCACACAGATGCTTCTCACCCTGTTGTCCCCCCAACTATGGCTCACACTGGATGCTGTAGAGCATAGGTAGAGGACTGGTAATAGGGCTGAAGCACCACAAACAAATCTAACCCAAGCTGGCAAGCCATAGGCTTCTTGGCACTGCCAAGGGCATTGTTCCAGTTCCTGCTTTTGTTGGCTTTTCATTTCCCCTAAGATTCTCCAAGAAGTATATGGATGCTCAGGCAAAAATCAGGCTTTTACTTCTTTGGATTTTTCTTTTTCTTTTGGGAGGGCGAGATTAGGTATTGAGAAAGGATCTTATTATATAGCTCAGGTTGGTCTTGAACCCATGATTATCCTGCCTCAACCTCCACAGTAGTGGGATTACAAGCATATAACAGCACATCCAGTGAGATTTTTTCCTTTTTCAAGACCCTAAATGCCCATAACTCAAGATGTCTTATTTCCCCATCAGATTTTTTTCCATCATAAATATTTGCAGGTAGTATGTGACCGACCTCCTGTATCAGGAACTGGCTTCTTGCAGCCTTTCACAAAACCTTGTAAGACATGACACACACCTATACTACCTATTGCCTTTCACCTGGGGAAGCAATTCAAATATTACACCAAAGCCTCATTTCTTGGCCAATCCAATCCCAGAACTCTTAAAAGACTTTGACCCAGGCTGCAAAATTACACACATCTGTCTCCCTCTACATAGGAAGATAACAGTCATTGCAATTTTTTTCCTGCTGGCAAACAAGTTTTTCCACGAAAAGATATAAATTTTCAACTTCTTAGTACCAAGCTTATCCACAAAATGTTGACTTATGACCTAATATTTGGCTTCAGTCAGACTCGGGAGCATTTCACAACCATGCTCGCAATTCAACATGACAATCAGACACGGCTATTTGTACGATTTCAAAAGGGCATGTCATGTTGAAGGAAGAATTAAGATCAGCTTCCTTTCCACCTCTCAAGTGATGTTTTGAAAAGAAAAAAAAGAAAAATAAGCTGGCTCAGGCCAACTGGAAACTGACTCTAGAAAAGGCCCTGTGGGCATTCAGAGGGGGCATCTGGAGTCCTTCAAGCCTCAAGTCCATGAGCATGCAGTGTGTAGACTCACAGACAGGCAAGCACAGCCACATGGGGGAAGCCTGCATTTACAGTCATAATGTGGACTAAGCTTGGTAGGACACAGCATCTGAAAAACATGCTGGCAATGCCCCTGCCTCCACTCCATGTTCCACACTAAGGCTTTTCTCCACAAGTAAGAAGTTCCCTTCTTGAGCAGATGAGTGATCCCAGAGACTCAATGGCCCCATTTGTAAACATTGACTAAATTAACCAGGGTCTTTCCTGATTGCTTGAGGAAGCATGTAGCTAGATCCCTAATCTATATGACAGCGCCATAGCATGGGGACTAGTAAAAGGTAATAGGACACGTGTTGTAACAGGACCCAACTGCAAAAGGGCAGACCAGATTCTGGATCTCTCTGTACAACACATTACCTAAAAAAAAAAAATCCCATTTTGTTCCTCAGTACCCCCAGAACTCTATGGCCCACTCTCTCAGCCTTATGCTAAGTAAAATGTAGTACCAACATTTCCCCTTAGGATAATTTTTTGGACCTTGCAGATATCTCTATAATCTTCCTGGTGTATCATCAAGACACAAGCCATCTTCAATGTGACTGTGCAATGTGGACATTTCAGAAGTAACTGAAAGAAGGCACAATGGATCAACCAGTGAAATGTGCTGCGGGATGGTCTGTATGTCAAATGTGTTGCTGATTGGTCAATAAATAAATCACTGATTGGCCAGTGGCCAGGCAGGAAGTATAGGCGGGACTAACAGAGAGGAGAACTGAGAGAACAGGAAGGTGAGGGGAGTCACTGCCAGCCACCACCATGACAAGCAGCATGTGAAGACGCCGGTAAGCCATGAGCCACATGGCAAGGTATAGATTTATGGAAATGGATTAATTTAAGCTATAAGAACAGTTAGCAAGAAGCCTGCCATGGCCATACAGTTTGTAACCAATATAAGTCTCTGTGTTTATTTGGTTGGGTCTGAGCAGCTGTGGGACTGGCGGGTGACAGAGATTTGTCCTGACTGTGGGCAAGGCAGGAAAACTCTAGCTACAGAAATGTTTGTTGTAAAAATATGAGGACCTGAGTTTAGATCCCCAGCACTCATGTAAAATGCTGGGTACAACGCCATGCACCTGTAATCCCAGTGCTAGGGAAATAGATACCAGAGGTTCCACATGCCTTACTGGCCAGCCTGTCTAGCCCCGTTGGTGAGCTCCAGGTCTCAGCAAACAAGAGTCTCTTAAAAAATAAGATGGAGAGTAATTAAAAAAGATGCCTGGTAATAAACTCTTCCTGCCACACACACATATACATATGCATGTATATATGTCAAGACATTCATACAAATGCCTTTTATTTGTATGATTCATGCAAATCACAGCTCTGTAACCTGCATGCAAACCCCATTCTTGATCTTTTGTAGAATGATTTCCACCTTTCACTTAAAAAAACCAGGATGTAGTTACTGTAGGTCAGAATAAATTTTCTATACACATTCCAATAATCATGAATCTACTTCCTTATTTGATGTTGCTTGTACACAAGGTTGGCTTGATCATATGGGGGATACCTAATATTTCAAGTTTCTGAACCCCAGAAGATCCAAGACTCTTCTCCTTTTCCTGCCCCCTCCCCCACTCCCACCCCCACCCCCTGTGATAACCGTTTTTCTTTTTTTGAGTGTTTGGTTTGAATGTAAAATGTCCCCCTGGGCACGTGCTTTAGACATCCATTTCCTACCTAGTGGTGCTGTTGGAAGGTGGGATCCTGATGGGTGCAAAAGTTACCAGCAGGAAGCCTTTACCCGGGCCCTGGTGTCTGCCTTGTCTTCCTTGTGGCCTACTATGATGTGAATGGCCACCACCACATGCCTCTATCAATGGGCTGAGGCACTCTGTCATTCTTTCCCAGCTCACTGACCCAAAATCTCCAAAACTGAGAGCTAAAATAGCATCCCTCCTTTAAGTTGCTTGTATCAGATACTATGGTCACAGCAGCGTGGAAGTAACTCATACACCAAGCCAGTGCTTCTTTCCACTCTGCTCTGATTCAGCTCTCCCCCCGCCCCTGCCCATTCCCCGGCCTCAGTATCTTGTCCAGTCTCTGGTTTCTTTGGGACAGTGTGCCTACACTCTTCCTCCATTCTCCATGCCTGAAGCTCAATTTCAGAAAGCTCTCACACTAGGATACAGCGCCAATTACTTATTTACAGTGACTTCTTTCAACAAGAGATGGTTTTAGACTCTTGAGAAGACTGAATGGAAGTAGGAATTTAGCCTGTTTTCAACTGTGCAACATTCACATAGAAGACGAACCAAGCCACCTCCCTGCAGCATCTCGGAGTCCCTACCCTAAACGTCCCAACAGATCTTTGAACTCATTATTTTCACCACTGCCTGTTTTTACTTCCTTCTGCCTGGGTCTCTCAGTATGGTCCTTTTCCTAGTTCCTAGGAGGCTGTGGAAGTTAGGGAAGGCAGTGTCTGAGAGCAACGAGAGACAGGCTTTTAAGTGGCTTAGAAATAGAGTGTTGACAGTATTTCATAATGCCTTAAAGATTAAAGTGATACTACAGCCTTTTGTTCTACTATTAAAACAAAAGCAATCCAAAAACTTATTTCACCCTTTCTCTAGGTTGAATCACCTTTATCTGGTAGTCCATCTATAATATCAAATGTACTCTGATTTTCTAATCACTGAGTTACACGTAACATTCAGGTACTGAAAAGCTGGGGGGCAGACAAGGTGGTCAGTGCACTCTGATGTTCTTCTAGCCCTTGTCTCTATGTAAAACTTAGACAGGCATACACAGCCAGCTCTCCAGTTTCTCATGACCCTGGAAAGCACCTTAGGATTAGCTCTGGGGTCCTGGGACACAAGTCCAATCTTTTTAAAAATGCTATAGAAGGGATTTGTAGATTATTTTTAAAAAGGAGAGGTGGCAAAGCTAATATTACCTTGAAATATAATGTGACTGCCTCTACAGTATGACTTTTAATTAATAGTGACCAATATCAGTGAAATTATTGCAAAATTGGATTATCTTTCATGGTTACTAGCACCAGAAAATGATAGCACTTTGGAAAGTAATGCAGCATCATATAATGTGGACATTTAAAGTTATTATATCTTTAATCCTGGCAAATTGGAATTTAATGTAAAAAGTAACTCAATATTCAGAACTGACACTAAAACTAACATGTGAATATTTTAACTATTCAATGTCAGGGAAATAATTTAATAAATGATGGTTCATGAATACGAGATCAATGCAACACACACTAACTTCAAAGACTAAAAAAAAAACTATATGCACAACCCTGAAAATCTTGGGAATATTTTTCTCAAATCTTAGCCTGCTTCTAAATATTTTGCTTGATATTTTTTCTTCTCCTTCCCAATATACAAAATTGATTCACTAATTAATTAATTAATTAATTAGGACAAAATAACAATAAATGACACAAGCATGAAAAATACATATGTGAGAATGTTAGGGAGAGGAAGCAAAATATCTCTGGAAATCAATAAGGTCAATAAAGTCAAGGACATGTGGGACTCCATTATCAGAATACAAAACAATGGCAAGTGACAGACTCACTAGTTTTATCTCCTGTGAACTATCTTAGGAAATAGAACCCAGCTCCCTCTCTGAGGTCCACTCCCTTCTCAAATTGCCGGAAAGTCCAAAGGCTAAAACTGGGAATAGAGACAAGAGGTTGCCTGGCCCGGCCCTTTACAGATACTTCCTAACATTTCTCATAACATGATCAGCCTACATTGTTGAGGAAGATCAGGCATCATAGACACAGCCACAAGTGAGCTGCAGCATGGTGACTAGCTTGCTGGCCCCTGTTCCACACTGGGAATAACATGAGATCGCATTGCCATGTATTGCTCCATTGCTTCCATCCTTCCTGGAGCTCACTCAGAGGGCAAACTTTGGAGCCAGCCATCAGCCTTTGAGATAAGAATCTCATTGTGTTCTTCTATTCCATCCTAAATGCTTAGAGAAGGGAAGAGAGCAACCTCGATGCTCTCCCAAACAAGCCAGAATGCTGGTACTACCAACATCATTTACAAATGACATTGGAATGAGGTGTTAAAGGATGGGCATCTGTAGTACCAGGTACAAGTCACTAGGTACCAGGACTTAGAAATCGAATATCTTTCAGCCATAGAATTATTCTCAAGAGCAGAGTCTCATTCTCTTTTTATAGATGAAATGACCAGGTCTTTGGAAAAGAAAGTGTTTTATCCCTAACTAATAAAACATGGAGCCAGGCCAACATGGGTTCCAGCTATCTCCAAAGACACCTGTTCCTTTTCTGCTCTGCTTGAGCTCACGAAAGGAAAACTGTGGAAAAAATTCCCCAGGTCTATGCCCTTGGACCATTTCCCTGGGGGAAGGATGCTGATTACAGTCCACATGTGGATGACTATGCATGTTTTTCTTCAGCTTTGCAGACAAAGATGCTTCATGGAACTTATGCCATTCCAGAGGAAGGAAGGACACTGGTAAGTGCCATTCCCAGGGATTCTCTGGACAGTTGATGCATCTCCATTTGCATTAGCAATCCACAGAACATGACCCCTGTCTTTCCTGGCATCTCTCTTTAGGCAGAGTTTGGTCTTTTGAGTATCTAAAGATTTAGCTCTTAACAGTCATATTCATACAATGGAAACACACTGCAAAGCACAGCCTGAACCCTAGCTGCCGCTATACCTACATTACACACTGTGCCAAATCACAAGAGGAACCAGGAAAACCCAAAGACCGTCTGCAGAGAAAAGGACAATTTTACAGCTCGCTGATAGGAGTGTGGGCTGGCATGATATTTCTGGAATGGTGATTTGGTGAGAAGAATTGTATGCTTTTCAAATCTGCATATGCAGCAGTCACTCCTTTGGGATTTATTCTATAGAATTACTTGGATGCTGAATGGATGTTTGTACAAAAAAAAATCAAAGCAACATGTTAAATGAATGAGAAACTAGAAGCTAAACACCCAATGTTTGAAAATCAGGTAGGTAAGTGGTAGCATTAAATGATGAAATATTATCTTTCTTTTAATATACTGCTTTTAAAGAGCACTGATTGCTGAGAGAGTGTACAGGGCAAAAAAATAAAAAATAAATATAAAAGATGGAGCCCTAGGTAACGAATTAGCCTGAGCTTCAAAATCTCAATGTGTGGATTTGAATCCCAGGTGCATTGCTTGCCAGCTGTGTGAGTACAGATAAAGTTGATTAACACCCCTGGGCCTTGGTTCCACTGGATAGAAAATGGACAGAGCTCTGATGAGAATTAAATACTTCAATATACATGATATGCTTAGGGCTTTGCTAAATAAGTTACAACTAATATTAGAACACTTAGTGAAAAACAGGTTGTTACAATGGATGACATCTCTTTTTAGCGATTATATCAAAGGTTCATATTTATGAAGTCAAATCAAGTACCAAATCCTAACAATGGCCATCCTTGGGTCATGCCATTATAGGAGAATATTTAACATTTTTTTCCTGTTGTCCATGTGTCTGCAGTGCCACGAGCCTTTCTTTTGTGATTGCAGATGTCTAAGAGGGTAATTTTTAGAAATTCAGTCTTATATCTTGAGCTCTAGGCAGTGAAAAGAGCGGAGTGGGAAAGGAGGGCCCTCCTGTTGCTTCCAGCTCTGAAGTGAAACTACATTCTCCAGCTGATTGCTTTTTAAGAGACCCGCCATCATGTTACAGTCCAGAGTGCAGAATACTGTGCCTGGAACAGAGTAAGGGATCAACGCCTGCTCTGCTTCCTTTTCCTTCCATTAATTCCTAGCAGGAGTCAGGACACAAATCTGTCAGCTGGGATTGAAAAAACCTTTGTTCCTACTCTCAACCTATCAAATATCTACCACCCTCACCAATTCAGCAACACACATTCTGTGATTGTGTGTATGTGTGTGTGTGTGTGTGTGTCTAGAACATGTGTGCACATGTGTGATAATGTGTGAGAATTGTGTGTATACATGTTTTAGTGAGGGGGAATGTATGACAGTGTATATGGGAATGTATATATTACATGTATATGGGAATGTATGTATGGGTATGTGTACATGTAAGAATATGTGTCAGAATGTGTATCTATGTGAGTGCATTGTGAGAATTTCTTAAGTGTATAAATGTGGGGAAAAGGTGACTATGTATGTTTTCATGTGTGTGGAAATGCCTGTGTATATGAATGTGTATGGGTACTGTTGGTAAACTGAACCAGCCACATTCCAGAGCCAGATGCTCCCCCACCCCACCTTCAGTGACTCAGTGCCAACAGCCACGTCATCACCAGCCACCAAATGCAACACATTTCCACTATTGCCATAAGTCTGGTACCTTTTATAAAGCCTGTGACATCATGTCCCCCACCCCTTGTCCCCAATCAGAGGCAGCCCTTTGCACTCTCCCTCCCCCAGCAAATCTCTCTGAGCAAGGTCTGTTGCAAGGTGTGACTTTGTGGCATTCCTTGGCCCTCTGATTGCTGAAAAAACCCTAGCAGGTATATGTGTGACTCGTGTGTGGATGTGTATGAGTCACTTGAATGTATAAAGGTGTATAAGTACACATGCAAGTAAGAATTGTGTGGGTGTGCAAATGATGTGTACAGAGATGTAACTGTGCATATGTTTGTATGTGTAAATATGAATTCATGTGTATGAGAAAGAAGAAAAGAAGTGAGATTATGAGCATCAAAACTCCCATGGAGGTAGCAGAGAGGATTTGAGTAGCCAAGCATCTGGAGGGTCACAAGAGGTTCAGGGACATTCTCTTTCTTCTGGAAATAAGGAGCTGCTATGGGATGTTCTGTATGTCAAATGTGTTGCTGTGATTGGTTAATAAATAAAACACTGATTGGCCAGTAGCCAGGCAGGAAGTATAGGCGGGACAAGCAGAGAGAAGAGTATTCTGGGAAGTGGAAGGCTAAGGCAGAGAGATGCTGCCAGCTGCCATGACAATCAAGATGTAAGGTACCGGAAGGCCATGAGCCATGTGACAACTTATAGATTAATAGAAATGGGTTAATTTAAGATAGAAGAACTGGATAACAAGAAGTCTGCCGTGGCCATACAGTTTGTAAGCAATATAAGTCTCTGTGTGTTTACTCAGTTGGGTCTGAGCGGTTGTGGGACTGGTGGGTGAGAGAGATTTGTCCTGACTGTGAGCCAGGCAGGACCAGAAAAACTCCAGCTACAAGGAGCCTTTCTTTCTGGTCTTTCAGAATAAGAAAGAAGTAATCTCAAATGACATGCAAACATATAATGATGGGAGACTGTTCACAAAGCCCAACTACAGAATCAGCAGGTATCTAAGAGCATGCTATCTAAGGAGCACAGGACAAAGACCTTTATCTGACTCAGACCCAGGGCCAGCAGAAGGGAAAGCCCGGAACAGCCTCAGTGGGAGGGAGGGAGGTCACTGCTGGGCTCCACACACTTGCCATAAAAGCTGTTGTCTGGAAGCATCCAGAAGGTCCATTTGGCTTGTCCTGTCTTCATACCACAGTGAACAGGGTGGAGCTGGGCAAAGAGGCCTCATAACCAAAGGGCAGCAAAGCAGGAGATATTCTTGGTGTATGGCCATGAATACAAGCAAGAGGCCACCTTGCAATTGTGTCTTGGTGGTCAGATTGAGCCTGCCCTTCTGTTCTGTGATTGCACAGAACAGAATGAGTGGATCTGTCGCAGCACTACAGCCATGGAAATGAGTGCCTGCTGGTCAGGGGGTAGGATTTCTGCTATGACTGCCCTTCCTGTGCTGGTATCCATGCATCCTGATTAACACCAGCCACATTAAGGAGTACACATGAGTAGCCAAAGAGAGGAGCAGGTGACTGTGCATCTTGATGAAGGACAGTGTTGCCTTTTCTATTAAATGATCTCTTTTGGAGCCTATAATTTTCTTTCTAGGATCTTTGATTCTTCCTTAAAAAACACAGTGTTGGTGTTGGTGAAAGGATTTGGACACCTCTGTCAACACCTTACTTTAGTCCTTCGGCCAGCCATGTGAACTCTCAGAGTTAGTGTTCTCACGTGGAGGGCAAGGACAGCACAGGACAGGACAGTCCCCTCCCATACCTGTT
Organism: Peromyscus eremicus; assembly: GCF_949786415.1. NCBI lineage: Eukaryota > Metazoa > Chordata > Mammalia > Rodentia > Cricetidae > Peromyscus > Peromyscus eremicus. Next base: position 93,966,492 of record NC_081425.1, on the reverse strand, counting down.
ATAGGTAAAATCAACACAAAAAGCGCCTGATGCACTAAAGGAACTGGATTGAATATTAACACAGTGTCCTCATGATTGTGATAATCGTTACCAATATCATAGCATTAAGTTCGGGTCTTGATTAAAACACAATTGTCTTGGGATAAACAACACTTGAAATTGTCCTCCATCATCAGCCTGGTAAATTAGAAAGACTGTTAGACTGGGCTACAGTCTCAACCCAATTACTGACTCATTACCATTTTATGAAATGCTGAAGCCCAAGTGGCCTGTAAGGTCTTCTTCAGCTTCAGCATCCTCCAAGTCCATGTTATAGACAGTGGTTCTCAAAGTATCTTCTGGAGGCCCGCAGTATCAGCACTGATGGAGAACTTAGGAGATTTAACTATACCAATCAACCAATCAATCAACCAATTTGTAGTCTTTCTTTAAGAACACATAGAAAGAGGGGGAACATTGCATCCTTGTACTTGGGGCACTAAGTAGAGAAAGAAAGATCACAGGTTAGAGAGATCAATGGAACTGAAAGAAACTTTAAAGGAAAATCACACCGGGCATCTTATTCCCAGAACAGTCTTTACTTAGTTCTCTCCCATTCATTCTCTTATTACAAGGTTAGGATAAAATCCCATGATACAAACTGTCCATTTTCCATCAAGAAAGTTGAGCTCAGAAAGAATTGTTCCTAAAAGTCAGAGAACCTACTGTTGTCAGAGATTGGATTTCTCCCAGGATTTGCACTGAGGGTGGTCTTCCTGTCGTCACTGTCAAAAATTTGAACACTAGGAGCCTCAGAGAGCCGCATGGAATCGCTTCAGTTAGTTGGCTGTGTGCTGTTTGCTTTACTCCCACTGTTAGATTCTGACCAAGATTCTATTAGGAATCCCTGTTCCCCAAACTTGATTTTAGGGTGGATTCCCTTTTATTTCTCTTGAGGCAGTTTTTTCATAAACCAGGAAAAGGTTCATCACATTTCCAAGAGAAGATGCAAGACTGGTACAAAGGTAAAAGAAACCCCTTAACATAGAAGAACCTATGGCTCGTTTCCTAAAATCTAAACTTGTACACTGTCAGCGAAGCTGGGGGTGGGGCCTAAGCAAGTTTCTCAGCAGGGCAGGAGAACACATTGATTTCCAATGATCTGTCAACATTTTAAACTGTCCAAACTCCATGATGAATAATGATCTAATCTGAGATATTCTGTGGGAAAAATTAAGAGTGATTTAAAAATAAGATTAAATGGGTTTTCCTAGATGTAAAATAGCTTATAAAAATAATATAATTTTTAGATGAGTGTGAACACAATTACCCCCACGTTAGTGAACACGACTGCTCCCAGAAAAAAACAAAAACAAAAATCAGGTTATCAAATGAAAATGTGTGCCACCTCACCCGCTACCAACACACAGGCCCTTCTCATACTACATCCAACCTCTCCATCCTTCAGGTCAGGGACATCCTTCTCCAGGGCTGAGCCCAGTGAGTCCGCCTGATCCAATCATCCTCCACGCATCATCTCCAACACATTGGATCCAGCTTGGATCCCACATCCAATGTCCAGGTCTAGTCTGGTCACACCTGACCTGCCTGCATTGCAACAAATCTCCAAACTTCCACCAGGACCCACTCTGTCTATTCTCCAACCCACAAGACATTCTCATGCCACAACCAACTTTCCACCCAACCAGATCTACCCTATACTCCAGGCTTGGACCAGAAGGCACATCCTATATACCAACCTAGTTCCCTTTGTCCATCTGAATTCATTCCTCCCAAGCCGTTTCCAATCTCTAAGCCCAGTCCTCCCCTATATGCTCTCTATACAAACTGCTGATCTCTCAATAGAAAATTGAAAGCCAGAAGCCTGGAGCAATGTACTTCAAGCCCTAAAAGATCATGATAGTTAGCCCAGACTAATATACACAGAAAAAGTATAATTGAGAAAGAAAAAAATCTTTCACAATATAAAAAAACCTTAAAAATATTTATATCCAGCCAACAAAACCTAAAGAAAATACAGGAAGCGGTATTTCTGCTGAGGTGAGGAAGGAGCACGGTCAAGAGACTATGGAAAGAAATACAAAGCCATAAGTATTAAAACACAAAGTACCACTGAGAACACATACAACGGGACCAAAAATCAGTAACACAATGATGCCACTAACACATGCATTTCTATAATAACTTTAAACACCACACTTTAAGTATCAATGGTCTCAGTTCTCCAATCAAAAGATACAAGTGGTCTGACTGAATAGATCAAGAAACAAAATCCATCTAGCTGTTGTCTACAAGAAACATACCCTAGCTTTAAAAACAGAAAACCACCTTAGAGTAAAAGGATGGATGAAAATATGTCAATGAAATGGGACCAGGAAGCAAGTAGGTGTCACTGTCCCGCTATCTGATAAGAGAATTTTATCCCTCTGATTAAAAAATGGACTTCAACTAAAATTAATCAGAAAAGATTTAGAGAGACACTTCATTCTAATAAAGGGAATAGACATCACTATCTATCCTAAGCAGCATGCATCAAACTCTATTGCCCCCAATCATAAAAAAGAAGTACTGGATTTAAAAGTACAGATTAACACCAGCCCATTAACAGCAAGCAATGCCACTCCCCTATTCTCTCCAACAGACAGGTCCATCTGGACAAAAAATAAAGAGAAGAACATCAGGATTAATTGACATCCAATATCAAATGTACTTAACAGATATCTATAGACTATTTCCACCCAACTACCAGAGAATACATACTCTCCTCAGCAGCAAATGGAAGCTTTTCTAGAATAGACCACATACTGGGACACAAGGCAAATTTTACAAATAAAAAGAGATTGAAATAACTACTTGTATTTTATTCTATCTGACCACATTGCAATAAAACTCACAATTGACAGCAGAAAAGTCTCTAGTAAGTACATAAACTCAGAGAGTTAACAACTTACTACTGAATGATGACTGTGTCAAAGAATAAATCAAGAAAGAAATAAAAAGTTTTCTAAATCAAAATGAAAACACAACACAAGACCTATGGGAGCACTGAAAGCAGGCTTATGAAGGAAATGCATAGCTCTAAATGTCTATAGTTAAAAAATCAGAAAAAGCACAAATAAATGACCAAATGATGCAATTAAAAATTTTGGAAAAGCAAGAACAAACCAAATCCAAACACACTCAATGGCAATAAATAATAAAATTCAAAACAAAAAGAAAAATCAATGAAATAGCAACGAAGAAAATTCAAAGATTCAACAAATGTCAGAGCTGAGTCTGAGAAGGTAAACAAGATTGACAGATCTTTGGCCCAACTACCGAAAAGGAAGAGATGACCCATGTTTAAAAGATCAGAAATGAGTACAGAAACACTTCATTCTAATCAAGAGAACAGTTAAACAAGAAGACATCACTACCCTAAACATACATATGCCAACCTCTTAGTGCACCCAATTTTATTTAAAAATGTACTACTGTATTTAAAAGCACAGATTAACATAAGCCCATCAATAGTTAATAGTAATGACACACACCAAAGAAATCCATAACATAGTGAGGGAATATCTTAAAAACCTGTACTCCATTAAGTGGAAAAACCTAAAAGAAACAAATGAAATTCTAGATTCAGCCAAACCACCAAAATTAAACCAAGAAGTCCACAACCTAAAGACACCCATAACAAACGAGGGTGAGATAGGTACAAAAAGCTGTCCATCCTGAAAACAAGTCACAGTCTGGTAGATTTTGACCAGAAAAGTTCTAGAAACAATAAGCAAATTCAGCAATGTGTCAGGATACAGAGTCAACTTGCATAAATCAATAGCTTTTCTACACACTAACAACAAATATCCAGAGAATGGGATCATTGACATATTCCCATTAACAACAGTCTCAAGGAAAATAAAATATCTAGGAATAAATCTAACCAACAAATTGGAGGACCTCTACAACAAACTTTTTAAACCACTGAAGAAAGAGATAAAGATACTAGGAAATGGAAAGATATCCCATGCTCATAGATTAATAGAATTAATATTGTGGAAGTGATTTTACCAAAAGCTACTAACAGGTCCAAATCAATCCCAATCAAAATCCCCATTATATTTTTCATAGAAACAGAAAAAAAAAACCTATACTAACATTCAGATGGAACTACAAAAGACCCAGATAGCCAAAACAATCCTGGGCAAAGAGAACAAAGTTGGAAATATTAACAGTCCAGGTCTTAAGAGGATATATTACAGAGTCATAGTAATACAAACAACATGATATTGGCACAAAACCAGACTCAAACATGAGGACACATAATGTCAGAATTTTATGTCTGACAAAAATGCCAAAAACCATAAGCTAAAAAAAAAAAGCATCTTCAACCAATGATGCTGGGAAAACTGTATGTCGACAGAATGAAATTAGATCTATAACTAACATTTTGCACACACACACACACACACACACACACACACACACACACACATACACAAAACCAAACAAACAAACAAAAAAACCAACATCCAAATGGACCAAGGGTCTAAACCTGAAACCTGGAAGATTGAAACCGCCAGAAGAAAACATAAGCAGTTCCCTACATGATACAGGTGTAGAATGGGACTTTCTATCTGCCCAAGAATTACAGCCAACAACTGACAAGTGGGTCTTCATAAAACTAAAAAGCTTCTGCACAGCTAAAGAAACAATCAGTGAGGCAAAGAGGAAGCCCACAGAATGGAAGAGTTATAAACTCCTTACCAGTTATACATCTGACAGAGGATTGAGATCCAGAATATACAAACAATTTAAAAACACAAATAAAAATAAATAAAAAACTAGGATGAGACCTGAACAGAAAGTTCTCAAAAGAAGAAAAAAATGGCTAAGAAATAGCTTATAAAAAATGTTCAGCATCCCTAGCAATTACAGAAATGCAAATCAAAACAACTTTGAGATTTTATCTTACCCCAGTCAGAACGGCAAAGATCAACCAAACAACCAACAGTAAATGCTAGAGGGGAAAAGAGAATTTTGATTCACTGTTGGTGGAATTGCAAACTGTTGCAGCCACCATGGAAATCAGCATGAGGAATTCTCAAAAAGCTAAAAAAATATCTACCATATGACCCAGTTATACCACCCCTTAACATCTGCCTAACGGACTCGTCCTCCCACTCCACAGCTGCTTGCTCGGCCATGTTCATTGCTGCTCTACTAACAAGAACTAGGAAAAGGAAACAATCTAAGTGTCTTTCTGCTGACAAATGGATAAGGAAAATGTGGTGTATCTATACACTATATAGAATGCTATTCAGCTATAAAGAAAATAAAAATCATATTGAGTGTGGTAACCCCGACCCAAAAAGCCCAATGGGGCATGTTTTCTCTTATTGGAGGCTCCTAGCTTCAAATCTTCAGATGTGAGGACATATCATGGAGAATCTGCAGAAACTAGGAAAGTAAATTATGACCACTGCTGTGGGGGTATGTGGGGAGCAATAGAGAGGGGGTAGCAGGGTATCAAGTGGTCTGCTTGGGAAATGGGAAAAATGGAGGTGGGGGGAACTCTAATTAGAAAAGTAAGAGGAAGATAAATACGGAAGGAGAGAAGAGAGTAAAATCACATAAGGATGTCTGAAAAAGTCATAAGCAATAATACTATTAACTATTTACCTAAAATAAACACATAATTCACATAAATCCATGTATAAATGTGCACATGTACATTAAATGATATTTTCTCATGTGGGCTGAGAAGAACCAATGACTATCTAACAAAACCCTAACACCAGGCATGAGAAGCCCTCTTCTGAGTTATTGGTCAGAACTGACCAAAAGACTCCACATTACAAGCTATGGCAAAGGCCTTTGGTTGCCCTCCAGAAATAAAGGGAAGTCCCTACTGCTGAAGATATGATGAACCTCCAACAAAATTAACTTAAAAGAGAGCAAAGAGGAATATATGAGAGGGAGGAAAGGGAAGAAGAAAATGATAATAATTATATTATGATATCAAAAATAAAAGAACAATTTAAAAAATGAATTGTATACATGCTTATAATTTTCAAAGAATAAATATAAAGAAATTCAAAGTAAACACTATTATTTTGCAGAAATGAAATGGCTCTAGAGGAAAAGGGAGGTGCGTGGGGGCAGATAGGAGGAGTGGAGGGAAGGGAAACTGTGGTCAGGATGTAATGTATGAGAGAATTAAAAAATAACAATACATAAACACAGAAAACGTAGATGGTAAACTCACATGCAAATACCTCATAAAGTAGTGTGATGGAACTGTAAAGATACTCCATGTTTCATGCACATATACATATATGTATAATTCACACATGAGAGGAGAGAGAAATTCCTGGCCAATGCATATCATGCCCATTTGACTAGCATGGCATCTAGCATACAGTTGGTGTCAGATGGACCTGAGAAGCTTAGGGTCTTGATAGAGTGGTCTGGCCATATCCCATCTGCCCCTCCAGAAGCATCCTTCACTCTGCTTTATACTTAAGTCTTTCCCAGAGTTCGACCTACAAAGACAGCACCAAAGGACATGCTAAACTTCTAAGAACCATTCTCAAAAATTCAAGAATAAATTAAATATTAATGCAACAATCATAATATACTACCATTTCATTTTCAAACATATTTACTCAAAAATGAGAGGCCATGAGAATCACCTGATAAAACAGAGATTGCTCTCCACCCTGCCTCACTCCCAATCTCTGATGCGTCAGACATGGCTCAGAGCCCAAGAAGTGACATTTTAACAAGTTCTCACATGCCCTCCACACCACCTATAATCTCCATAATAATTCTAGGAAGACAAATTATTCATTTTTTGTCCAAGAGTTCATTAACCTGCCCAAGATCTAATAACCTGCAAAAGATAGATGCAAATCCCAAACCTCACTGTTATTGACTCAATTATCATAGTCTCTCCATTAAATCACGCTACTTGTGTAACTGAGCATTTGACTTCATTGAGGTACATTTCAAATGAGACCTGAGAACAACACCCTGAGGCCAGAGTAGTTTGTCCACCAGAAGAAACCACCTCTTAATGTTTCTCCAGCCACACAGGGTTTCAGGAACTGGCAACTCAGATGATGCTGTAAGGAGAGAAGCAACAAAACTCTGTGTGCTCCCAGTTGATTTTACAAAGTCCAATCAGTGGCTGGGGTGACCATACCTGGGGTTTAGGTTCAAGAGCCTTATCCTCTAACCCACTTGCAGCTAACAATTCCTTTATGGCCTTTGCTAAAATGTCAGCCTTGATTGACATAGCTTGCACTCTACCCTTTAAGCACACTGAAGAGCTGTAAAATAGGTCACAATTGACTATAAAGATTCAAAGAGACTTCCATTCTGAACAGTGGAACAAGGTCCACACTCTACCCAGAAGGACCAGAGCTTTGCCAAGAGGAGGAAAGCTGGAAATTTACCAGAGTTGACTGTTTATCTGGCTAGGATGCATGGTTAAAGCCTGTACCATCCTGATGGAGGCCCTGTATGCACCAGGGATGTGGCATCTGTACACTGCCTAGAAAGTTCTTTTCATTATTTCCCCATGTAACTGAGATATGGAACCTGGACATCATGGAGTAGGTCCAAGTCCTTAGCCTTGTAAGGATTCTACAGTTGTGAGACATATGCACTTATTCTGTTACAAGAAAATCTGCTATTCCTGCTACCTCTCCTAATTTGAGTATCTCTCACTATCCTTCATATGTGTTCACTCTCTGTTTTTCTGTCTCTCTCTTCTCTCTCTCTCCACTCACTCCCTCCCCCACTCTCCAATTTTAAAATATAGGGCCCACAGCAAATCTTAATACCACTATGATATTGGAGAGTAAAGAATTCTCAACTCTTTAATAAACTTACCCATTGTATAGGCAGAATTGCTGTTTCTTCTGAGATATATTAGTGTTGATGGTGATATTAATAAAATACAGGGTGGTGGAAAGAGTGCAATAATTTTATTGATAAATGAGACTCTACTGAGTTTGGCATTCTGGATTTGCAAAATGTGAACAAGGCAAATCCCCCCCCAGCACCCCCAGGAAGATTAAGTGTCTCAGCCCAGAGACACTCACACCTATCTTCTTTGGAAGGATTATTGTCCTCTCTTTCTCTCTTTTTGCTCCTGGACAAACAACATTATGGCAGGAAAATGGAAATAAAAATAAGGTCAGCAAGAATGGCCAACAAGCTCACTGACGCAATAAATCAAAATTGTTTTCATCAGCTACTGCTCCTTGATTTTTATGTAATCAAATAACAAAACGATTCCCTTCAAAATGCAAAAACTTAAGTCATAAAACCCAAAGCAATAATATTCAGTGGAACAAACAGAGTGGACTATTCCCACATTTACAGCCAGCACTGAGGGGAAGTACAGCAGGGTTGGGTACAAAGCAAATTACAGAGCAGAGGAAATCTGTAAAATAAAAATCAGATTTAAGGGGAGTCAACATCCTCCTACCTCCTCTAATGAGGAGTTTGAAAATAATCAGAGTTAGCATGATGGCATGGATATTGGTTTGAGCTTACCCTACCATATTATAAAAATTGCAAAAGAAAGTAATTGAAGAATTCATAACGAGATTTGCTTGGCAATGCTCAAAACCCAAAGCAAAGGAATTTAATAAGGGAGGCTCAGAAAGGGCTTTCCTTGATCTTTGGACTGTATTATCCCAAACCAATCACCATCAAACAGAATTAAGCAGTAAGGGGTCATACAGGGGCCAAAATCAGCCAGCTGTATGTTAAAGAGCTCCAGACAGAGCAAGCTCCACTGGGTCCAGGGCAGAGGACTTCGGCCCTTTCCTGACCATCACAGCCCTCCATGTTATCCTTGTACCCCAGCAACCCTGCTCATTCATGCTTAAGACAGAAACGTTCATAATTGTGCCTACGCACTTCCAGTTCTTATTCACTGAACATTTATTTTGTTTGCTTTTTAAAAGCATGCGTAATTTCCAAAGTTTCTGTACTATTTTTGTTCCACCTTCCCTTAAGTCATTCCTGGGGATAGACAACAGCATAAAAAGGAGCCTCACTGGAGAGAAGCTGAGTCCTGAGGTCCTTGCCAGACAGAGCACTGAGGAGTGGATAATGTCTTGTGAGGCTATGCTCTTGGGTGCACAGTGCAGTAAGAGGCAGGGGCAGGAAGAATGAGTGTTCCCACTAAAGCGTGAGAGACAGCCAGCTGTCAGCCTGGCAGACAAAAAAGAGAAAAAAAAAAAAAAGGGGGCACCACAGTGTACAAGGTTGTTTGGGGAGGGGACCACTTGGGCTCTGGTAACAAGAGTCATGTCAGCAGCAGGCAGAAGCCAAGGCATTGTTCTGAATATGCTTCTAAGAGTCTCAGGATGAGGAGACGGGGCTGGCATAGAAGAACCAAGTTTGAGCACCGGGTAGGCTACTGACTCAGCCTGCCAGGAAGTCCCTTGAGACCCACCCTACTTTCTGTCCATTCTAGGCCTCTCTAATGCTACTCAGAGGATTAATCTCCATGTTGTCCCAACACGGTCTGGAGACCCAAGGAAGGGAAGGAAACAATAATATACAGTTCCAAATCAAACTACACCTTCCTTTGACCTTACATTGATTCTCAGTGTTAGACTGAATGCATCATGTCCCCTTTTACATGTTAATTAATCTCACCACTAGTAAATGAATCAACTAATGAATACATGGGGAAAAAATACCAAATACTTTAAACGGTTTCACTGTAATATGTATCTGGAGAAGGAGCTTTGTGCTGGATCATTCTAATGTAAATTTGGCACACAGTACAAATATCTGGGAAGGACTCTTAATCTCTTAATCAAGACATGCCTACATAGGATAGACTTGCTGGCAAATCTGTAGAGCATTTTCTTGATGGATGATTGATGTGGGAGGGTCCAGTCCATTGTGGGCATTGCCACTTCTGGGCTAAGAAAGGAGGCAGAGAAAGACCTCAGGTAAACAGCACTCTTCCTTGGCCTCTGTATTAGTTCCTGCCTCCAGGTTCCTGCCCTGACTTCCCTCAGTGATGGACTGTTACCTAGAAATATAAGCTGAAATAAACTCTTTGTCTACAAGTTGCTTCTGGTCATGGTGTTTTATACAGCAATAGGCACTCCAACTAAGAGAGGCTTATATGTGTATCCTATGTATCATTTCTCATTATTGGACAACTGTAGAGCTTTAACTATAATCCCCTTAAATTACTTCAAATGCTCCCCAATTTATGCATCACAGTTTATTTAATAAACTAACTTGGTCCAAGGAGATAAAAGATGTAAGAGAAAAATGGTCTTAATAACAGTGTAGTTCCAAGAATAATGAATAAAATAAGGGGAAAAATGCATGACTACATAATACACATATGAACATACACAAAGACAAAAGTCCAGTTTTTTAAAAAGATTATAAGCCAGTGAGATGACTCAAAGGATAAAGGAACTTGGTGCCAAAGCTGATCATCTGAATTTAGTTCCCCAGGACCAACATGGTTGAAGAGAGAACAGATTTCTGCAAGGTGTCCTCTGACCTCCATATGAGCTTTATGGCATATGCACACACACACACACACACACACACACACACACACACACACTCACGCACGCACACACAGACACAGAGAAATAAATAAAATGTAATAAAAAGTAAAAGATTATTTTCCCTAAAAGTAAACCACAAGAATGTAACGGGGAAGAGGATAATGAAGTCCGAATCTTTTAGGGGATGCTCTTGCTCCTGTTTTCAGTGACATGGCCTCACTCTGCAGCCCAGATCGGCCTCGAACTCACAAATTCTGTTGCTTCAACCCTCAGAGTGCTACGATTACAAATGTGAGGGGCCTTACCCATTTTTGAATTTTTAAAAATTCCCTCAAATAAGATTGTATATAATTAACTCAACCTCTGTTTTTGGCAACACTCAGCATTATTTTGCTAAGAAGATATTTTAAACATTCACACCCTTTTCTATACTATGACTTTACTTTTGGAAAACAGACCTACAGAAGTAAATGTAGTAACTGTTGAAAAACATTAGGCATGAAAATGTTCCTTACAACAACATTTACATGTCTGAAAAAATAGAATGTATCCAAATGAGAACCAAGAACAGAATACTTAGTTAAATTCCCTTGTATCTAATTAACAAAAAGTTAGGCACTAAATGATTGAGTTTTACAACAGTAATGATAAAATACATATTAGAACATAATAAATATGTAAACATTTGATAGAAATATACAAAAGATTAAAATAAAAATTCCTGGATTCAGATTTAGAGAGTGGTAAAAAGGGTTAAATTTGGCTTACTCTGCTTATTTTGGTTTACTTTATTATTTGTGTGTGTGATATGTGTGAGTGTGGGCACCATACAGATGAGGGCACATGCACAGAAGACAACTTTCAGAAGCTGTCTCTCCTTCCCCATAGTCTGCAGAGATCTAACTCGGGTATTCAAGTTTGCATGTCAAGTGCTTATATCTGCTGAGCCATTTCATTGGCCTTAGCATTTTTTCTTTTTTTCTTTTTATTTTTTTAGCATTTTCTTAATTGTTAAATATTACATATGAATTATAAGCATATAGCTTATGTATTTTTCCTATCAAAATCACTTATTTTAATAGTGCCATGGATTGGGGATGGTTATGCACATGTGGAGTTGGGATGCACCACACAGTTAAAGCTGGGAAAGGGACTCAGGAACCTTCAGTTGCCAAGGCCTCTGGAACACAGAAGACAGAAGCCCAAGATCAGGAAAAGCAGGGAAAACATCATCACCTTCATCCTCCTACAAGGAAACTGTACATTTAGTGAGATACAAATGGGCATTGTTCACACCGAGTTCAGCAGCCTTTTCTGCCTCTCTGAATTCCATTCTCTTTCTGTTTATATAATTTCCTGCTTGACAGTTTTCTCTTGCAGTCTTATACTCTTCTCTACAAAACAGAAAAGGACAGCGACATGTGGATTGTAAAATATGTGTGCATGATAAAACTGTTATAGGCAGTCTCCAACCTCACTCACTAAGTAAAGGAATCCCTGTTCTGTGCCCCATGGTCTTTTCAAAACTAAATCACAGCCATTGGTTTTTGCCTACTTGAATTCAGTAGGGACACTTGGACATTAAATTTAGTGTGAAACATCATTTTTTCATCTAAAAATTATTGTTTTATTTTTATTTTTAAATTTTAATTGATACATAAAAACAGTATTCACATGAAATTGGTACTATGTCATGCATGATACCTGTACATACTCATAATGTTTAAAAAAGTTAAATATGCTTATCACCTCAAATATTCATCATCTCTTCATGACAAAATTTTCTAAATTCTTTCTTCCTGCTTTTTAAAAACGCATACTACATTATTGTTATCTACTGATACTTCATATTTTGAACTTAATGAAAATTAAAAAACAACATATAAAATTTTTAAAATTGTAGATAGTGCTTAGAGAAAAGCAAGTAGATTTATCGCTTATATTAGGAAAGAAAACAGATATAAAATTAATTATCTATAGACTAACATTAAAAAAAATATATGAGTATAGAGAAAAATCACAATTAAAATAAACAGAAGAAAAAAATTTAAGACAAGCTGAAATCAAAATAGAAGCAATAATGAACATCAATGAAGTAAAATTTAGTCGATTATATTTTTCAGAGCAAATCATATTTAGGACTCAGTATTATAAGGAGATGTATTTTCATCCAATTTTTCTATACATTAAATGCTGTATCTATTAAAATCTCAACAATTTTTTAAAGAAATTGGCAAGATAATTCTAAGATTTAAATAAAAGTGAAGAGTTCAGAGGTGCACAATCAATTTTATATGAGAAGATTAAAAGATTCATGCTCCTAACTTATAGATACTGTAAAACTACACTCATCATTTTTGTATTGGTATCAGAACAGACTGATCAAGAGGGGCTATACAGGATTAGGAAACAGAATAACATGTATGTTGTCTCGGATTATAAATTAAGGGGAGCTCTTTTATGTATTGGGCTAGCCAAGTTGTTTTTGTTTGTTTGTTTGTTTGTTTTTGTTTTTTTAGCAAATGATGCTCACTCAAGTGAACATATTATAGACAATAAGTGAACCTGGACAGCTACTTCATTCCAAGTAAAAACATGTACTTTATATACAACATAATACTAAAAATGAAAACTTGGAGAAGAAACTTCGAGTGTTAGATTAGGCAATCGTTTTTAGTCAGGACAGAAATATTAACCATAAAAGAAGCAAAAAAAGGATAAAAAGTGTTTTATCAAAATTAAAATTTTCTGCTTCTTAAAAGACACCATTAAGAAAATGAATGGGCCAGCTACACTCTGAGAATTATATTTGTAGCACTTATGGTTCATTGAGGACTTATATCTAGAATACATTAAAAATTCATATAAATCAACAATGAAAAGATGAAAAGCCCACTAAAAATTAACAAAAGACTTGAGCTCACACTTCTGAAGAAGATGTATGGGAGCCCAACAAGCACATGAAAAACTACTTAACATCAGTAGTCACCAACTTAAAACAATTAATGAGGTAGTTCTTTACACCCACTGAATTGACTATAATTTAGCCAAAAAGTTAAAATTGGCTGTAACTTCAAAGTCATTCACAAAGACTGGCAACATTAGTGTTGGTTGGAATGTCTAGGAATCTGGATTTACATAAGTAGTGTGTTGCTGGTGGGTATATGAAGCCACATAACACTAAGCAGGCATTTCTATACAACAGTAGATGCACACCTACTCCATGACCATGCAGGCCCACCACTTTGTATCTAGCAAAGAAAAATGGAAACCTAACTACACATAAGACTTCTGTAAAAATTTACATTGTTCTATTCATAATAGCCCTAAATTGTCAACAATGGCAATGTGCTCCTAACAGAGTGGATAAACAAGTTGAGAATTATTGTTAAAACGGAATGCTATTCAAAAGACCAAAAACAAAAGGAAGAAAAGTTATGATACTGATAATCACGATGTCATAGGCTGGTCTTATAGAAGCAAGGTGAATGCGAATATTTATATTCTGAATCCAATTATATGAACCACAAGAAAGGTAAATGCAATCCTGTGTATTCTGTATGTAGAACATGCCCAGAGAACATTTGAAGGTGACGAAAATGTATATTGTGCCTAAACTCATGAGATAAACAACATATACGTGCATCTTATTCTATGAATGCCAGTTGTTCTTCATGAAAAATTGATGTATGTTTGCCTTTATTTTATTGGCAGATGCTAAGACAAGGTCCTGACATCTACTGAATACCTTGGGCTACAATCCTCACTGGTTTCTTCCAACTTTACACACTGGTAAATCCATATCGCAGCTGGGCAGACATTCCTGAAGTCTTACCAATGATTCAACAAGGTGAATTCAATTGCTCAAAGCCACAGATTAAATTACATGCAATTTATACTCATGTGTAGAACTCCTAGGCAAAATCCATTCACACAGCCTTTCCACGATGAGTGAATAGGGAATGAATGAATAAATGAATGAGTAAAGAGAAGAGATCATTCAGCCTATAAAAATGGATAAAGTGCCTTAAAGCAGATACAAAAGGTATAGAAATGAAAAACTGATCATCCAGTGTGAGTGGCTTAGAAGGAAGGATGCTCAGAAAATCGCACTCCATACTAACTTGGAAGCAAATAGAAGACATAATTTACGTCCTAACGCATGCAGTTAGGTATCAGTAGTTGATGCTCTCCACTGCCTGTATCTTGCCATCCCTTTTCTCTTTATCTATGCAAAACTACCCTGGTCTTTCAATCAAGCACCCCAAAATCACAGGAAGCGCTCTTTTGGGGAAGCATCCCTCTCTTCTCAGTAGGAGCTCCCACTAAGCCACAGAACCAGGATGCTGCCACATACACTGACATTTCCATCACCCAGCTCCTACCAAAGGTGGGTGCTACGAAGTTCTAAAGTTTCCAGTCTCTCAGTGGAGTACTGCAGTGTTTCTGGGGAACACCTCCCCTCTCCCCTCACAGAATTGATCGCTGACATTCAGCTGGGAGTGCACACATTGAGAGTAGCCCTCACCACAGAGCAAAAAGGAAGAGGGCAGGAACCACTGCAGGCACTGAGAGGTGGTACCCAGGCAAGCATTAGATGGGTGGAAAAATAAGTAAGATGTGGGCATCATATTCTCCTTGCATTTTTCTTACTTTGTGACCTCAGTGATATGCACTAAGAGGGAACAAATACTTTCTGTGAAGACTGCAGCCTCAAAAGCTACTTCCCTCCCTGAAAAATTACTGTCTCCAGCCACAAGGTCTGAGACAAGCTACTCATCTATTTATTCAAAGAACTCAATGAGCTGTAAAGATTGACATTTAAACTATTAACACTATATTCTATTTGACAATGTTATTAAATATTAGGTCTGATTTATGGAAAGGCTTAATCGTTTGGCAATCCGGATCAGGACGGCATCGCACAGACACTGGGTTATGCTGAATGTTACTTGGTGGAGTTGATTTAGCTAAAGAAAAAAAATATTCCCACCAGCAACATTAAAGTCTGACTTCATGTGACACAGTTATTATCATATAAATTTGAACCACTTGCAAGCTCAATTCTGTATCTCAGAATTCCTGCAATTGATAATTTTAATAGTTTGGGAGCCAAAAAAATAAAGCCACACATCTAAATAATCTCTTCTGTGACACATGGAAGGATGGATAAGATTTCAAAATGGCAGCTAGGCACATAGCTTACTAGTTTAGTATGCAAGTGGAGAGGAAATAAAAGCATGTGTGTACATAAAGTACAAACACATTGAGGGGATGAAATGGCAGGGCTAGCCTGTGGCAACAGGCAACACTGGTTTAGTGCCTGCTCCACTCTTCTCTGTGTAACACTGGGCAGTCACCCTTTCTTAGGCTAAAGTCCCATTTCTACATTTTGGAGACCATGGAAGTCAAGTGGACTGTTTAGGATGTGAACAACAGTGTATGTAAGCCACTTGGCCCCATGTCTTATGCTCAGAGAGTGTGCAATGGATTTCAAGGTGAGATTATACCAGGCTAGTACAAAACTTGGTTCCAGTACAATGATGGAGAAGTTCTTATGTCACTTGAGATGGCTGAAAGACAGGGAACACGTTACTAGATGGTGCAAAGACAGAGGAAGAGCCACTAGAGGTACCCAGGAGACCCTGCATCTGGACGGTGCAGAGCTAGATGAGGAGCTATGATATGAGGCTGTAAACAACACAATGGTGCAGAGCTAAATTATGAACTATCCAAAGGGCCTGTGAGCTATAAATGGTATAGGGCTGTGCTGGGTAGTTTTATGTCAACTTGACTCAAGCTACAGTCATCTGAGAGAAGGGAACCTCAATTAAGAAAATGCTTCCATAAGATGGAGCTGTAGGCAAGCCCGTAGGACATTTTCTTAAACAGTGATTGATGAGGGAGGGCCCAGCCCATTGTGGGTGGTACCATCCCTGGGCTGGTGGTCCTTGGTTCTATAAGAAAGCAGGCTAAGCAAGCAAGCCATGAGGAGCAATCCAGTAAGCAGTACCCTCTATGGCCTCTGCATCAGCTCCTACCTCCAGTTTCCTGCCCTGTTTGAGTTCCTGTCCTGGCTTCCTTCCATGATAGACTATAATGTAGAAGTATAGGCCAAATAAACCCTTTCCTCCCCAAGTTAATTTTGGTCATGGTGTTTCATTGCAGCAATAGAAACCCTAACTGAGACAAGGGTTAAAACATGAGCTGCTGGGTAGTGAATCGAGGATGAATTACTGAAGGTACTTACGAGCTCCTAGGTGGTAGGGCACTAGATAATGAGCCACTTCAGGAGCTTATGAGCTATGCAATGGTGTATAGATAGATTACAGCACTTTAGAAGTCCCTATGAACTTCTAGATGGTGCAGCCATCTAGATGATGAGTAACTAGCAGGGCCTGTGAGCAAGTGAGTGATACACAACACAACTCTATTATAAGCCAATAGTCATGAATTTCTTTGGTGAACTGATAGATAATAATTATTTTTGGCTTCAAAAGCCATATGGTCTCTATCAACTCTGCTAGATTAGCAGGATATAAGATATAAATGGAAAGTAAATGAACGGGTGGAGACATTTTCTAGTAACATTTACAAAAAAATATATTTGGATTATAACCATATGGCACACACAGATTTACCAATCTTTGATGAGTCTTTATGGTTTTTAAAATGTTTTCTTTAGTTTTGAGAGTTTCATATATGTGGACAGTGAAATATGATCACTATCTACTACTATTTCCTCCTTCCAGCTCTCTATATTCTCCACAATATGCCTCCCTCCCAACTTTACCTAACTTCTTTTTCTCACAACCCACTCGGCTAAAGCTGCCTATAAGTGAGTGGGTCTGGGGCATTCCACTGGAACGTGGGAAACCTACTAATGGCCACACCCTCAACAAACAGGGATCCTCCTCCCCCAGCAACCATCCACTGCCAATGGTTTCTCAGTAAGAGCTTTGTTCGGGAATCCACCTATCCATCTATGCTGGAATTTTTTCCAGCATGACAGATCCTGTGCAGACAACCACAGATACTATGAGATCATTATTGTGATAGTCTTGTCATGTCTAGAACCCAGCATGTCACAGCACTTCTCCCAATCCTCCAGGCCTTACGCTCTTTTCAAGGCCTCTTCTGTGATCTTCCCTGAGCCTTGGAGGTGGTGGTGGGATCATATGCAAAATGAACTGTGGGTAGAATGCTGGGCACAGAAAGGCTTTTACGCAGGGAGGAGTGGGTGGCTATGGTGGAAATCAGGAAGTGAAAAGGAGGTATAAATCAAAGGGAGGAGTTATGAAAAGCTGTATAGATGTCTACTATCATGCATCCCAAATGCATGAAGTTAGAGAAGAAGAAAATATAAGTTAGAGGATAGTAGAACACACATGAAAAGAAGAGAGAGGGAAGAATAATGAGGCTTAAGCATGGATGGCACAGTGGGACAGGGGAGAGGAGGGCCTGGGAGATGGATTAGCCAAAACTAAGGATGCATGAAAAAGGCCCCAAGGAAACAAACAGGTTAGTAAGCTAACTTCAAAATGCAACCTAAAGAAGAATTTCAACAAAATTATCCTGCATGCGTGGACAATGTTGACTACCTAGTCTTCCTTTGGTCTGATAAGTATATGTGGTTGAGAAGAGTGAAGGCAGCCCCTCCCCCTCTTTCTGCCACACATCCTTCAGGACCAGAAGGATTCCCTTCTAGGAGAAGGCTTTGAAGACATAAGCCTGAAAATAAACCTGGACATGTTTTCCCTGCTTCTTCCATCAGAAAAACCTGAGGCTAGTAATCTGCTAACAGAGGGCAGGAACTATGGGCTTGATCCATCTGAGGCTGCTCCTATAGAAAGCAAACAAATGACTCTTTCAGGAAGAATGCACTATTTATTGAGACATACCAGATGACTGGTAGTTTTGTAAGAAGTAAGTAATGTGCTCTCTTCATAAATAAACATTCCTTTTCTTTCCAGATTGCTCCTTGCTGTCTTCCTTGTTGCCTAGGAAGTTTTGTGCTCTTCTTGCCTGGGCAGTACCGGGCATGAAGCAGTAGAACTTAGCTGTGGGGTAACCCCTTTTCCAGTTCTGCTACTGTAGAAAAGGGATCGCTCCTTCCTAAGCAATATCGCACCTAAGTTGGTTTCAGGTCATTAAAAACTGCAGTACTTCCAAATAAAAAATAATGGCACTTTCTCCAGCTTTGCCCAGACCCTAAGATCCTTGACTTTAGCAGCAATCAGCTATTGGTCCATTATTGCACACTGTCTGGAAATGGAGCCAGAGTCACCAAAGAGCAACTGGAAATTTTTAGTGTGATTGTCCTTCTGAGGTTAGAGGCAGCTCCAGAAGAAGCCCCTTGGTAGGCATCTCTTAGCCTCTACAGAGCAATCTGCAGTGCACAGGAGCAAGCAGGTTCTGACTGGTGTTTGGAGAGACTGCTCTTAGAACAGACATTAGACTGCAGCCCAGGTCTTCCTAATTGTCAATTTTCCTTATGGTGTTTGGATTTAGAGCATGGTCTGCACTTAGCACATAACCATATGAAGTCTGGTCTGCTGTAGCCTCATGATCCATAACATTGTTACCAAGCATGCAATCTTCATGCAGGGAGGGATGGCGCCACAGATGAAGACAGAAAGTTTTTCAGTCCAGACCTTGCATACAAACAAATGGAGGGGAAAGATTTGCTAGGGAATCTGAGCTCTTTTTACAATTTAAAAAAAAAAATAGCATTCTTCATTTTCTGGCAATACTATAAACTCACTTTTATGACACTGTCAATGAAAGCCTGCATACTTGTTCTGACAGACAATCCCCCCTTGGAGACTCAAATGCAGGAGCTGGGGGAGTGTTGTGACCCTAATGCCAGATTAGGGTTTATAAGATGATGTCAGAGTGTAATATAGATTAAAAAAGAATGAGGTATCACAAAGCAATGGGCTCCGATAAGGACCCTTTACTTGCATCCTTCACTGTTTGTTTTTATTTTATACTCCTTTACTCATGAGCAAACCATGAGCAATGGACTCGGGCTGACTAAGACTGAGGGGAGGCATCTCCCCAATGACCCATCTCCAGATTTGTCACCTCCCAGAGGGTGTCAATGGTATGTGTTGGCTTTCCTAACACCAAAGCAGGAAAGGGGCTGGCACATGTCTGGAGCCAGACTCTGCTTGAATTTATCTGGATTTATTCAGCAGAGTAGAAAGGTACATAGAATGATATTAATTATACACCTTGCTTTAGGAGATCTGTTCATGGTTCTTGTTTATAATTGAATCATTTACTATTTATTATTCTGTGACATGAAAATATAAAAAAATAAAACCACTGCTATCCAACAGCTAACAGTGACCCTGACTTACTCCAACAGTAAGTAACAACTTCTCTCTTACTTGCTCCCCATGTCTCCCATCTGCAGTCACCAATTGCCATGGTGACTCTTGTATTTTATCACTACTTGGATGTGTATCTCAGAGTTCTTCATACATTTTTTAAAAGGGGTGATGATGCGAGTTATTTTCTATTAGTTGACCCACATGAAATTGCCTATAATGCATTTTTGTTCGATATTATTCTGCTAAGATTCATCTATATCCTTCAAGGCAGCTGTAGCTCATTCATTTTATTGTGGATGTTTTCCTCCATCTTATTGGCTGTTTGGATTGTTTCCAGAGTTTGGGCTCTATAACCAATGTTACCATGGCCTTCCCTGTCTCCAGGAGTTTGTGTGGACATTTATTTTTGGTGGATACCCAGGAGAGGAATTGCTGGGCCACAGAATACATGACATCTCATTCTATAACCGGATGGCAACCCTTTTCCAAAGGGGCTGTATCGAGTGCGATCCCCCCAGCAGTTAAGCACCTGTTACTCTTCATCTTCTCTCGCACCTCTCATTTTGTACCAGGCTAATTGGTATAAAATGATATATCTTTATGATCTTAATTTGCATTTCATAAAACACTAACGACTTTAAGCATCTCTTCCTGTGATTATTGGCCATATGTGTTGCCGCTCTGTGAATGCCTGTGTAAGACTTTGGCCCATTTTTCACTACATTGATTGAGCTTTCCTTTTTGATTTGTAGAAGTCCATCATACATTATTGATGTTCGTCATATTTGGGCACATGTGTTGTCACTACTTCATCTTTAAAATGTCTCCTGATAAATAACTACCTTTTACTTCCTAAGAAGTGGTGTGTGTAGCGCTGTTTCACTAAGTCTTTCTATGATCCTCTGTAGATGGAGAATCAACTCCTTCTGAGATACAGAGGCCAAGAGAAGGGACTCCAAGATCCTCACTCGGGCCTTACATTCACACAAAGGCAGTTAGTCAATTTTGTATTCCTTATCTCCAAAGGAAGTCACCTGTCACCACAATACTGGATGTCATGGATATACGAGAACCCAGAAGCTCAAGGCTGAAGCATCAAGTATAGAGCAGTATAAATTAAGAAGGCCTAATCTAGTAAGCATGATATTTGCATAGTTATGTAATATTTTATTATTCTGGTTAAATATAAAGACTTCAAAAACTACCATATATGTTATAGAGTCTTAAGTCCTTGCAAATAGGTGTGTAAGAATGTGTTCCCAGTTAGGATCCACCACACATTGAGGTAATGAAACAGAAACCACATTCTGCTAGAACATACCAAGCTTCCCGCACAGAGGTGAGGCCTCTCCTTTTCGATGTCCTAGGGTTCTTCTGGGATGGAGCTGGAAGGTTTGGGGATGGGCTATTCTCATGAAGAGCATAGTAATGTGACTTGGTGGCCACAGAAATTTGTCCAAATTGAGTTCATATCCTTGGCACAGTGCAGAAAGGACAGATAGTTACTGAATGACCAAGGAGAGGATTAAAGGAGTATACGTTTTTGTGTGTTTGTGTGTGTATTGGAGTGATGGCAGAATTCTTCAGGTAGGGAGAGGAGAGTGAGAAGGAAGGATAAGAGGTCCCAGTGATGATGCTGGGCAGAAAGACTGCAGTGTGGCCCTGCGGTCACTCACAGTTTGGATACCGCTCATAGTGGCCTTAGGGACATGGCTGCCCATGCTAGGATTTCTGGACAGAAGGATGCCAACAGCAACAGCAGCATCACAAGACACCTGCATTTACCCCACCACTTTCCTCCCCATCAAGCTTTAAAAACCACAGAACAGTACATGGCAATGAATTTCTTTTAGTCTGGATCCTGATTGGACAAGGAGTCTGGACCTAAGCGTAAGTGAGACTCCATGTCTCTGAGATTCATCTGTTTGATGATATGGCAACTCTCAGTGCAGGTTACTGTAGGAACCAGGCTAAATAAAGGAGCAGTGTCTGCCAAGGTACGCAGGACAGTAATCGTCCTCACTAGATTTTACCGTTAGCTTGACACAACCTAGTGTTACCTGGGAAGAGGGAACCTCAATCGAAGAACTGACCCCAACATATTGGCCTGTGGCATTGTCTGTGAGGACATTTTCTTGACTGGTAATTTAAATAGGAGGGTCCAGCCCACTGTGGATGGTGCCATCCCTAGGGAGGTGGGTCTGGGTTATAGAATAAATCTGGCTGAACATTTCAGGGAGAGCAAGCCAATAAGCAGCATTTCTCCATAGTTTCCACTTTTTTGTTCCTGTCTGCCTTCCCTCAAAGACAGACTGTAACCTGGAAGCCTGAGATTAAATAAAAATAACCCTTCCTTTCCCAGTTGCTTTTGGCGATGGTGTTTATCACAACAAGAGAAGAGAACTAGAAGAGAATGATGGGTTTTCTCTGACCTTCTGCTCTGGCTCTGGCCTCTTCCCTCTCCAGTACAGGCTCCATCCCAGAACCACTGTCCTTCCTTCCCACCATCCCCCATACATATCTCTTCTCCAAAGTACAGCCCAAAGATGTTCGCAGATCATCTTTTGTCCCACGTGTGCTCTTCCCTAGGCTAGTATCCTGGTCGACCCACCATGAGGACACCTGTCCTGAAGGTGCTCCTTGCTGCCTTGGGCTCTACTTGTACCACGTGCTTTCTCCTGTCAGGGGAGGCTCCATGGTACCACAAGATGTGGAGAGAAGCACAGGCTGTGTTTGAACCTGTCTGCTCTACCCTGACCAGCTTTCCGGCAGAAACTTAGACGGTATTTACTCCACAGTCCCTCTGCTTTGACAGCTAAGAATGGACATCAACGTGAGCAGTAAGAGGATAGATTTCCTACAAGCAGATGCTTCTGGGAAGGTATCTCTGGTCTAAAGGGTGATAAAATCCATGGCCCCTATCTTAGCACATATACCCTGACGCCGATTCTTGCCTACCTTCCTGATGCCTTCGGAAGGATTGGAGACACAGTTGTCAGCGCCTCCATTCTTGCTTATGGTCCGCCAGAGCTCAGCAAAAGTGCTATCCTGCTCCAGGGGATTGGTACCCTTGGCTCTGAAGTACTCATAGACAGCAGAATCCCGGACAGTGCCATACGACATCTCCAGTTGCTTGGACAGGTCCTGAAATGTCCTGAAAGGGAGAAAGGGAGTGACACATTGGTACTTGCTACATACTACACATTGTAAGGAAAAAATGGGCTGCAAGCCCCTCCTGAGTTCTAAGCCCTGCACTGACCCATTAGCCACATTTCTCATACCCAGCATCCAAATGTTTCAGTCCCTCAGCCTGGAGCCAGGCCTCCGTATGCCACAGCCACGTTTCCTCAATAAGATTACCAGGCATATAAAACCAGGTTACAGGTTGAGCTCAAGGTATAAAACAGTAAGTGAGAAATGATTCCTGCCATCAGCAAGCGTTGAGTCTAGCTACAAAAATATATATCTATATCAAGGCATAAATTCGCAGTATAATAGAGTCAAGGCGACACAAAACACCAGTTACTGAGGGTTTCTCCCCTGAGCGTCCAAAAGCTGAGCAGGTAAGATGGATGATGGGGATGGCTAGCCCTGACACTTGGGGTTACTGTGGCACAGACACACGCTATGATGCTGAATCAATTAAGAGGTATCCCCTCTAAAACTTGCAGATATGCTAGCGTTCCAGCCAATTAATAATGATGCTGAGCACCTAGCAACCAATTTGATTTTTAAGAAAGTAATGAAAAGTGGATTTTTACATGGATCTCCTTATATTTATTTTAAGTGTTGAAAGGTATTTAGAAGATACTGATAGACTCTTCTCTCTGACTAGACTCCTGGAGTTCAGGCTGGTGTTTAGCTGTGGATCTCTGCATCTGCTTCCATCAGTTACTGGATGAAAGCTCTCTGATGACAATTAGGGTAGTCACCAATCTGATTACTGGGGTAAGCCAGTTTAGGCACCCTCTCCACTATTGCTAGTAGTCTAAGCTGGGGTCATCCTTGTGGATTCCTGGGAACTTCCCTAACACCCGGTTTCTCCCTATCCCCATGATGTCTTCCTCTATCATGGTATTTCTTTCATTGCTCTCCTACTCCATCCCTGTTCCAGCTCTACCATCCCATTCCCTTATGTTCTCTTCTATGAGCAAAGGGCATCAAGATCATGATGGAGAAACCTACAGAGACAACCAAACCAAACTAGTGGGAACTCATGAAATTTAGACCAACACCTGTGGAGCCTCCGTGGGACTGGACTAGGCCCTCTGCATAATCGAGACAGTTGTGTAGCTTGATCTGCTTTGGGGGGCCCCTGGCAGTAGGATCAGGATCTATCCCTGGTGCATGATCTGGCTTTTTGGAGCCCACTACTTATGATAGGTCACCTCGCACAGCTTGAGGCGGGGGGGGGGGGGGGGGGGGGGAGGAGACGACACGGACTCGGACCTGCCTCTACTGAATGTACCAGGCTCTGCTGACTCCCCATGGGAGGCTTTACCTTCTTGTAGGAGGGAATTGAGGGGGGGGCGCTTGGAGGGGGGAAGGATGGGGCGGTGGGAGGAGGGAAGAGGGGATACTGTGATTGGTATGTAAAATGATTAAAAAAATTCTTAATAAAAAAAGCAGATACTGATGACTAAGCAGCAATACTTTTTGAGGGCCTGGGTTCATTTTACAGAGAAGAAGCAAGCAGGTCCGCAAGGCACATGTTAGAAGGCCCGAGTGTCTCAGGAAGTCCCTTTAGAAGCCTGAAAACAGACAACTAAGTTGGGCTCAGAGAAGAAGCCTTCTTTCCAAAAAAGAGAAATGCGTATACTTGCTGACCTTCTGCTTTGTATGGGAGCAAACCCATCTTAAAATGACAATGCCATGAAGTTGAAAATGGGCTTCATATGCCTCCCTAACTCTGCTACGCCTGTATCACTCATGTTATCATACATGGAGCACCATGTCTGTTTTATAATAAAGTATGGACAATCTGCTACTTAGTGTGTGTGTGTGTGTGTGTGTGTGTGTGTGTGTGTGTGTGTGTGTGTATAAACCTAGCAACATAGCACACTGTAGAGGGTCAGTTTAAACCCAAATGGTCACCTGGCCTACTTGGAGATCCAATCTTTGCTGCCACCCAGCAGCACAAGAGAGAATCTTTCCATACATCACTAGCCCGGGAAGAGATCCAAACTCAACATCTAAAATACAGTTTCTAGTGTTCGTTATTTTTACACCATTAGAATATCAAAGATACTTTAGTTGAGCCACTGTTAAGTCAGGAATCCTCTGTAGTGAGGGTAGGAAGGATGGATTAGTATAGTACTCTTGTTGGCTATTTGAAAAGCTATGCCTATCGTGATACTCAGAATGCCACATAGCAGGCCACTTTGTAAAATTTTTAAAAATCCCAATGGGAATCCAGGCTTTCTCTCCAGGATCTGACAAGATCACTTTTTATTTATTTCTCTTCGGAACTTCTCAGTATCTCCTCTATCAACCCATACCATTACCTGCACCTCTCCCCAAGTCTTCCCCCAGGAAGAGCCAACCCAACTATCTTCTTTTGCTCTTCTATTGATGCTGAATAACTTTTGTTCCAAAAGAAGGTTGGAAAGGAATGAGTTTATTTGATCCTACAGCTTAAAGTCTAACACAAAGAGACATGAGGGCAGGAACCAGGAGACAGGCACTGCAGCAGAGACCATGGAGGAGTGCTTACCAGCTTGCTCCCCACGGATTGCCGAGCTTGCATTTTTGTACAACCAAGGACCACCTGCCCTGGGGTGGAACCAGCCCAGTAGACTGAACACTTCTACATCAATCACTGATGAAGGAAATCCCCCACTGCCTTACCTACAAGCAATCTGACAGGTGCATTTTCTCAATTGAGTGTCTGCCTTCCCAAATCTTGCAAACTGTGTCAATCTGACAAAACACTAACCAGCACACCAGCCAATCTTGACAGGCTGATCTGTACAAGTTCTGCCTTCTGGCCATCTCCAGTGGTTTTCCCTATCCCTACTTAGCACCATTACCAACCTGAAATAAGCAATGTCACCCATTTTCATCTAAGCTACCAGGCTATGCTTCTCCCTTTATCTCTGTCATGTACCTGTGGACTTCTACAAATAAAGCCATCCTCAGCCCAATTCTCCCTATGCTCTCTCCACAGCTTGAAGACTATCAGAGCTGTAGTATCTCACTGGTATTTTAGGGAGGAGCACTCCAGAGCAAGGACAAGCTGTAGCTCTGGAATTCAGCTGTTTGTGTTGTTTCCAGACCCCACCATCACTAATAGGATGGGCTTGGGCAAGTTCACTAATATCTTTGTGCCTCAGTTTCCAAATCTTAAAATGAGGGCTAGAAGCCAAGCCTGTAGCAATGGGTTCTTGCTGAGGATTAAGTAGGATTCATGCTCAGGTCAAAGAGTGGAACCTGGTGGGGTCAGTGCACAAGAGCTGGAGGTCATGATTCTGAGCTAGCATTCTACACGTTTCCCCCGGATGTAAGAATTTGGAGTTCTGGAGCTGAAGCAGTTCTATCCCTGCTCCATGGCCCTGGGCCCAGAGCTGACAGCAGTCTACACAGCAAGCGCACGTGGGCCAGCGGTGTATAGCTGCTCCCTCCTGCTCTGGTGCCCCACTCTGTAGCAATCCCCTGGTCCTTGCTATGTGGCCCAGAAACAGAGCTCAGGATCCATTTCAATACATTGCAGATGAAAGGAAACATAAAATAACAGATTTGATGAAGAAATCTTTCTAATTATTGTTCATTATTTATATCTAATTGAAGCAAGATGTTCCTTTGCTTGAAGGGCCCCAAGGGTTGTAACTCTGCCGTAATTTGCCTGTAATGAAAGGAGGGGAAATCTTCTTTTTCCTACGTTCTTTTTTATTTTTCTCATGGTAATACAAACAAACACGGGCTTTGATGAATGGGAAACATCAGGATGAATTACACAGTT
This sequence comes from Peromyscus eremicus, assembly GCF_949786415.1. Lineage (NCBI taxonomy): Eukaryota > Metazoa > Chordata > Mammalia > Rodentia > Cricetidae > Peromyscus > Peromyscus eremicus. The sequence goes on along the minus strand of NC_081425.1, from coordinate 93,939,646 downwards.
GAGTCTAAATACTGAACTACTCTAAATTACCGCAGTCTCCACAAGTACGGAATGAATGCATAACTTCCAGGGAGCTCTGATCTCCTGTTTTATCCCCACATTTGAAATTGAGATTTCCTCCATCCTGTGTATTTATTCATGATGGTGCTCCTGGCCAGAGGCTCGGGGAACATCAGCGATGACAAGCAGGCAGCCTGAATGTTAATGGCTCTATCTCCCTTTCTCATCCAGCATAGCTTATTGTTCCCTCTTCCCCAAGCATCACCTCCATCCTGTGAAGCTTCATCTTCTGGCTCATGGCCGATCTATATCTATCACCTCCTACAGTCACAAGTTTGTATACAGAGATCTTCCCAATCACAGATGCACACTCTCTCAACAAAGAATTCCAAGATCACTTCCATGGCTGTCACACATCAGGTCTAACCATCGTGTTTCTGAGTGTCTGAGCCTAAATGGGCTTGAAGAGGTGGGTCCCCCTAAGAATACATCACAACTATCATCTCCATGGGCAGGCTTGCTCTTGTCAGAGAACAGAGTTTTGGAAAAGGTACACAGGGAAGGATAATGGAGAACAAGGACAGCCAGTCACCGTGTCTGCCAAGCCAGTACTGGCAATCAGCAAAAGACAGATGTTGAAGGCAAATAGGAAACCCATCCAAAAAAAGTGAAGGAGTTTCACCAGGAGAGGGCTACACTTGCAGTACACACAACTAACCTATTCTGAAGTCATTTTTTTCAGTAAGAAGTGACCACACGCATCCAGGCACTTACATTATAAGACAGATGGAGGGCATGCCCACTCATCATAGGTCAGATTTCTGTCAATCAAGTGTGTACCATGCCCCTCAACAAAGTCACTGAACCAGATATTGCCCCAAACAGTTCCTAGACGTCTAATAGGTCAAGCACAGTGACAAATAAAACAGAAGATGAATAGTGAGAATCTCCCAGAGGTTTACAAGAGGACATACATGAGCAGCTGACCAAACATTGGAAGTGGGAGTGAAATGCAGTTACAAATGGGGCATCCCTGAACAACCAGGAGCGGAGCCACTAAATTGTGAGCCAGACGCAAGAAAGGGTTCCCTAAAGAAGCATTTAGCTCAGTCATGTAGTCTGGGTGGAGGCAGCCAAGGAAGAACCAATGAGGAGGACGATTTAGGAAGAGAAGTTACCTATGCAGGCCCTGACAGGTGAATGAGAACACAGTTTACCTGGAATACACAGCACAGAGTGATTCTAGTCAACAGGCTTTGGAAAGCTGGCGGCTCTGGGTGTGATCCCATCTCAGAAAATCCCAGTCATCTGATGTACCCCAGCAGCCTCCTTGGCATTATGGGAAATGAAAATTCTTGATCCTCACCCCAGATCTAACAATTCAAAAATTCTTGGGCTGGTGCTAGGCAGCTGTGTTTCACAGTTTTTCAATTGACTCCAATGAATTAAGTTCTAGAAACATGAACCAGAGCAACACATTTAATAGCTGAGGTCTTAGCTTTCAGAGGTCATCCCTGTTTTACAAGGTTGATGAATATTAATGATCACAGGCATACATCCAGCACATAGTCAATGTTCAGTACATGTCTGTTCTTCTGTTAGGCTGCCAACAAGTAGCCCCAGTGTTTGAACCATTGTGCCCACATGGCAGAGGTGGGGGTGATATGTTGCTACATTTTACATTCTAAAAGACTGGAACTTTTGCTGGACCTCACAGTGGAGTTAATGCTATACCTCAATGTCACTTATGACTTGGCTTGATATCCTGCAGGAAACACAGCCTATTTGTTTACCCTGTCTTTGAGAGAACAATGTAACAGCCAACCGTACTTACATTGGATTTGCCATGTAATAAGGTGGTACAGCCTAAGCTAATGCAGAGCTTTATCTCAAATCATGGACTCTTCCATGCCTCTGATTCAGGGCAGTCGGTAGGGGGTAAGCATTTGCAGAAAACAGCCAACAGGTCAAGAGTAACCTTCTACAACAAGTATCCACACACAAGTATTGGAAGCAGCTTAGAGACATTGCTTGATAGCAGGACGTTTGCAGTACTGTTTGTTAGCTGAGTCAGTTAGGGTTGGTTGGGGTCAGAAACTTAATCTCTTACAAAACTCTGTTAAACTTTTCTGTAAAGTATCCCTCATGTCTTCCCAATGTGATGCTGTCTGTGCTGTTCAATAAATACAAAGCAAAGCCCTTCGTAAGACACACAGGCAATAGGAACAGACACAACTCACACATCAGACACAGACTACAGACTTGCAAATGACTACAAACTCCAGACCGATGGAAGTCACAGGGAGGAAAGTAGAGAATTCAAACTTAGGCTCGCTCTCAATCAAACTCATCCAAGGAGAAGTGCTAAAAGTGTCCTTCCTCAATTAAACACTGACACATTTGGGAGCCTCTGGGGTTGTATTTAATGTGTTTAACCAACACCGGGTACTAGCTAGGATGGTCATTCTGCAGGGAAGAAAGCATGGGGAGGAAGCACACATCAACTTTCAGGATCACATGATCAAAGCCTGGCTCTTCATTCGTCCATGTATCTCCCAAGGAAAACAGCCCATAGCCCAATTTATTTCTAGCTCCCCACCAAGGAACAGGCAAACCCTTCCTATTACCACCTAAACAGTCACTTTATCAGTAGTACCTGGTCCAGGGATGCAGGATAACTAGTGGAATGGTCTAGGGGATATCCAAACATAAATGGAACATGGAGAACTTGCTTTGTGAACAAAATGGCTTCTACTTCAAAAGGCCACCCTAGAAAAGTAGAAAGCCTAGGGCAAAGAATTACTTGGGAGAAATGGCTTCTAAAGCATCATTCCTGGGCTCTTTGGATCTTAGTCAGGTGAAGAGCCAGAGTGCAAGCATGTACATCCTGTGGCTTTCCAGCACCTCCGCTTGTCTCTTCCTAACGGACAACACTCAGTGTTAAAATTCTCCCATGGCAAAGCCTACTCTCTTCTCCGAGTTTACATGGGAGCCAATGGGATCCACTCAATGGCTCTCCTAACGCTCTATCTGGAGCTGGGTTTCTGCACCTCCCATCCTGAACTGCTGAGCTGGGGGGCTTGCCCATTGGAAAGCACAGCTGACAGCTCTGAACATATCAAACAGTCTTGCACACTCTGCAGGCCTCCCTGTGTTCTGAGAGCAGTTTCTTCCTTTTGCAGATGAACCTCTTGAAGCTGTTTGGTGTCCCCTTCAGTCACAGCCAAGGACAGTCTCCCCAGATGGCTCTCACCTTGCTTCCTCCCCACACCTTTCCCTATAAATCAATCTTACTACTTCCAGATACATTCCCATTAACAAAGAGATAAATGTGTTTGCAGCATGGGAGAAATCAATAATGCAGAATTTATAAACACATTTTTGCATGATAACAGAAATATTTACATTAGCAATGAAGATAAATACAGTTGTAACAAGAAGAATCAATACACAGTACATGTAAAACAGATTTCAGCAACCATGGGAATGCCATATCCTGGACCTGACTAATCTAATTCCAGGTCTATTATTCTTATTAGGGAAGCAGTGGAGTGGCCTGTAGATGCAGGAGGGTGGGCACACACATCCTCGGAAATGGAAGTCTTTACTACAGTGCGCAGATGTGTCTGCTATCATTCTAGCACTCTCATGTTTCTGTCTCATTTCTGAATCTACCCAGGACGATGCTGCATGCAGGAATCAAGGCCGCCTGGTTATCCTTCTACTCACTGCTGGAGGGCTCATTGACACCAAGCATACACACACACACACACACACACACACACACACACACACACACGCACGCACGCAGGCACGCGCGCGCGCACACACACACACACACACACCCCTCCTCGGCCTCTTTCTCCATTTCTCAGAATTCTCATGTACAGGAGAATTGTCTTTTGTGCCTCCCACGCAGTGCAAGGTTTCCCAAGGGTCTTCCTTCTTTCATTCAGTCGTCATTCAATACCCCTAATTTTCTGAGAACCTGCCTAGTCGAGGCCCTGCTATAAGTTTGGGGATAGGATAAGAATAACATGGAGATCTTGCTGTCATGACATTTACATGGTAAAGTTAGAGAGAGAGGTACGCACCATCAATTATGTGATACTGGGGTCTAGAAACAGAAACTATATACATGGGTTCTGATGGTCATGTGAAACTCTGCCACGGGTCCTTTGATTTTTAGTATGCTTTTGTTTTCTCCAATACCTTAAAAACATTTTAAAAATTAAAAATAAAAGTAATCTAGGCATGCAGGCGATAAATGAAGGTGGCACAGATCAAAAGGGCATGGTTGGCAGCCCCTAATGAAGATAATGTGGGGAGATAACAAAGCACAATGTGGTTTATGGAAAGGAATGGAGGAAATGATTATATAAAGAAGCCAGGCAGTGTTTTTAATACCAGCCTTGGCATTTGAGCAACATGTCTCTCTGTCTTCGCTTGCATTAAAGATGGGTTGGAAGGCCCAAGTTCATGGAAGGCCAGACAGAGAGCAGCAGCAGCTGTCTTCCAGGGGAAGAGGCAGTGTTGCTGAAGAGGCGACCTGTCAACTTCTCTTACCCAAAAGACTTTTCCCCTCAGCCCTCCAGCCAGTCTGGAAGACACTAAAGCTAGACACACTTAGGCTCCTCGAGACCAAAGCCTACTCAGGGCACAGTTCTAAGTAGTGAGCAGAGTGACGGCTGAGGTAAATCCTAGGTCAGGAAAACTGTCCTAGGAATGAAGTAGGGGCCACACCAGGATGAAGGCTGTATTGCCTAAAACAAGCTTAAAAACAAATGCAAAATCAAAAATAGTACTCAACAAATTTCTGATATATTAAATGGAAAGTAATTATTTATTTATTACACAGCTTCTTATAGTATAATGTTATAATTATTATATTGTCTTATTATTTTATAATGCTTAATTTATCATTACATATACTATACATACAGCTGTTTAGAAAAAAGATGGCATATAGACTTTAGCACAATTTCTTTTTGTAAGCATCCTTTTTGTGTCCTGCAAAGTATCTCTCAGGTCAGAGAAGACTACTATATTATGTGATTGAGAGATATCTCCCAAAAAATGGTTCAGAAACAAGAAAAACACCTCTTAACATTTGTAAACAGTATCTACTTCCACTCCTTCAAAGAACAACCATTAGTAAATATAAAAACACTAAGAGGGACAAGCAGAGCACTTCCTAGGCTTCCAGCTCTAACAAGTACATTCCTGTAAAATTTGCACTTGTATTATATGTAAAAATGGACCCTAATGATTTTTAAAGGCCCTCTGATATGTAAATGCCAGGTCTGGACTCTGGGAACTGAGTTCTACACTCTCTCTTCTCTTTTCCATATCCTCTTTTCCTCTTAAGTAGGCCTGCTAGTCAGCTAAGACCCTTCTAAAAGAGGAGCCTTTCTCCCCTGCAGCCCCATCAAACATTGACTCTGCAGGCTGGGGTGGAATAGATCCACTCATATAGCTGTATCTTTAGTCCCAAGAGCCCAGAAGAACCTAAAGGTTCCAAGGCCAGCCCCGCTCCCAAACGCTGCCGCCCCACCCAGGGGTCAGGGATAAAATTCCTACCCCAAGGAGGCTAGCATTTCCTTTCCTCCAACAACTTTCCATAGATTTAATCCAGGCCTGGACCCTGGCAGTGATCAGGCTCGCTGATGTGAGATCTGAAAATCACCTCAGTGAGATCAGGAAACCATGGTCCTGGTAGAGAGCAGATCTGTACACATGGCAGAATCATCCTTTACACTAGGTCAAGTCTGCAGGCCTCTATTTCTATGACAAGAAGACTCCTGCCTTGTATAAGTACAGTTTCTGCCCCTACTAGTTTCTTCACAGGATACTATACTCATGGAGTATTCATGTGTAGGATCCCCTGTTCACTCAGCTCTTCCTGTCTGCACTCAGGCATATTCCCTTTGTGGAGGGCCCTAAAACAGCTTGACCACACAGCAGCCATGACAGGCTTAGGGGCCCAGACACAGCTTCTGTGACAGGCTTACTGGCAGGCAACCCCTGGATCCAGGAAAAGCCTTAAGCTGATACCACCCAGGGGTCCACCCAGGGATGGGGAAGTACCTAACATCCCAAACATTCCAACCATTAGAAAAGGTAGCCAGATGTCCTTGAGTCTAGCACACACCTATTTTTGTTTTACAGATACTCCTAGACAATTGTCAACCAATCAGGGTCCTGAACCCTGGAAATCTCCTCACCCAGACCTCTGCTATGATAAAAACCCCACCCTGTCTGGGCTCAGGGCTCTCTGCTCTCACCACTGCATGGGAGAGAGAGACCAAGCCCCAGAGCTTGAAAATAAAGGCGCTTTGCTTTTTTTTTTTTTTTTTTTTTTTTTTTACAAAAGGGGATTTGGTCTCTGTGGTGGTCTTTTGGGGGTACCTACCTGAGATCTGGGCATAATACCTGCTAAGCTGTACCCAAGAAATCATCTCAACTGTCACATCTTATAAAAAGAATGGGTCCTGGAGCTGAGAAGATGGCTCATCCACAACACCTTCTACTAAAGACTGGAGTTTGGATCCCCAACACTCACATAAATGCTGGGTGGATGTGGTGGCCTTCCTGAAACCCCAACATGTGGAAAGCAGAGACAGGGAGTGTCTGGAAGAAGCTGACTACCTAAACTACCCAAACCAGTGAGCAATGGGTTCAACTGAGAGGCCTTGCCTTTTATATAAAGAGTGATCAAGGAAGATACCTAACACTAACCTTGAGCCTCCATGTGCATGCACAAACCCATGCACACTCATATACACATATGTGTACAGACACACATGTAAACATGAATACACGCAAGTATGCATGCCATATATACATACACATGCAAAAATGGGAGGAAAGAAGGGAGGGAGGGAGGGAGAGAGGAAGGAAGGAAGGGTGGGCAAACCCACATCCACTAGATCCATGTCTCCTTATGTACTCTAGGCTGAGCCTTGTCCTGATACTTACCCATTGTACCTCGTGTATTCTAGGTTCCTGACTCAACTATGAGTTCCCTTGAGCATGGACTGCATCCATTTGCCCCTTACATGCTGTGGTAGACAACAATAGAGGAACTAGCTCTGATTTAAACCTATTCTGTGCTTGAAGCTGAATGTGGGTGGAGAAAGCTCCAAACAGAAAGCTAGCATGGCAGTGGGTCTAACTTTAGAACCACTAACCTCATTGACTTCAAGTGGACCCTTGATGCTGCCAGACAATCTTCTAAATTTCTCTGCACAATTGAGTCTCCCAATCTCTTGGATGACTCTTACAAAATGACCCTGCTTATTATTTCCTAAAGAAAGCAGAAGCCATCGGTAAAGAACTTTGCTTTATTAAAGAACTCGGCTTCTCTAAAACCACCGAATACCTCCCTGACTTCTTGATGTTGGTACCTCTTCTCTTGCTCCTGTTTAAGTGTGTCTGTGTTTGTCTCCTGGGTCTAGGACTTGAATGCATTCTCAAAGTACATTGCTCTTCCAGTTGTCATCTCTGTCTCTTATATTATGAAATTACTTCTTTATACGGATCATTTCCATGGGCTTGAAAACACATATATCTTCTATCTTAAAAAAACGAACAAACAAAACAAACAAAAAAAACCCCCAACAACCTTGATACTGCATTTCATCCCAACCTTCCATCAAGTCCCTCTAGAGAGTTATCTATGGTTATCATTTCCATCACCCTCTCTCATTTCTTATGATTCTGACTCACTCATTTGTCTAGGCACTAAACAAAAGCTGACTTTCTCAAGGTCATTAATGATCTTCCAACTGTTGAGTCCCCTCTCTTTCCCACATCAGCAGTATTTGACAAATTATCTCTCTCTCCTTCCTAAAGCTCATCTTTCCTTGGGTTTCAAAGCCATCTTCTACGAACCTATTCATGTGTTTTCTTAAATCTTTATTTTTGCAGATGAGCCCTGGAGTATTCTGGAGCTCAGGCATCAGATCCCTTCTTCTCTGGTGAAAAACATTTGCCAGAATCTTTTAAGTGCATTAGCTGGAGACACATCTCTGCACTCTGCACCTGCCCTAACTTGCCCCACAGGCTCCTAGAAACTTCCCAAGTGACAATCCATTTACTTGACTAATATGTTCCCAAACTGAACATGGTCACATTCAAGCACTTAAAGTGCTAGCTTTTAAAGCTAGAACAAGCCTGCCCATCCTTTCATTCTCCCATTTCAGCTAAATGCTGCTGTCCCTGGCTTCTTGAATCTCTTGACAAATGTCACTGTCCCAAAAAGGCTTTTGCTGACAATCATGTATAAAATACTTACTCCTTAGAGTATATGATAAAAATAAATATACTCCAGCCTGATAAAAGGTGTTTGATGTCGGTTTTGTCTGAAGAATGAGACCTGGCTACTTGCTTGATTGCTATATCACCAGTATCTATAACTTGGCTGATAATCTCTCCCTATTTGACTGAGGGATTTTCAGAGATTGAGGACTTTCAGAGTAGGGGTGTGTGTGTGTGTTTATCATAAATATATGAGTTAGCTCGTCTTGCCTTTAAAATGTCTACATTGGAAATTGTATTAGACAAAAAGTCTTCACTGTGGACTGACCACTCTGACGTCATCTTCAGGGATGAAGGCTTCAATGGCTTAGGATGCTTGAATTGAAGAAACGTGGTCTTGGAGCTGGGGGCTCAGCACAGAACTGAACAAGTAGTTGCTATCCCAGATCATCATCCCTGCTTCTCCACAGGGGTAAATATCAAATGTTGAAGCTTCAAGCTCCAGTGTTCTCATAGATTCAGTGGAAGTCAGCATCAGTCAGCTGAGAGAATTTCTGAGACAATGAGCTGCCGTCTGCTTCCCTGACTCTTTCCTCGCTGCCACTGAGTGGGAAGCCTTGCACAGCATCCCTGTCAGTGGCCAGCACCTCTGTGCCAAGAACATGGCTGGCTCTCAGTTATCAACACCCACAAATATTTGCTGCCACAAATCAGTACAAAAGCAGGATGCACCATTAACCTTTAATATATCAGTGCCGGGGCTCTTAATTCATTATGAGTCTGTCATAAATGTGACTGAACTGCAAATATGAGTAACCACCCTCCCAGGAGGCTTGCAGACACCCTCCCTCCCTCCCACCTGGCACAGCAGGACTCTCCTTCCACTCCAGGGAGATACCCTTGGCCTCTTCTCCTCCTCCTGGGTTCCATCCCTCATCTCCTTTAAAGAAACCTGTGCCCGTCTGCTATGCCTGTTTCCCTGTCTATCACACGATATGCTAGAAGAAAGATATAATGACTGCAACTCCCAGGCTCCCTAACACTTGATTTGTATTGCTTCATTTAACCTTGGCAGTATCTCTTTTATAAAGTTATTATTACAACCCACCCCCTACTTTAAAGATGAAAGACAGAGGCCCAGAGACATACAGGAACTGGTAGAAGTAGCAAGTCAAGGAGCTGTCTTCAAACTCAAGATGGCTTGGTGAAAAACCGTGCATACTCTAGTACCACCCAATGGCAATAGTAAGTAGCCTGACCTCAGTGGGGAGAGTGAGGAAGCACACAGATAACAGAAAACACCAGGTACAACATGCTACAAGGATTCAACACAGAGGTGCAGGAATGTAACATTGAACTGATTCCAACCAGGCAGCAAACAAAGCATTAGAGGTAAGAGCAAAGAGAGAAGGTTAATGGGAAAGGAGAGACCAAGGTTAAAACTGTAACAAAAAAGTGGAATTGACACATACAAGAGAGTCTTTGAAAGTGCTCTATACCAAGGTAACAGTATTTTCAAATCATGGATATCTGTGAAGGTGAACTATTCCGAGAACCATTAATGGTTTACTAAGACGAACAGAAGTGGTAAATAACGAAGGAGCATTAAGTACAGGATCCAGAGGCAACAATTGTCCATAAAATACTTAGAGGGTAGTTATAATGGAACTGCAGAAGTGCAAAGATAATGGAAAAATGATGAAGTATCAATGCCACTTAGACAATTAGAGGGTCACAGAATACAGAGATCTGTAGGTGGGTTGTCCTATACAGTGGACAGAGCAAGGTACACTATAAAACAGGTCGTATGCACATTAGAAAAAAGCTTTTGAGTAAAAATAAGTATGTACTTGCATAAGTGCAGTGCACATATGCAGACACATATGTCCAGGCTCAGATGTATGTAGGCATGAGAATATACTTAAGGATCCCAGGATAGGAAGAAGAAAGAAATTTCCAAGGAAGGCATTGCTGTAGGATCTGAACACTTGGCCTGAGGGGTGCCACTTGCTATGAGAAATTTCAAAACAAAGGAGCAGTGTCAGAATGGGAACTCAGCAGAAGACCAGTTCATCTCTATGCCAGATGGAGTCAAGATAACCGTTCAGAAGTCTTAGGTCTGTTTATAAACTACACAGGTCTGGGCAGTCAGCATTCATGGCTCAAGAAAACAAATTAAAGTATTTCCCTGTGGCAAAGCCTGAAAGAAAATACTAGCACACAGGAGCCTATTATTGAAAAACCAGCTGTGATTATATATAAATCTACAAGAGGTTAGCCATTCTGGATCAGTTTGCAGAAAGAAAGTTACATGAACAAGGGTTATCGATTCTGGTGGCAGAGTTTGGAAAGGAGGTGGGGAGGCGCAAGGTGTGTTTACTATTGATAGCACAAGGTGTGTTTACTATTGATAGCACAAGGTGTGTTTACTATTGACAGGCTTTATTTGAGTTCAGAGGGTGGAAGGAGCTGAACTTTGAAACAAATCTCTTACGATGACTGGCTACTTCATCTTCAGAACGATCTCTGACCAGCTAGTTTCTCACCTCACCCATGAGGTCCGGGAGCTGACCCATGCCAAGATCCAGGTAAGCTTGCCAATTAACCTAAAACCCTGCCTTCTCAAGCCTGCATATGGAAGGTGCATAAAAGATCATCTTTAACTGGTTCCTACCAGGAATGATGCCCAAGCCATGGACCATTCACAGATGATTTTATGGGAAAGAAGTTTCTTGTGGCACCATTAGTAATGCCAAGAGCAAGGAATACTATCTCGGGAGTTCCATGAGTTCCATAAACCTCATCCTGGCATTCTCTCCAGCCAATGACAGGAAATGGGCCAGTGTCCATCAGCAGACTGCCTAAAGGGAATAAAACACCTAGCTACAGAACTATATAAAGCCACAGAAAACTGTTGGCAAAATACAGGGGAGGGTACAGGCATTTGTGGGCACCAAAATCTACCCAAGTCCAATTGTGTTTCCTCTTGCATTCTACTAGCAATCCTGGGAGATATCAAAGATATTCAGTATCAGCCCCCTAACTTATACCAGCTCATCCAGAATAAAAAGCTGGGCATGGAAACCAGTCTGTTCTGGTATCCTCTTGACAAGCAGGTGCAAATTAGGAGAACATCATAGTCCAGCTCAAATGTCATCTTCCTGGGAGTCTAGTACCTTGCCCAGGAAGCACAGTTCATCAGTGGTCCAAGGGGTGTCCTGATGGGATGGTAGTACAGGATGGGTATTCAGAATGTGGGCAGTAGTGACAGGTTGTGGTTAGGAAGATCAATTTGCTACTTGTAAGCTCTGAGGCCTTGAACAAACTGTGCCTCTCCTGTGGCCTTTTGCTATATTAGTATCCTTGTAGGCAGAACATGGATATTCATTGCTTGAGTGAATCCTGCCAAAGCTGTGGGAACATTCCATGAGAGTTAGCTGTTGCCGTGACTGTCAGTTATCCTGACTAGCAAATGAGAAATCAGGCGCTAGAGTAGTTATAAGTGGCCAGGGTGTGTGATAAGCTCAGCAGTCGTTGACTAGTTAGAACAGTGTGTGCTTGTTCTGAATTGGGTGTCTTCATTGGCTTACGATTTCTGGGCACTGACAGGTCCAGCACTTCCTTTGCTTGCAGACAACATTTACATTCTTTGTCTGGCCCTGTAAACATTTACAGTGGACACCCCTGGACAAGATGATCGCCAGCTCTTCCCCTGCTGTGATATTTTATCACCCAGAAGAAGCCTGGGCTGGAATGAAAACCTTATCTTGTTTAGGATTCTTTCTTCCAACAATGCAGCATCATGGACAGTTTTCTGGACTGTTTTCTCTGAAACATGGTTGTTTTCCCTGAAAACTGGAATCTCATTTTGTTGTCTGTTGGGACTCAGAGGTACCATAGGGAGGATATCACAAACAGATTTTGAACAATGAAACACCAGCTTGTCCAGATACTGGGAGCATTGCCCCTAGAGGGCACTGGCAGCTATTTTCTAGAAGCAGAGGGCCTGTGAGCTCCTCTCCAAGTCACAACAAGGCCATAGCCACAGGACACTGAAGGGACCAAAGCAAATTCATACTTCCAAAGGCAGGAGCTCAGGCGGCTGTGGGCTTCCCAGACTTAGCAGCACAGAGTTCTCCCACAGTTTCTTGGAATGGAAAATAATGGATGCACAAAAACAAGCCACACACTAGAACTAAGCTAACCCTTCCTTGGAGCTTAAGAGAGCCTTGCATTTCTGGTGGAAGCTGCCTGTCATTCTTCAAGACAGACATGCATCTTCTGGAAATCCACACGGGTCTGCATTACTCAAAGATAATTCTCCCTGTACCTTTCCCTCCAGAATTACTGTCTTCTAGAGGCAAGGTGTCCTGGAGAATTCTTTCCCTTCTATGGTCATAGGAAATCTATGTCAAGTGGGACAGATGCTGCTTCCCATGCTTCCTGGCCTTCCCAGAATTACCAGGGTCAGGATGTATGTGGATCTGGATTTCTACATCCAGAGGGTTATCAAGCGAACATTTCATTATAATTTGTTTGAGTGAACGAATGACAGATGAGCCATGTCTCTACTGTCTTGTCCCTGTCATTTATGTCCTATTCTAGGTATTTCAGTTATTAAAATAAACTTACATTTTTGAACCATGCCTTTTCCTAGATTTGGTAGAATGGGTAAAGAAGAAAAGTCTGAAGAAATTCAGGATTGTTGGTTTTGGGAAAGTCCCAAGAACAGGGCTCAGATGGTTGGCTTAATAGGCAAAAGAAACAAAGTGGGGGGGGGGGGGCGGGGGTGGAGGGACAGTGACAGGAAGTTCAGGAATGAGCAGGACCATGCCAGGGAAGTTTGCCTCCTTTCAAACGTGCCCACTGTATCCCATCCTTGGCTATATTCCTCCTACCCACCCCAATGGGGTCAACGGCATGCTAACACAGGCTATGTATCGTCTTCCAAACACCAGGACTCCTCCCGAAGGAAGAATCCAATCTCCCTACGTCAGATCTGCACTGCAACCCGCACTCTTCTGAGGCATAAACGTGGCTGACAGAACAAAGCTGGGCCCTGTTGGAGGAGATTGAGGATCCTGTCAAACAGCAGTGACAAGATGCTCTGTGGGCAGCAGTGATGAAATTCTCACTATGCTGCTTACTGAAAACACTTCGTGGCTTCCCACGGCTGCCGGGTTGAAGTGATCCATCCAAGTACAACTTCTCACACCAGGCAAGACTTGCCTCACATAGACATCCAGCATCATTTTATACTTTGTCTTCTGGCCAGACTGATTGGTTTCCCCTAAGCTCATAGCTTTCTCTCCTCTGGTCTCTTCCATCTGTCAACAGGAACACATCTTTCTAAACATGTAGTCAGGGTGTGGCTGCATTTCACTACCTCCAAATTCTATGCTTCCATTGAAGACAATCCCTTCTCATGTTATAGGTTGGACTGAATTTAACACTGATGTCTGGACTACCTATCTGTCACCTTATATGCAGATAAGCTAAATGAGAACATTGGGTACACCCTACTTCAGTGCAACTTGTCTCAGCGACTCTTCTACTGCTATGATAAGGCACCATGACCCACCCCCCTCCTCAATGACACAGCTCCTCCAGTAAGGCCAGACCACATAATTCTTCCTAAACAGTTCTACCAACTGGGGACCAAGGATTCAAATATAAGAACCTATGGGAGCCATTCACATTCAAACTAATGTATAACTGATGAACTTAGTAAAAGAGAAGATTTGGATATGTATAGACATATTTCACAATTCACAAAGCAAAAAGGAGGGCTGAGATTGGGGTAATTCGGGGATAATCCAAGGGATACCAAAGATGGTCAGCAACCATCAGAGCTATAGGAGCAGTGATGGACAGATGATTCCTCCTGGCCTGTAGACAGGACCAACCAGCACCTTAAGCTCAAATTCCCAGCATCTGGAATGATAGAACAATGCATTTCTGTTATCCAAGGCACCCATTTTATGGAATTTTGTCCTGGCTAACCTAGAAGACTGGCACATTGCCCATTTTGACAATGATGGAGATATCCCTTATCACAGCAGTATTGCTGTACTATGTTGAGTGACTCAGTTTCTGCTCTGAATTGCTGAATGCCACTTCATGAAGGAGAACGTGTTCCCATTGATCTTTTTATCTCTGGGACTAATACAACAACAACTACATAGGAGCAATTGATCTCTTTATTATAGAAATGGATGAATGATGGATGGATGAGCAGCACAGTCATTAAGTCATTTATATGGTGATGTTGCTGAAGTCTTGTTATTTTACCAATGCTCAGCCAACCCCAGATAGAGTGTATTCAACAACAGTGTGATGGACAAGCAATTGCAATTGAACAAATTAACTTATGAAGAGGTTTATCTAGGAAAATAAAATTCCCAGTGTACTTTCCAACTCAAGTTCGCTTCTAGCACTTGCCCTCAAGAGAATTTATCACATGGACAACTGCACAGTCTTAGTGTCCAGCAGAGCCACAGGGCAGGGCAGAGATCCATGGAGAGCTCCTAACCAATGGTCCCAATTTTACAACTCCCTGCATGATAGTCTGATATCAATATGTAAGGATCTCTGTTGAGAGGAGGTATGCTGTTTAATGGATGCCTATTTGTAAGTCCTTGTGAACCCCAAAAGAGGTGAAAACAAACATCTCCACTCCACAGTGCAGCCAAACCATATAGGAGAAGCAACTTGTTTGCAGTTCTGTAGCCAATATCAGGATAATCATGGATATCTGTGTCATGGTGCCTGACTCCAGAATGTTCTTCCCATAAAAAGCATCACTTTTAGATGAACCTTACAGCTCAGACTTCACAATCTGTTTCATCTTTCATCTCATGAGCTGTCTGAATATGTGCATGACTTGTGATTGCACATGGTTACATGGAACATTTTCATAGATCCAGCCAATCTCAGCTGTAGATGGGGAACCAGTCTATTGAACTGAGGTTCTGCGGAGGGTCAAGCCAAAGGCCATAGTCATGAATTCTTGGGGTTGACAGAGAGAGGCATTGATAGCAGAAGCTAAATCTTCATGTCTTTCTGGGGAAATGAAACCCAAGAGGATATAATAGGTCTCATCTCCTCTTGGAAATGGTTCTTTCAACTTTTCAACCTGAATAGGTTTCATGAAATGATACATGTTAGTCAAAAGTGTCAACTTTGATTCAACAACCTTACATTTGAATCTGCCTCATACCAGATGCATGAACTGGCTCTCTGTTTCTGCATCTGCAATAGTAGTTCAGTATAGTAAAAATTAAATCGTATCATTCATGGAAAGCAGTTAGTTCTAGTATATAGTTATATCACACAATTAAAAAGTACACACACTATTGACTCTCCAAATGCACACTATAGTTGGATGATATTTGGAAAATATGCATTTTACTGAACATATACAGACATTTTTCTTGTCATCTCTCCCTAAACAATACACTATAGTACCTACCTGTATGGCATTTACACTCTAATAAGTATTGTGAATAATTTAGAAATTATTTAAAATACAAAATGCTATATAGGTAGGTTATATGCAAAATACTATACCATTTTATATAAGTGACTTGAAAACCCTTGGGTTTTCATATCCACAGGGGACAGAAAAGCTGGAACTAATTCCCTATGGATAATGAAGGATGTGTAAATAAATACATATTTGAGTGTATATTTCATGATACAGCCAAATAGTATCAATCTCTCAATAAATGATACTTATTGTTTATGTCATCATGACTACTAGTCTACTAGTAGAAGTACTGTTATTGTTGCTGAGATTATTTCCCTTAAAGGGCCAGGGAAATTGGTATGGATCATACTGACTCTTCAGTAGGCTGCTTTACTGGTGGACCTACTCTGCAGATTCTTGTTCACAAAAGAAAATCTCAGCGACCCTTGACTAGAGATGAGTCCTGAGGCTCAGCATACATTAAGCCCTTCCTTCTTACTATAATCCTACAGGGTTAACAGCAATGAAAGCATGGGATCCTAATTCTTATGATATTAATTAAAGTGAAAACTGCAGATGGTGTTTAATAACAACTTAGTCCCAGCAGGTTCCAGGCACTTTACCTAAATCAAACATATCATAAAGTTGGCACGAGAATCACAGAGACTGTCCCTGTCACATCTGGCCAGGGACACGTGTTTTCACCAGGAGCAAAAGTTACAAACCATCTCTATTACTTATGCAGATGTGGCCTTAAATGGCTTGACAGTCTGATTCTACCCCACCAGCTTCCAGAGCCAAAAATAAAGAAGTATTGATTGCAGAGATTAATAGCAGAGCTTGAGGAGAAAAAACGGTACAAACACCTTTTTCTCTCCTTTCATGATATAAACGCCTGCCACCCCTGCAGCCTAATTTTGTCACCCAGCACACGGGAGTGTATTAATTAAAATGACACCAAGGACAGGAAAATGTGAGCTCTTGGGGTGATGACTAGAGATACATAAATATGCATCTGCAGAGTGTCTTAGGAAGCAAGACACCTCGCCAGCATAATTCCTCTAAGGAGAGAGTGGGAGGGATGGACATGGCTCAGCCCTGGAGGTCACAGCTCAGGCTTTGGCAAGCACCTCTCAAACCCAAACAAAAAGCAACTACCTGATAGCACATAGTCACATCACACAATTATGATGTACATGCATGTGGGCGTGCATACACACACACACACACACACACACACACACACACACACACATCACTCTGTTGGCCCTACATATCCACAGGATTTTTATCTAAAGTTTCATCCAACCGTAGGTTGGCAATATTTGAAATAAAAAATGCTTTTGTATTGAACATATACAAATTAGACTATCACTTTCATAAATGTCTCCTAATAGAGATTGCACAGTAGCTGTTATTAAATATTTACTACACACTATTTTTTCAGAATACAGATGGCCTTACAATAATAGTTAATCTTACAGTTTTTTGACTTTACAATTATACCAAAGGATATGTGTTCAGTAGAAAACACACACTGAATTTTAAATTTTGACCAGGCTAGAGATACGCTATATGATAGCCTCAATTCCTTGTAAATACGCTGAGCAACAGTAGCATGTACAAGAATTTTGAATATAGGATGTCCTCAACCTAGAGTGGATTTATTGAGACACAGGGTCATCCTAAGGAGCATATGCACACTGAGAAAGGTGGGATGGTGCTGTTCTTTAGGTCATGAATCTGAGGTCCATTGTGGTTCAGTCAGTGTGACTCTGGCAGAATTCAAACCCAGCACTAAAAGCACTTTCTCATACTGTTCTCATTGAAGAGGACTAGATTAGGGGAAAGTATTCCCAAAGAAATAGTATCAGAGCAGTTCTCCTGAGACGTGTGAGTGGAATCCTTCCTCTAGGCTCAGCGCTTCCCTCTGAAAGGCCATCCCCATCACCCATATACCAGCAAAACGTGAACTTGGATTCTGACTACCTAGCCAAAAGGCTTCCATCTCAGGGAAGGGTAGATCTAGGCAACCATGGAAAGAGAAGTAAGAAATTAGGTTGAGATCGATTTTTAGGACATGGGAGGATGGTACACGTGTTTAGATGCTCATGTTTGCATTGTCTTATGTAGGTCGATTTCACTGTTATCAATGCATCAGTTTCAACAACCAACTATGGCAACAGGCCACAGCATGTCCTGATTTCATATGTGACAGCAGGATTCAGCCTCAGTTCATCCTGAGCACCTCAACAGTCATTAGCTGTTGGGGGTCTCTACCTAGATATCCAGGGGCATCTAGCACTGATCAGGTCCCGCCGGATCTTATTGTGCCTACCTCAGCTGGCTTCTTCTGTCTGCACTAGTATTATCATTCAGCCAGACAGTGGAGTCAGGACCTGGGCTGCCTGCCCCTCATTTCAGCCTTTCTCTCATCTGTCATATCCCAACAGGCATGATCAAATTGACCCCACAATATTTCTCAGATCTCACTCTTCTGACAACATCAGTGCCACTGCCCTAGTTTAGGGGAATACAGAGAATAATCATTAGGGCACAGCAAGAGATGTAAGTGAAGGCGAAGAACTCGATCTTATTTATAGCAGAGAGGTAGCATAGACTCCCCTCCTCCACTCCTAGTGCTATCCAAGGGACAACATGGCTACCTTGAGTGTAGATCCATACCTACACCTAGCATCTGGGAATCAGATAATACTCATTGGCTTTCTTCCTGGGACAAAGTTCCATAGCATCCTTCTGTGACCTCCAAGCTGGGGAAAGCATCCAGACATATAGCATCATCTTCCTTTACTGGATCTCTCTCTACCTCCCTCCCCCTCCCTCCCTTCCCCTTTCTCCCTCCCTCTCTTTTTTATGTACACACCTTTATTTGCTTGCTTTCTCCCCTAGTAGGCTATTAAAAGCAACAGCAAATAAGAGGGGATTGCTGAGTGGTATGTACGGAGCACTGTTTCTGCATTTACAGAGCAATCTTTTTAGGTGGTTTATTATTATTCTTAATCTACAGAAGAGGAATCTGGGGTTCAAAAGGCTAATTAGCTTTCTCAGTTTCACACATCTATTAAATATCAGCTCCCTCATATGAGCTCAGGGAATCTGGCTCCTGAGCAGCTACTTCTAAACATGCTCCTTTGCTTATGCTCAGGAAGGCACAATGGGTCTAGTTTCTTTCCCAGTGTGCTCCCAGAACTAACTACAGCACCTGACACCAAGACACTGTGGGTCCAGAGTGTCCCAGTACTATGTATAGCATGAGCATAAACAAATAAGCATAAGCAAATTCTTCGGCTGAGTTCTGTTGCTAGCTCTGTTGTCTGACTCAGTTTCCCCACTCCACAGGAAATGGCTCCTTCTTCCTGCCATCTTCACAGTGCATGCTGAGCAGGCTCTCTCACTGGGAGCACTGTGTAGAGTAGGAGTTAGAGCTAAGCTACTGAGAATTTCACAAGAGATCAGGGGAGAGGAAAAGCTTAGAAAACTATGTGTAAAATCCTTACATTTCAGAGACCAAGACAATGAGTTCCAGAAAGGACAGCCATTTTCTAAGGGTGCATAATGAATGGCTATGCCAAAACCCTATGCCACACTTCAAGAACTTTGCAGAATGACTGAGGGATGGCTACAAAACCTGTCAAGGCCTTAAGGTAGGCTGTACTTATACTTCAGGTCAGTCCTATTCAGATTCAGTGTATGGCATCCTGTACTGATGGTGGCTGTGTTCTTAACAGTTCCTGATCTTCCTTACGAGTCTAGAAATTAAGTCACAGCAGTAGAGTGTAAGCTAGAGGGTACAGCTCTCAGGACCGAGAGGACACATGGGGGACTACTATGGGAATGCACTGGTGAAGCCAGGTGTCAGGGAAGCATTGTCTGTGTTTGGAATACCTTGGCATCATCTAACTGCTCAAATGACCTCCCCAGGACTAAGCAAGCATGTGATCCTAACTTGACTAAACTGGTTTCCATGTCTGATGACAATCTCATGGCCACTACCCAAAGCCAGGACCCTGAATTGTCTGAGAATTCAACAAGGTGGGCTGTAAAGAGAGTAAAGGGGGAGGTCAGTGAGGGGTAGCTGAGCTCCTAGCCTGATCAGTCCCACATGCCATGAATTATACAGAGCACTTCAAAAACAACAGCTCACTGGCCATTTGCTGTCTGTAGGAAACTTAGTGATTCATCTTAGAAGGGCAAATCTGCGAGGCTCCAAACAATTCTTTAGGGGTTGTAGCGATGGGAACAAAAGATGCATGATTCCCAGTGTGGACATGTTGGCTAGGGAAATAAGATATAAACATATCCACACTGAGCATTTCCATATGCTTGGAAGCCCCACAGCTTCACCCTCCACAACTATCGCCCTCTCTGCTCTGTTTTCTATCAGTGGATGCCTCCTAGTTTGATCCCAACCCTGCTTGCTTTTCATGGCTTGTCCTGCTTCCTGGATCCTAACTATCCCAATCCTTAGGTCAAACTGTATAAGGAAGGATGTTGGGCTTCTGATCCTGGAGTCTCTTCCTGTATCCCACCCCAGCTGGATGCCACCTTTAACACTTTTGCTCCATGAGGGAACCGACTGATAAAAAGGAAGATCCTTCAGCCAGGTTTACTTGTCCAAACGCGAGCCTAAAGCCTGAATGGTCAATGAACCAAGAAATTAGGGAAAGATCCCATTGGCTGATGTTATACTTTTCATGTAAATAACATATTCTACTGTGGTCTGGAATACAATGAGGAATACTGACAAAACTGTATCATAAAAAAGACATTTTGTTTTCTTAATGTGATAAAAGCAAGTTTTTCAAGTTAGTTTATTAAATATCTTTCTCTTCTATTTTTTTAAAGAAATGTTTTCTATTTTTTAAAAATATATTTGGGAAATTCACTTTGTTGCACTTTGCTTTTAAAGAAAAGAAACCAACTGACTTTGCAGCAGCTTTGCCTGTCTCAGGGAAACAGAGTTACTATGAGTACACTTGGTAACTGTGTGGCTGGAGCTCCAAATTTAGCACTAAATGCTGAGTTAGAACCAAGATCCCCATTAGAAACAGAGTAATATAAAGATCTCACCACCATGGATGAGGTCTTGAAGGACTGTTTCATAAATCCACTGCATTCCATCTTAAACAACGGACTCAAAGAATACTGTTTCTCAAGACGGAAATACTACTTTCTTACAGAAAGAGTCAGAAGCGGTGCCTCCCGGTTTCAAAGGCAAAGTAAGTACAAAAAATATTAAGACAGAGTCTCCTGGATCTATAAAAACAAACTTAGGTATAGCTAAGAGTACATGAAGCAGAGAAAACACTTGAAGTTCCTCAGACCTATACCTGTACCTCCTACTTACTTCCGACTATATCCTCAGATCTGCCAGTGGAGTCCACCATCTTGACAGATCCAGTGGTTCCATAGACCATACCTGGAAACTGCCTTGTCCCAACACTCTTATCTGAATGATGCTATTTCATTTTTCTTCTTCATCTCTGCTTGCCTATTTTGGGACCACTCCATCTCCTCTGTCTCATCCTATGCACCGACTGATGGAGCACTACTTCTGCCTCATCCTCAGATTACCTTTCTCTTGTGGGCTTGGCAAGAACACCTCCAGGTATCAAAATGAATAGTTTCCACTCTCCACAGGTCATCATACAACCCTACTGTTCTGGAACCAGCTTACTTCCTGACTTCCATAAGACTTGTGATGCTGCTGCCATGGTCTCAATACCCAATAAGTGAAGTCTTGGATCCTTTAAAGGTCCTTTACTTCTCTTCACTTGCCATGTATAGTCAATAGGATTTGCTTCCATTTATATCGTTATCTTTTAGTTCAGCATCCTTGTTTATGCCTTGCTACTGCAGGATCCTCTTAGGTCTCCACTATTTCAGTCCTCTGATTTAGCTCTAAAGAGATCACTCCAATTTTTTTTTCTGATATATGAATTTCACTCAGATCACCCTTCCTGACAAATGCATTTCCAGTTTCACTTGTATTAAAAATTGTTTGATTTTCTTTCTAGCCCCTTTCCTGTAGTTACTGAGCTGGTCTCGGTCAGGTGTGATCTCCTCCCTCCTTCCTTCTGTCGCCTTTCCCACAGGATGTGTGACCTTGTCCTTCTCCCTGGTTCTTTTCTGGATTTTGTGTTGTGACTTCTCCAAGGGTCACAAGTCATCAGCCAGTCCACTCTCCTTTGTATTAAGGGTGGAGCTTTCATATTTGCTCAATTTGGTCTACTACAAAGGCAGCATCACTTAGAAAGGCTCCTGCACCCCAAGCACCCAGGAAATGTGTGCTAAGAGATTATCAAATAGATGGGAAGAGCATTAGCATATCCCACTGAACAACCTCAAGTTCAAGAAAGAAAAAAATATAAATCCCAATTTCAGAGAGTTGTAGACTAGAGAAGCTCACAAGGCATTATAGAATATTTCAGAAACTATCGTATAGATTTCAACAACTCATCAAGGTGAGTGTCATAAAAATCAATTAGGTTTAATTATCCTCATGTGAAACATAAGAAACAGAGGCTCTTAGCAGTTAAGAGCTATGCAAAGTAACAGGTAGTATGTTTAGGGAACATGTAATCTTTCTCATACTAGTTAGCAAAAGAGTCGATGGAACAATGTTCAGCCAGTGAGATGGCTCAATGGGTAGAGGAACATGTCTTCAAGCCTGATGACCTAAGTCAAATTCTCAGGGCTCACATGGTAGAAGGAAAGAAGACTCCCAAAAGTTATCCTTTGACCTTCACATACACATGCGCGCGCGCGCGCGCGCGTGCGCGCGCGCGCGCGCACACACACACACACACACACACACTGTTTACACAATGTTTAAAAAGTGAACATTGTAGTTTTTTTTAAAACTACTACACAATTCCATGCATAACAGAGGCAAATGGATTATGAGCTGCTAACCCTCCCAGTGTATGCTACTGGGAAGCTCATTCATTATTAATGTAAATCATAGCCAAAGACATTCTAGGTCCTTTATCCCAGGAAGACATAAACGTAGGGCAAACCCTGGCCCCGAGGCTCAGGCATTTAGAGAATCAGTCTGCCTAGCATGCTGATATATCCTATTGGAGTTTATTGAAAATTATTTTTTAGAGCTCATTTCTGGGTTCATGTGCACTGCACTATCAATGGCTTTACAGCTGTTTCAGAGGAGATAAGAGACCGTCCATCAGCCTTGATGCTGCTGGTCTGTGTCATTTAGCCCGAGGAAAATTGCCAAGAAAAAAAGAGGAGCCTATTCCTACAGAATCTTTTGAGAAATTATTCATACTACTGGAAGGCCTGGGAGAAACGTAACACTCATGTTTTCCCCAGGGTGGAAGAGTACGTGCCTGTGAGCCAGGGAGGAAATGCATTGAGGCTGTCGATTGATCCTAAGTGGAGTGCGCTTTCTTCACGTCCTCTTCCTTCCCACCTGGTCCAGCTTCTCCCAGGTTAAGGGCATTGATGACCTCAGGCTGTGGCAACATGGTACAAGAGTTTGAACTTACATCAGGACTCCAGAGGAAGTCTAAGGTTCTTGGGAAAAGACATTTGGAACAATGACAAAGTCTGTGTGTCCTCTGAGAGGTTCTCTGATCCCCAGTCTTGTCTCTGGTTCCTTAGGAACACTGTTTGGTGACGTGACAGAGCAAGTTAATTAAAATGCTTGTGGGATGAAGAATGAACTTTACTACTCTTCATGCTTCTTTTTCTTAGCCCAGCAGAGCAACATCATAAAAACAATAAGTTTAATATTCAAACTTTAGGGATGAGAAGAATAGTATCCTTTCAATGACCATTGAGCCTCTGATGAAAAATGCCACAAAGACATATTATATTAACCTACACAAACAAAATTGGAGATGTGATCTTTGGGCATTTAGAAGAGGGACAGGCTTGATTCTTGACTTTGCTAAAGTCAGAGCCCATGGGGAGTATTTCATTTCAGGGAACCACACAATGGTAGTGTTAGGGTTCCATTTACCTTGTGTGAAGGCTGGGACCTGCTCATGAAGCTCTTAATGGGAGTTAAAGATGTACATCCAGGCCTCAGTTCAGAATCCTTGGCCAAAGAGCATCTGGTAAGTCGGGATTTTTCTCCTACCCGTGTTCACAGGTTTACGAAATATGATGGCTCTACAATGCTGTCCATCAGGAGCATTTTCTTGTCAACAAAGAACTTAAGTCCTAGCTCATGACAGAGAGATCAACCAGGCCTTCATCAGATACTACTGGTACTTGGTCTAGGGCCCTTTTTGTAAAGATGTGTCCATCTCTCCTGTGAGTGGTGGCTGCTAATATGCAAGGGTCCCCCAAAGGGAGCTACTATCCTTAGAAATGACCATCACCTATAGCCAGTGATATGACAGCCGCTTACTCTAGCTGATGATGAGTCCCACTGTGCGAGATAACTAGCACCCCAGAGCCTTCCTCCATTAGACTGCACCATTTCCAGCCAGTACACTTTTTCACTGTGCTCTTCTGCTCTTGTTCCTGGACTCTTCCTCCATCTTCCTCCATTTCCTGAATCTGCTTCACTTGAGATTTCTCCATCTGCAATACGTCATTTGTGCAAGAATCGTTGGAACACTTCTTTGTAGGGATCCCAGCAGCAAATGGCCTTCAGCTTGTGCATGTCATGAAGACATGGCATCCAGTGAGCCTTCCATCCCTGGGCTGGCAGATGAAGCTAGAAAGCTTAGGCTTTCCAGTTTCAGAAAACCGGAATGCAAAGGACTGAGCACACCATAAGCACTCATCAATCTTAGAATGTCTGACTTGATTGATAAAGCTCCACACTTTCACAGGGCTGGCTCTTTGCACGCCTGCAGCTTTACTCTTCCCTATGTCCTCAGCAGCAAGTCTTCACAAGGACAATTAATCTCACTTGCTCATCGAATTCAAGCACAATTAGTCACTGGGCTTGCCATTAGTTAACAGCAGACAGAGTTATCAGAACCATCATTCTCCTGTTTCAAGGAGGAATAAAATAAATAAAGCCTAGAAGAAAACTTGACCCTAGACTAGCTGTTTGTAGGTGACCTAGGAATTCAGTTTTTCAGTTCCCCAGTCTGGACTGCACTCACTTTCTATGCCATCTCAATTGGTTTGGACTGTACGAGAAGCGTCTTCTGACAAACGCAGAGTCAGGTAATCTGACCCCCCACATCGGCATGTCATCCTCAGCTCTAGGTCCGGAATCTATTTTGAAAATGAAATTTCAAATGCCAACATGTTCAACAACACAAAAGAGAAGGTGGGACTGGTCCAGGGAAGTTGTAATGGAGAACAAGGTACAGGTGTGATGGCTGTAAGCATACCAAGCACGCCAACTTGGGCAGCATGCCCAGCATGAAGTGGCCAGAGGACAGCAGAGTGGGGACTGGCATGAGTCAGCAGTGTAACTAAATGAAGAAGAATGGAGGTCAGAGTTCAGCATGTTTCAGGGTACAGAGTAACTGGAATGGAGGAAAAGGGAATAAAACGATAGCACAACTTTAACAATGACCTTATCATGGGCTGGAGGCACTCACGTGTTGTCCATTAACCTTTTGGCAAGAAGACTAATGTATCTACCTAGGAGCCCAAGGAAATAAAGCTAAGAAGATACCAGCTCACTTGTGTCAATTAGCAGAGTTTAATCTTCACACCAGCACCCTGTCTTCTCAACACTTTTAAAGAACCTCAGGTGGGTGGGACAGCGTTGAATCTGGGGTCTGAACCTGACATTCTCTGAGAATGTGGTACATATGAGCTAATAATATAAATGACACGGAAAATATTTCAAATAAGTCAAATGCAAAGACCTTTTGATGGATAACAACAGCATGATCAGTATAAGGAGATGGTATAAGGAAAACATGACCCACTTCTAACACTGATGGGATGAGAGAAGCCAGGTGACAAGGCTCCATCTTGAAATGCAAAGACAAGAAGCTGGAGAGAGTGATGGGACCAGAGCCTTCCCAGATACCAAGAAAGGGCTAAGTCTGCAGAAGAAAGGATTTGACTGGAGCGTGCTCCGGAGGCTAGTGTCTCTCATTTTCCTGTAACACAATCAATGCCCAATGATTCTAGTTTTATATCGCTAGTCCTTCCTGACTCAACCCACATCAAACCTCTAAGTTGTTAAACAGAATGGAAGAGGGCTCTCTAGCCAGACTTGAACCATCATAAGCAGGCAGTTCTCAACCTCCCAAATACTGCGAATGTTTAATACAGTCCCTCACCTTGTGGTGACCCAACCATAAAATTATTTTTGTTGCTACTTCATAACTGTAATTTTGCTACTGTTAATGCAACATATTGTAAATAACTGTGTTTTCTGATGGTCATAGATAACCCCTGTGAAAAGATTGTTAGACCTGCCAATGGGTCGCGACCCACAGGTTGAGAACAACTTAACATAGCTTTCCCCCCCCCCCCCACTAACCTCTCAAAAGAGCAGGAGGCTCAGGTCCCTTCTGCGTGTTAAGAGGAATCCCTGTGCTGCTGCCCTAAGAGCCCCAGGAGAACATTTTGCCCAGGGTGACAAAAGAGAAGGACATTTCCTCATTAATGTCCTAAAGGAAGAGTTCAAAGGCTAGATACCAAGGCCTGTACACTTTTCTACAAGCCGCCTTCAAACGTATTCAGAGAGAATTACAGTCCAGGATGTGGTTTTCTTTGCCTTTTCTCATGCTAATAAACTATCATTTTCCTGGGCAGAGGAAAATTCTAAAACGCTCCGTACCCAAAGATGTCGGACCTAAAGCTTGACTTCTGAAATTGGTGGCCCATGGAGAAACCTCATCACTTCAAGCAGCCCCTGAATATATATACTCCTTGCTTCTCTTTTCTGCTTTAACCACAATCTTATTTTTTATTTTCTCTAGTTATTGATAGGAAATATTATTTTATTTATTTATTACTTTTGTTTACATTGCATTTGTTTAACTCCATGAACCTGTGTTACTTTGCCTGTCTAAAACACCTGAAGGTCTAATAAAGACCTGAATGGCCAATAGCAAGGCAGGAGAAAGGATAGGCGGGGCTGGCAGGCAGAGAGAATAAATAGGAGGAGAAATCTGGGAAAAGAGGAAAGAGAAAGAGAACAAGGAGAGGAGGATGCTAGGGGCTAGCCACCCAGCCACCCAGCCAGCCACGGAGTAAGAGTGAAAGTAAGAAGAAAAGGAAGAAGCCCAGAGGCAAAAGGTAGACAGGATAATTTAAAGTTAAGAAAAGCTGGCAGGAATCAAGCCAAACTAAGGCCAGGTATTTATAAGTAATAATAAGGCACCATGTGTGATTTATTTGCGATCTGGGTGGCGGGCCCCCAATGGAGAACAAACCACCACCAACATTATGGCATGCCAACGTGGGCTAGAGTAAAAGAAAATCCAAGTTACCTCTGACATTTTGCTTCAGTTATCATCTGCTCTTTGCCCTGCCTCTGGCTACTCTCTGTCCAAACATTAGATGATTTAAAAACAGCTACAACCTCATAGTCTTTGTGGATACTTATTTCCTCTGACTCTTGCCTCTACCACCACTCCAAGCTACTCCTTCTCTCCTTTCTTCCCCCACCATTAGCATTTTCAATAATAAAATATCCTTACTTTCTCAACTCTGGTTAATTATATCCATAGATTGTATCTAATATTTCTCTCTCAGTGGATAAAAGAGAAAGCTTCATTCAGCTGCCTAACATGCATCATTGTTGATAATGTACAACCAGCAAGAGAAAAAAAAAAGGCTCTCAAGGGATGTTGATGACTTCATTTGACATTTAGACCTGTGTTCTTTCTAGCCTTGAATGCCTCATTACATCTAAGGACAGAACATTCTCCTATTATGCCCACAATACTAGTAATTTTCAGGGATGTAGAAGGGATAGTTTCAATGAATGCGCAGTATAAATTCTGACATTACCTCTCGACTCCACCTCTGCACCTATGCATCCTTCCAACACCTGGATCATTGTGGCATCTCAGCTTCCCAGATCTTACCTCCCCTCACACCCACGGATCCCCCTCTTCCTCTGCTATATCCTAAATGTGACTCCTTTCCAAGGTTCCATCCAAGTCTTTTGATTTTTCAATCTATAGTTTTTCCCTTGCCAATCCATTAGCTAGATGTAGACCATCCACTTGCTTTTATCCACTTGAGTGGCCTAAGAGAGTACAACCTCAGTCCTTGCCTATCCCAGGAGTCCTCAGCTAACCATTGCAGCATATTCGCAATGCTCATCTCTCAAATGTGTGGCTGCTGAGGGCCAACTCCTGATCAAAACCCCCTATTTCTGTCACTTATCACAGAGATTCTTCATTTTATATTAAAGTCTCTCTGGACCCAGTCCAACCTAACATGCATGTTTATCACTCTGGGATCCATGATACCCTGTTTTACACTTCATCTAAAGGCAGGGAGACAGGAAAGGAGTTTTGAGTAGATTCTCAGGCAGCCCCTCTATATAAAGGACATCCAACATTTGCAAGTATATGATCTTTTAAATTCTCTAATTCAAATATGCCTACTGAAGCAAGTATAAGTATTGTAATTTATTTCTGAGGAAGGAGTAAAAAGTAAATGAAACAGATTCTGAAATTTCAAGTTACTCAGACTTTGTTAATTTCTAGGGCAGAGACTCAGACCTTTCTCCTTTCTTCACAGGCTGAGGATTCCCCAGAAGACACTGTGTATCTCTGCTCCTGGTTTACCCAGCATGCATTGCCTCTTTACCTGGAATGCCCTGTTCACCATTACTTTCTTAGTCTTACACCTCCACCTCTGTCACACCCAGCTCCCTTCCTGGCTCAGCTGAGGATAATTATTTCTTCCATGCTGCCATCAGCCCACGCATCTGACACATCACTGCACTGTTATGAACTTCTGTTAACCAGCAGGCTGTCTGCAAAGGGGCTTTTCAAAGGACAGGACTCTGACCTACTCTCCCAATAAATGCCTAGCATGGTATCTACACACAGTAAAAGCTCAGTCTTGAATCCATGTCAGTGTATCTCATGAAATTCATTCAAAATTGTATGTTTAGAAATCCCTGGGAAAGAAAAGACAACAGTAAACTGTGGGGAAGCACCCCGAGCCCTCTCTTTGTGTCCTACAGTCTTCTTTAGGCAGTAGAAGCATCAGAGAGCAACTGGTATAGGTAGATGAGGACAAGAATGATACATGTGCCCTTTAAAAAACCGGTTTCTCTTCAGGTCCCAAGCAAGGCTTTGTGTAAACAGGAAGGGTAATACACCAATTAGAGAGATTCAGGATCAGCCCAGGAACAGATCCCTTAGGGCTGCCAGGTAACCGTGAACACATCTCTCACCTTCCAAGATCCTGTTTCCTCTCCATTGAACTGACAATAATACATTGCTCACCATGCAGAGTTGGGAAAAGAGACAGGAGACTGTGTTGGTAAAACATTTACTACAAAGTAAATGGTGTGCATCAATTATGGTCTATGGTCTGTAATAGATAAATCCTCAACAGCTGACTCTCAAAAAATAAGCAAATAGTCCCGCATTGTAGAGTTTGCTGATAAGCTTGGTATAAATACTCCAGCAAAGAATCTAAGCTAGCACTGTGATGCCATTCAACATCACCAGCCAGCTCCAGCACACTACTGTTTATGGTTTACATAAACAGTCACTCCTCTTGACTCTCTCTCTACTTCCCTATCAACACAGATTTTTTTCACAAGGTGAAAGAAGAAACCAACAAATATGACTTCTCATTGCTGTGTGGCCTCAGTTGCTCTTCCCTAGCAAAGGCTGAGGCACGCCTTCAGGCTCTTAGCACAAATGTCTTGAATACGCTGAGTACCTGGCTCTGAGGTGTCATGATGTCCATGAGAAGCAGGTACTTAGAATCATAGATTTACCTGTTCTGAGATTCATCCTCAAATATACAAGAAGATATGCATTGTGGCACTCTCCTCAAGAGAAGATGGTATGTAGCTAGACAGCCTTTCTGGTGTGGCCTTTTCTCACTTTCTAAGGATATGAAGCACATTCTGATTTTCCCTCGTGATTCATTTCTACTTTATTTCTCAGTTTTCCTTAGTGATTCGCATAAAGCAACCTATTTTTACAATCAAGACTTAAATAATATTCCATTACCATGGCAACAGGCTAGGCCAGTGGCCTTCAAACCCAACTCACCCCACCATCAGCTGCATAGCAACTCCAGCAGATCTTCTTCTCCATGTTAGAAACTCTCTTACCAAGACAAATGTCAGTTTCTAGAAAGTTCTAGTGGACTGTTATAAGAATGCAGAGAAAACACACAATTATTTGTATAATTTAGAGGCAGAGGTGAAGATTATGTTTAATCATGGTTTGAGGCCTGAGTGTCAGTATAGACAAGGGTAACTCCTTGTCTCTCCCAACAAGAATATTCCAGTCCAAGTAAAGAAAGGATATCTTGATATGAAGAGAATAATTTCTTGAAGTGTTGGTCTGATGGCAAGAATATAAATGGGTCTTCACAGCAATTGTTACAGCACTCTAAGACTTGGAGCAGAGTATAGATAACATCCTCAAAACTGAGTGCTATCCTTTGGACAATATGAAGTTTATTATATGAGATGGTTAATATTGATTGTCAACTTGATGTGATTTAGAATCTCCTAAGAGACAAACCTTGGGCATGTCTGTGAGAGGTGGTTTGGATGAGAGTAGCCTCTAGACATGCCTGTGAACAATTTTCAAGATTAGAATAACTGAGATCAGAAGACCCATTCTAAATGTGGGCAGTACTATTGCATGGGGTGTGATCCTGGAATGATTAACAAGGAGAAAGAGGGCTGAGTGCCAGCATTCATCATTCTGTTTCCTGACAATTGATCCCACATGATCAGCAGCCTCAAGTTCCCACCCACAGGACTCCCTACTATAATAGACTGCATCCTCAGACCATGAGCCAAAATAAAACCTTTTTCCTGTAAGTTGCTGTTGCCAGGCTATTTTATCACAGAAAAAGCAAAAATAAATAAGATACTAGATAAAATCTGGCAAGTGTGCCCAACTTAAAGCCCACAGGTCACACGTGCCCCAGGGTAGCTTTGAATGTAGCCTGACACAAAACTCTTAAACTTACTTGAAACATGAGATTTGTGTGTGTGTGTGATTTCTTTTGGACCTTGATGCATGGTTCTTAAGTGTGAACTTTGTATATAACAAAATGGTGTCATGATGCCAAAATGTTGAACACAGCTGAAAACAAACATATTTTCTATACTCTTTATTAAAAGGAACAGAGGTGACAAAAGTCACCATGTAATCCTTGGGACACTAGTTTGTCTTGCTCACTGGCAATGAACAATTCTTGGAATAGCATTAATAATCTCCAATGAAATCTGACATGTGAAGATAGAAGAGCTGGGTAGCTCAACAAGAATTAAAGAAACTAGACCAATGTTTTATGACTTGCCCACATTAAAAATCCTTGGCCCAAAGTGCTTCACTGTGGTAGTCTATGAAATGTTTAAGAACTATTTCTTAATTGTTTCCTCTTATTGAAAAAGGATTTTTTCCTCACACAGTATGTCCCGACCACAGTTTCCCTCCTTCCACTCCCCTGCTGGCCCTCACCTCCTCTCCCATCCAGAGGAACCCTCTTTCTGTCTCTCATTAGAAAATAAACAGGGATAATAATAAGATAAAAGAAAATAAGATTAAAAAACTAACAAATAGGAATAGGACAAAACAAACAAACAAAAGAAAAAGAACCCAAGAAAAGGCATAAAAAAACAATACAGCCACAGAGACCTACCCATTCGCACTCAGGAATCACATCAAAACACTAAACCAGAAGCAATAATACATACTCAAAGGGCCCACAGGACAAAAGGAGAGATGAAATTAAATATATAAATAAAAGTAAATAAAAATATAATTAAATTAAAAAAAATAATAAAAACAGCCCTGACATGACACTATGAGACAAGGAACCTCCAAAGATGCCTTTGAGTTCATTTTCTGATGGCCATCCACTGCTAGGCACACAACCTACCCAAAAGAGTAGTTTGTTTCCCCAAGGAGACTGCCATGGAGAAAACCAAATCTTCATTTGCAAGTGCCTATCAACTGGCGATAGTTTCTGGGTTAGACATAGGGACACGTGTCCTCTTCTCCCACTTCGGCCCCAGGACCCTATCTGATGCAGACCTGTGCACGCCCTGTGCATGCTGCCTTAGTCACTGTGACTTCACATGTACATCGACCCAATTGATTTAGAGGACCTTATTTTCTTGGTGTTCTCCATCCCCTCTGCCTCCTCATTCCCTCTGCCTCCTCTGTAGCAGGGTTCCCTGAGCACCGAAGAAGGCATTTGATGGAGCTATTCAATTTTAGGGCTGAGTGTTCCATGGTCTCTCACTATCTGTTTATTGTCTAGCTGTGGGTCTCTGTATTTATTCCCATCCACTGCAGGAGGAAGCTTCTCTGATGATGCCTGAATAGGGCACTGATCTAAGACTATAGCAGAACGTCACTAAGAATCATCTTATTGCTATGTTCTTTCAGTAGAAGAGTAGCATTCGGTTTTACCTTAGGTCCCTGGGCTGTCTAGTCTCAGGCTCTTGGTCATCTCAGCAGTGTTGGGTCCCAGCTCATGGAGTGAGCCTTAAGTCCAATCAGATAGTGGTTGCTCATTCCCACAAGCCTTGTGCCACCATTGCACTAGCATATCTTGCAGGTAGGACACCATCGTCGATCAGAGGGTTTGTGGTTGGGTTAATGTTTACATTTCTCCTTTAGTAGTATTCAGAGCATCTTCCTGTACCAAAGGCACTTAGGAGTGAAGGCTCTCTGTAGGTACCAGCTCAACTTCTCTATGTTCAATGAGTTCTGTAGCTGTTATCTTCAGCAATGGAGACTTACTCTCAGTTTCTGGAGAGCAACCTATCTATAGTCTGGGCAACAGCCTGGGTGGTTTGGGGGTTCCCATAGGACACCTTTGACCTACAACTCAATTAGATGTAGCCCATTCCCAGTACGGGAAGCTTCATTTGGTGGCAAGAAATGTCCAGTTGGGGCTCTGTCTCCCCTACTATTTGGTAAATTACATTTAGATTGTCTTCATATATGTATATATTTTAGGAAACTTCTACTATATTAGGTTTCCATATGATGCCTCAAATGGCCCTTAATTTTAGCTGTCTCTCCCAGTATTCCCTTCCTTGTCCCCATCTTCCCTCTCCCTATCCACTTGGTCATCCAGCCCCCTCCCCCTCCATCCATCCATAACTATCTATTCTATTTACCTTTCTTAATGAGATCAATCTGCCTCCCTGAATCCCTTACTCTATACCTAACCTCTGTGGTTCTTTGGATTGTAGTTTGCTTATCATTGACCTAACAGCTAATATCCACATATAAGTGAATACACATCATATTTGTCTTTCTGGGTCTGGGTCATCCCATTCATGTTGTTGTTTTTTCTAGTTTCACCAATTTACCTATGAATTCCATGATTTCATTTTTTCTAATAGCTAAGTTATACTCTATTGTATAAATGTACCGTATTTTTTATTCATTCTCCTGTTGAAGGATGTCTAGCATGTGGTATGGCATTAGAGTTGGGGGTCATAGTATCAATTCATTGTTAATTTAATAATGACATAGATGAGCATATTAAGAAATTATAGGTATATCTCCATGAGTCACTATACCCACAGATATTCCCTAGCTCTAACTTCTAAGAAAGATCAATAGTACTGATACCTGAGTAGTGGCAAGCATACCCAGTACCTATGTCTTCTCATCTAGTACTACTTCTAAAGAAAAGAAAAGATACTCCTTGGAGAAATCACTGATGTTAGGGCTGAGGCAATGAATAAAGATCCCACAGTGCCAGAAAGCAAGGACGTTCTAAAAGAATAAAGGGACATCAAAGGGACATTGGAGCCAAGCAAAGGAGCTCCCAATAGCTGAAGCTGAGGCAGCAGGAACTGCAAAACCAAATGGCAGCATCTTAATTTGGAGAATAAAATAGTCTTCAGTCTATTTGAATGTAAATAATAACAGTAAATAAGTAGAAAAAGAATGGGTAATGATCTTTAAAGAAGAATTCCAAGAAAGTTATTTAGACCTTATCACCTCTGAAAGAAGCAGAAGACTTCAATTCCCTAGGAGAACTGGACTGAATGATTTATTACAAAAAGTAGAATATGGCAAATAGGCCATAGTAATTACATGTTAGAAAACCTGGCAAACACTGCCTTATCCAAGAGAACAAAGTTAACACCATCGGTGCTAAGTCATATCCATAACACATGATCCGGATCTGAGGGGTTGAGAAGGATCCTCCTCTGTGACCTTTCTCCCCAAACTCACACACCCTGACTAAACATGATAAAAGTAATGAAACTCCAAAAGAAACATTCTTCAAAAACACCAGGCTACCAAGGTCATGAAAAGCAGGGGAAGCCAGAGAGACTGTCAGTACCCAGGGAGACCAAGGCGAAATGTGGAATTCTGGACAGATACCTTCTTCCTCATGGACTTTGGGGAAAATCAAGAGAATCCAAGTATCTACGGAGCTTTGTTAATCTTGATAAACACTGGACTTGACTTGTCCACAAGAGGTAAAATAAGCAAAGGCTGCAGAAGGATTCTCTGCACTACATCTATGCAAGTTTGTGAAAATAGAAATAATTTCAAAGGTAAGTTATTTTTAATCAAATGCAAAGATCAGAGGGAAATCATGGGCTTTTCAATAAGCAGTCCTATTAAAACTGTTTAGCCATATAGGTTTAAAGATATTCTCACAAATAGCATCAAGATGGATTAAAGACTTCTGTGCAAAAATCAATCATGTACAATTTTTTTTAGCAAACTATATGACTTAGAGTTGGGGATGATAATTTTTAAAGAACACACAAATAGAACTAACTTCAAAGAGACTAACTTATAACATTGACTAAGTTAATTTAAAAACCTTCCCATATTAAAGTGTATAGAAAGTGAAATACAAGATATAGACTAAAGAAATATCTGTACATATGCAATCGATAAGCATAACGTGTATGCAAGTAAACAAAAGTGAAAAACTGTGAACTAGAAAAGCCCAGAAGCCCTAATAGAAATAAAGTTATAGAAATACTCAGCCTCACTTGATATCAGGAAATTACAAATTAATATAGTCAGATGACAGCACATGGTGCCCATCAGATTTTCAAAATTGAAAAGTATGAATTCATCAAATATTCAAAATGTTGATAAACACTGTGTATTCACATACATAGTAATTGGCAATGTAAATTTACAAACCCCCATTAGAGAGTAATTTGGCAATATCTAATGAAATTAAAGAGGCCCATACAAATGAGTCAGCAATTCTATTATGGGATATGTATCCCAAGGAACACATCCACGACACATGCTAGAATGCCCACTGCAGCACTGTTGATATTATTGCATTGGCATCACACTGAAATGTAGTAATGTCAGTAGAAAAGTGGACAAACATAATCTGCTGTAAAAACTACACATTTTCTAAATGAATGAAGATGTAACCAAATATTGATTACAAAAGCAAATGATTTTCTATTTTATAAAAGTTATATATAGCTAAATACTATTATATACATTTTGATGTTATTAAATATTAGGAGATTGAATACATTAAATGTATATGCATATATAAATATGTCAAAGATGTTGACACTAAAATATGTAGCACAATTACATAGTTTATTTAAGTCAGATATTATATATGGTAAATTTATATTTATTTATGCTATCAATTCAATACACAGAATTTATGCCAATAAAAACAGTCTGGGTCGTGGTGGCACATGCCTTTAATCCCAGCACTAGGGAGGCAGAGCCAGGCAGATCTCTGTGAGTTCAAGGGCATCTTGGTCTACAGAGCAAGATCCAGGACAGGCACCAAAGCTACAGAGAAACCTTGTCTCCGAAAAACCAAATTAATTAATTAATTAATTAATTAATTAATTAATTAATTAAAAACAGGTAGATGGAGTGGAAAATATATAGCTATGTATATTTAAACATACAGTAATAGCTATCTTTTTTTTAAAAAAAAAATAATTTGTAACATTAACATTTGTTCTGTAGGTTGAGAATAGAAGGGCTTGTGATTTCAAACCCTTTCATTTGTAAATGTTTTCTATGAAAACTAAGAAAATTAATAAACTATGAACTACAATAAAAACACAGCTATTAAGCAGTCTAGAATTCATTTACCTATAGAAGCATATTTAGCAAACTGTGCTAACTGTACTTACAGAAAGGGAATATAATTTCATAATTTTGCAACATAAATATAAAAACTAAAATTGGGAAGTGATACTTAAAGGAAATTGGGGCTATTTCTCCATGATAATTCTCTTATTTTCCTCAGAAGAGATGCACACAATGTAAAGAGGTAGTTAAAAGCATGCCAACTTTGTCAGTTTCGCAGATGTGACAGGACGGCTGTGTAAGGATAACTGAGCAACCAGTACCACTTGTGACAAAGAAGTACATATCAAAATTAAGCAACATCTTTAATCTTGTACATGCACTCAGTCATTTTTTTTCTCAAGGTAGTAAAAATAATTTTTTTAACTGAAAACAGTTTTAGCATATAATCCTACTGTTTCTTGGATTGCCTCTCTACATCTATCCACAGATATGTAAAATCACCTAAATTCAGTTCTTTTTCAAATGGATATTGATTACATGGGGGAGGGCAAAGTGCTTTGGTAGTTGTTTAAATTTCAATGTTTTGAAAGAGGTAAGGAAAAAATAACATAAAATTATGTAATCATTATTACACTAAGACAGAACATGAGAAGAAAGTACAATATGGTAGAAACAAATAATATGTGAGAAGGCATTTTAAAGTCCAAGTGCATTGGAAGTATTCAAAAAAAGTCAAGGAAGAACAGTCTTTAGTGGGAAGGAAAGGAGCTGAAGAGTGTTAGGGAGAGTGGGCGTGGTGGGAACTAACCCAGAAATGACTGGTTTACCCGACATTGAAGTGACTAGAGATAAAAAGTGTACGGAATGCTGTGTTAATGGTGCAGTTTCAATAGAAGGAGGTACATTAGTGCTGGCATGTGAGAAGTTCTGGGAGAGCCCAAACGGAGGGATTTTTCAGAGTCTGGCAGGTCCTCAAGGATTTGCATAGGACGGTGTTCTTGAGAAAGGAAGATTGTGATTGTTCAAAGATGAGGGGGGTAAAATATTCCAGGACAGAAAAGAAGACTACAGAAAGGAGACAACTTGTTATGACGCACTGTCAGGTGTGTGCGAGGCGGCCTGGGAGAAGCTGCACAGGCCGTCTCGGGCTGAGGTCTTGTCTCTTTCCCACCTGCTGAAGCAGAGAATCCTCGGCAAACTTTCTCAGATTCGTAGATGAGTAGGGAAGGCATAGGAAGATAATGTGATTCAGTACAATTTAACTGTTTAAAGAGTACTTAGAAGGCACTGGATTCAGGAATAGGATAGATTGAACCACATGCAAGGCCAAGAGGAAACTGTGCAGGCATGTGAATGCCTTGTTCCCCAAATGCAGCTATCCTGAGGAATATTTATGAGGAAGACAAAATCCCTGGGTGATAAATTATCTCCTGTGAGAAATGCGGACAGTCTGGGGGTGACGGTGACTAAATGACCAGGACGCGGGATGGTAACACTTTTAGACTAGTGAATAAGGCTAGTGGATAGTGTGGAGTTGAGCTAACAAGCTCATCACTGAACAAGCTGGCTTTGGGTGCCTGGCCTGGGCACCAGGTGTGACTCTTTCAGCATTTGGTATAATTGAAGGCTTCAGATGGCTAGCACTGGCAAGGTATCAAATGAACCCAATGACGGACAGGATGTGTGGGTCTGGAAATGGAGCGAGGCAGGCTTCCCCAATCCTGTAGTTAAGGGACATTATTTTTAGGCAGCCTGTCAAAATTCATTTTTCCATCTTGTTAGTTTCAGTACTCTGTTCCATCCTGTTGATATCATTTATAATCTTGTTTATCAGTCAACACATTTGCATCTTCAGCTCTCCAATTGAGAATGTTTTCTCCCTAGCACCCTTTGCTCTCTGAAAATTCTAATAAATAAAACATCGAGAGGATAAAATACCATGCTACCTCTCAAAAATTACAATTCTGTAGAACAGCAAAGGTGCTACTCTCTACAAGCATTTTTGTGACTGGTCCGAAAAGTCTAATAAGAAAACAGTAAGAAGTGACAAGTAAAACGGGGTGAGAGCAGAAGGAAATGATCAATGAAATGAAAGTACAGGTGATATGGGTGTGTGTGTGTGTGTGTGTGTGTGTGTGTGTATGTGTGGGATATGTATGTGTGTGTGTGTGTGTGTGTGTGTGTGTGTGTGTAGGATATGTGTGTGTGTGTGGATGTGTGTGTGTGTGTGTGTGTAGGATATGTGTGTGTGTGTGTGTGTGTGTGTGTGTGTGTGTGTGTGTTGTTATTAAAAGACCATAGATTAAAAACCCAAAGCCAGACATCAGGGCGATAGCTAAAAGATGAGAGAAGCAGAACAGCCAGCCACTAGTTCTTACTTCGAGGAAATCCTCAGCCTAAAGAGAGTGAGTTCCTGTTTCCTCATGCATTATATACCTTTCTCTGCCCTAGCATATTACTTCCAGGATTAAAGATGTGTGTGCTTCCCAAGCAAAGGCATGAGATCTCAAGTGCTGGGATTAAAGGTGTGTGCCACCACTGCCTGACCTCTATGTCTAACCTAGTGGCTGGCTCTGTCCTCTGATCCTCAGGGAAGTTTATTAGGGTACACAATATATCACGTGTATGTGTGTGTGTGTGTGTGTGTGTGTGTGTGTGTGTGTGTGTAGGGCATGTGTGTGGAGGGGGACGTAGAAGAAGCAGGTATTGAAATTGCTCAAGTATATGCCACATGGAGAGCCACAAAATAAACCACAGTAAATTGTACAAAAAAAAAGTGTCCACTCTGAACCTTAAGTAAAAAATTAAAGAAATGCAAGGAAAACAAAAATTAAAAAGGCAGTTGCAGGGTCTAAAGAACAGAGCACCAGAAGATACTAGCAGCTGAGGTTTATGCTAAGCTAAGACCTAAGTACTAACCAAGGGGATTATTGAGGAAAGGAGAGACGGCTCAGCTGATAAGAGCACTTACTGCTTTTGCAGAGGACCTGAGTTCAGTTCTCAGCACCCATGTAAAATAGCTTACAACTTCCTGTAACTCCATCTATAGGGGCGCCTATGCCCTCCTCTAGCCTCTGTAGGCAATTCACTCATATGCACACATACAGACATATATAATTATAAACAAGATCATTTTTAAAAGAGAAATACCATTACAAGCCCAATAAAGAAACAAAGGAGCCAATCATATAAATTAAAGGTGCTTACCACATCTCAAGGCAATCCAGAAAAAATAAATCAGAAGCATTTGTACTGTACACATCAACAAACTTCTGTCAATAGTATTCTGTAGGAAGGTCTTTTCTAGGGGAGGGGAAGAAATTTACAGAAAGCAAGACAAAGCATTCATCCATTTCCTGGGTTGTGCTGCATGATAAAGGCTACAAACCTTGACTCAACCACTGAAGTTATCTTCCTCTATACAGAAGCACACATCAGGCAGAACGTAAGAGTTTAGAAAAGACCCATTTTCTTATTGAAAACACCTATTGAAAATCAATCAAGATTTAAATTGATGGTATGAACCCAAACACACAGAAACAATATGTAAAATGATTTTCAAATTTTCCAGAAATCCTTTCAGCTGGAAAAACATCCGACTTAACAAAATTGTTTGGAGAAAGGTTTTATAAGCTATGCCCATATGAACTCACCATAATTAAATCTGCAATAAAATGCAACTACGTATTGAAATATACAGCCTTGTATATCTATCCTTTGTAAATTTTCCTTTTGGTTCTTTAAATTTAATTATCTTTAATAACTATGTAC
Source organism: Peromyscus eremicus (assembly GCF_949786415.1). Classification (NCBI taxonomy): domain Eukaryota; kingdom Metazoa; phylum Chordata; class Mammalia; order Rodentia; family Cricetidae; genus Peromyscus; species Peromyscus eremicus. The sequence continues at coordinate 93,899,989 of NC_081425.1, read as the reverse complement.
TTTTACAATAATACACTCAATATAAAACATGAATGTTCTTCAAATATTATGTCACTTCTGAAATTGAATAGTATGCCTTTTGCTGGCTTACTATGTATTTGGTAATTATTAAACAAAAATATTCTAAGGTCAGCATTTTCTGCAATTCAATTTTGTAACCATCTGTCATCTTAACATAAATATTCATTTAATGATACCCTGGGACTTTTTTAACCAGTCAGAAATGTATTTAATTATGTGACTCCATTTTCCTTCTTATCCATAACATTTTATGTAATACTACCAAAAGCATTGTTGAAATCAAGATATAATTAAGGTTTGAAGAGTTATCCTGATATTCTAGGATAATAAACCTATCAAAGGCAAAGAAAAACAAATTGAGAGAGGTAAGGCTAGCACAAGACAATTTGTTCTCAGGGAACTGGAACTACTACATAGAGGTCATTTTTTTCCCTTTCCGGGTATTCACACATCTCCTTCCAAATAAATCATTTACAAATGTTGGCACGGTGGCACATCAATTCACTGGCCCAGTAAATAAAAAATTCAATAAGGATTCAAAGCCATCTTTCAAAAAGTTACTTGCTTAAATATCCCCTCCCCAGTTCCACTAGAGCATTACAGTTCTCAAATGTTATCAGCAGAATGCTTGCATATATATGTAAATTATTTCAGTGTCTTGGAATAGTTCTTCAACTGTACCTGGAAGAAACCTTTAAGAGACACCATAGGGAAAAATGGAGTTGTATCTTTACTGAGTGCTAATTGAATGCCAGCACCATGCTGGACCCCATATGATCTAATTTAATTAGTGGACACAGTACACAATGAATTGGTATCATCCTGTCTATTTTGTAGGTAAGAAAGCTAATTAAGGCTTAGATTCATAAAGTAGCCAACTTTAGTTACACAGCCAGCAAGCCCTTATACTGACACAAATATTGAACCCAATGGTTCTTAATCAACAGTGGTAATTCTATTTTAATCTGCTGCAATTACTTCCCAGTATTCCTTAAGCACTGATCTCTCTGCTTGTGATTGGTTTTAGTCAAAACTAGAGTTCAGAAATCAATTCTACCAAACTCTTTTATTTTTTCACAAATTTTCCCCAGTTGAAACATAAAATGGGGTCCTATTTGCATAAACTTTCAAGAGGATATCCCTGTTTTATTCCATCATTACCTACCAATTTCTGTGTTTTCATGCAGTGACTGACTTATAGAGACCCCCAGCATCTGCCTGCTGCCCCCCACTGAGATTTGTGATGGCTTATGATGAAACAACTATTGCTTCATTATTTGAGGTATTTCTATCTTGAATCATACAACTGAGCCCAAAAAGGTCCCCTTTTCTGAAATTTTTAGAATTCTACTTTTCTATAGAATATGATAACTGCCAATCATGGCCTGTTTCATTTTCCATTGTGTTATGGTCCATGAGAAGTCCCATAAAAGACCACCAGTCATGTATGCAATCAACAAGAGCATTTAATAAACAATTCCAGCATGCTGGGGTCAAACCATCTGACAAAGTGGCAAAATGGTGACCCCAAGAGAAGTTAGCAGGCTCCTTTTAAGCAAGATAAGGGGAATTTCAGCTGTAGTTAAGTGTACTTTGAAGTGATTGGATGTAGACTCTTACTGGTACAGGAATCATTTTATAATTGGCTCATGACATCTGGTCAGCAACTGTGGTTGTAGTGTCAGGGGTATGTTTGTTGTGTCAGGGGTCTGTTTGAAAATAGCAAGAACAGTTCCTGCTTGTGGCTGGGTAGGACTCTGATTAGCTACCAGACTGGACATACTTCCTGAGGGTCTGACTGAAGCCAGACATGAGTCAACATAGACTGGTGGGTTAATATCAGGCAGAGGTCTTAGCAAATTGGCCCCTGGAAAAAACAAAAAGTCAACTACCCCTGTTAGGTTCAGTCCTATTAGAAGAGGGGAAGGTCACTTCACATTGCTTGTCTATTATCAGTTTGGAGACCATTTTTACTTCTCTCAAATCTCCCATTACTTGCATCAGCAGCAAATAACTTCCTTTCTTTTATTTTTAAAATGTCAACAGTTCCAAAAGGCTTCATATTTGCCATAAATATTCTCCCTATTTTTCAAGATACTCAACCTGAGCTTGTGAGAAGACAGTCACCAAAGACCAGGAATACCTAGACTTCTAGACGAGAAACAGCTACGCAGCCACTGACCATCAGAAGAGAAGACCAACTCATTCATCTACCTCGTTCTCACATCAGAGGATCCTAGGACCCAGGTCCCATGGCATACTCTACTAGGTAGTCTTATTCCAAGTCATCACTGTTTCCATCTAGTGCTTCCACACCACTTGGTACAAACAACTATGGCAGCACACCTCAGCAGTATCTCCAGTTATATAATTTCTCTGCATGCCCTCCCCTCCCTGCTTTCAAAGCCCCTTCTCATTGCTATTAAATTATCTCCTACTTGAGGTGACAGATGCCACTCTAGTTCTTTTGCCTACTCATTCATTTTTGCCTAGTCATTTTATTCCTAAACTCTGCAAAGTAAAGCGAAGTGTAAGGCCTTTGCTTGGCATGGAAAACTCTAACATAAATATGTCAAAATGTCTGTTTTTAAGAAGTTGTGACTAATGAAGGGGAAAACCCTATAAACTGAGAGTAATAATTTATTAAATTCAGTAATAGAAACGCACAGACAATATACAGTAAAAATTAAAATTCAATAAATCAATTCTGTATAGGAGCTGCCATAGAAAACAATGAAAGAAAGCACTATAAGATTAAAAAAATCAAACACACACCAAAAAAAAACACAGAGAAAGAGAGGAGAGGAGGGAGAGAGAGAGAGAGAGAGAGAGAGAGAGAGAGAGAGAGAGAGAGAGAGAAAACAAAAATCCTGTTCTAAAAAAACAACTTCTTGAGTACTTACCATCATAAAGAATATGAACAGACTCAATATGTGAATATTTGTAGCATCACAGCACATACATGTAGCTACAAACTGAGCTATGCTGTGCTACAGAAGTTCAACATTAAATTCAACATTGGAGGGAACCTCTGGAGAAATATGAGCCCCAGGATTCTACCAAATATCTACCAAGGTATTTCTACTGGCAATACAAATAAAGATTTAAAGTAACGAAAAGAGAAGAGGAAAAGTCAAGGCAAAAGATTATTGTAATAAACTAGTCATCAAGACCTCCATATGGCAGAGAGTATGTAATGACACAGGAGAGATCTGGAGACTATAATAGACCATTAACAAAGTATTTGCAGAGTGTGTGGTCCCTAACTTCTTATTAGTAATTAACAGGAAGAAAAGGAAGATTTATAGGCAGAACACTGGAACTTACACAGTGAAACTGCATGAGGCTATAATGATGGATATGTGTCTTTTTACATATGTCAGCACAGAGAATGCACCATTCAGAATAATGAGTCCTAAGTAAACTCTGGCCTTGAGCCAACAATGATATGTCAATATTTACTAAGCAGTGGTGATAAATACAGTACCTCAAGGTATTAATAATAGGGAAAGTGGGGATGGGGAGAAAGTTCTTGGGAACAAAGATTTTTCTACTGAACTGCTCAAAATATAAAATGCATTAGCTTGTTTTTAGGAGGAAGTGGGAGAAAGACTAACTTGAGGCTCTTTGGCAACCTGGACATGTCCACATCAAATTAGCCATAAAGGATGGTTACCTTGAACATAGTCTACAGAGGAAGTCTGCAGGGGTTCTGTCTATCTCTAGACTTAAGAACCAAGAGTCTTCTTCAGTGATGGTACTGGATGTTCCTTGACAATTGAATGATATAGTTCTGGATGTGATGTGAGAGAATGGAGCATTCCCCATTCCACAAACCACACATTTATCCCCTAGGGAGTAGTTTTCCTGGGTAATAAAATTCTTACTAATATATCATAAATTCATGTGCCAAAGCAGGAATACAAATTCTATAGCTAGTTTGTGCATATGTATGACTTACCCTAGCTATAAAATCTAGGTATTTTCAATTCATGAATTTCACTGTTGGAATGTGAAACAGTACACATACTGCAGATTACATTTTTCACAATGTGCATAGATCTGTGAATACAGGAGCAATAGCAGAATGAAAATAAAACACACAAAAGATATGGAAAATCTCCCATTTGACCTTGAGAAAAAAAAGATATATCATCAATGCCACCCAGCAGGGCGCTGGTGTATATACCTGACATGTGCATTCGTCCTCAAGCTAAAAATAAAAACGGGTAAAACCCTAAACAAACAACATCCAAATCAGCTTCTCACTACATACAGAGCTTTAACTGGTGAAAAAGCCAAGGAGCAGAACAGAAAGTGTGGCTTCGGAATCTGTAAAAGATGTTCATGCTCTCCCAGCTGCTGCAGACACCCCTGGGGGGTATATGACTCATTGTATCCTGGAGATGTTTATTTAACTCAGACAGGAGAAAACTTGTTTCTTCTTCCTGAACTAAACTCTGCCTTGAACTATCCTACCCAATGTTCATAATTCTTTACCTGTGAACCAAAAGCCGCATGTCTGCCCTTAGTGATGATTACATCCAATTGACATTGTAGATGTGGTATCATACATTATGCTAAGCTCTAACTATACAAAGAGGAAAAACAACTAAGTCAGTGGATCCATGGAGCTGACTGTGTAGAGGTATGGATGCGTAGTTTAAAAAGTAAGTATGTAAATATGTGGTTACATCGGGTCATAATTGCTAAGACAGAAAGGTTCCAGGGTGTATAAATGAGAAAAACAATCATTCAATGTCTTCAGAAAGGCCACCCTGAAGAGGTGGCACAAGAGCAGACTTAGAGTCAGTCAGAACTGGCCAAGTGACAACAGAGAGAAAGTGTTTTTAAATCATGTGATGACCAGGGTGCAGGAAGCTGCCCCTGATATTTAAGGAGCAAAAAGAGGCCAGGGAAGGGCCAGTAAGAGAGGTCAGATCGGAGTTGGGACACAAAGAAAGCCGCCACTGAGCTTGAAGTTCTGAAAACCCCTTCCTAGTCATTATGTTCAGCATTCTAAATCACTTGTAATTACACAGGAGTTTCGAGAACCATCACATACGTTCTCTTTGTAAAACAATCCTGCTATGGTTTTAATGAGAATGGAAGCTATACCACAATTATGGGGATTTTCCATTTCAACAACATTGTTTCTCAATCTATGAATATTAGAAATTGTTCCACTTTTAAAATATTATTTGATTTCTCTCAGTGACATTTCATAGTGTCAGTGTACAATTCTTACAGTTGTTATGAAAATGTCCCTAAAACTTGTTTATTTGGGGGAATTGTTGTAATCATTGTGTATTTTCTTTATATTTTCTAGTTATTCGTCCTAGTATATAAGAGAAGGTTGTATTGTACACTGAATGCTTCCTGAAGCATGAAATTTATTGAATTTGATGAGCAGATTTTTAGGACTTTGTACAAACATGGTCTTGTCACCGTGAAATGCAGTTTTACTTTAAAATCCTGTGCTTCTTACTCCTTTTTAGATAAACTTTTTTTTTTTTTTTTTTTTTTTGGTTTTTCGAGACAGGGTTTCTCTGTGTAGCTTTGCGCCTTTCCTGGAACTCACTTGGTAGTCCAGGCTGGCCTTGAACTCACAGAGATCCGCCTGGCTCTGCCTCCCGAGTGCTGGGATTAAAGGCGTGCGCCACCACCGCCCGGCCTTTAGATAAACTTTAAGGAACTTTTTTTTTATTTTCTGTATGATAGTGTTTTGCCTGCATATGTGTATATACACCATGTGTGTGCAGGGCCTGCAGAGGCCAGATGAGTGGGTGAAGCCCTTGGACTGTAGTTACATGAGGTTGTGAGCTGTCATATGGTGCTTAGGACTGAGTCTGGAGCCTATCACAGAGCAGCAAGTGCTCTTCATTACTCAGCCCTCTCTCCATTCCTTCCTTCCATTTCCGTCATTGGCTGTGACTCAGGCACGGACCGCTGTTTGTTCCTACTGATCTTGTAACAGGATTTCAAGTATTTATTCATTCCTCTTATCAAATTATGGATGTATTTTTTACTCCTTATTTCTTTATCACTTTAGGTTATTTTTGTTGTTGCTGTTTGTTGTTAGTCGGGGTCTCACTCTATAGCTGAGATAACCTTGAACCCTCATTAAACAGGTTAGGCTGGCATTAAACTCCTGGCAATCCTCCTGCCTCAACCTTCTAAGTGCTGTGGTTACAGGCATGTGCAACCAAATACATTTCTGTATTGAGATGGCCATGTGCTATTTTTCTCCTTATTTATATAAATTACATTGATTTGTTCTCAACTGTTTAAAGAACCATATCTAAGGAATAAAACTCTACTTATGTATTGTGTGCTGTCATCATTAGGCATTGCTGATTATTAGCATTTGGGGAGGGCTCCTGTATCTGAGTATATTGATGGTTGATGGATAATCACCTTCTCTTGTTCTGTCTTTTTCTGGTGTTGGCATTAGGGTTATGGCATTTTCATTAAATTTATTCTTAAAAGTGATTCTTGGGAAGAGTTTGTGATTAGTATTGTTTCTTTGAATGCTGGATGAAATTCACCTGCGAGGGTATGTTGTCCTAGAATTTAATAAGTGGCATAGTGTTTGTTTTACAAATCTAACATCCTGTTTTAAGGGAAAAATTTCCCTTTCATCTCAGCTTTATTTATTGACATAAAGTTGTTATAGTATTGTTTTATAATCTCTTACTGTCTAGTGAATTTATTAGAAAATCTTCCTTTCATGCCTGATATTGACAATGTTCGCTTTCTTTTGTTGATTTTTTCCTTTGTTTTCTTTTTGATAGTGTCACTGTTTATTTCCAACTGACCTGTAACTTGTTGTGTAGCTCAAGACAGCCTCAAGGCATGATCATGCTCCTCCTGTTGAGTCTCTTGAGTGTGGGATTCCAGCCCTGTGTAACCTCGCCCAGCCTCATTCACAATATATCCATTTTATTTTTTTAAAAAAGGGAGGGGTCAGTCTTTCTAATTTATTTATTATATCAATCCTATTTACTTCTTCAAACTTCTTTTTACCTAAGCTTACTCCTTATTTTTATGTCTTGTTAAGGGAAAAACTAAGAACCGTCAACTTGGACAAAGCAATACATTTTTTATAGGTGTTTAAAGCTATAACTTATCTTTAAGTACTATTTTAGCTGCATTTCACAGTTGTTGACATGATGTGTTTTCATTGTTATTCAAATCAGGAACATTTCAGAGATTTCTTTTGTGCCTTTTTCTTTGACACTTGGGTTATTTAGAATTGTGTTATCTAGGTTTCACTGTACGTTTCCTAGGTTGTTTATTTCCATTAGTTTCTGACTTAATGGGCTTGTGAATGACAGAACACCCTCTATAAGGTTAACTCTTACATTTACTATGCTTTAGCTCTGTGATGACAATGTCTTTGGTGCCCAGTGTTTGTGCATACTTCAAAATGTTGACTTTGGAGTTTGGGGGTGAAATGTTCTACAAATGCCAACTGTGTCAAGTTAATTGGTGGAGTCGTTTAGAGCTATATAAACTTAGTGGATTTGCTTACTGTTTATGCATTTTCTAAAAGAATGAGATTAGGATTTGATTGTTTTAGACTTTTCTATTTTTCCTATTAGATCTTTCACAATTTTTTTTTAAAAAAACTTTAATGTTCCACATATATTGTCTTTCTGGTACAGTTATTTTGGTTATCATTATACAATGTCCCTAACTAACAATATCCAGGGTGTGACTTTACTGGCTTTTTTATTCTTACTATATACATGATATGTCTTTCTCTCTCCCTGTCAATACATGTGTGTCTTTATGCTTTAAGAGTTTCTAGATTTTTCAGACTTCTAGTTGTTAATAATTAAAGCTCCAGTCCCTTGTCCATTACTCAATCCTAACGTGAAGAAACCCATAATCTCTTCATGTGTCCCACTAATATGTGTCACTTTCCTCTTAAGGTTTTTGAGGCTACAAAGGCAGGAAATGATTTGTAGATGTGTTAAAATACATGTTTTGAAATGGCTGATCACTTAGGTACTGGAAATGCATACATGCTCCTTTTTATTAGCTAGATACACTAAGTGCTGAACTGTAATACGAATCAAGTCAATTGGGATATAGTCACACACCGAATCTGCTACAGGATATCTGTGACAAGGCCTAAGATTCTACGTCACACCAGTGAGGCTCAGTCACTGACCCCACTGTGAGTAGAAAGGACTTTGGTACTCAACCAACTGCTTAGAGTCATTCACATCGGTGTCAAAGCTTACACACTTCAGGGCCTTAAGGGTGCAAGGTGAGAATGGGAAGTGAAGTGAGGTTAAGTGACTTGTACACACTGTCATATAGCTAGATAGGGGGAAAGAGGATTTGAACCCAGGAAGTCAGGTATCAGTGGCTACGCTCATAGCAAACACAATGTACAATTTCAGGAGCAGGTACTTCAGCTGCTACTTTCTAAAATGAGTTTTTGGTCTGAGTGTGAGTCCTCTTAACACAGAGTGCTACTCACCTAAGAATTTTAGACAAGTATTCCAGAATACAGGCACTGATAAAACAGGGTGGTTGGGGGTGTGCAACCCTTTCCAATACTAAAATTTCCAGTGTTTTTGCTATAAGTATGATAATATGTAAACTGACACAGGGTTGGAAATAATCACAAAAATCTGAAGATTTTGTAGTGAATCAAAAGTGAGATATGTCATCTCAGGAAGAGAACTTACCTTACTACAAAGGAATAGGCAAAATTGCTCAAAGGAGTCAACTACATCCTTGTTCCTAAGAGGAGCTTATTCTCTTTTGTGTTGTGTAAGCCTTTAAGGAGTTTATAAACTCTAAATACTAGGGTAGTAATTGTAGCTAGAGTTTTCCTGCCTGGCCCACAGTCAGGACAAATCTCTCTGCCCTGCCAGTCCCACAGCCTCTCAGACCAAGTAAACACAGAGACTTATATTGGTTACAAACTGTATGGCTGTGGCAGGCTTCTTGCTAACTGTTCTTACAGCTTAAATTAATCCATTTCTATAAATCTATACCTTGCCACGTGGCTTGTGGCTTACCGGCATCTTCACATGCTGTTTGTCATCGTGGCAACTGGCAGTGTCTCCCTGACTCAGCCTTCCACTTCCCAGCTTTATTCTCCTCCTTGTCCCGCCTATACTTCCTGCCTGGCCACTGACCAATCAGTGATTTGTTTATTGACCAGTCAGCAACACACTTGACATACAGACCATCCCACAGGACTTAATATGGTGATATTTTATTTGTATTAAAATGTTATTTGTATGTTAATAAATAAAGTTGCCCGGGGGTCAGAGCTATTAGCAAGCCATAGGAAAGCAGGGCAGTGGTGGCGTATGCTTGCAATCCCAGCACTTGGTAGACAGAGCTGGGTAAGTCTCTGTGTGTTCAGGGATACAGCCATTATTGGATACACATGCCTTTAATCTCAATACCAATCATGGAAAACCTGGAGGCCTATACAGACAGGCCGTGACAAGACGGTCATGTGGTTGGGTTTACAACCAATGAGAAGGCAGAACAGGAATGCTATATAAAGACTTTAACACAGGGGTAGCTCTGGTTTGGAGAGGTAGGACCACTGCAGGAGGAAGGGTAAAGTTTTAGCTCTTAGCTCTGATCTCTTGGCTTTCTTCTTTGCATTGGTTCTGTGTTTCTTATTTAATAAGAAGGTTGGTTACATCTACAAGTAATTATGAACATTCACATGGACAAATGGAATGTAAGTGATAAATTGTTATATGCTAGACTGAAATGTTGTAGATTGAAGGTTAGTTTGATCAATAAGGAAAACGTTGATAGGGAGAGGACAGATAGCTGTCATTCATTCCTTCAGCTGAGTACTCAAATGACCAGGCAGTGTTTTAAACTTCAGGGAACCATAGACCATGTACAAGCAGTGATGTTACCCACTTATCAGACCCTGAGAAATTTCCAGAGGACAGGAATTAATGAGGGGCTCTATTCCTTTGAAAATACATCATTACAGTGGGTTTCTTTTGTACATACAGAGACAAAGTTAAAGTGGAGCAATAGAAAGCCCCTGGGTTCCACTGAGATCTGCAGGACACAATATGTAGAAAACCAGTTCATGGGCAGTGGATGCTGACAAATTGTAATTTGTCAGTAAAGTGTACAAAATAGTAACAGCAAGGAGGAGGATTAGAAAAGCCACACAGTGACTTTTCTACCCATTATAGAAGCTACAGCAAACATAACGCTACAGTGGAGGTAAACATTCAAAAGGAAAACTTTTACAGGAAATCACCACACGAGCTTCTGGCATTGAAATCATAGTTTACACCTCTTTGCCTGAATTCAAAAATTCCCCCAAAAGATTAAAATGTAAGATGGAAATTACATCCAGGTATATGACTAAAAAAATCCAAGGAGAACCTTTACTTGCCCTTATGGAAAGAGTTCTCAACAGTCAAGGACATCAAACAGCAAGACGGTCTGGAAAGCACAAGAAAGATTTCAACAGAAAAACAACACCCAATATGCTTTCCTAATATTGCACAGTGTTGGAAAGCATCTGCTGGAGAAACTTAAATTCAAAAAAATGTAAATTTAATTACTTATAGAAAGGGCTCTTTATAACAACACTTGAGAGTGAAATCCATAAACCTGTGCCTGACAATAAAAGTGGTATCCAAAAAGAGGGAGGAAGAGAGAAAGGAAATAAAAATATGAAAGTAGAGTTTAATCCAGTCAGCAAAATGGAAATGCCCCCCAACATGAACAGAAATGGAAGAAGAACTGAAAGTTGTCCAGAGAAGTTCAGTAGACATGAGGACTCATGGGGAGAGCTAGTGCTTCCAGAAAAGAGGCATAATGTGAGAGACTGATACTGAAGAAAAGTCACTTAGCTAAACTGCAGGCTTCTGAAGAAAAGACTCACAAATTCTAAGGGTGAGTGAGGTCTTAGACCACATGAAACCCCATCTCAATCAATCAATCAATAAGGAGAATGAGGGGGTAGATCACATCTATACTAGTGAATAGTTATTATGCCATTAATGTAAGGTTACTGTTAATGCAGACTAGACTGTTATAAATTTGATGCTAATTATAATGCCTATGGCAAAACTGAGACTATAACATACATATGTATAATAATTATATTTAAAGAATATAATGTGTACAAATAATCAAAAGCATTAAAATGGTCGACAAAAGTATATTTAACACAAAAGAAGATATTAATGGAAAAAAAGAAAAAAAAGGCATAAGACATGTAGTAAGCAGCAAAATGATTAAAGTCTCTCCTAATCAGTGATTATATTAAATATAAACAGATTAAATGGTCTACTTAAAAATACTGTTAATAAAATGATTTTTATATTACCCAACAATATGCTATATGTAAATAACTCACTATAGATTCAAAGACAGGTAAATAAAAAATAGAATAAAGACAATCTATGCAAATATTAAACAAAAGAGAAAAGGGATGTCTATACTTATTTCAGTCAAAAGGGATGTTAACTCAAAAACTGTCACAAAGGATAAGAAAAAATGATATGATAAAAAAGCAATTCATCAAGAGTGTATCACATTTATACACTTAATTTGAAATACCTACATGTATTTACACATAGGTATTTAAGAAACTATGAACAAAACTGAAAAAATAAATAGCAACTTAAGGAAAATATAAATATTTGTTACCACACTGCATCCAGTAATGTATAGATTAAAACAAAAAGTCAATAAATCAATAACAGGCTAAAATAACATTATAGACAAAAAGGCCTAACAGAAAAATCAATCCAATGGCAACAAAATGCACATTTTATCAACCCATATGCAAAATTCTTCAATATTAATTACATGTTAGACCACAATTCGAGTTTAACAAATTTAAGAAGATTAAAATCTTATAAACCACAAGCTATAAAACCAGAAAGTAATAACAGGAGAAAAAAATTCGCTAAATATGGAAATTAAATAACAACACCTGAGCAGTCAGTGAGTTAAAGATGAAATCAGAAGAAGTATTCCCTAAAACCTTTAAACATGAGCACAGAAAAATATAACAAAAATTATGAGCTATATCTATAGCCGTTCCAAGAAAACACAATCAACCTACATTAGTAACAATGAAAGACCTCAAGTAAACAAAAAAAGAACTAGTGAAAAAAGACATCATCGTTCTCATGCAGCCATTCACCCTAGGAACCAGAAATTCACCTTGCAGAAATTCAACTAGAAATTCAACCACCATCACGAGAGCAGCTTGGCTTTGGTGTGGGTGGCCAACTGCCTTCTGATTAGACTGGAGACCTGTGCCTTGGGGGACTAAGTGGGGAAGTATCTTAGTTCTACTGCTGTGAGGAGACGCCATGACCAAGGCAGCTCTTGTAAAAAGGAAGCTCTTAATTGGGAGGTAGCTTACAGTTTCAGAGGACTAGTCCATTACCATCATGGTGGGGAGCAGGGCATCATGAAGGAGGCACAGTACTGAAGAAGTAGCTGAGAGCTTTACATCTTGATCCACAGGCAGGCAGAGAGAGTGAGAGATACTGGGCCTGGAAGGGGCTTTGAAAGCTCAAAGCTCAACCCCAGAGACACACTTCCTCCAAACAAGGCCACATCCCTGCCTGAATCCTTCCAAACAGTTCATCAATTGGGGACTAAACATGCAAATATGGGGGAGGCACTGTCATTCAAACCACCACAGGAAGGGCCAATCTATGTCTGATGCTGTAAGCCTGGCTAGCAACCCATGTCTAGTGAAGCTGCAATCCCAAACAGAAAACTTACTGATGTTTAACTAAACTGACAAAGTAGAAATCTACCATGTTTACACCCTTAGACAGATACTGCTCCCAACGTTTATCAGGGAAGAGTTCTCAGTGCAAATCTTTCCTACTCAAGAAAGGTTGTGGGCCCAGTCTTAAACATTTATGGCATCTCTGCTAAGTAAAAATAGCAGAAGAGGGACAGAATTACAAAAGAGACAGATTTAGTGAAGTTATATGAAATGTCATTCTCTCAGCCAATACAGCTATTATAATTGTTTTTACAATATTATATATTATAGTATGTATACAATGTTAACCACAATAACTATAGTTACCTGCACCAAGATCACACAAGACCAGCCCTATATCTGGATTACTAATGTGGTCCCATCTTTACCTCTGACTATTAACTCCTGACTCATGGAGAAGGGGACTCTAGAAGGAGAAAAAGGAGAAAGCCATTGACTTTCTTTGTGCACCCACAGCTACACACATCAGGCTCCTAAAGATAACTCCACACTCAAACAGCTCCAGTTAGTCTCAAAGCCTCTCTGTCTCACTCTGTCTCTGTCTGTTTGTCTGCCTGTCTGTTTGTTTGTCTGTCTGTCTATCTATGTATCTATGCATGTATGTATGTATGTCTCTAGCTAGCTAGCATCTCTCTCTCTCCTCTCTCTCTCTCTCTCTCTCTCTCTCTCTCTCTCTCTCTCTCTCTCTCTCTCTCTCTCTCTCCCTCTCCCTCTCACTGTCTCTCTCAAGCCCCCTCACATAAATTATAATGAACTAGAGGGAGAGATCTGTGTGGAAAAGGTGGGTACTGATAAGTGTAGCCTCTTCCAGGGATGAGTAGTTGGTATGCACTGCTTCCATGTGAGAAATTGTCTAAAAACAGTATCATTAATGTTCCAGGTTTCAAATTGAGATCTTTGATCCACTTGGATTTAATTTTTGTGCAGGGCTATAGATAAGGGTCTGATTTCATTCTTCTGCATGTAGATATCCAGTTTTCCACAGTACCAGAAGCTCATGGAGAGCCCATCCCCAAGGGGTACATTTACATCACAGCTCCCACATCTCAGGAAACATTGTGCAAGAAGAGGCAGAGAGATTTTAAGAAGCAAAATACCAAGAAGTCTGTTATAAAACAGGCCTTTCCTGGAAACAGCCGCATAAGCATGGCTGGAACAATAGCAATATCAATGGACATACTAATGTGGAAGGGGAAAGTTTTGTGGGCTCCCACCCCTAGACAAGGAACTAAAGGCAACTAATGACTGCTTAGAGAAGAAGTAGCCTCTTCCAGGGGATGAGTCCCCTCATTGGTTGTCCAATGTAGCGTGGTCAGCCCTAAAACTGTATTTTTACATACACAAGCAACAAAAATGGATTCAGAAGGTTGCATATATATATATATATATATATATATATATATATATGTGTGTGTGTGTATGTATATATATATATATACATAGATATATGCACAACAATAATAACCAAATAAGAAGAGAGGTTACCAATTTGAGGAAGTACATTGGAGGGGTTCAAAGGAAGTCAACTGGAAGGGGCTAAAGAAAGGAGAGAAGGGAAAGTGACGTAATTATATTTCAATTAAAACCATAATTTTAAAAATTGTTTAAAAAAGAAGTTGTATAAAACAAAAATAATTAATAAAATGAACAAACTAAGTTAAAATTAAAATAAAGAAGGAAATAAAATCAAGAAAGAAATGAAGAAAATGGAAATAGGAAAGCAATTGAGAAAATTGGTCTCATTGAAGAAATGAAACAGACAAAGTTTTAGCTATACATATAAAAAAGAAAGGCTTGGATGAAATTGTAAATGAAAATAAAGACAACTTAAAACTATACAAACATAAATATCATAAAAGACTAAGAACAACCATACACATCCAAATATCAGATAACCTAAAAGAAATGGATAAAAGCAAGCAACCTGCCAAGAACAAAAGATGAAGAAATAGAAAGTATCAAGAGTAAGAAGAATGCATCATTAATAGCCTCCCAACAAAGAAAATGCCTGAACCTATGGCTTCACTGTTGAAGTATACAAGACATTTAGAGAAACCCTTCTTTGACTCTTCCAAAATACTACACAAGTTGGTCCAGATTCACTGTATAAAGCCACCAGTTCCCTGGTACAAAAGCCAAAAAAAAACTACAAAGAAGTGACAGGCTAATATCCCGAATGCATACAGATGCCCAAATCCTTGACAGCATGGCAACAAACCACATTCAACAACACATTAAAACAATCGGATTTGGAGGAGCTAACAGACCTTACATGACTGGTCCAAGCCAGGTAAGCTGTAAGTGTGATATACCACATTAACATAACAGAGAAAATGATACATTCACTTCAACAGATGTCCAATAGCATTTGACAAAACTTAAGTCCTTTCCTGATAAAATACTCTCAACGAGTTAGAAAAGGACTCATTGTAACTGGGTGTGCAAGGGCAGACTCATCAAGTCCATAGTCACCATAGCAGTTGGTGCTGAAGAGCTGTGCCCCTCTCCTCTGAGACTGGGAACAAGGATGCTCAGTCCTGCAATCTTGTCAGTATAGTACTGGAACTACTAGCCAGACCAATGAGGAAAGAAAAGGAAATAGAAGATATTTAACTTGGAAAATATGAAGTACAAATGTTTCTAATTGCAGATGGCATCATTTTCTATATGGGGAACCCCAAATATTTCAATCAATTAAGTATGAGAATCAATACAGGAATGAAGGAAAATTTGAAGACATAAAGTTAACATGTTACACATGTGCAGACAAAGCTCCCATGCACATGAAATGCAATAATAAAACAAAAATATAAAATTAGCATGTGAAATTGATATTTGCATAGACTAACAATGAGCGATATGAAAAATGAATCAAGAATAAATCATTAAATGCTTTTAGGTATAAATTTAGCCAAGGAGGTGAAGGATGTATACTCTGAAAACTAGAAGAGACAAGCGAAAATGATGCAAATGATAGAAATATATGGAAAACTATCCTGTGTTCATAGATTGAAATAATCACTAACATTAATATATCTATACTAAAATACATCAATAGGTACATCAGAGAGGCAATTAAGGATAACCTAAATCTGTGTTCCTGGGTCACATGACACATGACAATTGAGCCATGGTCACTCAAATTTGGTTCTAGAATGAACTAGGTCTTATTTCTCTCTCTCTCTCTCTCTAAAAGAAAATACTACCAAGAGTGATTGGTAAAACAAAAGCAACCCTATCAAAAATCAAAAGCCATTTTTTGTAGAAATAGAAAAAAATAACTCTGAAATCCCTGCTCATCAACAGAAACCACCCAATCAATTTGAAGAACATAACAAACATAGATAAACATGGGGGCATCACATTACCTATGTCAAAGTAATCTACAAAACTAGGGTAATCCTAAGCAGTGTAATATCGGTACAGAAGATACAGACAGATCAGTATAAGATAACAGAGAACCTAGAAATAAACCTGTGCACTCATAGGTAATAGATCTTGAACAATGCTGCCAAGAACACATGTTGGAGAAGTCTGATTTTTCAACACTTGGTGTTGTGAAACTTGGTATTCCACATGCAAAGAACATTTCACATCATGTGTAAAATAAATTATGCCTAAATTGTAAAATCTGAAAATACAGAATTTCCAAAAGAAACTGCAGAAAGCTATTTGTTATTGGACTAGTTAATGGTTTTATTTTATTTCTTATTGGATGATCCCAAAAGTAAAGATAACAACAGCAAATATAAAGTATAAACATGTAAAACTATAACAAGCTAAAAATCTTTAGCAAAGAAAACAATGTACAGAATAAATAAAGAGCCTGTGAAGTGGTAAAAAATATCTGAAGACCATGCATCTGGTTATATGTTAAAATTCAAAATATATAAAAAAGTAACAATTCAACAGCAAGAAAACAAATAGCTGGATTTATACACAGTCAGAGGGCCTTTGCATAGTGACACAAATTTCTATTCCCAGCATTATCATCAGGCTGAGACAAAAAGATGGCAAATTTGAGGCCAGTTAAACAGCAAAATTTTGCATCAAATAAACCAAAATATATGAGGGACCTGAAAAATGCTTATCAAAACACACATTGCCCATATGCATATGAAAATAAAATGTTCAATAGTATTAATTATCAAATAATAGAACTCAAAGCCTACCCATTAGAATGGCTATTTTGTGCACTGTTGGTAAGAATACAAATTAGTATAGAAAATATGGAAAAGTGCAGAGTCCTCATAAAGTACATCTAGAAACTGTATATGATCTGATAACCCAACTTCTCAGTTTAGGACTAAGGGAAATGAGGTTGCAATCTTGAAGATAAATCATATTCCTATGTTCATTCCAGTATCTTTCTCTATGGTCAAGACAGGGAATCAACCTAAAACTTCCCATATGAACAAATGGTTAAAGAGACTAAAACATATATGATGATAGACAGGACAGATAGATACTGATAGAACTCACGTATGTTACTCAGAGTTTAAAAGAAGGAACCATTGTCATTTATGAAAACCTAGAGGGTGTTAAATTTAAAAAAAAACAGACACAGAAAGCCACATATTTCTTCATGATCTCTCTTATATGCGAGTTCTAAAATGTCTAACTCGTGGAAGCAGAGAGTAGAATGATAACCAGGAGGGATAAGGTGTAAATGAGTGTAGATTTTCATTAAGGTGTGATGAATATGTTCTGCAGAACTAATGAACACAATAGTGGCTATAGCTAATGATACCAGACCTTATACTTGAAACTGCTTGGACTGTAGATTTTAACACATGTCCACACAGTACTCATGAGATGTGTTGTTAAGCTTTATTCTGTCTCTAAATCGTATAGTCAATGGGAAGGACATCCTTTCACCTTGGGGGCACTGAAGGCTTTACATTTACAGTGTTCCTGGCAGAGGTATCTTGGTTTATAAACAGTTCTATGCCAGAGACTAATTCTTTCCAAATGATGGTTAAAGTTGTTTACTTCAAGTTTTCTTTTCAAAAAAGGAAACACATTCATGCAGTTTTTTAAAAAAAGTCTGTCAATGAACACCCCAATCTGTTGCTTAAACACTGAGTCCGTATCTGGTAGTAGTGAGTGATTCTAATGTAAAACATTAAGATAGAAAGCCTCTAACTAAGCCTTCATTTCCAAACCCGACAGCACAGCTCCCCATGTTCCATTGGATCTTGGTGGTGGGTCTCAGCCCAAATCACCACATTCACAATTCACACACACAATCACTCCATGCTCTTGAGGTAGGAGAGCCTTGAGGACCACTCCATCTGAAGAAATACCTTCACCTTCATACTACTGTAGTGTTTTGCCTCATCTTTCCCCCACAGCACTCTTGATATCCTGTTTTTTAAGTTATTGTCCCCTCCAGAGCAGGGGCTTTTCTCCTGTACAATGTTGTTATCTAAACTTCTCTCAACCATACTTAGTCCATACTGCTTAACAAATAATGCTTGGATAAATGAATAAAGAAAAAACCCACTTCAACATGAACTTCAATCCAAATATAGAAATTAATGTAAAATTGGTTATGGACCACAATGAAAAATATAAAACTATAACAGTTTTAGGAAGGAGAAAATCTCCAACATCTTATGCCAGGCTAAGACGATGTCAAAATCCTGACTGGCCCAGGAATACGTTCTAAATTAGACTTCATCAAAATTGAAAACTTTTCTCTGCGATCCTGTTAAGAGATTTAAAATGCAAGCTACAGAGTGGAATAAGATGTTTGCAAATCACATATCAGATGAAGAAGTGCATTTGATAAAATATGTAAAAAATATATAAATAGAAAACACCCAAGGAACCTTCCAAAGTCAATGGCAGGGCTCAAATAGTCCAATTAGAAAAGAAGTAAAATATAAAATCAGATATTTTCTTGACAAGGATGTATAAGTAAATAAGCACAGAAAAAGTATTCATTGTTGCTCATTAGGAAAATGAAAATTTAACACAATGAAACACTACTCTACATATCAGAATAAAGAAATAAAAAGTGAAAACAACACTAAATGCCAACACAGTTTCTTATCAAATTCATCATTCAATTGTCATACAACCTAGCAATTGCACTCTTGCAAATGATTGCATGTAAATGAAACCTTATGTTCACACAAGAACCTACAGAAATGTTCAGAGTAGCTTTATTCATAATTGCCAAGAACTGGAAGCAGCTCAGATGTCCTCCAATGGGGGATGATTAAACAAACTGTAATACATGGAATGTGCTCATCACTGAGAGGCAATGAACTATGACTACACCAGCAACCTGCAAGAGTCACTGAGGAATCAGGCTAACTGAAAAAGCCACAGTCAAAGTGCACGGTTCTACTTATATAGTATATTTAATGGAAAATCTAAATAAAACCAGTCAATCATATCAATATCAATACCTGATTGTAATACGATACTACAATTTTGCTAAATGTTGCATTGGGGAAAACTAGGCTGAGCCGAGGAGACCTCTCTGTGTTATTACAACTGCATATGAATCTCTAATTATCGCAGTTAAAATGTCAATTTCATAATGATATCAGATAATATCAAACTGAATCTTGAGTCCTAGTCAAGGAATTTGAATTCTTAAATAGGCAGTTGGGAGCAAAGGAAACAGATTGAAACAGGAAACTCCATACATGAGGAGAGCAAAAGAACCAAGAGGTTGATAGTGAATACAGTGAACTGGAAACGTTAGGAAAGCAGGAACTTCACAGCAGAGCCCAGGGGAGAGGCCATACTGGAACCACTATGCTATCCAGCTAAGTGCTGGGCAGATCCAGGCCTGCCCTCACCTGGGCACCTTCAGGTTTAATACACATTTACTTTGTACCTTTGTTTTTTTGTGGTGGTATGTGGTTTTCTGTGTGTTTGTTTGTTTGTCTTTGGTAATTTGTACTGCATCTGAAAATCTGATCATAATTAAGGCATTTTCAAGAGGAACTTCATGACATTGAATTTATTCTCTCATTGTATAATTTTAACATTTTACAAAAATGAAGGAAGAAAGTCATACCTGAAATTGTATTTTAATTAAATAAAACAAGAATTCACTCTTGATAAAACTGTTATAATTTTATGAATATAAGCAAAAACAAATATTTGGCGTGTGTGTGTGTGTGTGTGTGTGTGTGTGTGTGTGTGTGTGTGTGTGTTTACATGTTTACCTTGGCATGCATGTAAAGGTTAGAAGATCTGGTTTTTTCCTTCCACATGTGGGTGCCATAGATTGAATTTAGGTCATCAGCCTTGACCACTGCCATCTTTCCCAACTGTGCCATCTCCAGGGCCCAACTGGCATGTTTTTAAGAAATAATTTTAAGATCTTTGAAGATCTGAAAATATATTGGACTTGTGATCTTAATTAATTTTAAATGAATGTTGATAAAATTTTGATTAAATGAGATTACATTCTGTTTTTAGAAGTCTGAGGAAATTTAATTTGTTAATTTTGTGTTTCAGTTTATTAGTTTTATAATCAATGTTTAAATGTTCAGATAAATTGAATTTATATATTTATGTAATCATGACTACAACAAAATGCAGGACTGGAGCCCTTCTCACATTAAACATTCCCTTTATCCAGCTTCAGAGCCTGTGTCTGAGTCTGTCTCTGCCTGGTGCCTCTCTCTACACCATCGGGCAGCCGCAACAAGACTACATCAGAGCTGATGTAGATCAAGGAGGAGCAGACATACCTTATGGGGTTGTCCATCCTGGACACTGTGAGGAAAGCAGCAAGGTTGGCTGTGTAGGAGGAACATACAATGAGGGTGAAGAGCCACCAGCTGCCCATCACGATGCGCATGGCCACAGAGTTCACAGAAGACTCGCCACCTGCAGAATGCAGAGAGATTAGCTGTGCCTTCCTCTCACTTTCTCTCACTCCGACCCCCAGCAAGATTCTGCCCTCCTTGGCCAAGGTCAAAGTCTGCTATCACTTGTGCACAGAACATTGTTTTTAAGGAAATGTTCTTAGAACCACCAATATGGGGAAAGGCCAGAGGATGGTAAAAGGCAGGGAAATTGAGATTGGAATCTAGTGATGAGAAATTTGTCATAACACCAAGTCTTCCAGCTACAAGGTTCTATCTCATTGTGGCAAGAACTTCCAGAGCTAGTGCCCAATATAAGATCTTTGGTAATTTCAAATTCACATGGAGTACACTTAGGAATTCTGTACATAAAGAATTTCTTCCTACCTGGAGGCCTCCTAGCTTTCTTTTAACTCAGAGAAATGAGATCTCCCATATCACTTTTATTGATATTCAGCCACCCTCACTGGATGATTTTCCCCTCCAGGATTTTCAGAAAGCATTGCATGTAGCAGTTAGTGAGAAGCTACCTCTTTTTAGCCAATTATTTCTCTTTGGTCCCTTAGGTGGTAGTAGAAGAAATATCTCTCCCTATTCTCCTTATGTAACCTTGAAAAGATTTTGCCATGATGCACGCAGGGCTGAGATTCACATTAAGAACTTTGCAATTTGTTTCTGGTCAAAATTGTACAATCCTGAAACTCACCACTAGACAGAAGTGTTACCAGGCCTCTGGAAGGTAGGAGACATTGTATTTCAAGAATAGCTGGAGTAGCACTTTACAGATTGCTGCACTATGTGAATGTTTGTGCAGAGATCCATTTGACAACCTTGCATGCATAGCAATCAATCTAACACAGGAGGGGAGGAAAATACACTGAAATCCAAAGTTAATTTTCTCTAAAATGGAGAATCAGGAATGAAAGTTGGGATCTTTGTTGCTTTATTTAATTTCCACCTGGTATTGCTTAGAAAAACCGAGTGCAGCCTCATATTGGCAATGTCCTGAGATCAAATAAAATCACATTTAAAATGACTTTTCTGATATGCATCTGAGAATTTTACCAGAGGATAGGCTTTTTCAGGCCCCCAGGGCTCTTCAGACAACAGCAGATTGGGAAGGTACCTTGCTGAACAAAGGCTCCATAGACAATCCAGATGGCACTGTGCAGGGTGGCAGAGGCAGAGGGTCGTGGCTGGGCAGTGCTCTGAGCCCTCACAGCCTGTATCCGGTTCAACACGAATATGAGCACACCGACCACAGGGATAGCAGCGGCGATGCAGGCCCACA
The DNA here is from genome assembly GCF_949786415.1 of Peromyscus eremicus. Lineage (NCBI taxonomy): Eukaryota > Metazoa > Chordata > Mammalia > Rodentia > Cricetidae > Peromyscus > Peromyscus eremicus. The sequence goes on along the minus strand of NC_081425.1, from coordinate 93,878,061 downwards.
CAGCGAAATCAAAGGGAGCGAAAAGGGAGAAGATGCTGATTTTCTCCTCAGGCTTTTTGATGAGGATCCCTACAGAGTAGTCCATGTATCGCTTGCTGAAGTCCACAACACTCTCCCTCTCTGGGGTGATGGTGATAGCAGAGATGGCCAAGTCTGCTCTCTGAGAGACAAAGAAGCTCATGAGAAGTGACTTTCAGTTCATTGCTGATTTCTACCCTAGGTCAAGGTCCACCTTCTACTCATTTCAAAGATCTGCTCAGAGGCAATGTGTTTGAGAGCTGACCCCTGAGAATACAGAGAACATAAGAAAAATCCAACACCATGTTGTCTATTACCTCCTTCATCTTACAGATGTCTCTCCATGGACCTAAAATCTCCTACAACATTCTTCTAGATAATAAAGGATCTTCACTTCCTACGAATTACACTTGCTTCTTTTCTTATCATTCCACCTAGCAAACTTTATCTCCTTTTGTTTCTGCCTGTGTTCCAGTCAAAATGTCATAATACTGAAACTCAGCACTAGGTAGACGTGTAATCCAAAAGGACACCTTGGCCTTCTACTTCCTACCAAGGATATCCTTCTTCCTCCAAGGCTAATCTGTATCTTCCCTGCATAGCAAGGGCAGCCATTTCTCCAGCAAGCTTTTGCAACTTCCATTATCCTACCTCCATTGACTGCGCTTCTAAAATACTTCAGAAGTTAAATGATTGTCCAAGTATGTTCAACCTCAAAAATTATTCTTTGTTGATTTTTAAAGTTTTTATTTATTATTTGTGTGTGTGAGAGGAAGAGAGAGACAGAGAGGGGTGTGAGGGCAGGTACATGTGTGGAGGTCAGAGGTCAACTTCAGGTATTGGTTCTCTCCGATCATGACATGGGTTCTGGAAGTCAAACACAGGCCTTCAGACTTGAACAGAAGTGTTCTTACTTTTTGGGGGGCATCTTGCTGCCTTTCTTGTTTTATGTGCATACTGTGTGCTAGGGCAGTGACTCCTAATGCTCTGACCCTTTAACACCTTTAACACAGTTCCTCATGTGGTAACCCCCAACCATAAATTATTTTCATTGCTATCTTATATCTGTAATTCTGCTACTGGTATGAATCGTAATGTAAATATGTGTTTTTCTGGTGGTCTTAGGCAACCCCTGTGGAAGGGTCATTTGGCCCCCAAAGGGATCAAGACCCACAGGTTGAGAATCGCTGACCTAGAATAACATTGGGAAAAAATGCTGAAGGTGCTTATGCCAGAGCATGTCTGAATCTTATCTTCCTCTCAGGAACCAAAGATCCAGGAATCTCTTTAAGTTGTACCATATTTATAGAGCTGAGAGATAGGGCCTCTGAGATGGCTCAGCAGGCACAGGCCTGCCACCAAGCCTGACAACCTGAGTGTTGACAACCTAAGACCCATATAGTAGAAGGAAAGAAAAGAATTGACTCCTGCAAGCTGTCCTCTGGTCTCCACATGGACTCAGTGGTGTATGTGTGAATGCATTCTACATACCCATAATATACATACCGTACACACACAAAAATAGTATTTTTTAAAATAAAGTTCAAAAAAGATTTAAAGAGCTGTCAAAGAGATTAAGTTGGAGCAGGGGAGGTTATTAGCATAGGATGAATGGAGAATTCATTTATGAATCAAGATCCAGAGAAGGCTCACTGAAACCAACTGGAAATGCAGGTCTAGGCTTCCTGCCACTGGGGAGAGATATTCCCCTACTAGCAGTGGAGGTCCTGAACTTATAGGGTGTGTTTCACAGTAAGTAGACTTTCATACCCAGAAGTCTCAATTTATTTCTCAAATATAGAAGGATAACTAATTTTTCCTTTGAGAAGGAAAAAGGTTATTAAGTTTCTTGAGGAGGAAAAGAAAACCTTTGAAGCATATCTGAGGGATGTAGTCATGGCATCCAAAAACGGAAAACAGTAGACAGTTGAGGATAGAGAGCACATATATCTGTAAGTTAATCTGGATAGACTTCTAGATTTCATGTAGAAACCTGAATGTGTACTTTGAGGATACATAATAACATTGATTCAAGACTTGTATATAACAAGAAATCAAGGACACAGAAAATCATATGAAATGACCTGTACAAGCGTTTGTGTGGTTGACCAGAGAGGGTACACACGTTAGTGAAGGCTACAGTGTCAAAAGAGTACAAGAAACATAGAAAATGGATACATCTCAAATATGTATGCCAAGTGGAAAGAGCCACACACCAGGGACCATGTATGATATTCCTTCATATATAAACAATGCCCCCAACTGCACCTCTATAAAGCAGTGGTTCTTAACCTGTGGGTCTCAACCCCCAAAGGGGTTGCATATCAAATATCCTTCATATTAGATAATTATATTATGTTTCATAACAGCAGCAAAATCACAGTTACAAAGTTCAATGAAAATAATTTTATGGTCCCCACAACATGAGGACTATATTAAAGGGTCACAGCATTAGGAAGGCTGAGAACCACTGCTGTAGAGGAAACAGGAAGACCAAGGGATGAGAGAAAGATGGAATTAGCTGTAACTATCGAAGAGGGACTGCAATGGAATCATGGAAGTGCTCTGAGACTAGAATACAGTGGCACTTGCACAAACTCTGTACAATTACTAAATATTGAAATGAAGATCTAAAGTGGGTAATTTTTATGGAATCTAAAATCTACTACAATAAAGTTCCTTTTATAAAAAAATTAATGGACTATGGCAAGGTAATAGGCCTCGTATCTTCCTACATAGGCTTAGAAAGCAAAATCCTGTGTTCAGGAGAAAGAACCGTGCCTCCCAGAACAATCGGAAGGACAACAGGTTGTGGTCATAAATCAGCACAGAGGGTGTCTTGCAAGATGTTAATAGGATTCAGGGGGATGGTTACACTAAAGATAACTGGAGTGAGACAAGGCGCTATGAGTCCTGGGCTGTCCACAGCAATGTCAGGAATTGTCAAGGTTGGTAGAAGCAGTTATATTAGAGAGGGAGTCACCATTGTAAATAATTGTGAGGAAATGAAGTATCAGGAACAAGACTGAGAGGTGGTGAATCGTCTTCATGCTATGAGTGTCAATGAAGATATATTCTGCAGATAGAAGGAAAGGAAATAATGTGAAAGGTAAGATGTGTGGGGATACCATACCTTCAACACACAACAAAGCCAACATGTGAACATGTCCACTCACACTTACACACTCACATTTGCATGGTGTATACTACACTTGTGGTTTGTAAGACATGAAAGAAAAAGCACTCAGTAGAACTCCTTGGTAGGGGCGGGGGGGGCGGTAAGTTTCCCACTTCAGTCCAAGAATATAAGTGGTTTATTAAAAGGTGAATTATAGACAAGGTTTATTATAGGAGGTAGACCCCAAAGGAATGAGCAATGCACAAGAAGGGAAAAGTCAGGGTTGTCAGTGTATGAGAAAATAAAAGAGCAAAAACAGCCATAGCATGGAAGAGAGGAAAAGGATGCCTCAGTGTAGTCCTAAGGACTTGACTATGTAATGGGTCAAATTTAGATATCTCTTAGAGACATATTGGAATGTCCCTCTTTGTGGCCCTGATCCTGGAACTTACCTTGCTGATGAGCTCCCCGATCATCCCGTTCCAGGAGGTGTTATGGAGCTGGTGACCATACCTGCCATCAGGGGCCTGGTATATCTCATACTTGAATCCCAGAGCCTTAGCCAATGCATCCAGCACATCTATGGAGAACCCTTTGTAACGCTTGGGCTGTCCAAGGATGTTCTCAGCCACCATCACAAAAGGCTCTTCCTGTAGAAAATAGAACGAATATTCTTCAAACCAACAACACGTTAATTGACATATGTTTCCAGGCTATTGGTACAGGGACCAACCTGATGAATCGTAACATTAGAATGTTAGTATTAGGGCTGGGGATGTAGCTCAGTGGTAAAGCAAATGTTTAGCGTATATAAGGCCCTAGGTTCCATTCCCAGCATGGATAATAATGATTATAACCAACAACAACAATAGTGGAATGTTGGTATTTACCCAATTTCTATGAAGAGACTGAACTCTCCTGCCCTTTTCTAAAAGCTCTTTATGGACAGTCAAGGTACAGTGCACAGGAGCGATGCTCCAGTCAGCAGGTCGGCATGGGGCAGTAGGGATTTAATTGTCCTGTGTGTTTTTTCCTAGCCTCTATCCTAACCCTCAGACCCCACAATCAAATGGTGTCTTTTCTTTCCTTCTACTATAGAATTCATACTGACATAGGACTCTGTTCTTAGGATATGCCATTATTCTAGGGGAGCCACATAAGACTTAAGACACTTCTCATGTAGAATAATGCATGGTCAATAAAGCTATGTGATATTAGACAGAGAGAAGACAGCATTTCATCTATCAGGTTGTACTAGAAAATAAGTGCCCATTATCAGACCAATGTTACACCATAAGTTAAAGGATAGGGAAGGATTAAACCTCAAGATCATGAATCCACAACCATACTGAGTTCATACCTACAGACTATATCTATGTCCTGGGGGGTAGGTGATCATCTAGAAAACATTTCAGCCACCTACCCACACTATTTCTTCTTGTGTGAAATTGAATATGAAGGGTCTGAGGGCAAAGAGCCCCCCTGGGAATGCACCTAATGGAATTCTTTTAGTTAAAAGAAATAGAATTTGCTGGGAAGCAGTAGTGCACACCTTTAATCCCAGCACTCGGGAGGCAGAGACAGGCTGATCTCTGTGGGTTCAAGGCCAGCATGGTCTACAGAGTGAGATCCAGGACAGGCACCAAAACTACATGGAGAAAACCTGTCTCCAAAAATCAAAAAAAAAAAAAGAAAAGAAAGAGAAAGAAAGGAAGGAAAGAAGGAGGGAGGGAGGGAGGGAGGGAGGGAGGGAGGGAGGGAGAGAGAGAAAGAGAGAGAAAGAAAGAAAGAAAGAAAGAAAGAAAGAAAGAAAGAAAAAGAAAAAAAGTAGAATTTAAGGCTCATTCATATTATGCATTCAGGGAAAGCAGAAATGTTTCAGGCAAAGGTTTCTGAGTTTTCTGGGAGGGAATGAAAAAGTTGAGCCATGTCTGGGCTACCCCAAAATTAGAAAATTTTAAGTTCTTCTAAAAGGAAAAATAAATTTAAAAAATATTAATGAGTCTTACAATTGCAACAGTCTATGATTCCAGGAAAACTATGTAGAAAAAAGCACAACTAATTAACATTTATTCACTGCACACTTATTATCACATTTACCCTCAGCAGTGTTAGCCACTAGGAGAATGTCCTCCCCCAAGCATCTTTCTGGGAAAGCTGGCTATCCACATTGTTCTCTAAGGAGGAGCAGTAGGTCAAGATCCGGGTAGGATCCCAGTAGGAGCCCAGCAGCAGTTGCTGTGAGTGGTCCTCCTACACTGTACCTTGGAGATCTCCTCTAGTAGTCCTAGAAGTCCTTGGAGAGACTTCCATCTCACTCTCCCTTAGGTTGCGCCACATAATTATCTGAATGAGAGGACTCCTGAGAACTTGAGTGGCCTCTCAACATCCCCTCCTCAACCCTGCATTCACCAGAGAGCAGCTTCTGACTCAGAGACCTGGAAAATGAAGGTCCCAGGACATCCCCATGATCCTACCAAGACAGTCACCACTTTGAGAGTCAGTCCTTGGAGGCGGCTGCCCATGGGCCTCTCCTGCAGACTGCCATTCAAGCCCTTCTCCGAGTCCCAGGTTGCCAGCTGTGGAGAGAAACAGGGAAGAGTAAGGGATGGAAGAATCTGGTATACACCTTAGAGGCCCCTGCTAAACTAGGATCTTGAATCAGACAGTCAGACAGCAACAACCTGGGCCTCTTGGAGACCTAGAGGCATCTCCAAACCATAAAAGGACAGAGTTGCATCACACAGAAAGTTTTACTTCCTCCACCATCTCACTTGGAGGCCCAGAGCCCTAAAATCCCTAAAATAAAGCCAACTGGGAGGATTTTGCCTCTGGAATGAATGTTTATGTCTAATTTTATTCTGTCCTCTATGAAAGTGATATCACTGTGCATTCCACAAAGTCTTCTCTTCCCTACCTAGGCCTTTAACTTTCCCTTTGATGCTACTACAACTAGTTGAATTGAGGTAGAATAATAATGCAATTAACAAAGACACAAGTATAAGGCTTGTCAAGCATCCTGGGCCCTACAACACCAAGGGCTAAGTTCTCTCTGCCTGTTTTTGTTGTAGCACAACCTCAATAACTTTCTGTGATAGGTAGGTAGAAGCTGGTAGCCAAGTACATGTGCTTGGTATCTGTCAGTATCTTTTTGAGGCTTCAGACTGTATCCAATACTCTGATGTATCCAGCACCCCTGATGTGTTTGCTAAGTGGGTAGACAGGACTCTGGCTTTGGAACAGTAGAGAAGACAAAATGTTCAAGAGTCATTTTTCCTTCTTGCATGGCTACAAGGTCTTAGCAACAATGACCAAACCCTTGTGCTGTCAATGAACCTCAATTATTAATTGTAGAGAGACAATAGACACTTCTTGAGGCAACTAAATCAGAACTTTCAGGTCTGGTCATGAGGAATATTAATGCACCCTAAGCCACTGGCTTAGCTGTGTCTTGGGCTCTTTTGTGGGAACTTTTTTGAACACACTAAAACCTTGCTCCATCTATGGAGATTCTGATTGAATTGGCTGGTAGTGGACAAGATACGGACATGTTAGTTCTCTTGGTGATTCTAACATTCAGCAAGGATTATGTGCCACTGCTATAAATCAAATTGGTAGTTCTCAAACTATAGATATGTGCAAGTCACATGGCTTTTCTAGGTTTTTTCTGATGAGATTATCCATGTCTAACAAGCCCCAAGATGCTGCTGGTGCTCCATTGAGCTCCATTTATATAGCAAGGGGTTAATGCATCAAACAGCTCTAGACAGTACCCATTCTTCATTATGGAAGAAGTATAAGGTATCTGTTTAACATGTTCCTTGGGACATGTGCCCCTGGGGCCCTAAAGGAGCTGCCAAAGCTGCACTTAGGATATTTCTACTCTGGAGTTCTGACACTCAACCCTAAGAAGCCACATTTCTAGAAGATGAGAAAGCATTCTACCTGAGAGGTACAACAATTCTGAGACCTAAAACAAAAAGCACCAAAATGAGATATAGAAGCCCATATTAAGACTAAAAGAAGTCTGGTGTTTCTGATTGTCACTTTGGACCCAAAGTCTACTAATATCAATTCCATCTTAAATAATACAATGTATTTCAGTAGAGAATAAATAATTTAATCTAGAGCATGGCCACGTACTCTACAGAGCCCCACACCACTGCTAATTAACTTACAGCACACTGGAGTGAAGAGCAAATTGAGATTACCAGAATTCTAATAAAAAAACACCAAAGATATTTAATGGTACCATTCTCTGAGAACTGAAACAAAGAGAAGGAAATAATGTGGTTATTTCCCACCGTGGTTTCAAAAAAAATAGTACCCAGACTCAGGAGATTCATGAAGCTGATTAAAAATTAAGGCCGGGGCTGAAGAAATGGCTCAGCAGTTAAGAGCACATGCTGCTCTTGCAGAGGACCCAGTTTCCATTCTCAGAACTTACATGGCTGCTCACAACTGCCTATAACTCCAGCTCTAAGAGATCCAATGTCCCCATCAGCCTCACAAGTATTGGATGCCTGTGGCACACTCACACACATGAGACAAAACACTCATACATACACATCAATTAAAAATAAGCACAATCTTTAACAAACAAAATAAAATGACTGTTGAAGACAAAAGTAAAAACTCAGTCAAAGGCTTGGTTTCCTGTTTTCTTTGTGTGCTACAGAATGGATCTAAGGGCCAGGAACAGGTGTGTGTTTTGGCTATCTGTATCTGCATCCAATAACTGTTTAGCTGGCTCTGGAGTTGCCTACTCCCTAATGTGTGGTCCGTGTTTCTGGGTGTGGGTGGTGTTTGGAGGTGTCTTTTACCATCACAATGATTCACAGTTAGGATGAAGGCAATCTTGACATAAGGATGTGTCAACCAGATATTCTAGCCTATGTTGTGATTGGATTTCTGCAGCTGCTGCCAAGCATCCTTGGCACAGGGAGGGGCATCTTAGCACTTTGATACCTTGGCTTGATTGAGCACCTGGTGTAAAACTCTGCCTAGCCTTCATCAGCCAGGCTGTATTTGTATTGAGATTGTACTTGGGTGTGAGATTTGGGAGGAAAAGCAAACAGGAGCATGGAATAAAACACTTGCCTACTTAGGTTTCAGTTCATTGATATAAGAGCTCTGTCTTTCAAGGCTTCTCCATGAATGCTTTGCTTCTACCCACAACGCTCTGGGCAGCACAACTCTGCCCCAACCATTGCAACAGTTTCCTTATCAGCCTCATTACTACCAGCTCTGCTCTAGTCCATCTTCCGTGTGTTGGAACATACCTTTCATAAATTAACCAGGCCTAGAGAGATGGCTCAGTGGTTAAGAACACATTGCTTTGGTAATCAACCAGGGTTCAGTTTCTAGCACCCACACGGTAGTCATAATCATCCTTAACTCCAGTTCCAGGGGATCCAATGCCTTCTTCCAGATTCCATGGGTACCAGGCATGCATATGATACACAAACATACATGTAAACCAAAATACTTATATGCATAAAATACAATTTTAAAGTATTTCAAAACAAGTCAAAACACAAAGTATACAAATTATCATTTTCTAATAAATTCTCATTTCCTACAGAGTAACTCCAAACATTCATAAGTCTGACCCAAAACAACAGCTTTCCCAACCCCAAGTCTACTTTGACCTTCAGCCCACTTTAGATAGCCATGTATACTCTAATCCCAGGAATTCTACTCTTTCCCACGCTCAACATGTGCCCTCTTGTACCTTATGTTCAATTATTTCTGCCTAGGATGCTTTTTCTCTCCTTCTGGGTCTGATAAATTATGACTCATCTTTAAAAACCACTGTTACTTTAGAATAGTTTTAGAATAACAGAAATGTTGTAGAGGTTCCACTAATCATTCCCAACACCCATCTCCCTTGATATGAAGGTACAAATATATCATGCATTATTATAATACATTAGTATGTTATATTCATCACAACTAATGTTCCTCCTAGTTTCCGGGATGTATGCAAAGCTGTACTAGAAGTGGTCTCCAGGGCCTCTGACTCAGAATTAGTCTCTGGGGCACTTATGGGGCCTCACTTCCTGCCCTACTCCCTGGGACTAGGACCATAAGCTGCAGTTGGCCTTGCTCATTCCCATCACTTGGCTCTAACATTGCCTCAGATACCACTGCAATCTCCTCTCCATAAGCAGCTGTTATAACTGGTGTAGCTTTGGAGAAGATGGGAGCTTGAAGGCGTGAAATTAGCAAGCTTTATGAATGAGTCATGTGATCTCAGCATTTACCAGGATAACCTCAGAGCACTTGAGACATAGAAGGTCATCAATGAACATTTGCTCAATATATTCACTCAAATTCCATTTTTTATTTGTAAAATAGCATACCATTTGTATTTCCTGCCTACCAAGTTGAGAGGCTGTTAAAAGAATAAAATAATTTTGAAATAACCTAGCATAAAATTGCTTAATTAAGAATCACCAACAGGTTATAAACCTGTTTCATATAACCTGAATTATGTGTACAGAAAAAGTATTGATAAAAATAGAACAAAGTATGCTAAAATGTGTGTGATATATGTTACATGTAGGCAGAGTAATAGCAAACAGCCATTATTACCTGCTTTATGTTTATCTTCTTTTAATAGGATTTTCACTGCTTTAGCAGGAAGGGAAAAGGAGCTTTAGGTAAACAATAACTAGCACAATGATTCAATAAAATTCTATCACATGCTCTTCTGGGGACTGAAAGTCAAAGGTACATCTAGATTCTTACCTGTTATTAAGTTAAGGCTTAATTCTATTTAAAAACAAATAACCAAATAAATTCAGTGTCTGGCTACAGGGAACTATGGGGAGAGGGGTCCCTCATCTCGTAGAGGAGGCATACTGCTAACTTTACCATTGTCTCATATCCTAAGACTCCATGCTAGAGTAGAGCCCCTTAAACTTGGTGGGTCTGGAGACAGAGAAGTAACCACAGGTGAGGACCGGATCACAAAGACAGGAAATCTTTCTCTATTAAGAAAGCGGGATGACATTGAACATTTTTGTTAATATTTAGTCAAATCTGACAGAAGAACATGTAAGTCAAAGTGGACATCATAAGAAAGGGAAAAGAAAAAGTATTCTAAGCCTGTTGTTATCTTCATCTTTGGTTCTGAAAGTACCTGAGACTTAACGGTTTTTTTGTTTTGTTTTGTTTTCTTTTCTTTTAATACCAAGTTTCTCTCTTTGGCCTTTAGGCATCCTGTAGCTTGCAAAGGAAGAAGAACTACTTCAAAGTGAAACACAAATTCTGTCTTTCAAACACATCAAAGTGCAACCATGTTCCAGAATTCAGGATCCTTCGTGTTGGGCAAGAAAGCTTATTATTCTCTCAGATGAGGCTAGAGCCCAGTGCCTGAGGCTGAGACCATTTCCACAAAGCTATGTGTTCTTGTCCAAATCTTAAGACCAGAGTTGGAGTTTTCACAATTTCTGAGAGAGGCAATGTCACAGAACACCCTGTCTAAAAGACCAGGACAGATCAAGAGAGTTCCAATGAGAAAACCCAATGGAATTTAAAAATAATTCCCAAGCTTGCAGCCAGTCAACTTAGGAGGGAACTGTCCCTCACCTCCACCCTGAGGGCATCTGACGTTCCCTGATCAGAATGCAAGGAGAACATCTCAGTTAGCAAGAGCCAAATGAGGCTGATAGAGTTGATAAATGGGAAGTCAGAAAAGCCTTTTACTAAGAAGTCCTGACACTTAGTCACACAGCTCCAGACCATTTCATTTGTACCTAAGTACATCAACCGTATTTTGTAGACAGGGTTTTGTTTATGGGATAGATGAATTGATGGTCATAGACACTCACTTTTGACAGCTGACCTGTCAAGATCAGTGGCTGAAAAACTAATTTCCAGCACTGTTAAACAAAACGAGTACTGCTGCTAGTTGATAAGAGCCGTGTTTTCATTCACTGTGGAGATCTTCTCTACCCAGACCAGAAACAGAGAAGGAGCCAGGGGTTATGGTACAGCCATTGCTTGGAAGGAGATATATGGGCTCAAAATCTGATTATGACAAACAACTGTTCCAGAGATCAGCCAATTGGAGAATAAATTTCATAAGCCACTGGTCTTGGAAAAATGTATTTCCTGAGTCAATTGGAGTGCTCGTCATGCTGGTGTTCGTAAGTTGTAAGATGTGAGGATTTAGAACTTTGTGGCCCCATCCTTAGTAAATTCAGGGCTATTAACCCTAAACTGAACGAGCTTCTTTCAGAAGACTGGACTTTGTGATCTATAACTTAATTGCAGAAGTATCTTAGAGAGTCCTTCTCTGCTCACGGGGAAGTGGGATGAAAAATGGAGGCAATTCTGACTAATTTATAGTTCAGAGACCAGTTTCATGGCCTTGCAGGAGCTGAGCAAGAAAGTAGGAAGGGATAGGAGTAGAGCCCAGGGAAGAAAAGAGGAAGGTTGGGGAAGAGAAAAAGAAAGTTTATTCACTTAACCCCAAATCTCATGTTTCATAATATCTAACACCATAATAGATCGCAGACCTGTATTGTCAACTGCTACCACTGAATCTTATAGGAAGGTCTCAAGAGAAAACTAAAAGTAGGAACTCATTTTATAACCATGTCATACAAATGGCACCACCAGAACAAATGTCCCATGTCAACTCTATTCTTGCCAACCTAGGACAGTAATCACCAGAGTACAGATGGCATCAGGTGGGACAGAGGCTTCAGTGATGATTGTGACAGTGTGTTTATCATTTCAGTGATGAGGTCTTCCTAAAATAATATGCCCTCTGTTATTCTAATTCCTTGCCCACTTGTATTGGAAGACAAATGGGCTCAGGGCATATTTCAAAGGACACAGCCTTGAATGGAGGAACAAGGTGAAGAGGAATCCATTATTTTGAACAAGCTTGAATTGGACATTTAGCCAACAATGATTTCAGAAAATTGATTACGAGTCATTTATTTTGAGGAAAGGGATTCAGGAGATTGAACCAAAGGCCTCACACATGCTAAACAGCCACTCTACCAGTGAGCTACATTCTCAGCCAATTGCCAATTACAAGTCATAAGCAAAGCCAAATACAGGGAAGATGTACTCAGAAACAAGACAACATCTGAGAAGCAGTATGCTAGCATCTGAGAACAGAATGTTAATATCCATGACCAAGTTTCCCAAAGTAATGTCTAATTGGAGAATTCATATGGGGGGGGGGGGATTCTAGCACATGAGGGCCACCAAGACATGGTGCGGAGGGTTTAAACTGCAGACACCATCAGTCAGCACCAAGTTAATAAACTGCTACTGAGAAAGGGGCAGACAAACTCCTGAAGCTCCGGACATGCTACAGGACAGGAACTCGCTCTGACAGAGAACTGAAAGATTCTCTCAACCAAGGCCAGTTGCACAGGGAACTGAGTGTTTGCTAAGAGTTACACTATCCCAAAGCAAGCCCCCATGGAACACAACTGCCTGTTCAGAGGGCAAAACTGCCAGAATCAGAAACTACAATGAAGTAAGAGGAGAACTGTGATGTATCAAAGCTTCATGACAAACCATCAACAAGAGAGAAATAACAACTTGCCCAGGGATGCTGGAGAGGAAGGTGAGAAGAGCTGACAGCACCTCTATTGCCAGGACATGGGGCTCATGATGGAAGCAATGGGCACACCAGAGCTTTAGCCTGTCACTCCAAAGCCCAAGAAACCAAGAGCTCACTAGGCTAGGAGGACTGACATCATCAACAATGCCATTGGTGAAATCTTTCTGTCAAATTGCTCCCTCCCCTAGACCTCTCTGTCTTGTTCCACTCTTAGTTCATGACTTATACCCACCCTTGCATATCTATACACATGTGTGTATGTTATATACATATATCATGTATACATATGCATGCATATATAAAGTATATACTACAACCAAAATATAGAATCTTATATGAGAGAAAATATATTATTAGTCTTTTTGCATTTAAATCATTTCATTTAATATAAATTTCCAGCTCCATTTATTTTCTTGAAATTATCATGATTTCATTCTTCTTTATGGCCAAACAAAATTCCATTATGTATATTTACCACATGTTCTTTTAGTCACTTTTTTATTCATTTATATCTGTGCACACACGTGTATACACATGGAAGCCAGGTGTCAACATTGGGTGGGATGTCTTCTTCATTCATCCTCTGCCTTATGTTTAAAGCCATCATTTCTATCTGAACATAGAGGACCAAGGTTCCTCCTGCCTCTGAATCCCTAGCCCTGTTAAAAATGTGTGCTGCCATGGCTAGCTTTTTACATGAGTGCTGGGGATCTAAACGCAGGTGCTCATGCTTGTCCAGTAAGCACCCTACAGACTGAGCTGTCTCCTGTCAATTTTGTTGACTCATCTGCTGAAGGGTGTCTAGTCCATTTTCTAGCTACTTTGAACAATGCAGCAGTAAACGTGTATGTCCAACTATCTCAATGACAGGACTTAGGGTCACTATGTGTATTCCCAGGAGTGATGTCACTTGCTCATGTGTCACGTGGTAGTTCTATGTCTTTTTTGTTTTTGAGTTTGATTTTTAAAGACTCTCCCATACTGGTTTCCATGATGGCTGCACTAGTTCAGTTCCTACCAGAGAGTAATAAGGGTCTTTCCTCTCATCCCTGCCGTCATGGGCTGTCATTTGTTTTCTTGATGCTCTGACTGAGCTGAGAGAGAATGTCTAAGCAGTTTTAAAAGGCAAAAGATTTATGCATTCTGAAGAGAAACCAGAGTATTCCAAGCAGTTTTAATTTGCATTTCTCTGATGGTCAGGGTATTGAACATTTTTGAAAAAGTTTGCTGGCCTGAGAACTGTCTGCTCAGTTCACTAGTCTACTTACTGACTAGAAGATTTGTTTATTTGGTGTTTAATTCTGTAGTTCTTTATAGACTATCAATATTACAGCTACCCTGTCTAAAGGGAAGTTGGCAAAGAGTTCTACCATTTTATAGTCTATCCACTCTGATGATAGTTTCCTTTGCTGCGCAATTCTTTGTATTTCATGTAATCCCAACTGTCAATTCTCAGGATCATTTCTGGGACTACTGGAGTCCTGTTCACTGAAGTTTTAGCCTATGCATATCATGAAGTATTTCCTCTTTGTTTTCCTCTAGCAGTTCCAGCAAAGGAGAAATCCTTCAAGATACATGCACAGGCAAGAAGGTCACACATACTACTGAATTCTCACTAAGTAAAGTTAAGGAAAAAGAATCATGACATAGCATCCAAGAGTGATGGGACAGTGTTGAGTCTACATATGCTCAATAAAGGACTCACAGTGGGTGTGTCTGAAGAAAACTTACACCTGATTTTCAAAAGTAGAGAAAGAACTTGTCTTCACAATGAACACACTTCAAAGCCTAATATATATATATGTGTGTGTGTGTGTGTGTGTGTGTGTGTGTATGTATGTATGTATATATGTATATATATATACACATATATATACATATATATGTATATATATGTGTATATATATATATATAATGTGTATGCTGTGCTTCTGAACACAAGAAAATGAAAAACTCACTAAACTAGCCCAAATCCAAGATGGATATTACCAAGTGTCATTGAAGATCTGGAATGTAAAACATGCAGCCACACGAGAAGACAGTATGATAATTTCTTACGAAATAAACATACACTTACCATACAACCCAGCAAATCCACCTCTAGGCATTCTATAAGGGAAATGTAAAATATTCTCATAAAAAGATCTGTATGAGAATTTTCATAGAAGCTTTAGTCATAATAGCAAAATAAAACAGAAGCTCCAAATTGGTCAATTGGCAAATGGATAAACAAACTGTGGTATATTTTTGCGACCAAATACTATCTCAGAAATAGAAAGCAGCAAGCTCCAGACACATGCAGCAACATGGATGAAGCTAGGAAGTGTTACAGTAAGTGAATCAGGCCAGACACAAAAGACTCCATACTTCATGATTCTATTTATATGACATTCTCATAAAGGCAATATTACAGGAAATGAAAAATAGATCCATGGTTGCCTGAGGCTGAGATTACAAGGGAAGTATCACATGCAATAGGAAACAGGGGTTCGTGTGGATAATGGAAGTGTTCGATATCTTGAGTGTGCTGGTAACTATACACTAGGATGCATTCATCTGGACACATCAAATGGGTACAGATAATTGCCTCGAAATGCCTTATGTGCTCATATTAACATTTCGAAAATGATGAAGCCATGTGCTAGAGAGTGGGACCAACTTGTTATCTGCTATGTCTATGGCCATTTGGCAAGGATGACTAGAGGGAAGGATTCTCAAAGCAGCAATATAACCCATGACAGTACACTTGAGTGATGGTGCCTTAACTACTTGTAGCTAGATGGCATCAAGTGACCAAGAAATTGCCTGCTGTGATTGCCGACTGTCAATCTGACAAGATCTAGAAACAGTCTAGGAGAGCAGCCTGCGGGCAGTTCTGTGAGAGATCCCATAGATGTAGACCTCTGGGTGTGCCTGTGAGGGGTTATCTAATTAAGGTGGGAGACCAGCTTTAACTGTGGGCAGTACCATTCTATGGGCTGGAGTCCGGAACTGAATAAAAAGAAGAAAGTGAGTTGAGCACAGACATTCATCTCTTTCTCTCTCTCTCTGCCTCCTTGGTGTGGATGTAATGTAAGCAGCCATCCTCAAGTTTCCCACCAAGATGATCTATCAACCTCGAATTGTGAGAGGAAATCGACTCTATCTTAATTAAGTTGCTTTTGTCAGAGTGTTGTCACAGCCACAAGACGAAGAACCAACACACCCATTCATCTAGAAAAACTGAGTGCACCGGTTTAAATAAAGCCATGTGCAGCAGCACACATTTTTAATTCTAGCACATGGAGGGGGGGGCTGAGGCCAGAAGAGTTTCATGGGTTCAAGACTAGCCTGGGCTGCATAACAACTCTGCTTCAAAAAAATCATAACATGCAAAAAAAGGTAATTCCATGAGGATGGTAATTATATAATATTTAAAATAGTATGCTTTAACTTTTTCTAATGCTCATTTCATTCTGTGAGAAGATCCACACATTTGCCTAAACACAAAGGCTGCTTTAAGTGGCTGTTTCTGGCATTGTTGGAGCAATAAGATTGCAGGGAACATTCTCTCTGGCACAACACAGTTCTGTAATGTGTGAATTGTTTTACAGAGAGGAAGCATTGCTTTTATAATCATAAGAAAAACAATAAAGCGATTTTCATTTTGAAACTACACAGTGATCTAGCTTATGGCTGTAAGGTTGGCTTTGTATCTCTCCTTAATTGTCTTAGGTGTATTGGTTTTGTCTCCTCAAATAAACTGAATTTTCTAGTAATGGTGCCTCAGAATGCCAGGCTGGAATCCCATATCTTCCATTTGTGAGCCTGGGATCTTTGGCAAGTTACTTCAACTGGTCATACCTTTTCCTTGGGTTCAAATACCCTTATCTATAGCTTTCATGAGAGTCCATTTCTTTCTCTCATATCTATGCTATGCCCAAACCCATACTAACAACTTTCTAAATCTCATTATTTTGTACTGACTAGAATTAACTATACTGTGCACATTAGTCACAAGTCTGAATTCTGACAAGCTACTTTCTGACAGCCTGTTCTAGGAGTCTCTATATTGAAAAAAGTGGCAGGTTGTCTTCCACCATATACTCTCTAAACTTCGGGCCATCTCCTCACTGGCCACTTCCATTTCCCTTTGTTCTTTGATTCTTGCTCACCCTTTAAAATTCACTCTTACGATCACCTCATATCTTCAGGAGGGAGCATCTCCCTTTGTCAAACCTATAATGTTCTGACATAGAGCTGTGGTAATGCTCTGTGTGATATATTAAAATTTCATGTCTATCTATTCAGAAATAGACTAGCTCTCTTTTAAGACAGAAACTATTGCTTCTTCATTTTGATTCACTCAATAAAATCTTATTAGGAAATTAATGTGTTTCATCACCCCCTGGGCATTTCCTCATTATTGCCTGTGATATCGTGTTTCCTGAAAATTCTAGCTTTTAACAAACCTATGTTATGCCCCATATCTGAAGCTCTACAGAAGGCTGGCTCCTTCAGTGCTAACTTATTTACTATAGCTCAAAGTCTCTGAGCTAGGTTTTCTCTTCCAAATGATTTTGTGTTGAAAACTAGTATTTCAAATTATGGGAAAGTATTAGTAAAACAGATCAGATAAATGACATTTAAAGCAGTAGATGGAACTCAGAAGAGGACAGACCTAGCATTCACAAGGTCCTGGGTTTGATCCTCAGCACCACAACTAATCAATAGTTAATTAATTAATCCATCAACAAAATGGCTCATTAAGAAGGTGTTTTGTCATTACTTTAGACCTTTGTTGGTATGTACGGTCTGTGAACCATCATCAGAATATGACCTTGAGTACATCCCATGTCAACTGAATCAGTGTCTGAATCTAACCAGGTGATACACAGGCACAGTAAAGCTTGAGAAACATAGCCACTGGCTTATAGCACCATTATATCTTGTCTAGAACTTTGACTTACCAATATTCTTATCTATTTAACCTCTACAAAATTCTAGAGTTTTCCTTCTTTTATTTTTTAAGATGTAAATTATTTTATTGTCATCTCCTCCCAAAATTCACATCTTCTTTCATTAAATATGGACAATCCTTTCCAAGCTCTCCAAGACTCATTAAGAGCTGGTCCATGACTATCCTTTAAATTTAACCAACACTAACTTTCCACCTGTCCCTCTAATCCCAACCCTGAGCCAATGACATTGGCTGCCTGTTATTTTCTCTCTGGAGCCAAGGTCCCCTCTGTTAAAGAGCTCTGATACAGCCCTCTTTCTCATCCCTGCTAATGCTTATCTCTCATTCACATCCCATGCTTGGCTCTTTCTCATCTGGCTGCTCTTACCTGATGAGTTCTACTTTGGATAAAACCTTTCTAGGTCACTTATCCTAAGTGCTTACAATATTATCAAGCACAAGGTTTGGCTATTTTCTTCACTCCCTAAAACACTGTAATTGTGAAAAACACCCTTCATGCTACATAGGATATTTGGTTTATTTTTTTTTCACTGCCACATACTAAATATCTGACATGGTTTCTGGGCCATAGCGCACAGTTCAAAATATCTAGTGAATGAACAAAGACATTGTACCTAGGATACAGCAAACTTTCCCACAAATGACCAGACAATAAATTACCAAGGCTTTACAGCCACATGATCTTTATGGTGAAATATTCGGTGAGTTTAAGTGGTTCTGACCAACTTTGCTGATGAAGTTGGAGATTGGAGTAAGCAAAGTGGACATCACTTATGAGTTCTTAATTATCAGTACATTTATTTCTATTGTTTCCTTTTTCCAGAACAATCTCCCATTTGCCGGAATCGCATTTCCAAAGAACTATCTTTCTCCAAAGATTTAATTTGTTGTTTATTAAGTTGTTTGTCGTGTTTGAAGAAACTTATTTTCTCCCCCTGAGCAGATGTGGCAGGTCTTCCTGCATTCTTAACACAATATGCTAACGCTTGTTCCTGGCCCATGTCACATTTAGATTTCCCTATCAGTTCTTGTATCAGACTGTACCTCTAAAGGTTATTCTGACATTGGTCCTTCCACACACTTTTCTGTCATATAAGTACCATGCCACTGGGACTCCCTGCATGCTCTGCTGTAAAGGGACTTCTCCATCTCCTATTAAAAATAGAATTTAGCCAGGCGGTGGTGTCACACACCTTTAATCCCAGCACTCGGGAGGCAGAGCTAGTCGGATCTCTGTGAGGTCGAGGCCAGCTTGGGCTACAGAGTGAGTTCCAGGAAAGGCACAAAGCTACACAGAGAAACCCTGTCTCGAAAAACAAAACAAAACAAAACAAAAGTAGAATTTAACAAGTGAGTCTCTGTTATTTCAAGGCCAACTGAAAATATACAGCAAGTTCCAGGATAGCCAGGGCTATATAGTGAGATACTATCTCAAAAACAAAAACAAACATACAAAACAATAGCAAAATAGTCAACTCCGTCTTCCTTTCAATCTGGCCTGAACCTCACACTGCATGTTACTGAAGTGTGGCTGGAAAATGTCAGGCACCCTCTGCTTTGTGCTCTTGAGATACTCAGTCAACAACAAGGATCTTCACCCTTGACATCAACTGGCATTTCGGGCCAGACAATTCTTTGTCTTTTTTATGGAGGACTTATTATTCTATTGCTTATAAAATGTTTTGCAGCATCTTTAACCTTTATCAACTAGATGCCAATAGCATCCCTCAGGGTGTCAATAAAAATATCTGAGACATTGTCAAAATTCTCTTGGAAGATAGAATTACCCTCATTAACTGGCAACTGACAACCATTTAGATGCTCCATATGCAATGTAAATAGTACAACACAGAGGCCATCATGCTTAGGTAGACCAACTGAGCATTCCAGCTGACAGTCCCAAATGAGATCATCCTTCCAACGACCTCTGGCACAGCACTCTGAACTGTAGTACATCCATTTTGAATCCTTAAGACTAGCCCATCAGCCAGGGGGTACTACCAAATGACCTCAGTTCACACCACTAGAGGACATGGAAAGCTAAGTATTGTCCAAACTGTGGACATACAGAATTTATAAGCACTAAGAAAAATGTTACTTATAGTACTAAGTTTTGTAATGTGCTGATAATTATTTGGACAGAATTTGACACCTGGTAATATGGTATAAGCATAACAAAAAATTATAAAATATGAGCAATTGGCTTTGAGCCTAAGTGGGGAAATAGCTAGAAGACACTAAGGAAAACTTCTTGTGAATACAAAGTGCAAAGAAATAAATGGTCTATGAGAATTCAATGGAAAATATTGGAAGATGAAATAAAATTGTTTTTGGTACACAGTGATTAAAAAAAAAAGGTGAGAACAATGCCCCTGCATTAACATGAAAAGTAGGTGGTTTGATAAATAAACTAGTGGATTTGAACACTATAGGCAGAATTTTACATAGCCTTTGTTTTTCAAACATATTATAATCATGCACAATAGGTCACAGCTGAACTAGAGAAGAAAGTATACTTTAAAGCAGAACTTAGGGGTGATATACAGAACCCAAGATAGGTTGTATTTGAAAATAAAATTATTTTTCATCCCTGTCTCTTCTTATAGAAAGCTCTAAAAATAAGAAATATTCTCAATTCAAAATAAAATCCTGAAGAGTTCTCAGAAAAAAAAAAAAAACAGAATGTAGTCCCAGGAAAGTAAAAGTTGATTGTAAAACCATTTCTTAAGACCTCATAATTGTTTAAGATGGTGTCTTAGAGACCTTTCAGAGAAACAAGGAGATATCCAAGGGTGCATATCATAAAATGTCTCTGAGACAACAGACTTTCTAAAACTCCACAGAATCCCTAAGGAAATTCAAAGAATAGAAGATCAGGTCTCAAAGAAATGCATAGGTGTACCATCATCTAAAGCAATAAGCAATCAACAAACTTAACAATCAAACCACACAGTTCTTAAAGGACTTATATTGGCAGAAGCACTAAGTCTACTAAACTGAACTGAGAGAATACAAAATGAAATTCTTTTCAAATTTCTTTACTTTTGTAGGCAGAAAAAAAGCTGAGAAGACTATCAGAAACCAAAAAAAAAGCAGAGTGAAATATCACAAAGGCTGGATTCAAGAGACTCCTGTCTTGAAGCAGCAACAGGTTCTAATCACAGAACTATCCAGCTTAGCCCAGCTGGATATCAGAACCACAATGTGCCTGTGGTCATGGTATGCCTAATGCCTCACTTATGGATAGGAATGTTCATTATCTCTCTCCTTATTCTCCTCCCTTGCATGTTGAGCATGAAATCATATGACTCTTCAGACTGAGATCTTCAGATTGCAGGGACTACCCTGCAACCAATAACCTGTAGCCAAGGATCTTCATCTGTACCTCAATCTGGTAATATTGTGAACTTTGAGCCAAAGTCATAATGGAATGAGGCTTTGGCATTCTTGAACTAGTTTCACTCATAATGTGTAAGTTTTGGAGGAAGAAGCACTATCACACGACTTCTGAAGGTCCACTTGATCCTTCCATGACCCTTACTCTAGGGCAAGCCAGCTGCCATGTGAGTAATTCAACAGTTCTAAGGTCTCAGTGCAGAAAATGCTGAATGCAGGTGCCCTTGTAGAGAGTTCCAGATGAGCTCAACCTTCCAATACCCTTTATCAAGGCACTGGTCATGCAAATGAACCCTCTTGAGCCCTCCTGAGTATAACTAAGTGTCACAAGGAGCAAAATATCAGCCAGCCAAGCATTTAGAATCTGTGAGATAAAATAAAATAAAATATAATTATTATAATAGGATATAATATAATTTAATTATTGCTGTTTTAAGCCATCAAATGCTTGGGTCATTTGTTATGCATCGACAGTAACAGTCTCTGATGTATTTGACCTTGTGCTCATCTTATAAACATGGGCTAGTTTATCCCTTTCTGTATTCCCAGGGCCTCTAAAATAATGCCTCTTGAACAATTATGGATATATTTACAGTATACAAATCTTGTCACATACAAGAACTCTGAGTGTTCCATATATTTTTACGAGTTAAGTAAAAGTGAAATTACTGGCCTCAACTTTTCTGATAAGAAACTGAAGATTGTCTAGGGATATAACTCAAGAGTAGAGTGTTTGCTTTTATGGACAGGGTTCTCAATTCTATCCTCAGCACTAAAGAGGGGAAGGCAGGTGGGGAGGAAGGAAGAAGTAAGGGATGAAGGAAAGGGACAGAAAAGAATGAGGATAGTAAGAAAAAATTAAAGATGGGAAAACTGAGGTCCAAGTGTCTTTTTCTATCTCTATTAAATAATCCATTTGGAAGTAAACCTAGAACTTTTGAATATGAGTACATTGGACACCCCTCACAAAGTACTCACTCTGCATACTGTAGAATCTACAGCAGCACATGCTTATTTAATGGAGGAAGAAAGGAAAAAGAGAGTTGGAGGCAGGCAGGAAAAGGGAAAGAAGAGCATTCCCAAGGCTTTTCATTTCCATGGTTAAGTATCTCACCTGAACTCTACCACAGTTGACAAGACGCAGAACCCAGTGAAATTCGTGAGCTCAGTATTTTGCCAGCTCCCACTTTCTTCACATTTTAACATTCTTAGAGCTACATAATTTCTCCGGTTCAACTGGGAAACCTCACAGGACTGAGCACCTCCCTCTTTGTCTCTTCCTCTTAGCCTGAAGGTTCAGAAGTCCCTTGATCGTCTTAGATCAAGAGCACCAGAGTAAAATAATCATCCTTACCCAGGGTCTAAGTTAGGGTTTCTATTGTTGCAACTAAACACCATGACCAAAAGGCAACTAGGGAAGGAAAGGCTTTATTTGGCTTACACTTCCATATCATTGTTCATCACTGAAGGGAGTCAGCACAGGAACTCAAGCAGGGCAGGAATCTGGAGGCAGGAGCTGATGCAGAGGCCATGGAGAGGTGCTGCTTACTGGCTTGCTCCTCGTGGTTTGCTCAGCCTTATTTCTTATAAAAACCAAGACCCGCAGCCCAGGGATAGCACCACCTAAAATGGACTGGGCCCTCCCTGCATTGATCACTAATAATGCCTAACAACTGGATCTTACGGAGGCATTTTCTCAGTTGAGGCTTCTTCCTTTCTGATGACTCTAGTGTGTCAACTTGACACAAAACCAGCCAGTCCAGCCAGATAGCAAACATTAGGGTGATAATAGGTGAGATAAAATGCATTCTGGGAATGATTACTATACAAAACTGAGGTGACATTGGAAAATGGGAATCAAAAGATTGACAATATTTATGTTAGGGATATTAGAAGCCTGGAGCACAAATAAGCTCACAATCTGAGGCTGAGTAGGAGGTGGAAGGTGGCTTTACCTACTTCTAATTTTCTACTTTACAATTACAAATAGTAAATAGAATTTTATTTCAGTCCCAGGGAGTCTTCTTTAGATGTATAGATAACTTGGATCTGAACTGAATAAACCATTTCTTTCTACAACAATACAAACAGAAAAGCATCAACATGTTCCTCAGTAAAATGTGATAAAGATTTGACTCTGCTGAACTATAAGGCATAGACAGGAAATAAGTCACAGTAGTAAGGTTCAACTGTCCCCATGGCTGTGTGTCCCCTCAATGTCAGCAGCTGGGTGTCTGTCTACATGTGACCTTCAAAACCCTAAGTTTACAACAATCTTCAGGACATTTTCAACCAAACCATGAAGAATGGAATGAAACAGAATGTTCACAGAGTTCCTGGCAGACCAAGAGGCTACACACAGCAACTCACTGTCAGAGTGAAGAAGCTTACTAGTTGCCTGATTAATAACAGGTGGCCTTACTCAACTAATGGGACTCCCTGATGTTCCATTATCATCAACCAAAAGGAAGAAGGTATGGATTTTTAATATCTAACCCCTTAACCATAAAACTACACATGAACAAAAGGCTAAGAGCTCTAAGATGGACTAAAAAGAGGATGTTGTGTTAATAGCAAACATTTTAAAGTTCATTTTATCTTTGAGAAGATGTAAATTGATTTTTAAATTTGCAAATCATAACTACACATTTTATGGAGTACAGTATGATTTTGATTTATGTAAAAATGGGCGGTGGTGGCGCACGCCTTTAATCCCAGCACTCGGGAGGCAGAGCCAGGCGGATCTCTGTGAGTTCGAGGCCAGCCTGGTCTCCAAAGCGAGTTCCAGGAAAGGCGCAAAGCTACACAGAGAAACCCTGTCTCGAAAAACCAAAAAAAAAAAAAAAAAAAAATGGGATAATTAAATCAAATTCATTAATATATTATACATCCTTTATTTATGTGTCTATATGGTAATATTCGATATGTACCTCTGTACTCTTCTATTTTCTTTGGTTCTTATTTTTTTTTATTTTTTATTTTTATTTTTTGGTTTTTCGAGACAGGGTTTCTCTGTGTAGCTTTGCACCTTTCCTGGGACTCACTTGGTAGTCCAGGCTGGCCTCGAACTCACAGAGATCCACCTGGCTCTGCCTCCCGAGTGCTGGGATTAAAGGCGTGCGCCACCACCGCCCGGCTCTTTGGTTCTTATTTAAATTTTTTCATACAAGGTATTTTGATCATATTATTTACCCTTCCCCAACTCTTCTCAGATTCTTCCCACCTCATTGCCCACCCAACTTCATGATTTTTCTCTCTCTTGCTCAAAAAGAAAAAGAAGAAAAAAACTAAAACCAAACATAAAATCAATAAGACAAAAAAATACCCAAAACAAAACAAAGAGTAAATACGCACACACACACACACACACACACACACACAGCCCAGAGTCCATTTGTGTTGGTCAACTATTCCTGGGCATGGGGCCTGCCCTGAAGTGTGGATGATACGCGCAGTGACATTTCATTGCAGAAAACTGATTTTCCTTTCTCAGCAGGTTATCATTTACAAATACCAAGGCTTGAGAGAGAATATAAATTTGAATCTTACCTCAATCACATGTTAACAATGACCTTGAGGAAACCATTGAACTCTTTCTAGCCACTTTGTTTTACTGAGAACAGAAAATACAATAACATTGATGAGGTCTCTGTGAATTTTAAATTCACCAATGTTCTGATTACTTCTAAATTTAAATTTCTGGCTCATATTTCTTCCCTGGGTACCAGACTCAAATATTCAGGCTCCAGCTTGATATCTCTGTTGGAGACCGCACAGACAACTCAGAGATAATAATTTACAAAGTGAACTTTTGACTCTCAAGTTTCTTAGACACACTTCAGACTCTAAACTGGTTTTCCAGATCTTCCTACTTTGAGTCATAAACTCTATCATCTACCTATTTGCTTACGCCAAAGACGGCAAGGTCGGCCCTAATTCCGTCAGCATGTGAAAACAATTTGCCAACTAGTTCTGGAATACATCTGGAAACTGAACGGTCCCATTTACTGCCGGTCCTGTCTCAGGAGCCATCATCACTTTGCTCACTAGAACTGCTCTGTAACTGTTACCTGGTTTCTTTGCTGGCCTCCTGT
The DNA here is from genome assembly GCF_949786415.1 of Peromyscus eremicus. NCBI lineage: Eukaryota > Metazoa > Chordata > Mammalia > Rodentia > Cricetidae > Peromyscus > Peromyscus eremicus. Next base: position 93,852,880 of record NC_081425.1, on the reverse strand, counting down.
GATTCCAAGTATTTACTATGCATTGGGGTATCAACATTTTACCCTGAAGTTCTGTCTTTTGTTTCCAGTGAAGTTGTAGGAAAGATGCCTAAATTCTAATAAAGGAAACATGAGTGAAACAGGATCATTAGAGCCCAGGGCATAGAAGAGTATGTAATTATGCTTTCATTCTATCTTTAGTGGCTACCTTGGAGCTCACATGTTGATAGGGTGGAGCCAAAGGACAGATGTCGCCTGGATCCATGCATGGAGAAAATAGTCCTTTGAGACATATCTAGCCACGCTAAGCTGTGTGAATAAGAAACAAACCATTATTGTATTAGGACTCTCAAAATAACAGTCTAGCCTGTCTGGACCATAACTCATCTACCACATAATAGGTAGAGTGGTATTTTAGAAGTACAATCGTTTCATCTCATTCCTTCATTTAAAATGTTCTCTTGGCATCCATTTAAAATATGACCCAAATTATTAAGCGTGATCTACAGAAACTACATGCTCTGATCTCAGAAGCTTTGCATCCCACCACATCCGGGTACTGAAAATAGCCACACAAACGTGCTTTCTGCTCCTCAACATTCCAGAACCATCTCCAGCTGGTGTACAAGCTTCTTCCAGAAACATTTACCCTAGAACTACTCTCAGTTGTCTTGTGGCATCTGTCAGTCCTCTTGCCTTGGAAGGAATTCCCTGCCAACCCTGTCTAAATAGATTTCCCCAGGAAGTCCCTCTCTATTTTCCTGTTTCATTTTTTATAGTAAGTATGGTTATAGAAATTATCCATATTATATTATTACTTGATTGCTAAAAGTTCTATGCCTTTTTTTGTCAATTTCTTTTCGTTGGAATATAGGTTACTTGACCCATTCAGTGGTACCCTTACCACTTACTAACATGCCTGGTACAGAGCAGGCACATGACAAGAGCTAATGTTATTGTATTAGTTAGGGTTCTATTGTTGTGATAAAATATCATGGCTATAAGTAACTTTTGGAGGAAAAGGTTTATTTGTCTTATATTTCCATGCCACAACCCATCATTAAAGAAAGTCAGGACAGGAACTCAAGCAGTTCAGGAACTGGAAGCAGGGCCCTCACACACCAATCATCTATCAAGAAAATGCCCTAAAGACTTGCCTATGGGCCAACACTATAGAAGCATTTTCTCAATTAAGATTCTTCTCTGATGATTCTACCTTGTGTCAAGTTGACATAAACTAGCCAGCACAACTATCACTAATGTTTTCATAGACAATGCAGGTATCCATACCTATCTCTATCATTAGCTAAATTCCAGCAAGAACATATATACGCACCTCTGTGGATCTGCAAGAATACTGACATAATACTATATGGAGATTTTCCTCAACTAAAATTCAGAGGGATGCAATCCCCTTCTTATCCACGGCCAACTAGGAGTTTTAACACCTTATCATCAACTGTGATTTGTTCTTACAAGAACAAAATATCTTGTGACACAAGACATATAGAACTATTAAAAAGAAAGAAAACAAGAATAAAAACTTCCATAGAAGAAAACAGTCAACTATCTAGCAAACATAGAAATACATTCAACCCAACAACAAACAAGCAAGTTGCAAGCATATAAAAATATTTTTGAGTGTAATACCTAGTGGTGATACAGTGAGATTAGTACAATTTATTACTGGGCAAACTTTCTCCACTGTGGGCAAAAACACTATGTATCCAGAGCACAACAAATACATCCCTTGACAAGTAATGTCAATTCTAGGGATTTTTCTACTGAAAAAATTCTATATATTAATGTCAAATACAAAAGTTATACACCATGATGATCATCAGGGAACAAAACACAATATCTAAAGCAAACAAAAAGAGGAACTACCAAAAATCCAATTGTGTGAGAATTGTTAAGAAGTTAGAATCAACCCCCTGTACATAACATTAACAACCATAAAGGGGCCTATCAGAGCATCAGTAATCCCTGCACTTGGAGGCCAAAGCAGGAAGGCAGTGAATATGAGGCTGCCCTAAGCAAGACTGTCTCAAAAATGAAATGATTGTTAGAGGTAATCACCATTATCAGGGATGCCTATTAGTCATGTTGTTGCTATCAGTGTTCATCTGTACTAACATGAGAAAATGTCATGATCCCAAATGCCTTGTGATAATGAGAAAGGGAATCTTGTAACTACTGGAGAAATGTTTAGTTGGTTAAAAAAAAAAAACAAATAGGATGTGCTGGTGGGTTGAGGGGAAGGGAGGCTAGGAACTAAAGGCACCGGAGGCAGAGGGGTATTCTGGGGGTTTACATTCTTGCAAGCTTGAGAAAAGAGCCAAGAACTTATAAGAATACAATTGAATGGGGCAGGAAGCCTTGCAGAACCTTGTCCATCACTGCTTCTGGCTGCCTTACTTACAGCTCCCTTCTCTTAGCAGTGATGTTGTAAATGAGATTAAGTGCCCTGCAAGTGAAGGAAGAAGATTTTAGACTAGATCCAGTTGGCTCTAAGAAACAAGGCCTAAAGGCAGGTCTGGGGAAGAGTTTAGGGATGGTTTGTGCAGGAGACACCTGTGACACGAGGAAGATAGCATTCAAAATAAGAATAGACAGCTACTGCAGCCTGGGAACAGCAGGGCTCTTGTCATACCCACTGAGACAATGCCTGTCACATCAGTGAATTCATGTGAGTTCAGCTATTTGGTCTGATGCCTTTGGCAACATGGAAGAAAATACTCTAAGACCCTTTGGTCTTAGCACAGCTCAATTCTTCAGTGGCTTTTTGGTCAGTATAGGTTAAAGGAAGGGAACCATGAATAAATCTGTGTGTGTGTGTGTGTGTGTGTGTGTGTGTGTATTATGAGGTATGAGGATATATGAAAGATAGATAATAGTGCTGTGGGATGTTCTGTATGCTGTGAATGTGTTGCTCTAATTGGTTGATAGATAAAACACTGATTGGCCAGTAGCCAGGCAGGAAGTGTAGGCAGGATAAACAGACAAGGAGAATTCTGTGAAGTGGAAGCCTGAGTCAGTAGACTCCAGCCTGCCGTCTAGGGAGCAGCATGTAACGACACACAGGTAAAGCCATGGAATACATGGCAACATATAGATTAACAGAAATAGGCTGAGTTAAAATGTAAGAGCTAGTCAGTGGTAGGCCTGAGCTAATGGCCGAGCAGTTTTAATTAATGTAAGCTTCTGAGTGATTATTTTATAAGCGGCTGCAGGGTCAGTCCGTGGGGCTGGGCAGGGCCAGAGAAAACTTCAGCTACATAATAGATCATATGCATAGATCCAAAGCCACCAAGTTAATAAAGACCTACTCTGGTCCGTCTTTCTCTCCAGTTTTGGATTAAACTCAGATTCTTGCACATGCCAGGTAATCATTCTTTTACATCCCCAGCCCTAATAATATTTTCAGTGTATATGTGTGTATATGTATATGTGAGAGCCTGTTTGTATGCTTGTGTGTTTGTTTACATGCAGATATGCAGACATGTTTGTGCAAAGGCATGTGGAAGCCAGAAGTCATTGTTGGGTATCTTCCTCTATTGTTTTCCACCATACTTTTTAAAGTTCATTCATCATCAGCATGGGGAGGCATGCACATTCCATGGTGCATGTGGAGATCAGAATAAGTTTGGGGAGTAATTTTCTTCTTCCACAGAGTGTCTGTCTCATGAATCAAACTCAGGTCACTGGGCTTATACAGGCAAGTGATTTTTACGTGCTGAGCCATCTCACTGACCCTCTACCTGGTGTTTTAAAACAGGGTCTCTTCACTGATCCTTGAGGTCACCAAGGGCTAGACTGGCTAGCCAGTGGGTTTCAAGGCTCTGCCTATCTTTGTCTTCCCCATCAGAACATGGGTTACAGGCATGTTGCTCACTTTATGTGACTGCTGGAGATCAGAACTCATGTCCTCATTCCAGTATAGCAGGTATTTTACCAATGGAGCCATCTCTCCAGCCCTAAGTATTATTTTGGTAATAATATTCAGCATCTATTTTCAAATGCACTGTGTTTTAAAACATTCAACAGTGAGCTTGACTTGTTTTATAATGAGAAAAACTGAATCATAACTTTAAAGCCATTCCTTTGCGCCATTATGCAACCAGGAGGGTGTACTTGCTGAAAGTGTCATCCCCATGCTTATGCTAGTTAGCCTACCCTAACTAGTCTGGACAGACCACATCAGTCTTCCCCAAATGGCCTTTCTTTAATACACATTCTTTAATGAAGCTTGCACTAGATAAACTGTGGAAAGAGCCGATGTGCCCCTTGAGTGTATCTTTACGATCTCTGTAATTAGTGCAAGACCAAAGCACACACACTGGCAGCCCTCAGTCCCTTTATGAGTTAGAGTTGGTGGGAATCACATCTCAGGAGAAGCACTGAACTCACATCCCAGCTGAAGGAGGTCCTGAAATTCCAGCCTCCACTTGCAAGATAGGAGCTGAAAAGTGCTTAAACACTTCAAAGAGAGTGCCCTAGCTTGCCCCCGACCCCATCCCTGGGCACCAGCCACTCCGGGGAAGACCTGCCCAACTTGGGCCCAGGTTCTGGTCCCCGGGCAGGTGCCCTTCTACCCCAACCGGGAAAGATCCCCTTCTCCAAGACCCTTGGCAGACCCTGCAGTCTCCACGCCCTGCCCCCACGCCCATCTGCCTGAGCCCCAAGCCTCTTCCTGAGACTTAGAGGCCGGCCCCCAGCTCCCATCTTGCCCAGGACTTCCCTTCTGAAGCACAGGTGAGTGCCCTAGCTTGCCCCCGACCCCATCCCTGGGCACCAGCCACTCCGGGGAAGACCTGCCCAACTTGGGCCCAGGTTCTGGTCCCCGGGCAGGTGCCCTTCTACCATAACCGGGAAGGATCCCCTTCTCCAAGACCCCTGGCAGACCCTGCAGTCTCCACGCCCTGCCCCCACGCCCATCCGCCTGAGCCCCAAGCCTCTTCCTGAGACTTAGAGGCCAGGCCCCCCAGCTCCCATCTTGCCCAGGACTTCCCTTCTGAAGCACAGGTGAGTGCCCTAGCTTGCCCCAGACCCCATCCCTGGGCACCAGCCACTCCGGGGAAGACCTGCCCAACTTGGGCCCAGGTTCTGGTCCCCGGGCAGGTGCCCTTCTACCACAACCGGGAAGGATCCCCTTCTCCAAGACCCCTGGCAGACCCTGCAGTCTCCACGCCCTGCCCCCACGCCCATCTGCCTGAGCCCCAAGCCTCTTCCTGAGACTTAGAGGCCGGCCCCCAGCTCCTATCTTGCCCAGGACTTCCCTTCTGAAGCACAGGTGAGTGCCCTAGCTTGCCCCCGACCCCATCCCTGGGCACCAGCCACTCCGGGGAAGACCTGCCCAACTTGGGCCCAGGTTCTGGTCCCCGGGCAGGTGCCCTTCTACCCCAACCGGGAAAGATCCCCTTCTCCAAGACCCCTGGCAGACCCTGCAGTCTCCACGCCCTGCCCCCACGCCCATCTGCCTGAGCCCCAAGTCTCTTCCTGAGACTTAGAGGCCGGCCCCCAGCTCCCATCTTGCCCAGGACTTCCCTTCTGAAGCACAGGTGAGTGCCCTAGCTTGCCCCCTACCCCATCCCTGGGCACCAGCCACTCCGGGGAAGACCTGCCCAACTTGGGCCCAGGTTCTGGTCCCCGGGCAGGTGCCCTTCTACCACAACCGGGAAGGATCCCCTTCTCCAAGACCCCTGGCAGACCCTGCAGTCTCCACGCCCTGCCCCCACGCCCATCCGCCTGAGCCCCAAGCCTCTTCTTGAGACTTAGAGGCTGGCCCCCAGCTCCCATCTTGCCGTGGATTTCCCATCTGGAGGAGAGAGAGAGAGAGAGAGAGAGAGAGAGAGAGAGAGAGAGAGAGAGAAGAGCACCCATCCTCCCCCGGACTTCCCTTCTGAACAAGAGCTTCCATCCTGTCCCGGACTTCCAATTTGGACAAGAGAGCTCCCATCTGGACAAGAGAGAGAGACTTCCTGAATCTGTCAGCTCTGAACCAAGTGTGCGAATAAGGCCAGGAACGAACCACAAGGAGATGGGCAGACGTCAAGGCAGAAACACATACAACAAAATGAATAGTAATACACCATCACCAGGCCCTAGCCCTCCTCCAACACCTAGACCTGAACATCAGAAATTGGAAGAAGCAGAAGAAAATAGCCTTATGAATGTCATCATGAAGAAGCTAGAGGCTCGTGTAGAGGAAAAGACAAAAAAATGTGAAGAACGCTGTAAACAACTAGAGGAAAGGGCAAACAAATTAGAAGAAATCAATAAAGTCCTGGAAGAGAACAATAAAATACTGAAAGAAAATCAAGAAAAATCAATGAAACAAATGAAGGAAACAGTCCAAGACCTGAAAAGGGAAATAGAAAAAATGAAGAAGACACAAACAGAGGGAATGCTGGAAATAGAAAATCTGAGAAAACGATTGGGAACTTCAGATGCAAGTATAATCAACAGAATGCAAGAGATGGAAGAGAGGATCTCTAGCGTTGAAGATACAATAGAAGAAATGGATTCATCAGTCAAAGAAAACACTAAAGTCAACAAAGTCATGAACCAAAATGTCCAAGAAATTTGGGACACCATGAAAAGACCAAACCTACGAATAATAGGGGTAGAAGAAGGAGAAGAATACCAACTCAAGGGCACAGAAAATATATTCAACAAGATCATAGAAGAAAACTTTCCCAACTTAAAGAAGGAAATGCCTATGAAGATACAGGAAGCCTATAGAACACCAAACAGACTAGACCCCCAAAAAAAGTCCCCTCGCCACATAATAATTAAACAATTAAACGTACAGAATAAAGAAAGAATATTAAGAGCAGCAAAGGAAAAAGGCCAAGTGACATATAAAGGCAAACCTATCAGAATAACACCCGATTTCTCAATGGAGACTTTGAAAGCCAGAAGGTCCTGGACAGATATAATGCAGACATTAAGAGACCATGGATGTCAGCCTAGACTAATATACCCAGCAAAACTTTCAATCGTCATAGATGGAGTGAACAAGACATTCCATGACAAAGCCAGATTTAAACAATATTTATCCACAAACCCAGCCCTACAGAAAGCACTAGAAGGAAAATTCCAACCTAAGGAAGTCAGGTACAACCTCGAAAACACAGGCAATAGATAAAGCCACAGCAGTAGACCCCAACGAAGAAAAGTACACACACATCACCACCAAAAAATAACAGGAATGAACAATCACTGGACATTAATATCCCTCAATATCAATGGACTTAATTCACCTATAAAAAGACATAGGCTTACAGAATGGATACGAAAGCAGGACCCATCTTTCTGCTGCATACAAGAAACACATCTCAAACTCAAAGATAGACACTACCTAAAAATAAAAGGCTGGGAAAAGACTTTCCAATCAAACGGTCTTAAGAAACAAGCGGGTGTAGCCATCCTGATATCCAGCAAAATAGACTTCAAACTAAAATCAATCAAAAGAGATCAAGAAGGGCATTACATACTCATCACAGGAAAGATCCACCAAGATGAAGTCTCAATTCTGAACATTTATGCCCCAAACACAAGGGCACCCACATATGTAAAAGAAACATTATTAAAGCTTAAATCACATATAAAACCCCACACATTAATAGTGGGAGACCTCAACACCCCACTTTCACCACTGGACAGATCCCCCAAATCGAAACTTAACAGAGAAATAAAGGACTTAATTGATGTCATGACTCAAATGGACTTAATCGACATCTACAGAACATTCCATCCTAACAAAAAAGAATATACCTTCTTCTCAGCACCCCATGGAACCTTCTCTAAAATCGACCACATACTTGGTCACAAAGCAAATCTAAACAGATACAAAACAATTAGAATAACCTCCTGTGTTCTATCAGACCACCATGGTCTAAAGTTGGATTTCAACAACAACCAAAACTACAGAAAACCTACAATCTCATGGAAACTGAACAATACCCACCTGAATCACCAATGGGTTAAGGAAGAAATAAAGAAAGAAATTAAAGACTTCCTAGAGATCAACGAAAATGAAGACACCACATATCCAAACCTATGGGACACTATGAAAGCAGTACTAAGAGGGAAATTCATAGCACTAAACGCCCACATAAATAAGCTGGAGAAATCTCACACTAGTGACTTAACAGCACACCTGAAAGTTCTAGAACAGGAAGAAGCAAAGTCTCCCAGGAAAAATAGATGCCAGGAAATTATCAAAGTGAGAGCTGAAATCAATAAAATAGAAACAAAGAGAACAATACAAAAAATTAATGAAACAAAGAGTTGGTTCTTTGAGAAAATCAACAAGATAGACAAGCCCTTATCCAAACTAACCAAAAGACAGAGAGAGAGCATCCAAATCAACAAAATCAGAAATGAAAAGGGGGACATAACAACAGACATTGAGGAAATCCAGAGAATCATCAGGTCATACTTCAAAAACCTCTATTCCACAAAACTGGAAAACCTAAAAGAAATGGATAATTTTCTGGATAGGTACCACATACCTAAATTAAATCAAGACCAGATAAACTATTTAAATAGTCCAATAACCCCTAACGAAATAGAAACAGTCATTAAAAGTCTCCCAACCAAAAAAAGCCCAGGACCAGATGGTTTCAGTGCAGAATTCTACCAGATCTTCAAAGAAGAGTTAATACCAATACTCTCTAAATTGTTCCATACAATAGAAACAGAAGGAACATTACCAAACTCCTTCTATGAGGCTACAATTACCCTGATTCCCAAACCAAACAAGGATACAACAAAGAAAGAGAACTACAGACCGATCTCCCTCATGAACATTGATGCAAAAATACTCAATAAAATACTGGCAAACAGACTCCAAGACCACATCAAAACAATTATCCACCATGATCAAGTAGGATTCATTCCAGGGATGCAAGGATGGTTCAACATACGAAAGTCTGTCAATGTGATACACCATATAAACAAACTCAAAGAAAAAAACCACATGATCATCTCACTAGATGCTGAAAAGGCATTTGACAAAATCCAACACCCCTTCATGATAAAGGTCTTGGAGCGATCAGGAATACAGGGAACATACCTAAACATAATAAAGGCAATTTACAGCAAGCCAACAGCCAACATCAAATTAAATGGAGAGAAACTCAAAGCAATTCCACTAAAATCAGGAACGAGGCAAGGCTGTCCGCTCTCCCCATACTTATTCAATATAGTACTTGAAGTTCTAGCCAGAGCAATAAGACAACATAAGGAGATTAAGGGGATACAAATTGGAAAGGAAGAAGTCAAGCTTTCCCTATTTGCAGATGACATGATAGTATACTTGAGCAACCCCAAAGATTCCACCAAGGAACTGATACAGCTTATAAACACCTTCAGCAACATAGCAGGATACAAGATCAACTCCAAAAAATCAGTAGCCCTCCTATATACAATGGACAAAAAAGCGGAGAAGGAAATCAGAGATACATCACCCTTTACTATAGCCACAAATGACATAAAATACCTTGGGGTAATACTAACCAAGCAAGTGAAGGACCTATATGACAAGAACTTTAAGTCCCTGAAAAAAGAAATTGAAGAAGATGTCAGAAAATGGAAAGATCTCCCATGCTCATGGATAGGCAGAACTAACATAGTAAAAATGGCAATCTTACCAAAAGCAATCTACAGATTCAATGCAATCCCCATCAAAATACCAACACAATTCTTCACAGACCTGGAAAGAATAATACTCAACTTCATATGGAAAAACAAAAAACCCAGGATAGCCAAAAGAATCCTGTACAATAAAACAACCTCTGGAGGCATCACGATCCCTGACTTCAAGCTGTACTATAGAGCTACAGTAATAAAAACAGCTTGGTACTGGCATAAAAACCGACATGTGGACCAATGGAATCGAATTGAAGACCCTGATATTAATCCGCACACCTATGAACAAATAATTTTTGACAAAGAAGCCAAAAGTGCACAATGGAAAAAAGAAAGCATCTTCAACAAATGGTGCTGGCAAAACTGGATATCAACATGTAGAAGGCTGCAAATAGATCCATATCTATCACCGTGCACAAAACTTAAGTCCAAGTGGATCAAGGACCTCAACATAAATCCAGCTACTCTGAACCTGCTAGAAGAGAAAGTAGGAAGTAGTCTTGAACACATTGGCATAGGAGACCACTTTCTAAATAGAACACCAGTAGCACAGACACTGAGAGAAACAATCAATCAGTGGGACCTCTTGAAACTGAGAAGCTTTTGTAGGGCAAAGGAAACGGTCAACAAAGCAAAGCGACAGCCTACAGAATGGGAAAAGATCTTCACCAATCCCACATCTGACAGAGGACTGATATCCAGAATATATAAGGAACTCAAGAAATTAGACATCAAAATGCCCAACAGTCCAATTAAGAAATGGGCTCTAGAACTAAACAGAGAATTCTCAACAGAGGAAACTCAAATGGCTGAAAGACATTTAAGGAATTGCTCAACATCCCTAATCATCAGGGAAATGCAAATCAAAACAACTCTGAGATACCACCTTACGCCTGTCAGAATGGCTAAGATCAAAAACACTGAAGACACCTTATGCTGGAGAGGATGTGGAGCTAGGGGAACTCTCCTCCACTGCTGGTGGGAATGCAAGCTTGTACAACCACTTTGGAAATCAATATGGCGATTTCTTAGAAAATTGGGAATCCATCTCCCCCAAGATCCAGCTATACCACTCTTGGGCATATACCCAAGGAATGCTCAACCACACCACAAGAGCACTTGTTCAGCTATGTTCATATCAGCGTTGTTTGTAATAGCCAGAACATGGAAACAACCTAGATGCCCTTCAACTGAAGAATGGATAAACAAAATGTGGTACATATACACAATGGAATACTACTCAGCAGAGAAAAACAATGACATCATGAGGTTTGCAGACAAATGGATGGATCTAGAAAAAATCATCCTGAGTGAGGTATCCCAGACTCAGAAAGACAAACATGGTATGTACTCACTCATAACAGGATACTAGATGTGGAACAAGGATGACTGGACTGCTACTCACATCACCAGGCAGGCTACCTGGAAAACAGGACCCCAAGAAAGACACAGGGATCGCCCAACGACAGAGAAATGGAATGAGATCTACATGAACAGCCTGGACAGGAGTGGGGGTAGTGAAGGGCGAGGGTCGAGGGAAAGAGAGCTTGGGTGAGTGGGAGATCCCAGCTGGATCAAAAACAGAGAGGGAGAACAAGGAATAGGAGACCATGGTAAATGAAGACCACATGAGAATAGGAAGAAACAAAGTGCTAGAGAGGCCCACAGAAATCCACAAAGATACCCCCACAACAGACTGCTGGCAATGGTCGAGAGACAATCCGAACTGACCTACTCTGGTGATGGGATGGCCAAACACCCTAATTGTCGTGCTAGAAACCTCATCCAACTACTGATGGATCTGGAGGCAGAGATCCATGACTAGGCCCCAGGTGGATCTCTGGGAGTCCAATTAGCGAGAATGAGGAGGGTTTATATGAGAGAGAATTGTTGAGACCAAGGTCGGATAAAGCACAGAGACAAATAGCCAAACAAACGGAAACACATGAAATATGAACCAATGGCTGAGGGGTCACCAACTGGATCAGGCCCTCTGAGTGGGTGAGACAGTTGATTGGCCTGATCTGTTTGGGAGGCATCCAGGCAGTGGGACCGGGTCCTGTGCTCATTGCATGAGTTGGCTGTTTGAAACCTGGGGCCTATGCAGGGTCCCTTGGCTCAGCATGGGAGGAGGGGACTGGACCTACCTGGACTGAGTCCACCAGGTTGATCTCAGTCTGTGCGGAAGGCTTTGCCCTGGAGGAGATTGGAATGGGGGGCGGGCTGGGGGGAAGGTGAGGGGGGCGGGAGGGGGGAGAACAAGGGAATCTGTGGCTGATATGTAGAACTGAATTGTATTGCAAAATAAAAATTAAAAAAAAAAAAAAAAAAAAAAAAAAAAAAAAAAAAAAAAAAAAAACCACTTCAAAGACAGGAAGGCCTTGGAGGTGACTTCACATTCCCAGAGGATATTCTAACACTACCCCTCTGAAAGAATATCAAATCCCATACAGAAGATGGATGCTTATTTATGAATGATATACATTACAAGTTATAATGTATATGTATTTAATATAGTTTTTACAAGTAGAAACACTGGTGAAATATATTACTATGCAATGTCTTGCTAGATCTGATAGGTCATATTGTCATTAGTGAACATTCAAGACCCAACATATACTTTAAGCAAGGTGCTGCCTAATTAATCAATACAGTTCCAGTTCGATACTTTAAATATTTCTATTGGTAACATAGAATATTTAACCATCTCTCTATAACATTAGAATGTGATTGTATTGTTTTATTTCATAATATGATATAAGCATATGACTTGAAGCTTATAGGGAGCTCAGATTAAGATCTAGTGGAGTGTCCACTGCTAATTTCATATTGATAGTTTTATTTGTTAACAGATAACTTTAACCGCCCCTCATTCTACTAAGAGTGATTTTAGTTAAAATTTAGATTTTATCCATAAATCCTTTCTCATATAAGCATGAATTACAAGACACTATAATTTGCTGCAATCAAATAAAATCCCATGGCTCTTTGCAAAGCCATCTTTTTTCTAAAATTCCCACTTTTCCCTTGGGTTACCATCCACACTCTACACCACAGTGCTGCTTAGAGTATATATACTCTGGAGGCCAGTGCCAGCCCTCATTGTGTTTCCGGGGCATCAAGGGGTAGTAGAGGAATGTAAAGTGGGTGCTTATATAAATATCCAGCATTTTGACAGAATATATAAGTTTCTTTAATGGGAAGAGGGAGGAAATTATATTTTGTATATTTTAGTTTTTATTTTATTGCTTTAGAAAATCATCTTATACCTCATGAAAATGTGAGTTTGGTGGCAGATTGGAAATAAAAATAAATGATCTTCCATGACATGTAGTTGAGAAACACTGACATTTGGAACATACACAGCAGTAAAGTGAGGGGACTACCCAGAACACAGCAAGGCAGGCCAGCTAAGGCCTGGAGATACACTGTGAAGATACAAGTTACATTTAGTTTCCATTGACTACATAGATAGAGGACAAAATAATAGAATAATCAAATGTGCCAACTTCCTGAGTCATTACACAGAAAAAAAAAAAAAGACAATGGGCTATAACTAAAGCTGTGAGATACTTTGTTCCCAATAAATCAGCTTAGACTTTCACTGGATGGTTTGATAACCTGCAGCTACATACTGGGAGAGAAATACAGGAAGTCTCATACCTCATTAGAATCTAAGAGACACAGCAAACCTTCTCAAGCCAGATTCTCAGGCCAGCCTCCCAAATGTAAGTATAAACTGGGTGGGGATGGGGAGATTGAGAGAGAGCCTCACAGCAGCTCATGGCCTCCTTCCCATCATGCTCTAGGAGGGTGGTATGGTGTTCTACCAATACTTCCATCAGCCTCAGTTTCAATTTCAGCCCAGGTGACTACATGAATCACATTTTTGTTGCTGTGATAAAATATCATGACCAAAAGCAACTCCGGGAAGAGTTAATTGGCTTAGTTCAAGAGAACTAGTCCGTAGTGATGAGGAAGACAAGGCATGCCAGCAGGATCTGACAGCTGGCTGATCATACTTTGTCAGGAAACAACAGAGAGAATGAACAGGAAGTTGAGTGAGGCTATAAAGTGAAGTAATTCCTCCAGCAAGGCTGCATCTCCTGAAGGTTCCATAGCCTACCCAAACTGTACTACTAGCTAGGGACCAAGTGCTTAAATACATGACCCAATGGGGCATAGGTAATATTTTTCCTTTAATCCAAGGTGGCCACCTTGAATACACTCATTGTTATCAGATTGTCATGGTGGTCAGGGCATCATGGTGGAGCATCAATGTCTATCATCTTTATAAGTATCAATGTCAAGTCACACAGTGGATACTGCAAAGCTCAACTTCTTGAACAAGTTTTAGGGGAAAACTATAAGTAAATATTCTAATGTTATCCTTTACCGTCCAGTGATGTGACATCTCACTCTTGACATCAGTGATGTGGTGAAGTATCCACAGAAGGGAAAGTCCACATACCACTAGCCCGACAGGTCAGATGATCAACAGACGGTGGGGGCTTCCACAAGAAAGGTTCTTTTCCAAATCCAAGCAATGGCTCACAGAGCTATTCATTCTACTAAATCATCAAAACAGCCATTAATTAAACAAGTCCTTATTAGAGTCTACCACCTGCCAGAATCTGACAGGCCCCGGTCACAAAGATGAATGGAACATAACCCATGTCCTAGAGAATTTATGGCCTGGAAGGCAGAAAGGGTGAATAAAAGAGTGTAATTAAAAGCTACACAAGAAGAAACCTGACAGAATGTACTTTAGAGGAGCAGGGAGAAAAGTTACCTTGTGAGCCTCCAAGATTGGGGAAAGATAAGACAAATAGAAGAGTGAAATATGATCATATAGCTAAAGAGTGAATAGGATTTTCCCAAGGAGAGACTGATATACAGGCTATTGCTGCTAAAGGGTTAGCACATGAGAATGTGGGGAGTGAAAGAGTCCATCCCCCCTTAAAGACCCATCTCCTTCAGCCCCATCAAACAAGCTGAGAGAAAGGGAACAAAATGGATAGAGACTCAGCTTGAGAATCCAACTGTGGTTCAAATGGTATCTCCTGCCTGTAGAAACCACATGAACTTGACTGAGCAAGTAACTTAACCTCCTCAATTCTATTATTTTCATCTGAAATAATAATAAAGTAGATGCCTACATGCCACAGAGTTATTTAGAGGCTAGTCTGTATATACAACTGGCACTATACAATATTGGTGGCACTCCATTTATTTTTACAACTTTTTCTTTTTCTCAAAGACGCTTTTGAATCAGTCTAGTCTTTCTGACAGGGACAGCTCTCTTGGTGCTGAGGCAGCCTAACCTGAAGCTGAGGAAGTTTCAGCCTCTCATCACACCTTCTCTTCCTGTTACTACTATCATGTTTTTGGTGGCTCCTTTATGTGCTAATAGAGGGGCAGGTTAGAAAGGGACCTAGGACTTTGGGGTCAAGGGAGGTCCCAGGCAAGCGTTTTCATTATTTACTATGGAAAAACAAACCTTTTAGCTGTTGTTTTGCTAACTAATTATGTTCTCAAACTGCCTTCTAGATACTTGTGTTTGTGCATATAGTAGTGCTGCTCTTGGCCTTGGTCAGAGAAGCTCCTGTCTGCAGTGTACAATATTGAATGCAGACCCATAACTCGTCAAAGTACTGAAAACAAGTGACTACTGAGTGTCCATCCTGAAACAGGATAACTACATCATGCCCTCCAAGGCTCAGGGAACTACACAGAAGAGAAGATGGAAAGGATGGAATAGCCAGGATAAGGAGAAAGGTGCTCAGATTGTCTTCTGGACGTGACAAGGCCATTGCATGCAAGATCTCACAGCAATATATAATTATGAAGGACTATTTTTTAAAATGTAGTGTCTTGAAATAGCTACATGTTAGTATTTCTTGCAGTTCAGTGAACTAATGGGGACACTTAGGAGACTTAATTAGCTGATTAAGTGACAGGGGGGGGTCACTTTTTTTTCCCTCTTCATGGTTTCCTTCCCGGACTGTGCAGTGTCTAGGAGAGCAAGGCGGAATCTATGTAGTTTTCTGAGGCTTACATACTTCTTCAAAGTCATGGCTGCAGTGTGCCATTGCTGCAAGAAGTCGGGGGCTCACACACATTTTCAGAGTAAAGCAAACACCTCGCTGGGGAAGGAGCAAACTGCAGAACCACCCTGCCACAAGGGCCTGCTGGCTGAAACGAGGAGAATGCTGCTGCCATCAGTGACCTGCCATCAGAGCAGCACAGGAGGCCATTCTCACCTCCCAGGCTCTGGCACCTCTGCTGGGATCCGAGAAAGTCAAGAAGACTCCAGTGTGTGGCTGTGCCATCCAGCCTGCCCAAGGTTCTCACATGCCAATGAGACAGACAGGACAGGACTGGAAGGAACGTGCTTTGTGAGTCACATGTCTCTCTCTCTCTTAGCCAGGGCTTCAGTTATCACACCTCTATCATGTTGGGGTGGAACTCTGACCCCTCAGAACACTTCCCACGGGCTCAAGGGTATCGAGACCCTGCCATGCACTGGGTAACTAGAAGTAAGTCAAAACCTTCCCTAACGATGGCTGTCTCCCATCCTATCCACATTTGCTCTTTTCCATCCCCCACTCACATAACATGCACAGACATCCAGCCGTGTCTCAGTGCATCTCATACATTGAGCTCTTTGTCCCTTTATCAGTTTATCCAACAGAGAGCTAGATGGGTAATGCCAGGGGCTCCACTGAGCACTATATATGCATGTACTTTCTAGGCCTGACAACATGAGGTAGGCACTGTTACTGACTCATTGTGCAATGAGGAGGCAAGCAAGGAGAACAGATCAGACTAAAGAATCGTTGGTCTGTAGCTTTTTAATCAGATGTGTCCATAGCCTTTCAGCTATGTGTATGCAGCCTCTCCAAGGAGCTAGCCACTAGGATGTCCCTGAGCTAACTGTAGGATCTAAGGCAAGACAAACAGACCAGCTCAACAGAATGGAAAGTCAGGGACTCAAGGCTTACTTACTTAGTGGCCTCTCCTCTACTGGCCTTGGGCATGGCCTCAATGATACTGTCTTTTGTAGTCTCTTCCTTAGGAATAGGCACCACCTCACTTAGGAACACTTCCCGGCTAATTACCTGTGCTGCGTGTGCAAAAGGAGTTCTTGTGGTACAGCCAGGGGCAAATTCTAACATAGTTGGCCTAAGTGCTGCTGTTCGGTGAACAGCCTCCAAATGCTGAGTAGGACTGATGTCCAATATGTACATGGATGCGAGAGAAGGCAGATAATCCTCCCACCTGACCACTATGAGGGCTGGTATGTACAGAAAAAATTGAACATAATGGGCCCTGACCAGCAGTTGTAATAAAAGGCTGCCAAATTTGTGTGATCTTACACCTGCTCAAAGCATCCTTAGCATGCTGGTTGTTGACTTGCTATTGAAAGGAGGGCAGGAGACTCAACTTGGACAGTCTGGCAAGTGCTCAAATGCTATGATGAAATCTGCGGAGCGGGGGTAGCAAACAGTAGACACAAAATTTAATGTTATTCCCTGTTCTGTGTATGATGAACAGCCAAATATGCATGGCGATTCTGAGAAAAATTACCTCTCCATGTCTCAGTTTTCCTACCTGCAAAGTAGGGAATAATAATCCTCTACCCACTATGACATCACACAATAATCTGATTTTTAAAAAATCCGATAATCTGACAACTCAGCTTTCTCTGCAGTGTTCTTCAATATAAGGAACTTTTCTAAGAAGGAGTGTAAGTTCCAACCACAACAGGAAGGCTTGAGTAGACAGGGCTAGTGAAGAAGGCAGAGTAGACAGGGCTCAAGACGCCCATATTACAGCACTCACAGCCTCACACAAGGTGACGATCTTTGAGCACTGAGCAAACTCTCACAAAGCACCAATGGAAGGAACCAATGACTGTAGTGAGCTGAGCAAGCTCCCTTCTCTCCTTGATTCATTTTGATCAAGTCCAAGACCTCTTTGTACCTCACATTTTTCACCTGTAAAGTAAGAGCAATAATTGATTCAACTACCTTTTACTACATTGCCAAATAATTGCAAAGTTTGTAGTTTAAGAGAGCAATCATTTCTAATCACTTTACTTTATTTGCTGAAGTTTTTGCAGTTTGAGTAAAGTTAGACAGCAGCTCAGCTCCCTCTGTGTGGCACCAGCCAAGAATGATAGTAAGGCTAGACAATCTCCTCCCAAGATGACTTAATTCACAAGGCTAATAAATTGGTGGGACGACCCATTGGGAGTTCATCTGGGGCCCAAGTTTCCCTCCTCATATCTCTATTAGAACACGGGGCTCTAAGGGTACTCAGACATTTAACATGACAAACATCATTCATTCCTCATTGGGAAAAGTGATCTGAAGTTAGAGGCCCTGTTCTGTCACATGACAGTGACTAAGGCAAAGTCACAGTAAACCCATGTTCAAGGGGTGAGGACTATATAGCTGTGGTGGCCCACAGAGGCTTCCTAGTAAGACCTTACTCAGGGTCAGAGAATCTGAGCTTGCTTTGCCCAGCAGGGCTGAATAATGGGATGATTTGGCCATGGGCGTGGTTACCAGGTGTTTGGAAGGGTCTACACTTGGCTGTCTGTTGTGCTTTGATCTTGAAAGGGGGGAGGTCTTTTGCCTCACCCCTTGGCATTGTATAAAAAGCCCTTTGGAGTAAACTTCGAGGCGACTGGGTATTGACCCAGTGCCCTCCCAAAGCTATCCCTTGTCTCTGTCTTTCTTATCGTCTCTTTCTGTCTTTCTAATACTTTCTTACTCCTCTCTCCTCCCTGCAAGAACCCTTCGACAGGTTAGAGCTGGACTCCTCCAGACTCTCACAGATAGGCAGGTAAATACTAAGATACACAACTGCCCAGGTACCACAAGAATAACAACTAATCAGAGTCATACCTTCCTCGGAGAGCTGCTAATAGGAACAAAAGTATCCATGCATATACAGCACCTGTCAAGTTGGAAATGACCCACCAATAGTACTACAGACAGTTCAAGCTGGGGGACAGACTCCTGCCAGCTGCCCATTTTCACCTCTTCCTTAAGCTCTGCAGGGATCAAATCCCTTGTCTATAAAATGCAGATAAGACTCGTATTTGCCTCATGGAACTCTCGTGAGGAGTACGTAAGCTGACATTTGGAAACTGCTGGAGATCATGCCAGCCACACAGTAAACATGGCAGAGCTGCTTGCTAGTCTATAGCCTATTCAAAGCCAGTTCCAATGGCTGAGTGCTGGCCACGGGTCAAGTCACTTCCGGAGACTGTCTTCCACTTCCACCCCTGGATACCAGTCAAGGGTACTGAAGCTTGTCCCTCCTGCTACCTGGTGATCTCTGCACGGCAGCCCAGTGATGCACCTCAGACACTCTGCTGACTGTGGGACCGGCTAGCAGCGGACTGGGCCTTGGATAAGCATCTTCTCTGCTCTTGAGAGAAGTCCTGAAACTCACCCTTACCAGCTCTCATCATTCTATATTACTGGAACACATCCACTCACAGTCTATTTTCTCAATGAACAACCAACTTCCTCTTGGAAAACCTTGCCCTGACTTCCTTTACTAATAACTTCTCAGAAACAACCCTTTTCTAACCAGAACAATGCTCCCTCCTGGGTGGTAAAAGGCGATTTGCAGGGCGTTAGAAAAATAACATTTTTTATCCAATCCATAATTAGGTCTTAGAGAAACAAATTAAATGAAGGCAAAATTGTTTCTTCAAAGCATGAATGCTGATCTGCATAATGATGTACATTTAATGGTTTTAATTTCCAAGGGAAACTATTTTTAAAGTGTGTTTGGAAAATGTATTTTTCCCTTCAATTTTGTGTCTATAAAGTTAAACCCCAGGTCTGGTATAGGAGCACTCCCTACTGCAATCCTAGCTAATTAGTGATGACATTTTCAACCTAATAGAGCAAAAGTAACTTCTGCCTCCTAGGGTTCCTCGCCATGCCAGGTAAAGCATTCATACAAGAAGGAGTCTCCAGTGCACACTGCTCCACACCACAAAGTTTTCAGATCTTCATGACTAAGTCTTTTTAGTGGAACCCTTGATAAAAACAGCCTTTAACTGATGCTATTATAAATATATAAGGCAGCATTCTGACACCCATTTTAGCATATTCTATTTTACACCCTTAAAGGTGTAAAATTATAACTTAAAACTTGGAGTCAATCAGTGCTCTCTGACTTAGATTCGGCCATCCACAAATGAAATCCATAGGAAAAGCTCCATTGTTTTTGACCTCTACAGATGGCAGTGTCACCTGGCTAGGATTTGTTAAATGCTTAACACAGAGCAACACTCAATGAATTTTAAATGTTACTTTGTTGTTTCCAGAATGACTTGGGCAACTCACCTCTAAGTGGGGACACCACCACCGACTTCTCAAGTTACTTCCAAAACCAGGTCAAATTAATTGAGTAAATGTGCTTACATCTCTGGCTCCTGAGCCACTTTAGAAACATATCCATTCTGGGTATGTCCCTTTCATTTGCTTCCCGATGAACTGGAAGGAGTCAGCGAAAGTCCTATGAGATCCTGAATCCTTTCATCATTAAGCCTGCCTTTGTCTTGAAAAAGCAGTTGAGGGTGGTCACCCTGAATTACACTAGCAAGTAAAACAGTTCAAACAATTAGTGTCCATTGCAATATATTCTATGTGTTCTCAAACTCAGCCTCCCTGCTTTACCATTTCATAGTCTCTAAGAACTCTGTAACATGACATAGGAGGCAATTATGGATTGCTCCTGGGGCAACCCTTCTGTTTGACTGTAGTGATGGGAAGGATTTAGTTTTTGGCAAAAAGAACCCTGCAACACAAAACTATGTACCATGGGTCCTGAACCCCAGCTTGGCCATACAATTCTACCAGAAACAGCAAGGTTCTCGGCTGGAAGGCAGAAGCATTTCTTCAACACAGACAGCCCACTAATCCCTCCCACCTACCTAATGAGGCTTTAGCTTCATACACTTGATTAACCTAAGGCTATTTGTAACTTTACATGAAAGATTTCAGCTTGTTTGTCTTTGATGGAGATTCTTAGACCGCTCCTCATGAATATAAAGACTGGGTTCAGCCATAAAAACAAAAAATAACTTCACATGCAGGGCAGGAAGAAGAGAACACCTGTCATACACTTCAGCTTGTCCTCTCACTGATGCCTGCTGTCATTTTACAATCCTCACTGAGCCCCAGAGAGGTTCGCCAGTTAGCTCCTGGCCACAGATCAAGCAGAAGATCCCTGCTTCAAACATAACGGTTTTATCTCCAGATAAAGCCCAAACCAATGATAGCAGCTTTGAAGACTGCTTGTTTGGGCCTCAGCATCATCAGGGATGTGTGGAAAAGGGGGAACCAACTACACCCAGACTTTCAATCTGTTTTTAATCATCCATTCTAACAAATATTTACAAAGCCTTTTCAATGCAGGTGCTGTACTTGGGACTCGGGAACTGATCCTGAGCTGATACTGAGCCAAGACAAGGTCACAGTTCTCCCAGTACCATAGTGCACAGTGGGAACAGGCCTATACATGAGTAATTACATGGCTGTGCTGTGCAAATAAGTACAGGGCAGTCTGCCCATCAGGGTCATCGGAAGAAGCTCCCTAGAAAAGAGTGGTTTCTGAGAGGTATGATCCAGTCAAGGCAGTGAGTTAAATGGGAGTCAAAAGATAGAAAAAATAAAAGTCATGAATCTCCAAAAGGCCATCATTCAATAGGGCACGCTCTGAAAACATTGGAGTACATGCTGCCGAAGTCCATATGTCAATCAAACAGTTCTGTGCCACCCCTCCACTCCCTCAAACATGCTCATGGAGCCAAAGTCCTGTTGAGTAGATCACTCTTCTTGAATATTTCAAACTGAATTCTTCAACTCAGAAGAGGTCAGGATACGACAAGCACAGAGAACAAAAGTGAGAAGCACTTTGTGTTAGCCTACTCAAAATGTAGTTTGTTCCTCTCCAATATGATAAAAACACTAAAAGGTCTTTCCAAGTGTCTCAAACATCTCCTAAGTGGGCCACAGGCCCGTCCCACACATTCTACCCATGACTTCTGTATCCATCAAGGCCCCTATGCAAGTGATATTTAGTTACATAATGCAGCAGTTTGAACCACAATCCTCAGTCCAGAATCTATGCTGGGGTAGTCCATCCCCTGCTGTAGCCTGGGTATTCACAGCAATGTCAATGAAAGACACACATGATAATTAAATTTGGTATAATTACTTTTCCAAATGATCACTGACACTCCATTGTTCTGAAAGGGTTAATCCTCAGAGCCTTCCAGATGCAGTCTGGCTCCTGGATCTAAATGAGACTTCAAAAAATGTAATTTATAATAACCAGGATCCCTAATACACACTTTAATATATCCTTTCTTTGTTCTAGTCATTTGCTGGTACAATCCAGCGGAATTAGAATCCCCTGGGGTGATGAGCTACCTGTCCACAATTACAGTCAGGGCTGTCACAGATATTACACTGTAAAACTAGAGCACACGAGTCACCCCCGAATGGCACCAATGCAGGTGCTATGCCATTAACTTTCTCCATGACTCCATAACCCTAGACTGGATACTACATGCCACAGGGAAAGGAAGAGGCTTGTTTAATCCCTTTTTGTTGACATGAAAGGTGCCCTGGACTCTGTCATGAAAAACCAGGCCTGAGGAAATACAGTCTGGATGAGATGTGAGCCCCATTCTTGATGTGCACATGTGTGGCCATCCAGATGAAAGATGGGAAAAGCAAGTGCCTGCTGTGTGCCAGATGCCTCGCCACAAACATGATGCACGTGATCTCACAGATGAAGCAGAATGATACTAGGGCAGGGGAATTCTATTACCTTAATGTAGAAGACCTTGGAGAAGCTGCAGGTTAATATACCTCACAGGTGGAGGACTAGGATTGGTAAATGTACCTACAGGATTACAATCTCAACCTCTTTCTGCAAAATGGAAAACCATAGTAGAGCACAGAACATCTAGGGCGAAGGGGTGGGGTGACCAGCAAGCAGGAAATGACCTCCCACGTCCAGAGAAAGAGACTTTCAGGAGGACAGGATGGAGAGAGTCTTGGTCTCCATTGTGGGTGACCTTTGGCCACTACTCCCCCTGCAGCTCTCTGCCCTAGCCCCTGTTCCTAGCTATCCTCTTCTCTGACTTCTTTCTACTCCTTGAAAGAGGAGACATAACCACCCAAAAGCCCAAGGATGTCCGCTCAGCTCACACTCCTCAACCCCATTTTCTCTTATGAATAAGAAGTAGTGCAAACAGTAAGCCTTTGTAAGATAGTGAGAGGGAAGGGTGGGCATTATCCCCTAACCCCCATCAAATTCCCTGTGTACTTGAATCAAACACTATATTTCCTATCATGCTTCACTATACAGCCTATTTGCACCCCTTTGATTTACGTAACACAATTTACTTCAGAACACATTTTCCAAATGTTACAGTTCTCATCACAGTACCAACTCACCTATAAAAACCCCAGGTGACAAAATACCATCAGGGACATCACCATCAGGGATCCTCTTCATAACACACATTTTTACCTCATTTCCCAGAAGTGGAGAACACAGTTGGCATTTGTGCAGTGGCTCGGATACACCCATATTTTCAACAACATCCTCTGCATCAGTTAGAATCCTCAGTATTCGGGCAGATTTGAATATGTATAACATTTCAAAACGGTAAGATCAGCACTGACATTTCGACTTAATCACTGTTACTACAGGCGAGTAAAGTAATTCTGTTGCACTCATACATAAACAGCATTATCTTCTCATTTCCAAAAGGTACCATTTCATGATCCAGGATACTCAGGGAATAATTTCATCTCTGCATGGGGGAGTGGGTGGAAAATGAGGAAAACCTAGCCCGGTCTCTGAGAGACTGAATCTGGTGATTAAATAATGCATAAATTACAGGGGAGGCCACAGACAGGAGCACCTCCAGAGACTGCTGGAGGCTTCCCCATTAGTTCTTAATAAAAGTTAAATAAATATCTTTTCTGCCCATGGGAATCCAGTTAGTTTCAGAACAAGACGATGAGGCGCTGAAATGGTGAGTCATTCTATGGGGTGAGACGTGAATTGACCATAATGCTTAATTAAGTCCTATCCAGGCCCACGGCAAGCAGCCTGGCTTTCTGTTTTGGTTTGATTTTTGTTGTTTGTTTTTGTTTTTATTTAAAAGTTGTCCATATATTTTGATCATGTTTTCCCCCTCCCCCAACTCCTCCCTGATCCTCCTTCCTCCCTGCCCTCCCAACTTCAGGTTTATCTCTCCACCTCTTGCAAACAAAACCAAACATCAAGCCAGGCATATCTAGTTTTGTTCGTCTCTCAAGCTCCAGGTGCAAAGTGATTGGTGTAAATTTCTTAAAGAAACACAGAGTCCCCTGATAATAGTTTCTCAGTAGATGCACTGCTAAATCTAACAAATCAATCCCCTACAAGGTTCTAGAAATAACCTGGGGCCTTCACTTGGCCATAAATGGCATTTTTTTGGGCAGAATTGTAAGCCCTCATTGAGTAGTGTGAGGACAGGGCAAATCCAGCATAAATGGATTGTCTGGATCCCTTTAAGAGTTAGCTTCCTTGAAGTAGAGAAGTTTAGCCATCTGGACTTTTCCAGGTGACTCTTGGGTCCCATGGAGCCCCAGGATATGATGATAAACAGGGAAAGACTTGTGCTCAGGAGTAGCATGCCCCTGGACTTCCCTCCAGCCTCTATGTTAGACGTGGCTTCAAGTTCGCCACCTTCAGCGCTAAGAATTCTCTTCCACTTTTGTGGGAGCAGGAGCTTCTTTGGCTGTGTCTGCTTTGCTGTTAGCCTGGACATCAGCACACATGAGTCAAAGACAAGAAGGGCATCACTGAGAACAAGCCAGTGTCGTACACTTTTAAAATTCAATGTGTCTATAAATGTGAAGGGTTGTCAGATATGCAGCATACATGCAGTGACAATTGTCCTTTGGCCAAAAAGGACAGGATAAATTTCAATGGTATCTTGTTTTCATATTTTGCTGTTGCCCTCTAGACCTTTATTTTTACCTGAGATTTATTATAAGGTATTCAAAAGAGTATTGGCTACATCTTTTATTTGATATTCAGAATGGTCTCTTGTTATTGTATTATTAATATGTCAACATTCAAAGTGATACAACTGAGATTCAGAGACGTTGAATGACTAGTCCATAACAAGATGATAGTTCATTAGGCCTACCAACTGCCACCAACTCCTTGTTTAAGAGCCTGGAAAGGGTTCTCAATCGTCCCTAAATGGCTCATCTTACAGAGTAACTGCACTAAAGGAGAGGACTTGGTCTTTAAGGTTCCTTCTGTTGCTCTAACCCTGCCAATCTGGGGGAGGGCCTGACTAATGGGTTTCACTATGCCTCTGCTTCCATGAACTTTTTCAAGATTCTTTTGAAGTTGATGAAGACCCCTACTCCAGGTGACTTACCTTTAGACACCGTTTCTTGAATGAAAACATAGGAAGCTAGGGTTGGGATATGATTGGTGTGGATTTGAGAAGTTTTTTAATTTTTACAATAATCATAAATTGACAACACACAAGCAATGATGAGAAGCTAAATAAGGATTTTGGGAACTGCTAAACAATGTTCAGTCTGTCATACCGATTGGGATGTACTGACATGACCTAATGTGCCATCAGTAACATGAACTTAATCCCGGCTGTCGCTGGGTGGAAAGCTACAAACGATTTGTATTACTCTCATCCTGATTCACCTGACTCATCGTAGAGAGGGTCACAGGTGAAGCATCATCATGGCTGTTCACAACATGCAAACACTGATGCAGGGAGTATGATGGGATGTAACAGCTCCAGGCATGAAATAATCATACTAACAATGAGGCAAGGTCAAGTCTTTCACCTCATGTATAAAGGTAACTTGGGAGAAGTTTTCAAATTCTACAATAATCATAAATTGACCAGACTAGCAATGATGAGAAGCTAAATAAGACTTTGGAACTGCTAAACAATTTTCAGTCTGCCATGCTAGCAAAGAGATTTAAATATCTTCCTATTCTCTCTGCAGAACTTAAATTCCAAAGATCATCTTAGGAAGAGAGAATCCATGAGCAGCCAAAATAAAGAGAGTTAGGGGGGAAATATAATACAGAACTGTGCACCGAGCAGAGCAGTGTGGGGTGGAGGGTGGAGGTGGGGAGTAGACACACACACGTGTATACCAGGGTTTGAACCAAAGACAGCACACAAGCTAGATCCAGATAGCACACTGCTATTGGACCACATCATCTTCCCTTTTTAATGATTAGCGTGATGATTGGCTTCCTACTAAGTAAATACTCAATTTCATACCTGATTTTATGTTCATAGTTTCACAACTTCTGAAATTGCATATGTTTCTTATGTCTCAAAACCTGCAACTCTTTTTCTTGCAAAGCTAGTTAGAAAGAGGAATTTTTTTTCATCCATATGGTGAAGATACGTCTGTCTACTCTCCCCTTGCTTCCTGTAATCAAATCCACATATGTGACTGCCAAATTACAGTGAGACCTAAAATTTCTTTATAATGAGAATTCTGTTCTTTAACAGAGCAGTGGCCCAGAACTCAGTATCAAGAGAAACTGGCCTCCTCATGGACAGCGGTTTGTCTTACAGCAAAAGTGATAAGCAATACCTCCCTTCCTATGTCGTCTGCTGGGAAATGTACAGGTAACTTTGTGAGCAATGTAGCAGTGACACAAACTCACACAATTTCCATTTATATGAGTTGATTTTCCTCCCACACCATCATCCATCCCAGCCTTTGTTTATTAATCCCTTGTCCATCATTATTGAGGCCCCAGTTCTAACACTATTTTTTCTTTTCCTTCTTTCAATTTCACTAATTGACTCAAATTGTTTGGTGAATCAGATTCATTTACAAACGCAGAAAAAGGATGAAGAGATCTTTCAGTGGTTAAGAGCACGCACTGCTGTTGCAGAGGACCTCAGATCAGTTCTCAAAACTCACATCTGTTATTCTAGAACTGTTACTCCATCT
Source organism: Peromyscus eremicus (assembly GCF_949786415.1). NCBI lineage: Eukaryota > Metazoa > Chordata > Mammalia > Rodentia > Cricetidae > Peromyscus > Peromyscus eremicus. The sequence continues at coordinate 93,826,181 of NC_081425.1, read as the reverse complement.
CTAGGGGATCCAACACCTCCACCCTCCATGAGCAACTATACTCGTGTGTACATAAACACACAGAAAGAGACACAGACACATAGTGGTCAAAAGCATGCTTATTATACAATAGCAAAATAAGCCTCATAAAGAAATGTGTAAGTAGAAAAACAGAACCCCAAAGTCCCACATCATTTTCATTTTGCTGGAGTTTATAGTTGTAGTTAATCATTCTTTTTTTTTTTTTTTGGTTTTTCGAGACAGGGTTTCTCTGTGTAGCTTTGTGCCTTTCCTAGAACTCACTTGGTAGTCCAGGCTGGCCTCGAACTCACAGAGATCCGCCTGGCTCTGCCTCCCGAGTGCTGGGATTAAAGGCGTGCGCCACCACCGCCCGGCTGTAGTTAATCATTCTACCTGCAAGACTTGCTGTGTGGGAGAGAAGGAAAGGGGTCAAAGTGGAATTGGAAGGAAATGAGAGGCATTTCTTCAGTTAAACTTTTATATGTTGACAACTGACTTCTACCCTCTATCTCAGAGCTTCCCTTCTCAAATGCGGGCCCAACTCCACCTTTGGTAACTCATTAGACTGTCGCTGCCTGTCCAGACCGACAGTAGAATCACCAGGCAGAATTTACAAAGTATGAGGATTCATGGAGAGTTCCCTGCTTACAAATGGCAGACGGCTGCCTCTTAGAAACCCTGACCACAAAGGCCTTTCAGGTACTTGGCCTTGACATGACTGCTTGTTACACAACAATCCTATTGGTAACAGAGGCAGACCAGAAAGGCCTGAGAAACAGCTTGAGAGATTCACAGTCACACAAAATAGAACAGGAACCACAAACACCAGAGGCTAGGCAAAAAATTCTAGCATCTTGGGAAATCCCAAACCAAAATCCACTAAGACAGAATAGAAGGTGAGGATGTTTTTCTTCTGTAGCCAACCCCTAAGAACATGTGTAGAATATGAAATAGCCTACAAAAGGTGACACAATTACTGGGCAACCATCCAGAGAAATATTCCAATAGTGCACAGTCCAGTAAAACTGAGTTCCGAAAGGGTCAAAGATTAAATGCATCAAAATGAAATTAAGCTATATAAATACACATCTACGTGTGTATGTATATTGAATTAATTTACCAACTAGTAGATTCCCATAAGGCTTCTGTGCATCCTTAGCTTGGCTAACCTTCAATTCCCAGCAAAGCCCATATCCCCACTAAACTCTTCAAAGCTAGTGTAGCCATTTTTCATGGGACCTGTGTTATCCTACCACCTTTAGTTGAAAGGTTTTCTGGAGTTGAAAGGTCATAGGTTTCAATGTAACATTTTCATGCTCCCTTCACTGTGGTTGAGCCTTCTGCCAACACTTTATTTCTCCATTCCTCACCTCCCTCCATACTTGGAATTTTCTCAGCAGTTCAACTCCTCTGGACTTTGATTTTGCCTATATTTTACTATCTCTTCCTCTCTTCAAGAATAGGCTCCCAGTGACTTATTTATACTTCCCTGGCTTCCATGTGTACTCCAGGTTAAACATGACTGGAGGAAAAAAATGTCAATGTAATGATACCTAACAATATTCTGTGATACTCATAGATGGGTGCCTAGCCCAGTCGCCATCAGAGAGGCCTTATCTAGCAACTGATGGAAACACGCAGACCCACAGCCAAACATTAGGCGGAACTCAGGGAATCATGCAGAGGACAGGGGAAAGAATTATAGGAACCAGAGGGGTCACAGACACCACAAGAAAACCCACAGAATCACTAACGTGGGCTCACAGGGGCTTACAGAGACTGAACCAATAACCAGGGAGCCTACATGAGACTGACCTGGGCCCTCTGCATATATGTGACAGCTGTGTAGCTTGGTCTTCTTGTGGGACTCCTAACAGTGGGGACAGGGTTGTCTCTGACTCTTTCTGCTGGCTTTCTAAACTCTACTCCTCATATTGGGTTGTCTTGCCCAACCTTAATACATGGGGAGATGCTTAGTCTTACCGAAACATGATATGCCATGTTTTGTTGATATTTGTGGGAGGCCTGACCTTTCCTGAACAGAAACAGAGGTGGAGTGGATTGGGAGTAGGGACAGAGAGGGAATGGGAAGAAAAGGGATTGGATGGAGAGGAAAAAGGGGAAACTGAGGCCAGGATGTAAAATTTAAAAATAATTAATTACTTTTTAAAAAGTTGCCCTGGTCATGTTGTCTTTTCACAGCAATAGAATCACTAAGACAAACCATCCTTGCATCTCTAGGATAAAGCCTACTTGATAACAGTAGATGAGCTTTTTGATGTGTTCTTGGATTCAGTTTGCAAATATTTTATTAAGTATTTTTGCATCTTTGTTCATGGGGGAAACTGGTCTGTAATTCTCTTTCTTTGTTGAGTCTTTATGTGGTTTGAGTATCAAGATGACTGTGGCTTCATAAAATGAATTTGGCAATGTTCCTTCTGTTTCTATTTTGTGGAATAATTTGAGGAGTAGTGACATTTTCTCTTCTTTGAAAGTCTAGTAGAGTTTTGCGCTAAAACCATCTGACCCTGAGCTTTTTTTGGCGGGGGGGGCGGGGGGGGGGGCGGGCGGGGGGCTTTAAATGACTGCTTCTGTTTCACTGGGGGTTAAAGGTCTATTTAAATTGTTTATCTGATCTTTAGTAACTTTGGTAAGTGGGATCTAGGGAGAAAATTATCCACTTCTTTTATATTTTCCAACTTAGTGGAGCACAGGGTTTTGAAGTATGTCCTTCTGATTCTCTGGATTTCCTTGGTGTCCATCACTATGTCCACATTTTCATTTCTGATTGTGTTAATTTAGATATTCTCTCTGTGTATTTGAGTTAGTCTGGATAAGGGTTTGTCTATCCTGTTGATTTTCTCAAACAATCAACTCTATGTTTCACTGATTTCTGTGTAGTTCTCTTTGTTTTTATTTCATTGATTTCAGCCCTCAGTTTGATCCCTTAAAGAACGTCAAGAAAAAACAAACAACTGAAGGAAACCTAACTGTTCAAGACCTGAAAATGGAAATAAAAGCAATAAAGAAAACACAAACTGAGGAATCCTGGAAATGAAAAAATCAGAAATGAGAACAAGAACTCAGAGGCAAGCTTTACCAACAGAATACAAGCGATGGAAGAGAGACTCTCAGGAATTGAAGATATGATAGAAGAAATTGATACATTGGTCAAAAAATCTTAAATCTAAAAAAATTTCTGACCCAAAACATCCAGAAAATGTGGGACACAATGAAAAGACCAAACTTTTGAATAATAGGAATAGAGAAAAGAGAAGAATACCAGTTCAAAGGCCCAGAAAATATTTTCAACAAAATCATAGGAGAAAATTTTCCTAACCTAAAGAGGGAGATGCCTATAAAGGTACAAGAAACTTACAGAACATCAAATAGATTGGAGCAGAAAAGTCCCCTCATCACATCATATAATAATCAAAACACTAAACATACAGAATAAAAAAGGAATATTAAAAGCTGCAGAGGAAAACGATCAAGAAACATACAAAGGCAGACCTATTAGAATTATACCTAATTTCTCAGTGGAGACTCTAAAAATCCAGAAGGGCCTGGACAGATGTGCTGCAGACTCTAAGAGACCATAGATGACAGCCCAGACTACTATACTCAGCAAAACTTTCAGTCATCATAAAATGGACAAAATAAGACATTGCACGATAAAGTCAAATTTAAACAATATCTATCCTATGAACAAATCTGGCCCTACAGAATGTACTAGAAGGAAAACTCCAAATCAAGAAGGTTAACTACAAGCATGAAAACACAATAAATAAATAATCTTACATCAGTAAAACAATTTTAACAAGATAAATTTAAAAAAAAATAATTTGTATCAATGAAAAGAGGACAGTCAAATATGTTCTGTTCTAGCTCTTTCAGAGGAGAACTGCAAGATCAATTGCTCTCTGGATTGAGTAAATCAAGCTGTGTATGGTGAGGCGGGGAAGGGACCAATGGCCATGCTTTGGCAAAATCCTGGCATCTCTTCTATACCATCAAAGCCTGAGTGCTTATCTTTGTGTGACCTATTCTTTTTGTTTTTTTGTTTGTTTGTTTGTTTGTTTGTTTGTTTTGGTTTTTCAAGACAGGGTTTCTCCGTGCAGCTTTGCGCCTTTCCTGGAACTCACTTGGTAGCCCAGGCTGGTGACCTATTCTTTATCCAAGAGTTAAGGGGCATAGAGTTGAGAAAGGCAATCTGTGGTAAGATTCCAGCTACCTATAATTACTGATTGTGGGTGATCATTACCTAATAAACCAAAAGAGAACATAATGGACTATATCAACAATTTACCATTCCCCATACTATGAGGAAGTGGTAGCGGCCTCAGTACCACCACGTCCATTTCCACACTCTACACCTTCATATATGCACAGATGGACAATGTGGTGACTTGAAAAGAAATAGCCCCCACAGGCTCATATATTTAAATGTGCGGTCCTTAGGGACTAACACTACTGGACAGGGACTAGGAGATGTGGCCTTGTTGGAGGAAGTGTGTCACTGGGGGTGGGCTTTGGGGTTTCAAAAGCTCAAGCCAAGCCCAGTAGCTCTCTCTTCCTGCTGTCTGAGGATCCAAGTGTAGAACATTCAAGCGGCTTCTCCAGCATCACATCTGCTGCATGCAGCTATGCTTCCCACCATGATGTCAACAGACCAAACCTCTGAACTGTATGTAAGCCCCAAGTAAATGCTTTCCTTTATAATAGTGGTCATGGTCATGGTGTCTCTTCACAGTAAGAGAACACTAAGACAGACACTTCCTCATCAGTCCTATCAACTTTGCCCTCTGCCTTAATAATTGACTCTCTAGACCACGAAGTTGGTGGTACCCTCAGAATCAGCAGGAGGTCTAAGGTGGTATTCTCAAGGGCCAAGATTCCCTCTTTCCCTGTGTTCTTTCTTCCATGACCCTGAAACCTTGTGAAAAGTGCTTTGTCCATTGGGCAACTCCACTCACACCTGGGATATGCACTCAGAACCCCTGTCAAAGTGGGTTCCAATTCTGTTGAACTTTGAAGCCCCCTGGAAGTCGTTATAGCAGGCCGATGCTGGCTGTCACCCCCAAATGTATGATTTAAGGGGGATTTTTAAGGGCTCACAGGTGATTCTAATATACAGCAGCATCTAAGGACCTATATCATACTGCTGTCTTTCTTTATGTCTTTGACATTCTTAACATCTGCCTCCCTAAAAATTGTACTCTAATGAAAAAGGCAGCTAAGATTCAGATAGCTGCAAATACCCAACTTGAATTGATCTTCATCTGCTAAAGAGATTTTCCAACTGGTCATACCTCAGGATAAGATAACCATTCCCAAGAAATCTCTTTGTTTCAGACAAGTCAGAATCAGAACTAGTGGCTGCCAAAACTCAGTATAATCTGTTGCTCAGCATTGGCGACAGGACACTAGTCGTCATTTTATACCCTCATATGCTAAAGTCTGCCCCAAAGTGAGATAACAGGGAACGAAATGAGCACAGGCTGCATTCATTCCCCAAGCTCATTTCTGCTCATAGGTTATTGTCATTGTCTTTGTCAGGGTTTCTATTGCTACAATGAAACACCATGACCAAAATGCAAGGTGGGGAGGGAAGGGCTTATTTGGCTTACACTTCCACATCATAGTCTATCACTGAAGGAAGTCAGGACAGAAATTCAAGCCGGACAGGAACCTGGAGGCAGGAGTTGATGCAGAGACCTTGGAGGGGTGCTGCTTACTGGCTTGCTTCCTCTAGCTTGCTCAGCCTGTTTTCTTATAGGATCCAGGACCACCAGCCCAGGCATGACACCATCTACCATGGGCTGGACCCTCCCCCATTGATTACCAATTGAGAAAATGCCTTACAGATGGATCTCATGGAGGCATTTGCTCAACTCAGGCTCCTTCATCTCTGATGACTCTAGCTTGAGTCAAGTTAACAAAACCCACAGCACAGACATGAAACACATCCACTCACTCAACTAGTTTTGGGTTATCTCAGGGTCAAATTCTGTTGCTCATTTGGCCTGTAGGAATAGGAATTCCCACATGGATCTCAAAAGATGGGAAAATGGAAGATAAAAACAGGAACCAATGCAGTCAGAGCTGCCATGGAGGAAGAAAGGGGTCCTACGGTGCATTTATGTGAAGTACCAGCTATGAAGGGAAACGCCAGTGGAGGCCCTGGATGGAGAGTGGGCCATGGAGAGACAAGACAATAAACAGGTAGTTCAGTGGTTGAGGCGAGGGGTGACAGGGGATGACACCTGGCAAGACGGCTACGAGAGTCCAGTTTGTCAGTACTTTTCAAAATAATCCCCTGCAGAAATATATACAGTGTTTCTCTTCTCTACTTGTCATCCTATACCCTCTGAAGACACAGATGAACAGAAAGATGTGGTTCCTGGCCTCAGCAAGCTCAGATTCTACTGTGTGTGTGTGGGGGGGGGGGACTTCTCAGAAATAAATTCAGGGCCAGAGACAGCATGCCATACTGACTGTGAAAATGATTTGAATTTTAACTTCGAGTCAATGGGAAATCAAGAATTCTCAACTGCATAGAGTCCTCAGAAATTTGTTTTAGTAAAGCAAGGAGCTAGACATGAAGTCACGGACAGTCCATGAGGCCTGACACAGTCACTGGGAAGAGGATGCAACAAAGTCAGCATCCCTGAAAAACAATCACCTTTTGAAGGAAGCTGGAGAGACGATGAGAAAAAGCCAGCCACTTAAGTACAGAATAGTTCTAGAAATGTCTTAGATGTCATTTTCAACATATCCTCAGTGAAGTAAAATACTTTTCTCTCTGCCTTCTGTTTGTTTATAAAAATCCCAAGTGGCTGCTGGAGACAAAAAAAAAAAAAAAAAAAACCCTCAGCTGCTGTTCAAGGAAGAGAAATGTGCAGCTCTAGAAAGCCAGCCCAGAAGCACCGTGACTTGTTTGCTGCTGTTTTGTATTCTCTGAAGGCTCCAGGCAAGCACAGAGAATAGAGGCGCAGCCATATTTTGTTCTCCTGCCCCACTCTACCAGAAAACCCCAAACTTGCTCTGAGAGAGACCTCTGTGAAGCATAAAGGCAACCTGCTGAGCTTTCCTAGCAAGTGTCTTTGCTGCCCTGGGTTTGGTGGCCACCTACTATGTGCTCTCCACCTACCTACTATGTGCTCACAGCAGACACACACTGCTTCTACATGGTTCAGGACAGAGATGAAGAGAATGATCAGCTCTGCTGCAAATCAGGAAAGACAGGCTCCGGTGCTCCTCTCTGCCCAACCCAGGCTTTTCTGTTTTAATTAAAGCATGTTGAACACCAGAAAGATTGGACAGCGTTTGACAGTGTTATCCGCGCTACAAGCTGAAATGTGAGGAGGTTAATTATATCGTCTAAAGAGGTCCTAACTGCCCCTTGCAGGCATGTTCTCCTATCAGTTTGCCCCTGGGGAAGCAGCCAGTAATGACTCCTGATCTCACCCAGTACACTCCAGAGCAGCTGCCTAGACACAGCTGGGCAGGGAAAGGGGAACTTCACAGGGATGGTCAGTGGCTGGGAACGTGGCACTGCTTTCAGGCAAAGGGTCTTCTGCATGAGCGCTTTGTTGGCTTTGCACACTGAAAGAGTACAATAAAAGAGAGACACCTGCCAGGACAGGGAAGGGGTGGCCTCTGAGGCCCCCATTGGAGGGTCATCCCTGCCTCACTGGCACCTGAGTTCTCATGGCTTCACTGGCACCTCCCCTCTTCTGCCAGAGCTGGGGCTCCCCACAACTGTTCTTCAGAACCACTTTCCTCCTCTGTGGCCCTGATTCCATCATTTCCTGCTTCCACCTCCTCATCTCCTGAGACCCACAGTGGACAATGGTGTGCAGATTCTGCATCTGTCTCCTTTCCACAGACTAACTTAGGTCCCTGTCCCCTCGACCAACCCCAGTGTGCAGCTAATGGTGAACTGGATAAATCAGGGGACAAGAAGCTCCACCTAGCACTGTGCTCAGGCCTGAATGGCTTTGGACCCTCGTCTATACAGCCCACAGCTGCAAAAGAACCTCACCTATACAGCCCACACTGCAAAGGACCCTTGCCTACAGAGCCCACAGCCACAAAGGACCTTTGCCTACAGAGCCCACAGCCACAAAGGACCCTTGCCTACAGAGCCCACAGCCACAAAGGACCCTTGCCTACAGAGCCCACAGCCACAAAGGACCCTTGCCTACAGAGCCCACAGCCACAAAGGACCCTTGCCTACAGAGCCCACAGCCACAAAGGACCCTTGCCTATTCAACCCACAGCTGCCAAGGACATTTGCTACATGGAAAAGAGCAGGGGTTTTTTGCCCTTATGGCCTGATTTTACAGGAAGAAGGGTATTTTTGTCATTGTCACATGCTCATAGTGATTAAAACCTACCCAGTTGCTGCCATGGGACTCCATTAGGAGAAGATGGGGACCCCACAGCTGCTGTCATAGCCAGTTAGATTTCCTGGGGAGTGATGGCTTGTCACAGTATCTCTTCCATTTTGACCATTGCTCCCTTCTGAACACTTGACAGTATGCCTAGATGCAATCCCCTGCACCCCACTGGCTCCAGTTCCTGTTCTCTGTCTCTCATTTTCACATGGACACAGGACGTCATCTTCACAGGTAACAGAGGCTTCACACTGTAGCTGTCCAGGTTCTGTGTGTATTTTGAGTCCAGGCTTTGACCACTTGGTGCCTCCTGCCATATCTGCTGCACCATGGGGACCAGAGGCCAGTTTTCAACCTGTCACAAGTTCTTCACAGCCCTGTGATGAAGGCCAGCTTGGATCACATTATGGGTAGGGCTAGGGCCAAGTACTACCAATGAAGAACTAGTGTTATACAGAGGGTGAGAGCCCAGACTTCAGCCCACATCATTGGGCATAAGTCTTATTGCTCCCAGTGCCTGACTATCCATGGGACTCAAAAGGATGTTGCTTGGCTTAAATCAGCTCTGTCCACCCACCACTAAAATGTGGACCATAAGCCACCCTTTTAAGGTCCAAGACTCTTCATAGACAATGTGGTAGGCAAACAATAAGCTGAATATAAGATTAGATAAACCAACCATGCTCATGAGTCAGCTTCCTAAAGGCAGCCTGAGACAAGTCTCTGCCCCTGTCAAGCTGTGTGGCCCCAGTGAGCCGCACTGCCCTGTGCTTCCAGGAGAAAGAGGTCAAAATGGATTCCTAATAGCAGAGGCCAAGCCATGGTGCTATTGTGGAGATTACATCAGTTATTAGATACAAAGCAGTCTGATGAATTCCCAGAAGATAGCAAGTATTTGGTAAGTACATATTGCTATTTGGATCTCCAGAGGGCATGGCCTTATGGAAGGAGGCAGTGTGTCCTGTGTAGGCAAACATGCTTGGGAGCCCCATTCACAGGTGTGAGCAATGGCCTGGCTCTGGGGTGCCTGAATCCCACATTTTCTGAGTCATGAAGTTTCCTCCGGTGCCTGGGTGCCTGCAGAACTGTGAGGCCTCCCCGGGGTCCCCACTAAAAGCAATGTGAGGAGGAAGGTACCTGTGAGGCGAGGTAATGCATTTGAATCTCTGCTCTCATGTAGACCGTGAAGGCAGCAGAACTAGTTTTTAAAAGTCACTATCAAATCAAAGATAACTTTTTCTCTACTAGAAAGAAGCAAAAGCTAATTCTCCTGGATTCTTGAGTCATACTATCATTTAGGGAAGAATGCTCTTGTTCAAATATTGAGACACCTCTATATGTTCCCATGATGCTGCGTGAGTACTATTGGTACTGCCAGAAATGCATCCTTTGTCCTCTGAAATCCATATGGTTATTTTTGTATCATATTTCTGACGAATGAATAACCTTTTATTTTGTAAAATGTGACACTTTTAACTATAGAAGCTGAAATATAGTGGTGACAGGCCAGTTGAAAATAAGCAACTCAGAGAAGAAAATGCCATCATGATGTTAGAAAGTAGTTTAACCCTTAGCTTGTGGGGTACTTTTTGAAAAACTTGCTTGAAAACACATGAATTCATTACTTTAAATCTCTTGACTAAAACTTTAAGTATTTGTTTATTTTATTATTTTATATTTATGTGTGAGTAGCTGCAAGTATCTATGTGTACCATGTGGGTGCCTGGTGCCTGCAGAAACCAGAAGAGGGCATTAGATGCCCTGGAATTAGTGGAGTTATAGGTGGTTGTGGTCTGCCTGATGTGGGTTCTGGGAATGAAACCCAGGTCTTCTTCAGGAGCAACAAGTGCTCTTAACTATTGAGGCATTTCTCTGTACTTGAAAAACTTCTGAAAATACTAAATTCATGCCTGGACTTGTGTTGTGCATTGTACATACAAGGATTCCATGTGCGTGTGTGGGGGGGGGTGTGTATACATGCATGTGTATATATGCACAGGGTGTGTGTATACATGCATTTGTATATGTGCATGGGGGTATGTATACATGCATTTGTATATGTGCATGGGTGTGTGTATACATGCATTTGTATATGTGCATGGGGGTATATATACATGCATTTGTATATGTGTATGGGGGGTGTACACATGCATTTGTATATGTGCATGTAGGGTGGGGTGGGGGTTGAGGTTGATGTCAAATGTCTCCCTCAATCATTCTCTGCTTTACTTTTTAAGATAATGTCTTTCACAGAACCTATTGCTCACTGATTCAGCTAACTGGCCAACCAGGAAGCCCCAGAATCCTCTCTTCTCTGCCTTCCCCTGCTGTGGTATGTTCTGTATGGCAAATGTGTTGCTGATTGGTCAATAAATAAATCACTGATTGGCCGTTGGCTAGGCAGGAAGTATAGGTGGGACAAGGAGGAGAATAAAGCTGGGAAGTGGAAGGCTGAGTCAGAGAGACACTGCCAGCCGCCATGATGAGAAACAGCATGTAAAGATGCCGGTAAGCCACGAGCCATGTGGCAAGGTATAGATTAATGGAAATGGATTAATTTAAGCTGTAAGAACAGTTAGCAAGAAGCCTGCCACGGCCATACAGTTTGTAACCAATATAAGTCTCTGTGTTTACTTGGTTGGGTCTGAGAGGCTGTGGGACTGGCAGGTGACAGAGATTTGTCACTGTGGGCCAGGCAGGAAAACTCTAGCTACATTCCCCAGCTCTAGGAGTACAGATATACACTCAGCTTTTTCATTGGGTGCTGAGGATCAAACTTCAGTCCTCATGCTTGTTCAACAAGCATTTTCCTGGCTGATCCATCTCCTCAGCCTCAAAGGATCACAATTTAAGCCTAAGGAATGAAAAGTATTCTTTTCCTTTTCCTACACAGAAACAGACATGTATTGCACATTTAAAAACCTAGTTCAAAGTCACAAGCCAATAATAGGTGGGCACAGATTTGAACTTAGGAATGTGTAGTCTTTAAAAAGACCACCTAAATCAGTCTGTCTCTAAAAATGTCCTATAGAGGATGCTGGTTCTTTAGGAGGTCAGTCATTCCCAGTAGTTAAACATTTGTTTGACCTATTTTTGTTAGTCTTTTGTCTCAAAATTAATCTTCCTAAAGGCACAAATTAGAAGTTTAATTATAATAAATCCAAATTAATGTTCTCATAAGAATTTCATAACATTCCTAAACTGAAAAGCCAGCTAGGTCAGGGAGCCACAAGCGTAGCACAAAATGATAACGACAGTAACAATACTAATTACAATGTTTAACAATTAACACTCAGACCAAAGTGTGTGTGTGGGGGGTGCACACACATGCACACAGAAGTCTAAATCTACATCATAACTGAGAAAATTCTCTGAACATTGATGATCAATGCCTCTCAGGAGACCTCTGCAGGGGGACCATTATTGTCATCATCATCATTATTGTTATTGGTGTTGTTATATTGAGAGCTTGAAAGTAATGTTTCTTCTTTTCATTAACAAGTATTTATTGAGTACGTAAGATCTTCTAAACCCTGAGGACAAACAAAACCTAGAGCAAACCAAATCACTGCACCTCTCCATACTACTGCCTAGTGTGGGGAGACAGGCCAAACCACACGAATCACAATGAACAATTCGTTAGCATGATGGTTGACATGATGTATCAACAGAGGAGGCAACAGGTGCCCAGACACAGTCCTTCTCCTGGGTGCTTTGGATCAGTTTGTCATTTCAATCAGTACCCTGAGCAAAGCAGGCTTCCTCTACAATGCAGGTGGGACTTAGCCACTCAGGTGAAGCTTTAAACAGAACAAGAAACCCAACCTTCTTCAGAATAAAGAATATTCTCCACACCTGCTGTCCTTCAAATGGGGACAGTGGCTTTTTCCTGCCTTCACGATCAAACCACAATTCCAGCTCCTCCTGAGTCTGAAGTCTTTACACTGGAGCTTATACTGTTAGCTCTCCAGGGTCTCTGGTTTACCAACTCACAGATCTTAGGATTCCTCAGCCTATACTTTCTTTCTTTCTTTTACTTATTCTTCTCTCATATATTACATCCTGGCCACAGTTTCCCCTCCCTCCACTCCTCGCAATCCCCCACACACACTCTCCTCTCCCCCAGATCCACTCCTCCTCCATCTCTCCTCAGAAAAGAACAGGCATCCCCTGGGATAAAAACTGAACACAGAATAGCAAGTTACAATACAACTGGGCACAAACATGCCAAGGCTGGAGGAGGCAACCCAGCGGTAAGAAAAGGGTTCAATGAGTAAGTGAAAGAGCCAAAGAGACTCCCCACCCACTGTTAGGAGTCCCACAAGAACCCCAAGCTACACAACCATAACACAAATGCAGAGGACCTAGTGCAGACCCATGCAGATTCTGTGACTGTCACTCCAGTCTCTGTGAGCCCCCATGAGCTCTACCGAGTCGATCCTATGGGCTGTGTTCTCTCAGTGCCCTCAGCCCCTCTGGTCCACTCCTCCCCGTCTTCTGTGACGTTCTCCAAGTATCACCTAATGTTTGGCTGTGGGTCACTGTGTCTGTTCCCATCAGCTGTTGGATGAAGCTTGTCTGATGACAACTGGACTAGACACTGACCTATGAGTATAGCAGAATATCAGTAGAGATAATTTCATTGACTTGTGGTGTGTGTGTGTGTGTGTGTGTGTGTGTGTGTGTGTGTGTGTGTGTGTGTGTGTGATGTTTAGTTCTATCCTAAGTCTCTGGGCTATCCATCCTCCAGTTCCTAGCCATCCAGACAGTGTCAGGCATGGGCTCCCTCTCACAACATGGGCCTGAAGCTATACCAGTCATTGATTCAGCCAACATTTTCATTCTCATTCTCTCTACCTCCTCCCCTTCTTCTTCATATAGGATCTTGCTTCTTGGTAAAGCCCTAGAACACTAATGTGAGTCACCATGTGGTGGTTTGAATGAGAATGGCTCCTATCAGCTCATAGTTTTGAATGCTTCGTTCTCTGTTAGTGTAATTGTTCGGGAAGGATTAGGAGGTGTGGTCTTGTTAGAGGACGTGTGTCACTTGAGACAGGCATAGCTCATGACATTTTTAGTTAGCTCTTTCTGTCTCTTGCTTGTGGAGTGAGATGTGAGTCCTTGGCCACTGTTCCACAGTCATGCCTGCATACTGCCATGTTCTCTGACATTATGGCTTTGGAGTCTAACATTTTGGAACTGTGAGCCCCCAAATAAAAGCTTTTAAAAAAAGTTGCCTTGGTCATGGTATTTTAGTACAGAAGAAAAAAAGACAATTAAGGGTGGTTATATAAGTAGAGATTAGACATGTTGGCAGGGGTTAAATTTTAAGTAGAGTAGACCCCAAAAAGCATTATTGAAGAATAGATAACTGGGCAATACTCAACAGATTTATGGAAATAAGACAAATGAGTATTGGACAGAAACTAATCCAAGTTAAGAGAATGGCTATCAATCCATCCCCTCCTTGACTGCTCGAAGGCCCCCTGGCCTTGCTGTTCCTCATGCCTAACCAGGTATGTGCCTGCTTCAGGGAATGAACTAGTATAGTCACAGAGGCCTCCTCAGACTATCCTAGAAAACATTTATATGTAAGACAGAGTATGTGTGCCTTTTGATCTTCTTCCAGAAGAGATTTCAGACAGTTTACAATGTTAGTTGAGACATTCAATGAGTGCATGCACTGGCATGGTGTCAAAAGAAGAAAGAAAAGAAATAACCAGTGCTATTGGTTTTACAGGCATGCAAAAACAGAAAAGTAGTGGGGCTCATGGAGGCTTGTGCCAAGATTTCAGAAAGCTGCTATGGTCAGGCAATATATGGCAAAGTCAGATTTCCTTTAAGAAAGTCATGAGATGCTATCACAGGAAGGTATGTTCGTAAAGCATAATTTGTAATGGAGACTCCAGGATGTTGGCCCATACCACAGTACATCCACCCAGGAAAGCTGCAAGCACAAAGTAGAGCTGCTCCAAGAGATAGAAACTCAATATGCTACAGGCAGTGGAGACCGGGGTAGAACTATCCAAGATGAACATTGCAGATGATGCTGCCACAGATGCCAGGTACAGAGTTGCAAGGTTTAGAGTTTGCACCAATAGTTTTCAGTCTTGCCATGGTTCAGCCTGTCTCCCTTCCCTTCTTTTCAAATGGGACTGATTACTCTTACACCTCTGTATATTGGAAATATGTAACTTGTGATTTCCAGGGATTACAGTGAAGAGACGGTCTTAGGTTTCATGAGAGTCTTTGGGCAGCATTGGGATGGAAAACTATGGTATCTTCTGAAGCTGAAATATATGTATTCTACATCACAAGATGGCCATAAACCTATAGGGCCAGGTATAGAATGTCAAGGTTTAGTGAAAAAGCCCCTCTAGTCTCATTTGTTTGAACAGTTAGCCCCTAGCTGGTGACATTGTTTTGGAAGATTGTGAAGCCCTTTGGAGATGAGGCCTAGCTGGGAGGACCAGGTCTTTGGAGTGGGTCTTATGAGTTATACAGCATGGCCCCACTTCCAGATCTAATCTCTCTATGCCTCCTGAGCCACACAGGTTACCATAGTCACGCATTTCCCATCATAATTGACTGTATCCCTTCAAACTGTGAGTTATCCCTTAAAGACATCCTGTCAAGCATTTTGTCATAGCATCAGGGAATGGCACTAATACAGCAGGGTATTATGACAACATTTATACAAACAAAGGTTCTACTAGGCACATATCCCACTTTGTGAGGTGGTCTGAGTGGTACCACTGGCTTAGACAGTCACTCTTCCAAGGTGATATGCATGCGCACATGCACAGACTATGATCACCGGGATTCTTTCATTAAGCATTGTTAGAACCATTTTATTCTGAAAATATAAAGACATCATAACACACTTGTGTAGGTCAAAATAAAACCTTCCAAGAGTGCCCAGTAAAGAAAAACTTCAAGAAAACTAACTAAGACAAAGACTAAAGTTGTACAGGATAACTGACTAAGGGGCAAGATATACACGCAGCATCAGGGGAGGTAGGGGAACTCATCGGAACAAGGTCATATAATGTTTAACTTCCTTGTAATCTTCTGGATGTGAGACTGTGAAGTACCTGATCTCTACCATGTCAGTCTTTCAAAACAAAATATTCTATTGACAGGAAAAAAAGGATACATATTTTAAGAAATTTGAAATATGGGAGTTCTCTAGGAAGAATCATTTTGGAGGGTTTCTGGGCCTGGAATCATCAAGATGTTAAAATCTTGGTAGATGTTCATTAGAGAGTTGTTTACTCTCATGGTAACACTGGGTCAAGTTTATCTCTGAGTATTTGAGGGGTCACAAGCCTTGACTATAGAAACAATCCACAAGCCCATATGCATGTTCTCCTGCCACAGATGTATATATGGATGTCAACAAAGCTCCAAAGAGAAGGTCAAGGGCCATGAGGACGGGGAGAGGGGGAGGGTTTCTGCAGAGAGCAGAATCCAGTCCAGTGGTAAGGCAGAGGCACTCACAGAGGCTTCCCAGGATCCCTGAACTTCACATAGTGCAGAGAAACACTTCTCTGTTGTAGAATATTAGTTTAAGATATGTTAGATTGTTTATGCTATGGAGTATTTAATGGTACAAAAATGTGTTGCATTCTTTTATGTTGCATTTGTTTAACTCTGTAAAGCTGTGTTATTTCGCCTGCCTAAAACACCTTATGGTCTAATAAAGAGCTGAATTGCCAATAGCTAGACAGGAGAGAAAAACTGGTAGGGGTGGCAGGTAGAGAGAATAAATAGGAGGAAAAATCTAGGCTCAAGAGAAGAGTGAGGAGCGAGAAAAGGAGATGAAGAGGAGGACACCAGGGACCAGCCACCCAGCCACACAACCAGCAACAGATTAAGAAGAAAGAAACACATATAGAATAAAGAAATGTAAAAAGCCCAGAGGCAAAATTAAGTTAAAGAGAAATGGGATAATTTAAGTTAGAAAACCTAGCCAGAAACAAGCCAAGCTAAGGCCGGGCATTCATAAGTAAGAATAAGTCTCTGTGTATCTATTTGGGAGCTGGTTGGTGGGGCCCTAAACAGTAAAAAAAAAAAAAAAAAAAAAAAACCAACTACACTTCTATCTCCTATCTCCTATCTTCAGTGAGAGTGCTTTCTGCATTTTTCCTGACCTGTTTCTTAGACTGTGGGTCGGGTGGTTGTGGGAAAAAGCTGGAGGCAGCCAAGGGCACAGATTTGATTGTTTTTACCATCACAAATTGCAGTGCCTTTAGGAAGCTCATCATCAACTGGTAAAGTCCAGTCTTTGGACGAGAATAGAATAGGGTGTCTGCTACAACATACTCTTGTGCGTTCTTTGTGATAGAATAAAGGCAAAGCATTAACTGATGCTCAGGAGGTCTATCTGTAGCTGAAAGTTTTAGCTGATTACCAGACAGTTGGTGGTGGTAATGGTGATGGTGGTGGTGGTGTGTGTGTATGTTTATTTTTGTCAGACTATGGTTAGACTCCATTTCCAACCTCCCTTCCACTTTTGCACAGCCATGTGATTGAATTGTGCTCAATGAGATGTGACAAATGACACTTGTTAAGCCTGGCCATGCTACCTTCAGGAGATACATGATGCTTTACTTTATCTGAAAAGGGATATCCTCACCCTATATTGCTTGGCAAGAAGTCATATACATCTGGGACCAGGTATGACTGAGAGGATTGTGTGCATGCACATACACAGGACACAGATAATGTACAGTACACAGTATACACATCCATTGTATGCATACATCTACATCACACACACACACACACACACACACACACACACACACACACACTACATTTATCTAACCTTCCAATATAAGGACCCATTATATTACACTGTATAAACTGATTTTTTTTTAAATAAGTCATTCTCTCAAGCAATGATCTTTCCCCGAATGATATGGGGAGTCCTGACTCACAGAAAGCTGCCTAAATCAAGGCCAGCCTAAATTACACAGTGTCTTGTTCTATCACTTCTACATTGCTCATGAAATACTCATTAGGCTTCTACCATACACCAGATGCTGCACCTGGCATTTGAGAAACTTGGTGGGGATGACGTTATCCCCATTCCCAAAGAGATTTATACCCATACCACAGTGGCTGGAGTTGGCCCATGAGGGTCCCTTCTCTGCTCTGGTTTTAGGCTTGAGGTATTCCCCTCCCCATGGAGGAACTGAAGTCTAGAATGGACCTGATAACCCTTCTTTCTAAGGGACTCAGGAACCTACCTGCTTGCAGGCCACTGGACTCTGGGGGAAAGTGGGGTGTCCATGGGAGGGCAGCAAAGGGCTCCTGAGTTACATACTAGAACTGCTCAAGCCTGGAGGTGGAAGTACCCCCGTTTCTCTCTCCACTCTGCCACCTCACTAAGGGGCTTATTTCCACTGGCAGTCTCACTAGTGCACATCCACATTTAGATAAGTGGTACTAAAATAAAATGGACTATAATTATTGTTATAGATTACCGTAATTACAGACAAGGAAAGGGCCGATTAGATTAACACACCCTCCCCGCCTCCCCAGACAGACTAGCTGATTGAAGGAGATTTGTGCAGAACACAATAAACATGCTGCGAGCTTCAGCTGCCACTATGACCTCCTAGGGTCCAGGCAGCAAAGAGCAGGGGCACAGAGCAGAGGTGGTAGGAGGGGAAAGCCATCAACCGGAAAATAAACCAGTCATTAGGGAGTAGAGCCTCTCACCCTCCTGCCTGGAGGTCATGCCCATGCATACACCAGGAGTGTGGCAGGGCTGGCCCTGCCTGGTACATTCTAGCCTAAACTGCTTGATGGGTCGGGGCCCTCCCACCTGTCTTCCTGCTCTGGACTCTGTCCACATTGGTGTCATGGACACCAATGGCCCTGTATCTAATGAGAACAGCGGTGACATTGGGTAAGTAGCTTCACTCTCTACATAGGTCAGATGGAGAAGTCATTCCCATTCATGTGATAGTGTAGTGAGATCACAACGTCCAGGGCAGACAATGCCTGGGGCGGGGAGGGAATCTCAGCAAAAGTGTCTGCCCCTTCTTTTGCCCTGGCCATTCTGGGGCCCAGCCAGACCTTACTACCCCAAGCTGATCAATGTGTCCCCAGATGGAAGGACTTGACCTACCACTACTTTGGCTATAACATCTACATTGTGCCCTTCATCTGATTCCCACAGTAGTATTGCCACTGGTAAGGCCCCTTCCTGATACTGGGTTCCAAGGTCAAGGTATCATATTATTACTTACTCATCCTTCCTGGAGGCCTGTTCAGGATCCTTCAGCAGGATAAATGGAGAGTAACGAATACTTCTTGCCCAACCAGCCCCATAACTCAATATTTTAGGGCTACCCATTAGTGTGAATCATGTTGGTGCCAAGCTATGCCCAGCCCAGCAATTGCCCACTAGCTAGACCTTTCCACAATCCATGACAAATTGTTCCCCAGCCACACTGAATGTGTGTCCACTGCTAAGGCCCCTCTCTTGGCCTCTTTCCACTGCTCTGTATCAGAGGTACCATTACAAGTATTTCCCCTCTAAAGTTTCTTCCAACAAATGACGACATTCTAGTCCAGGGTCTGAGAAGGTCCTCTACGGCTCATAGAATTTGCTCCAAAAGCATTCCCCAGGGATCGGGCCTGGATATGCTCTCGGCTCCCGTCTCCTATCGCTACTGCAAAATGCTTATCACATCCCAAGTGTCTGCTTGCTCATTGGTCACCCTCTAGAGACTATAAAGTCATGAAAATAGAAGTTATTTTGCCTTTTAATTACCCTTTAGCAGAGTGTCTGACACACAGCAGACACCAATTAAGACTTGATGAATTAATGAAAAAGTCAGGAGTTACTGGATGCCTAGAAGCATCTGGACTTTTACTTTCTTGATTTACTTCTTCTGTATGGGGAAATTTTTCAGTAGGGTTGCAGCCGGAGGTGCAAGGAGTCTTCTTAGAGGCAAGGCTCATCCAGATACTAGGTAGAGAGAGGACAGTATTATGGGTTCCAGTGAAGGGAGGGAAAGAGGGATGGAAGGAGGAAGAGGGGAGGGAGAGGAAGGGAGGACCCTGTGTTTCTCTGGTAAAGCACTTGAGCTGAAAACAACTCTGAAGGGCAGGCACTCTACTTACATAGGTAATTGTACCCCTGTGGTACAGTCTTAGCTGATGGACACAAGCTAGCAGACTTTTAATTCCATGTGGCCTCATTCCCACAAAGCTGGGACCCCCAGTCTTGATTTCATGGCTAAAGAATAATCTCTGCTCACTACAACCAAGAAAAATTAAGCACAACTTCAACATTTTCCCTAAATTTTCCAAATCACTGCTTGGGCTGCTTTTGTTTGGGACTCACAGATCCGCCCTTTGGTCTCTGTGTTCCAGAGAGGACATCAGAGTACAGGTGTACAGATGTACAGATGGGAAGCCTTTGTACATGGGAAGCCTCATTGGTAACAATGCATTGTCCTGCAAATTCAACTCAGTTCCTGCCACAAAACATCCAAGGGCCAGCATCCCCAACATGTATAACTCCCCTCACCTTGTGGACATTTGCAGGATGCAGAGTCTCAAAAAGCTAATCATATGTTAGAGGGTCAGGATCCTGTCTCTCCAGGAGCAGGACCCACGAGGGCAGCTTTTCTGCATGGATTCACATCTGTCCACAGTGCCCAGTGGCTCTGTGACAGGAGGAAAGTAGGATATGTCTGATCTTCATCGTTCAGACATCACTGGTGATGGAAACCAGAAAAAGAGATTTATTTCATGTGATAAATGCACTACTGGGCTTGACTATCATCTTCCCTGGGGAATTCCTGGCGATTGCTGATGGGTAAACTGAAGCAATAATGGCTGGTGGACCCTCTGCATGCAGTTCTTTATCCTCACAGAGACTGCGGGCGAAAGCTATTAGCCCTGGTCACTGCTTAGACCCTGGGGTCTGAGAGGATGTCTGTTCCCCTGCCCTTGGTACTCACATCCTCAAAATCTTCAAGGGCTTCCAAGGCTAGGCTAGCTCCTGGTTCACTGTCTGCCTATTATTGTCAGGCAGGACAAATCATACAAGGAAAAATGAAGTCTTCACTCTGTATTCAGCCATTCATGCCCCAGACACAATCAGAGCTACTTGTGTGTCTCTTACTAGAGCTCTCAAGGTTTGCCATGCCTGGAAGCTTTGTGCTGTTCATTCCCCAGCCAGGAATGCAGTTCCCCTGGCTCTTTAGGTGGCTTTCTGCAACTCCATATTTAGGATCTACTTGTATGTTGCCCCTATCAGAAAGGGTCTGTAGATGAGACTGTACAAAAGCATCCCACCGCTGGCATGGGTGGGATGCTTTTGTACAGTCCCCTCCCCATCACCACCAGAGCTCCTCTGCCTAGTCCGAGTTTGGGAGACTATTGAGCAGCTGTGTTCTTGCTTATGAACTGTCTGCCCTGAAGAATGGAATATCCAAGAAAGCCAAAACTAGTTTCTCTTCCTATTTTCCTGTCTGCAGCTCCTAGCATGGTGCTGGCCTAGTTACTTGCATATTTGCTGGCTGACCATTTTAACTTACTCTCTCATGAAGAAAGACAAACGGTCATGTTTCCAAATGTAAATCATGAACTGATGGCTTCTTCAGGCTGGAGTATCTGGGAAGGCTCTTCTTCCCTGGGCCATTGGCTTACTTTTTTTCTTAAGAGGGCCTTTGAGTAGACGTGTTTCCCACTCACTGTTGCTAGTGTGGCATGCAGGTGCATCAGGAGTTTCCAGGGCTGACTTGGAGTAACTAGCCAACCCTTGCCATACGAGCTGGTGAGCACCAAATAACACCAACCAGGAGGACTTAGGCTGTTTTGGAGGCTGTTCACTCAGCCAAGACTCACCAGATAGAACAACATGGGTGGGAAATTCAGCGGTAGAGAGAGACAGAGTGGGGTGTGTATGACGTGCACCTGCCTATCCTTCCACCAGCTTCGTCTTGGATAGCTGTCCTCATTTTCTTCTTGCCCTGATTTCCCCCATTTCTTAATTAGGAAAAAAATTAAAAATATCTCCAGTTGTGCATTAAATATTTCTGCACAAGGATAAGCTTTTACTAATCCTTTTCTGGAAATGAGGTATGGTATAAATAAATAAAAATAAACAAGCTCTGTCTTCCCCCAGGGTGCCCCACTCTGGATTTAGGTCATCCACATGTGTATTTATGATCTATTTTCAAATTTAAGGATTCTGACTGCGTAAGCAGGAACTGCTGAGCTGGCTCTGGGGCCAAGACACCTGCCAGAGCTGGTGATCTGTAGAGGCCCCATTGCTTATGTGTGTAGGTTCATACTCCACAGGGGAGATGCTGGAGGTTCTGGAAAGTGGAAGGGCCTGTCTGCCTCTAGATTTGGGGCAGAACTTCTAAGAGAGAAGAGTAATGAGGAATCCAGGATTGCGCCCCCTCCAGTCTTAGCTCAATTTATAGAAAGAGGGGGTTGAAGATGAAGACTGTTCCCCTCTGGGGACCAGCACATATCACAAAGCAATTCCTGTGCTAGATAAGCTCTTGGCAGCTGCACAGGCAGCTTGAGATGGGACCTTTCCAGCTATGGCCTTGTGATTCCTTGGCCACAAGAGAAACAGCCACAACCAGCCTTCAGGGGAAGAAGGAGGAAACTGACTTGATTCAGAAATGCCCATGGTCAGAAGTGGGACAGACCCTGTGTAATTTGGGAGCTGCTTAGTAAAGATAAACAGAGACTTGGCAAAAGGTGAACAATACCCCAGGCTTAGCCTCAGACAGTTGTTGATACCCCCGTCTCCCCCACCACCACCACACACAGGCAGAGTGTGCATAAAGTACAGACCACCTAGTGCGCTTCACAGAAGTCTGAGCATAGGACCCATTACCCTCGCTTCCCTCACTGAGGAAACCAGGGCAAGGTAAGAGCAACATGCTTTGCCTTTGTGTGCCTCTGGTAGTCATACCTCTCCCAGCATCTGCAGGGAGTCCCTGTCTTTTTCTACTCCTTAGGCTGACACTGCTTCCGGCCTTGGTTTTGAAGATCCTTGGTCTGGAAGCTGGACCTGAAGCTCCTCACCACTTGACCTAAGAAGTGGGGGTGAGAGCATCTCTACATGGTCTTATAGACCCATCTCCTCCACCAGAGTACACAGCAGCGCTGAACCTGAGGACAAAGGGGGCAAGAACCAGCCACCAGCTGCAACAATGTGGCAGGGCAAGGCTGTGTCTCCCTTCACCCCCTATCATTTCCTATCACCTAATCCCACGATGGGCAATAAATACAGATTGAGTAGAATGATTAAATGAGATGGTATAGCCAAGCATCTGCAATTTGTCACTGGGCAATTGTCCTTGGGGGGACTGGCTCTATACCCAGGGCCTATTTCAGGTTAATTTGAAAAAAAAATAAGATATACTTCTACAGAGAGACTGTTGGGGAGACTCAGAACTGGCAGGGAGCATATGGATCACAGAGATGGCCTGGTGTGTGAAGAACAGGATGGCAGATGGCATGGATTAGGAAGTAGGGTTCAAGACCCATCAGCATGGAGAATCAGCACAGGTAGAATCAACACAGGTAGGGGGCGGCCAGGCCTTTGACCCTGCCTGTTTTCTGGCTTGGTCAAGGGTACATAGGAAATAATGCTCCCAGAGCAAGCACCCCAAGGCTGAGAAGAAGGTGGCTGTTAACTGACACCCAGCCTTAACATGCTGTTGAGGTTACCACTGGGTGGACTATCTGACTCAGCATCCCCCCCATCACCACACCATCTTCATGTCTCACACTGTCTTCATCTAGCCCTTGAGCTACACAGAATGCCCTGTGCCCCAGCTCCTTCTTTTCCATGAAGGAAAGATTCCAAGATATCGAGCAGCTAGTTCCCAACACTATAAGGAAAGAACAGATACTCATTGGGCCCTAGTTTTCCTACGAACATGGGTGACTTTCTCTATGGCTCCCCTTCTACCGATGCCTTTTTTTTTTTTAATTATTGTTTTAACCCACTGAGTCCCATTAATGTTGCCCACAAGCCCCTGGGTGTGGGTTCATTCACTGGGGATGGAGAAACTACTAGAGGCCATATTCCCAAAGAAAAGTGACTCTCTCCTCAACTGCTAATAGCTCTTCAGGGATGGGATGGTATTCAGGAAGGAGGCTGCAGGAAACATGCAAACAAAATGCCCCCCTCCAAAGCTGAATTCTGTAGCGAGAAGCTGGCCCAGGGAAGAAAAGAACACCAGAAAAGCAAATGAAGAAATATAAACTCCATTGTGGAGAATTATCTCGATTAAGAGTTTAGACAAATATGTTCCCAACCTCAAAGAATTTACAGATAACAAGGAGGTCTCTGAGAGGAAAAAAAAAATCTAAGAGATACTGGAGTTCAAAGAAGAGATTATAAAAGAGAAGATGGAAATGAAATGCTTACAGTGGGTTTTAGAAAAAGAACAAAGCCAGGAGGGACCCAGATTCCCATTTAGAAGTCACAGAGGACGCACTAGGGCCAGAGTCCAGGGAAATGGAGTCCAGCCTAGGAGGCAAGGGCACAGCTTAGTCCCTGAGGCCTGGACAGGAAGCCAGAGAGAGGGATTAAGGGAGCAATGGTCCAGAAATGAAGCATTGCCTTAGGCTCTAAAAGCCTCAGTGTGGCCCTGGCCTTCAGCCAAAGATCTCCACTCAAGCCCACTAGCCACTGAGGCATGACTTTCGCACATCCTTCTTCCACAGAGCATGGATCCCTACCCCTGGGGACCCATCACTCCCCAGGAGGTTAATCACACTCGCCATCAAAGTCTTCAGAAAGCCATCTTGACATACAAAGCTTCTACTGGCGACAGCAGCAGCAGCAGGAAGAAGAGAAAAGCTGTAGCCATGAGCTCTGAAATGCAGGGTTGTTGTCCCCATCTCTGGATGATGCCACATGACTCAAACAAATCTCACATTGATATTTCTGCCAGTGGAGGGAGCCCTGGCAAGGTGCCTTTTGGTATTTTTTAAGTGTTTTTTTTTTTTTTTTTTCTTCTTGCTGTACTTGTTGAGAAGGCATTGGGTGCTGGAAGCCAGAATCCGCTTTCTTGCTCTGAAATGCAGTGATTTGTTCTCTGGTAGGGTGCACTCTTTACTGCTCAGATAACATGCTCACACTGAGAGTTACTGAAACTCTTGGTTTTCTCCCCTCCTAGCGTTGCCAGGTACATGAAGTGACAGCTGTAGCTCCGTGTCACACAGAGGTCCACTGGGAATCAAGGCCAAAGACAGGCTCACTCCAGACCTGCACAAGGGAAGCTCTCAGTCATCCCCATCCCCTTGGAGTCAAAGCTTCCTGCTCCTGAGGTCCTCAAAGGATAATATCAATAACACCCTAGAGAGTTCTGCAGCAAAGTCTTGAGGATCCTAAGTCTGCAGGCATCGGAAGAGGGGGCTTGTAGAAAGGAAAAGGGAGGTAAACACAGAAGGACCTACCCTTCCTTGTGACCACGGTGAGGATGATGCAGAATGAGTTAGATGCCCACTCTGTTGTTGCCAGAGCCTGCTCTAGAGCTCCGCCACACCTGTCTTTTCTGACTCTGGGGAGCTTTCACAAGATCCAGCATCTGTCTAGCAAATTCTGGCTGTTACAGTCAACCATGAATGTTGCTTGCAGAAGAGTGGATATGTGCCCTCTCTCTGGGTTCTGTGGGGGAGAACGGACCCGGCAGCCTCTCAAAGCCTACTGCTTGTCTTCATCTCTAAAAGGAGTCTATGATCCCGACATAGGACACCCACTGCCTCAGCCAGAAGCAACTATGGGCACACCCCAAAGTAGACCTTTGTGCAGCATGCTGTGGGGACTTACTTTTAACTCTCTGCTGGAAATTAGCCTACTGCCCATAAATCATCTCCAGGCCACCCAACAAGGTACAGCTGCACTACTATCTTGGTCAAACTACCTGAATTTCACCTATTAATCACTTGCTCTCACAGAATCTCTTAGTAGTCCTCTTGTGCAGGCCAGGGCCCTTGTTTCTTCACTTGACTGATGTCTACTTTCTATTTTAAGTCCTTAGAGACAAAATGTACAACTTTATCCACAAATCCAACACAGTCCTGGAAGACAGTCAAGAATGACATAAGGTAAGATGCTTGACGTGACAGGTTAGCATGCTGTCTCCAGCTTGCATGCTGCTAGATGGTCACTCCAAGGCTCCACAATTAGCATCTCTATTATGCTCATGGGTGCTAACCATGATTAGATGGAACCTATTCCACATCCCATAATGCTAGCTCTTCCTGTCACTACAAAGAAAACAAAGTTCCAGGCAGAGAGTGAGGAGCGGAGGGAAAACGAAATCATTATTATAGTAGGAGTCAATCCATACAGACAGTGAGAACTCCGTGTTGTTGGGTGGGATCATTTAGCCTGGTGAGGTAAGCAGAGAGGGACTCAGGTACCATGGGACAACAGCCACAGCAAAAGTCCTGAGACAAATAAACTCAGGAAGAAAAGAATAGACAAGAAATAAAACTGATTTCTTTACTACAGGCTTTTAATGTGCTAATGTGTGCTGTGAATCATGCTAAGGCAGATTTAACATAGGGAGCTTCCCAGTCTGAGCTCTCCCCAGCGCCCTTCCTCAGGGAAGCATCTCCACAAAGTAGCGCCTGCTCAGAGCGCACTTTTGGAAAAGCCAAATTAATCTCTCCGTCAGAACAGGTGTTCCGGTGGATTGTTTCTGCCCAAATGAAGGCTGTAGATTTTCCCCTGCTGAGGTTATTTGGTTAGCTTCCACACAGCCTGCCATAATGATTTAAATACCAAGTTCATCACCCATCATCTTAGCTTCTTAATATGATCAGTAACCTAATCATTTCTATGATTTATAACATCACAAGATAAAAACAAGCACCACTATTTCCACCCCTGGTACTGACGTACGGAGCCTCAGTGCTGACAGGGGAAATGTATCAGTCAGGGAATGTTACCAGGATCATGCTCACTGGAAAGACAGTAATGAGTTTCATTAGCATGTGTCTGAGCACATCCTGAATGACAGTCCATGACATCACACCAAAAATATTTGATGAGATGGGTGTCCAAGGAGGAAAGCAATTCTCACAGAGGGGGTAAGTTTGCTGAATGCCCCCTTTACCTGATTATTAACATTAGTGTCCAAAGGATTGATGGATGGAATAATGCCACAGTTTTGAAGTAGTTTGTCTCTACAAGAAAAAAAAAGTTGAAATTGAATCCCCTAGTGTAACAGTGTAGAGAGGAATTCATGCTTTTCCTACAGGGGCAAATTCTCACTCATAGAACGGCCTTAGCAGACAAGAGTGACTGCTTCAAAACAAGTCTCTTAGACTGCCTCAGTTTCTCCTGTAGGTGTTTGTTCACTGGCCACTCTAACTTGAGTTCCTACCATGTGACGTTATCTACTACAGGCTTCCAGCAGAAACCAATCGAATTTTCAAGCTTGCCAAATTGTAAATCAAAGCAAACTTATTTTCCTTTATACAGAATTCAATCTCCAAAACTTGTCATAGTAATAGAGAACAGCCTAAGGCAAATAGCTGTCAGATAATCTACTAGAAGTGTTTTGGTTTTTTTTTAAACCCATCTTTGGTGAGGGTTAAATTGCAATGAGTTCAAAGTTTTAGTTCTAAACCAGAATCTGGGTGCAGCTGCTTTTGAGTGGCTGGTTTTCCTGCTCCAGTGTGTGATTTACCAGTCTCTTGGGTCTCCGACTTAAAATAACAGGTGACACCTTCTCTGCCTAATCAATCAATAAATAAACATTATGAAGACAAAGAAACAACAAAACATAGACAGATGAAGACCTAACTAGTTAGCTGGTCACTGTCCTATTACAAAGATTTGAACGCACACCGTGGATGAATATGGACAGTAAAACTTAACTCATTGGGCCGTCTGTTCTTTCCTCCAAAAGTCAGGACAGTATCATCACTCTTAAATCACACAGGAGTATATTCTAACCTACCCGCCCCTTCTGTGCTTACTCTTAAGATCAGAGACCCAAGTTTTATGCCAAAAAAGCACACAGCGATTCTACTGGTATGCTTCCTGCTGCCAGGGTAGTCATATAGCTTTCTGCATTTCCCTAAATCAGTGGTGACATCAAAGAATCCCCAAGATTGCTTCACAGAGTATCAGTGCTACAGGACTGATGTTGTTCAGAGATGCTTATCCCCATCTCTAGAAGCTATAGAGCCAATGGCTCTAAAGATGCCATTCAGCATAGAATCCTGCTTTGGTTCTGTTTAACTCAGTGCATTCCTCAAACACATGTGAATATGAGGCACTGTAATTTTTTTTTTTTTTTTTTTTTTGTAGCTGAGGATTGAACCCAGGGCCTTGTGCTTGCTAGGTAAGTGCTCTACCACTGAGCTAAATCTCCAACCAAAATTAATGATTTTTTTCCTGGTTTTTCGAGACCAGTGTAGCTTTGTGCCTTTCCTGGATTTCGTTCTGTAGATCAGGCTGGCCTTGAACTCACAAAAATCCCGCCTGCCTCTGCCTCCTGAGTGCTGGGATTAAAGGTGTGCGCCACCAGCTGGAGAGATGAGGCACTGTAATTTTTAATTTAACATTGACACATCTCCTAAAGAACTAATGTTTCTTAAAACATATTTTCAGACAATGTTCTAAATCCACTTAGGGAAAATTGTTTCCATACAGAAACAGGACAAGAAGTGGAGGAGAAATAAGACAAGCCATGGAGCAAAGAATCCTGGGAAATGTAGTCCCTGAAAACAATGCACATTCTGCTCAGACAGATATAGAAAGAATCCAAGTATTTTACAGCATGAATTACAGTTGCTTAGTAGTAATCCAGAGAAGGTGACCAAGGAAAGAACACTGTAAGATGTAGTAGACAACATCTTCAAAATAATCTAGGAAATGTTTTATGTGTATAGCTGCTTGAAGTTTGTGTGCACATGTGTGTGAGGATACACAAACATGTGTATGGAGTCCAGAAGTTGATGCAAGGTGTCTTTCTTCACTGTTCTTCATCTTAAGTTTCTTTTTGAGACAGAAACTCACTGAAACTGGAGTTAACTGATTTAGTTATCCAGTGAGTTCCCAGGATCTACCTGCCTCCATCTCTCTAGGAATGGCATTAGAGCTCTTCAGAATGATGACAGAAGCCTTCCTGGATCATAGACAAGCAGAACAGGGTGAAGATAAGAGAAGAAGCCATCTGTGGGTGAAGAGCTGAGACATGGTGGAGGAAAGAGAATCAAAGAAAAAAAGGAAAGCTGGAAATAAAGTTCCCAAGACTTAAAGGAAGGTGAACTATTGTGGATAGTGCCCTAGTTAGGGTTACTATTACTGTGATGAAACGCCATGACCAAAGCAACTTGGGGAGGAAAGGGTTTATTTCAGCTTACACTTCCACATCATAGTATCACTGAAGGAAGTCAGGACAGGAACTCAAACAAGGCAGGAACCTGGAGACAGGAGCTGCTGCAGAGGCCATGGAAGGGTGTTGCTTACTGACCTGCTCCCCATGGCTTGCTCAGTCAGCTTTCTTATAGAATCCAAGACCACCAGCCCAGGGACAGCACCACCAGCAATGAGCTGGTCCCTCTCCCACTGATCACTAATTAATAAAACACCTTACAGTTGGATCTTATGGAGGCATTTTCTCAGTTGAGATTCCCTCCTTTCAGATAACTCTACCTTGTGTCAAGTTGACATAAAACGAGCCAGGAAGATAGAAATCATCACTGGATAAAGATAAATGAGAAAGTATGAGTTGATATTACAGTGAAATTTAAGTATATCCAAACAAGAGGAAAGATGTAATCTTACAGCTTCCAAAGAGAAAGAATAATTTGACATCAGACTTCCCAACAGCAATGTTGGGTTCAATAAGACAATAGAAAAAAATTTCAAGACATTTAGATGAAAGAATGACACCTGAAATTTTATATCCAGCCAAACAGTCTTCCAAATGCCATGAAAATGTATGTCTTTGGACATATAAGGCTGCACTGGATTTATCTCATAGAAAAGCACTTTAAAAGACTTGGTGAGAAAGTACCCAAATAAGAAACATCTTAGCAGATACTGCCAAAAGTGTATGAAGTAGATGAATAGAAGTACATGTAAGGTTTGCTTTTCTCTTTTAAAAATCTAAGAGCACTTTCACACAGTACATGAAGAAGGATGTACATAATAAAGTAAAATGAAAATAGCATTACTTGGGTGGTGAGGGGAAACTAATGGTGCAGGGCTGCTAAGTTCCTCCTATTTCCAAACACACACATACACACACACAAAAGCACAGACACAGTGGGCCTAAGAGATTATACACCTGACCCTCTAACCTCAAATGTTATAAAGAATTCATAGATAGAATCAAAGCCAGGCCTGAGGACACAACCCTATAATTTTAATATCTCAGGAGACTGAGGTAGGAGGATGGTAAATTCAAAGACTGCCTAGGCCCCAGAAGGAATGAGCCCAAGGCTAACCCAAGCAGCCGTGTTAGAATCGCTGTCAATAGCAAAGTATAGGGGCTGGAGAGATGTCTCAGCCATGAAGAGCACTGAGTGCTCTTCCAGAAGACCTTGGCTCAGTTCCCAGCACCAACATGGTGGCTCACAACCATCTGTAACTTGAGTTCCAGGAATCCAGCACCCTCTTCTGGCATCCTCAGACACCAGGCATGCACATGGTACACAGACATACATGTAAGTAAAACATCCATACACGTAAAATAGACGTAATAAATAAAAAGTATAAAAGAGGTCAGTGGATATGGATAAGCATTGAGAAAAAAATTACACACAGAAAGATTATTCATGGAGTTATGTGAGTAAATGTTAAGGAATTTCTATAATCATTGGTCACACAAATCAAATAATCACCAAATGTATAGAAAACATGTACAGCCAATTGAATGAGCATATAAGTCTGTATTAACTTATAAATCCAGACCTTTCTCAGACACATAGAATTAATTTCCAAAGGCTGATTTCATGCTACACAAAAACAAGCTGTGAGTGTTTGGACTAAAAATTACAACTTAAAGACTATCGGGGCTCAGCAAAGAGAAAACAGGGCCCGCCCTGCACTAGGTGCTATTAAAGTGAGCAACTATATGGTGGAGTATGGAGGAGAGAGGGAATAGTTCATGTCCTGTGGAAAGAGGCAGATCTTAAGAAGTATAACTAGTGAAGAGAGGTAAGGTGGGTGGCCTGCTTGCCACCCAGGCCACGGTAATGTCTGGGCCTAGGCTGCTGCCAGTGACCATGTCTGGGCCCATGGCCTTGCCTCGGCTGTGGTCTGTGTTGACTTCCGTGGCTCCTGTAACCACTGAAGGCTGAGAGGATAGGGCTGCACAGAGTTGGCTCCGCGCCTCACTGGCTGCAATACTAGAAGAGTCCCTGTCCATCAAGGCAACATTCGAGAGACCTCGGGTCCTGCAACTCACCTGGGCCATAAGACAGAGCTGACCCTGGTGACGGGGTGCAACAAGCCAGCCCAGAGGGCATGGGAGTAGGAGAACTGGCCCTGCACCCCTCGTCTGCCATACGGTGGTATGGGCGAGGGAAAGATACCACCCCCCTCCTCGCCCCTCACCACCTGCAGCAGGTGAGAGAGCTGACCTCACCAGCTGCAGCACTCAGGAAAGTGGGCTCTGCATCTCGCCTGGGCAGCAGAGTGGAGCTGACCCTGTGGACAGAGGTGTGGGTGAGCCATCCCCCAGAATGTGACCTTGAGAGATCTAGCTCTGCCCCTTATCTGCATACAGTCGTGTGGGTGAGGGAGAGGAGCCCCTCTCCCCCTTCCCAACCCTGGACCTGTGGCAAGCGGGAAAGCTGGCCCTGAGGTCACAAGAGAGCTGGCCCTGCCTCTCACTAGCTGCAGCACTTGGGAGAGAGGCCCCTGCACCTAGCCTGGGCAACACAGAAGAGCTGGTCCTTGGGGTGCTGGTGTGGGTGAGCCATTCCAGAGGGCATGAGAGCAGGCGAAGCCGCCCTGCCCTTTGCTGCTTACTACATAGGTGAACTAGCTGGGTGGTGCTGGAGAGCTTGCCCTGGTAGGTGAGATGAGGGGAAGCTGTCAGGCTGACCAACCCAGCAACCACCCAGGCCCAGAACCAGGGATATGAGTTGGCCCACACTAACATCCACCCCATCTCTGATCTGCTGGAGCATGTCCTGCAGACCCAATGCTGCAGGATCACCATGACACAGGACAACAACAGGATATCCAGGAGGAGTCCCGGCGAGGGTCCAGCATCGATAGTGCAGCAGAAACCAGAGGCCTTGAACAATACCAATGGCTCATCGCAATGAACACTTGCAAGTAAAGATGTAAGAACTAAAGGGTACACTGTGTGGCTCACTGTGTCACACTACAGCTTCCATGAAGAGATTTTTCTTTCTTTTTTTTCTGTCCTTTTAAATTTTATTTTGTTTTATCTTGGGGGTGGTGTTGCAAAGGCAGATGCAAAGGGATGGAGAGATAAGTAGGATCAAGATGAATGATAGAGAGACACAAAGCATCAATAAAAAGTTAAATTAGAAAAAGTTACAACTTAGAGAACAAAAGCGCTCATAAAATTTTCATGTATATAGAAAAAAATTAACAGTTATAAGTAACTTTGAGATCACAGAAAAAATAAAATTCAATAATTCAAAACCAAAAAGAAAAAGTTAATTACCCTGATGTGGTCATTATATGATGTATACATGAGCTGAAGATTCACACTGTATCATATAATTTTATATGATCATCTCGTGTATATCAGAAATATGAAATTAGATAGCAACAATTGATTAATGGAAAATAACAACCACATTGGAAACTTATAGAACATATCAAGAGCCATGATCTGAGGAAAATATGTAGCTCTCATTTCCTTTATTAGAAGATAAATGCAGTGTTAAGACTCTAGAATGAGAATAATAATAACTCCCCAAAAGAAGCATAATAGAAAGGAGAAAAAAAAGCAAAACATCTATTTACAAAACAAATCACCTGCACCCAGTCCATAACGTGAGGAGGAGGGGTAAAGCATTAATCCGTGTGGCAATCTATGGGGTGAGTACAATTACTAGTTCCCATTTTACAGAGACAGCCACTGAAACACATAGTTCCGGTAATTTAGGGAGGAGGACATAGCCAGTCATTTGCAGGGCAAGGCGATGCCCCAAGGTTTGGCCTGTTTGTTCCGTTAAAATAGAGAGGGTTTGAGATAGATGTAAATAATTTAAGAGGAATTAACACGTAAGCCTCTGGATTAAATTATAAAAGTGACACAATTACTAATACAGCATACTAAAATATGAACATTATTAATTTCTTCATGCTAATAACTTTTTGGAAGTTATAGAAAATAGAAGTATGTTAAGATTAATATAAAAAGCATTTAAGAAGAAATAAAACATGAAAATTTCTATAGCTTTTAAAGACATTAAAAGCAGTAATTAAAATTTTCCCACAAGGAAGTTCTTGGCAGTTTTACAGTCAATTTTTACTGCATTTTCAAGTATGTTTCCTGTGAAAATTATAAGAAAAGGAAGTAGACTCTAACTCATGTTATGAATCTAGTACAAATTTGATCCCAAGGGAAACATACATAATACAAGAAAGGGATCTCAGAGTCCCATTCACACAAGGATGCAAAAGAGCTAAACTGAAATCTCTGAAACATAATTCAAAATACCTACATTTAGAAACATATAAATCGGATTAAGTAAATTAACGGAGAAAAAGCATATCACCACATAGGCACAAAAGGCTTTCTGTTGTATTTCATAACGGGAATAACAATATCAGGAATATAAAAAAAAGTTTGTTATTCTAAAAGTATTTACAATGTACATTTAATAATCATAGTCATAAACGGGTAAATAGCAAAGAAAATAATAAGTATGATAGGATGATACTATTATCTATTGTATTCCATATTATAGTAGATATTCTAGAACATATGGTTATGAAAAGAAAAGACAAACAGCTATGAATCATAAATGAGAAAACACAGGTCATGACTTTTGATTACATGTTTATCTATTTATAAAATAGGAAAATTTTTAGAAATGTAGTAACCCTAAGAGAGGAACTTAGGAAGATGGATTAATCATATATAAAATGTAATATATGCCAATTGCATATTTATGCACCAAACAGTTAGAAACATACCTTTTAAAAACAGCATAAAATGTAAATAAATATTAAAATATCAAAACCCACATGGAGAAACATGATAAAAATGACTTGAAGTCCACAAAGGTATTTCCTTACAATGAATAGTAAGCTGTGATCAAAGAGCGAAAGGCGATCTTGTGGCAGAGACACAGTTCTCTTTAAATCAGTCTCTCCAGGCAGGCAACTGTTGCTTTTCAAATCACATTTACAAGACACTCAGAAGAAGAAAGAAGCCGCAGAAGCTCAGGCATGTCAGAGACACTGGGAATAGAGACCCAGCTCGGTCTGATTTTTATTATTTATTATGAAATCATAGGAGCTGAAATAATTCAGCATTGTAGGGTGACAGACCAAGGACGATTACAATAGACTAGAGAACTCAGAAGTACACACACGTGCACGTGCACACACAGGCACAGGCACATGCGTATGGAAATTTGTCTGTGTGAAAATAGGGATATGATAAATCGTTAGGGAAAGGACTCTCAATAAATGAAACTGGGACACAGTACCTGTAACTTTTAAATGTAGCATTGTGTGAGTGAACATGTTCATGGGTGTGGATGCATGTGTGTGAGGTTATGCACAAACATGAAGCTCTGTATACACACACACACACACACACACACATGAACAGATACACAAAAATACATAAAAGGTGAAATATAAATATGAACTCATGTTATGCACAAGAATTGTCTCCAGTTTCACATCTTACATTTAAAGGAGAAATTTTAAACGATGTTAGAAAAGAATCCTAATCATAGCCACAGCAGAGTAATCATCACACTAACCTAGTTCTTCTACCATAAGTAACTAAAATGCTGAACTAAATGTGTAAACAATCACCAGCTGAAAAAGAGAGTGTAGGATTATTACCTTTAGAAGATGAACAGATGGGAACCACCTACAGCCTTAGCAGAACTCCAAAGTGTAGCAAATTCATTCTTATATAACACACAGAGGACACATACACACACATAATACAGAATCACATAATACAGAATCAGCTAAAATGAAGGAAGTATAGAAATCACCAGGAGTGGGTGGAGCAAATACCAAAGAAGTAAAGATAAAAAAAATAATTATCACAAGATTTACAAATCCAAGAGAAAAGGAAAATGAAAAAAAAAAGGATGGAGGAAAATTATCAAAAAACAATTTTAAATTTGATGAAAATAAAGTCCTTTTAAAAGATGTAGAGAAATCCTGGAGCTAGCTCAATTGCTAAGTGTCTGACCCATAAACTCAAGGACATGATTCTAATCTCAGCACCCATGGAAAGTCAGGCATGGTGGCACACATCTGCGATCCAAGCTCCGAGAAAGTATAAAAAAGCCCTATTCCTA
This sequence comes from Peromyscus eremicus, assembly GCF_949786415.1. Classification (NCBI taxonomy): domain Eukaryota; kingdom Metazoa; phylum Chordata; class Mammalia; order Rodentia; family Cricetidae; genus Peromyscus; species Peromyscus eremicus. The sequence continues at coordinate 93,791,262 of NC_081425.1, read as the reverse complement.
GACTTGCTGGACAGCCAGTCTAGACTACTTGCTGAGTCCTGGGTCAATGAGGAACACTATCAAAGAAACATGGTGGCTGGATCTTGGGGACCAACATCTAAAGTTGATCTCTTGTCTCAACACACATGTGTACATACATGCAAGTGAACACACATGCAAGGTGCATAGAGAGTTACTTTAAGGTTAAACAAATGCCCAACAAAAACAGCAACAGCTGGTAGAAAACTGTATCTATGGAAACATGAAGCTAACAAATCAATAAAAAGTTAGGAAGAAATAACTGACATCCTTTTCCATTTTTAAAAGTTTGAGAATATTAAGAAAATTAAAATAATACTCTCTTGGTCTGAAACCTAAGTATAAATAAAATTTACAGCAATGTAACACAGAACAGTATGGTGGAAACTGAAAATATATGGGTGTAAGATTATTTATTACACATTATCTGGTATGATATTATTTACAGTTGCAGTAGTTCTCAGTCTTCTGAATGTGTGACCTTCATGCTGTGGTGACCCCCAAAGCATCAAATTGTTTCGTTGCTCCTTCATAACTGTAATTTTGCTACTGCTATGAATCATAATGTAAATATCTGATATGCAACCCCAAAGGGGTTGTGACCCACATGTAGAGAACCACCAATTTAAAGGTCAGAGGTAATAAATTTAAAATGCCTAAGTGCTAGAACAGGCACAAAAGGAAATTTTAATATCAAAGATACTGAAATATATGTAATAAAGTATTCATGAAGAGCTATGTAATAGTGTAAAAAAAGGAAATACCTAAATAAAAATTCTAGATGGGCAATGTCATATACCAAAGTGACAAACTTAAAACCATATACTAAAATTGAATGTAAATAAGCACTAAAGATAAAGATTGCTGGAAAGGGCTTTTAAACAAAATATGCTGTCTATAAAATGTTCTTCAGAGTTGAGGAACTTTCACACAATTAGAAACAGCACTTGTAAATGACATGGCTGCATCACTCCTGAGTGTAGACTTGAGGGAGTCCACATCAACATACAACAGATACTTGAATATCCATCATTATTAGGGCACTATTCACACTAGCCTAGATGCTTACACCCAGATGAATGGATAAAGGAAATGTGGTGTATACACACAGTAGAGTTTTACTCAACCAGAAAGAAGAATTACACCATTTGTAGGAAAATGGATAGAATCATCACATTAAATGAAATGAGCCAGACTCTGGAAGGCAAATATCACGTGTTTGCTCAAACTTGGAATCTGACATGAAAGAGGAAGGGGGACTAGGTGGGAAGAGGAAGAGGCCTGAAGGGAGTGGTGACCAGCTTAATAAGAAGGGTAGTGGAGGGAAGAAAGACTTGCCCATGTTTTCTCTTATGTGTGAATCTAGATTCTTAAAAATATAGAACATGAGATTGAAGGGGGTGATGTGACAAGTTGGAATCAGCCTAAGGTGAGAGAGTAATGGGCAAGGAAAACAAGCATTGTGTTTTCTTTCATATGGAGAATCGGGATATAAAATCCAAAGGAGGGCTCATTGGGAGGAAGGACATCAGCAGGAGGGAGAAGTGGAAACAGGAAAGATAACAGGTTTGGAAACTCTGAGAAAAATTAAATTGTGCATGGGGGGGGAATGGTGTGTGTGTGTGTGTGTGTGTGTGTGTGTGTGTGTGTGTGTGTATGAGATGAAATCCATTGTGTTGTATTATAACAGAGAAAATACTGAAAATCTACAAAAAGTAAGCCTATCAAAAATAAAACAACGAGCTTCTAAAGGCCAGCCACTGAAGATGATGTAATGATCCCATTAGATGAATAATCAACTATACTTCACAACAAAGAAGGGGGCTTTTCTTTTCTTATATAACAATACTAATTCATTAAGAAGTCACAATAAACTGTGTCTAATAAAAGAATGTTAAAATATACTAAACAAAAAACTGACACAGTTTAAGATGTTTTGTCAGCAATCAGCATTTTTAAACACTGTCAAAAGATTAGTAAGTACATAGAAATATTACAGTAGTCATATCCTTACCTAGCAGGCACTTATGGAGCATTAACTATGTCTATCACCTAGTTACACATACACACTACTCACTTAAACTAACTACTGCTTCCACCAAAAAAATTCCAATGATTTTAGAGGACAAAAAATCACACTGAAGGGGCTGGAGAGATGGCTCAGAGGTTAAGAGCACTGGTTGCTCTTCCAAAGGTGCTGAGTTCAACTCCCAGCAACCATATTGTGGCTCACAACCATCTATAATGAGATCTGGTGCCCTCTTCTGACATGTAGTCATACACACAAGCAGAATATTGTATACATAATAAATAGATCTTTAAAAAAAATCACACTGAGAATATTCTGTGACCTGTAAAATTAATCAACAATCAATGATGAAAATATTTTCAAATAAACCTAAATAATAAAATTTAAATACCAAGTTATAAAAATTCATCATGTCAAAATTGTAATAAAAATTGGGAAATATTTCTACTAAATAAAATAAGTAAAATTTAATGAAGTATTTAATAGGAGTAATCAATGAAATTGACTACATAAAGAGAAAAAGTGTAAATTAGCTTTTGAAAATATCAGTAAAACTTGAGAAAACTACATTTAGGATGATTTCTAGGAAAAAAAGAAAGCATTAAACATCTTGTTAATGACTAAAAAAAAGCCATCACTACAGACTCAACAGATTTGAAAATAACAATTAAATAGCTGTTATAAAACTAATATGCTACAAAATCTGGAACAATAAATTTCAGAAAAGTATTTTCAGATTCAAATCACCAAAACTGATACTACAGAAAATTAAAATTCTAAATTGAATTTATAACCTGAAATTTCCAACAAAGAAAATGCAGGTCTGGAAGGCTTTATGTTGTTGCTTAAATATCAATTCACCAGCAAAGAATAATAATACTGATCCCAATAACCATAACTGACCCCAATAACCATAACTATCTAACAAAACCCGAGTACCAAGCATAAGCAATCTCCTTTTGAGTTGTTGGTCTAAAAACATAGGCTATTGCCACTGGCCTTCAAGAATTTGAAGGTAAGATACTGTCATTGGAGACACCACACAGGACTTGGAGGAAATGTAGTTGGATCTGACCTGGATGCCCCCTTACTGAAAACTAGCTCTCATAGTACAGAAAATCTATACTAGCTAAGGGAAGAAAAAATCAATAGCCCTACCCAGCTGTGATGCCTACAACCATAACAATAGCCATTGTGGCATGATGGGCCCACAAGTCACAAGACACATTACACACAAACTATTGAAAATCAGATGCAGAGAAATTCTTCAGCTACAGAAAAACATACTCCTATAAAATAGCAATGATGAACTAATGGATGACTTCAGAAACAATCTCCTAGAGGAGAACCTAATGCTACTATTCTACTAAAAGGATACAGTACAAATTTCCCCTGAGTTCTTATCTTTATACCCATAGATTAGTGCACCTCTCAACTTTCATCAGACAAGCTTGTTTTTGCAGTAAATAATGATTAATAGAGAGACTCACAACTGGCCAATATGCAGAGAACAAAAGACTGTGGCACGCTCAGTTCTGAATGTTACATCCATTTCATACCTTCCTAAGCCTCAGAGCTTATCACAGAAGAGGGTACAGAAGGACTGTAAGAGGTAGAGCTAGTGAATATCTGTAAGGACACAGTCATTTGGGGGAATGATAGGGCCCCTGCACACATGAACTCACAGTGTCCATGATTGCATGCACAAGACTTGTGTAAGATCAAGCCAACCAAAATCCAGGCACGGATGGGAAAGGGGCTCATGTAGTCTCACCTCTGGTTGTGGAGCTATGGATGGTTGATGACTGCTGGGAGACAGTCAGTTTCCCTTAGGGATAGAGTGCCTGAAAGGCTGCTTAGGCTCTAGTAGATGTTTCTATACCCATGCAGATATAGGCAAGCACTAAGTGGACTCGGTAGGTTTAAAAGAAAGAGCACAGGAAGTTAGGAGGAGAAAGTGGTAAGGGAATAAGGGAGGAATTGAAATGGGAGGAATAGGAGGTGAATTTGATCAAAACACGGACACATACACTATACACACACACACACACACACACACACACATATATATATATATATATATATATATATATATATATATATAAAATTCTCAAACAATATTTTTAAATAACCTAGACAATAGAGGATTTAAATTGTATTGCTTAAGCTAGAAAAGGAAGAGAACTAGAAATATGAAACAATATCTGTAAAATATTCTTTAAAATGGCACACAGGGTGTCCTCCAACAGTGGTGCCTGTGATCGCAGCTGTAATGAAGCAGCTGTAGAGGCCTTCTCACAGACAGCAAACATGGAAGCTAAATGATTCCCTTACCTGCCTAAATGTCTTTGAAATGCACAGGACTGGAGTTCCAGTTTCCCGTGCGACAAGAGTTTGTCGCTGGCAGTAGTCTAGTTTATTGAAAATACAATTCTACATTCAAACAGAATGTAGAAAATTATTGCCCGAGTGTTCCAAAGAGTGAAGAGTCCAAGCAAATTATGGAGGTGAAAACAAATTATGAAAGTGAAAACTAAGGAAGCAAACTGTTCAAATACAGATGTTTTCTTTCTCCTTCTATTTCCCTCTCCCTCTCTCCCTCACTCCTTCCTTCCCCCACTCCTTCTCTCCCTTCTCCATCTCTCTGTGGTGGAGTTGGTGTGGTGGTGGTGTTGGTGTGGTGGTGTTGGTGTGGTGGTGTTGGTGTGGTGGTGTTGGTGTGGTGGAGTTGGTGTGGTGGAGTTGGTGTGGTGGTGTTGGTGTGGTGGTGTTGGTGTGGTGGTGTTGGTGTGGTGGTGTTGGTGTGGTGGTGTTGGTGTGGTGGTGTTGGTGTGGTGGAGTTGGTGTGGTGGAGTTGGTGTGGTGGTGGTGGTGTGGTGGAGTTGGTGTGGTGGTGTTGGTGTGGTAGTGTTGGTGTGGTGGAGTTGGTGTGGTGGTGTTGGTGTGATGGTGTATGTTTCTTTCCCTCTGTTCTATGTTCCCCTTGAGTGGTGTCCTATGGATGTCATGGTGGTGGCAGGCATAGCATGTATACATAAAGCTACCATAGAAATACTTGTCTATTGCTTTGTATTATTCTTTGCACCTAAATAGATGGCATTGGAAATCATTCAAACCAAAGAGAAACAAGGGTTAACAATGGCTGAGAGATGGTCAGGATTTCCAGACTTAGAGCACAATGTTAAAGTTCTAATGTGTGTCCCACAACAACTCCATAGAAGAGAAAGCTTTTCAGGCACAAAACATTTAAAGCAATGTTTATAGAAACTCCCTCAAGATTGATAAAAGATATACATGTATAGATTCCAACACTAAATGAATTCCAAAACACATAAACACAAGGAAATCTGTGTCTAGACACATCTTAACCAAATTGATGAAAACCAAAAGGAACTTTACTGTAGGCATCTCTAGACGAACATATCATATGCAGAAAAATCAGGATTAAAATGACCACACACTTCTCAGGAGAGCACATGGAGGACAGGAAAGTCAGAAGAGTGTCTTTGAAACACAGAACACTGACCAAAGGAATGGTAGCCAGAATTTTATATTTGTGAAAAAATCCCTCAATAAAGAATAAAATTAAGACATTTTCTGAGGGCAGAAAAGAAAGTGTTTTTCCCACCAATGTTGCAGTATTAAAACTGTATAGTAAACTCCATCTAGAGGAAAGTGATATCAAAGGGGAATCCAGATACACAGGAATAAAAGAAGAAAGTAAACAGTGAATATTTAACATCCGAGTTGTCTTATGCCTTTTAAATGTGTGTAACTGATGAAAACTTAAAAATACACTGTCTAGTGGAATTTTCAATGGGTGAAGAGAAAACTAACATACTGTAATAATAAAATCAATGTAAGGATAAGGAAGAAGAGTCATGGCTTTCTGTATTTGATATGAAGAGGTACAACATAGGCTCTAGATAATCCCATAAGTACTGATACAAAAAAAGTACATCCAAAAAGCTAATAATAAAATAAAAACGTTCAGATAGCTCAAAACAAGACAAGAAACATGGAGGATCACACTGAAGGTAGAATAAAAAAATCAATAATATTCTAGGCAAAATCTAGCCCTATGAATGACATCATAAAATGATGAGATTCAGAACATTCCAATTAAAGACAGATGCTTACAGTGCAAATGGCAATGCTTGGCCATATGCTGCCTAGGTAAGCCACAGTTAAAACATAAAATATTGGACAGGTTAAAAATAAATGAACACTAAAAATAAATAAAAATAAAATTTAAAAATGATTAAATAAATGGATAGGTGGATCATTTATCAAATTTTGTGGGATATAACCAAATAGGACATAGAGGGAAATGTGTGTATTGAATTAAATGACTATATTAAAAAAAGAATAAACACACAAAATCAGTCAAATTTTCCACATTAAGTACCTAGAAGGAAAAAAAAGAAATAAAATTTAAATAGTGGGTCAAAATAATGAAGAACAAAAATTCATTAAGGTTTAAAATAGAAAAACAATAGAGAAAGTCAATGAAGTTAAAAAGCTGGTTCTTTAAAAATATCAATAAAATTGATAAATCTATTGCTGAATTGGTCAAAAAAATACATAGAAAAGACAAATACTTTAAACATCTGTAATGAAATAAGCAAATTACCATGGAGACTTTCAAATGAAGTTCCTTGAAAGACACAAACTACCAATGTCTGCTTGAGAAGAAATACAAAATCCAAATATCCTGCTAATCTGGATTAAATTTACCCACTGTGTAGTTTTAAAAAACCTTTCAAAAAAGGATGACATTGGCCCAGATGACTTCATCTGGGTCAGGAAGAAACTATACAAATTATACGTGCTCTTTCAGATACAGAGAGAGAAAGTGCAGGTTTACTCACTCATTTTATGAGGTCAATATACCCTAATAATCAAACAAAAAAGACATTACAAGAAAACTGGAATCGTTTTAAGACAAGGGACAGCTGTGTCAAGACACATTTCCAAGTTGGAGAGATGACTGAGCTGTTGAGAGCACTTAAAACCCTTGCAGAGGACCTGAGTTCAGTTTCCAGCATCTACATCAGGTAGCCAACAACTACCTATAACTCCAGCTCTGGGGAATGCAATACCCTCTTCTGGACTCCAGAGCAGCACTCCATGGTATGCATATACATATGCAGGCACTTATACATACTCATAAAATAAAAACAAAGAAGATAAATAAAAATATTCTAAAGAAGAATACAGAGAAAATTAACAGCTTCTCCTCAACAATCAATCAAAATAATTCCCCTTTGAAAGTAGACATAACAGCCAGCTGAACACATGATCAAAAAAGGCATACAGACGTCAAATTTGAATGATTAAAATTAATGATACTAATAAACAACTGAAAATGCAAAATCCTAGAAAGAATGTGAAGCATAAAACACATTAATTCATTGCTGGTACACATGCAAAACTGTGCAGCCTCTTAGATAAAGAGTTTGGCAGCTCCTTATGAAAATAAATCCACACTTACCACATGTCCCATCAATCCCACATCAAAGAGTTTATTTCATTGAATTGAAATTTATTTTCATATAAAAGTATTTACACAAATGTTGATAACACTTTTATTCCAAAATTCCAAAATCTAGAAATTACCAAAATGTCCTTCAACAGCTGAATAAATAAATGGACTGGTACACTCATGGAATGGAATACTATTCTACAATAAAAGAAGTAGACATTAAATTACAAAACAACATTGGTGAATATTAAATAGATTTTTCTAAATAAAGGAAGACAAATTCCAGAGGATACAAACTGTATAACTCATTTATATGAAGTTCTGGAAACATCAAAACTGTAGGGACAAGACACTGAACTACTAGAGAGTTGAGAGATTAGAGGGTCAACTGTAGAAAGAATACATTTGGCCATTTTTAAAGTGTTGAAATTTTTCTATTGGTTGATATGCAACATTGTGCATTCATCAAACACATAGAACTGCATACCACAGGCTGTAAGCTTTACTTTATAATTTAACAAAAATTAAAGTCAGAATGTCAGCAGATCCCAGGATGGAAAATGGACTGAGAAAACACAAATGTAATTCCATTACAAATGCAAGGCACAACCTCACTGAAGACAGTGAGGGAAAAGGGAGTTGACCTAAGTAGCTTTGGGAAATGGTGTTTTGCTTGGATTCTGTGAGGCTAAATACCAAAAGAACTATAGTTAAACACTGTTCTTTAGTTGGCCAATTTGTCTCTCACAAGCCTATTAGGAATCTGACACTACATATATTCAAGGGTTTTCCAAGTAATACTTCGCAGACAAGGAGAACCAGATTCAACTGTTAGAGAATGAAATAACAAATAAGCAAGGAGAGAAGGCTAGAATGAGCCCTACGTGATTGACTTAAAAAACACAATTATTTATGCATGCATATATGTGTGTATTTGCATCTATTTGTGCACATTCACACAAGCACACACAGAGGATTAAGACAGATAAAAATGGACAGGCAGATAATTAGATAATGGCTATTAGAGAGAGTTAGACAGACAGATGACAGATGACAGATAAAAGTAGATACAGAAATATACACCTCTGAATTTACCTGGAATAACATGCACATTTGTAATTCCTTACTCTGTCCATTAAAAGATCTTGGAGGCATTGATATCTCATCAACAACAGACATTATCCACCACTGAGATCTTAGTTTCCAAATACAAGTCCTCAAATAAATAAATAAATAAATAAACCTGAATTCTGTGAGAAATGTCGAAGTCTACGTCAGAGGCAAGGAAAATCCAAGATATACTCAGAGTCTTTAAGCATAAGAAAACCAAAAAGTTTTCAAAGGGGATAGAAGGTTAGAAAAGCACATGGAAAAAGGAAAAAAGTCCTCTTTATACAAGAATATTAAGTAATGTGAGAGGAATCAAAGAAAATATAAAAGAACATTGAAGCATAGCCATGGTAAATGCTTCAGGCAGAACACACAGACAAATCAGTGGGAAAAAATTTCAGGGCAAACAGAATTTTTGTATAGTTGCAAAGTATATTCTCCTAGGCCCCTAGACTGTTACTAATTAGTGCAATGATTGCACCATATAGCTACAATCTTTTTATACTACTAACACATGAGGATAAATATTAACTCCCTTCAGGCATGGTCTAGACATAGATTTGATTCTAATGAATAATGCATATAAAAGAAAACAGTGTTTTTTGTTTTTTGTTTTTTGTTTTTTACACTGGAGAAGCCTTAGACACCACCTTAGACAAGTGATCAAGGTTAGCATCACCACTGACACATGGGTATCAGATGTCCAGCCATGGATAAGATACACTGAGAAGAGAACTTCACCTCCCTGAAGCTCTTCCCATAAGCATACAGCTCTCATCTAATCAAACAAAAAAATTCTCAGATTCAAAACGCAGGGGCTGGAAATATTGTTTCAGCTTTTCTGCAAACACCTGATTACTCTTCTTTAAAGAAATCAAGGGTATAAAACAAGGAAAAACTGATAAAGGTCTTGGATGGTGGAGACCTGGGAATCACAGTAACTAGATACTATGTGGCTTCCTAGAAAAGATCCAGAAACAGAAAAGGAACATTACTATGCATAGAGACAAAATCAGAATAAAGTCCATAGTTAGTAGCATTGTTCCAAAGGTAATTTCTTGGTTTTGACATGTCTGTCATGTAAAATGCTAACATTTGAGGAAGTTGAGGGAACTGTATACAGTAATGTTCTGTGCTCTTTGCAACTCTTCTGAGAAATATGAAATTATTTTTAAACACACTATAAAAACCACAGTGACATAACTCTATATAGCAATTAAATGGTTAGAAATTTTAAGCTTGTCTATGCCAAGTGTAGGCAAGGATGCATAAAAACTGAAATTCTATTAAACTGCTTGGGGAAACTGAAAATACAACAGTCAGAATGGAAAATAGATCAGAATTTTCTTTACAACTAAACATCAACCTGCCATATGACCCAGCCATTCTCCCTCTTTGATACTTACCAAGATAAGTAAAATCTATGTCCACGCAAAGTCTTTTTACACAAATATGTGTAGCAGTTTTATTGAATGTAGTAAAAATCTAAACACAACACAAATATCCATTAACAGATAAATAGATAACTAAATTGTGGTTTTTCTCTGTAAGGAACAGAAGGCAACAATGTACAACAAAAGAGAATGGCATAAATGACCGCAAAATGCTCAATCTGGGTAAATGAACAAAAGAGAAGACATAATTCTATAAAATTCTAAAATAAAATCAAATTAACTTAAAAGTGTAGAAAGCAAATGGGTAGTTGATTGAGAATGAATGTGTGAGGTAGACAGATGGGCAGGTAGATTTTGGGAGGATGCTAAGATATTAAATATTGATTGTAATGAGACATTCTCTTGCTACATGTATGTATGAATATATATGTGTACTCACACATGTGTGCATGTATGTGTGTGAGATTTTTGTCCCAGTTATGACTCTATACAGTTGCCAAATGTCATTGAAATATACCATGGAAAATGGTGAAATATTCTCCAAATAAGTTTATAAATTACATGTTATCCTGTTCAAGAAAATTACAGAAAATGTGAATAATATACAAGATAACTGGAATATGATTAAAAATTATAAGAATGAAGTTAACAGAAATAGAAAATAAATGGCATGTGTTTACTTAAAACAAAGAAAAAGAGGAAAACATCAACCTGGGGTCATGAACAGATGTTGTAGCTGCAACCAGAGCTTCTGAGAGAGGAGAAAGACTGCACTAAAAGCAATGCATTGAGGCTGAAAAGTGTGCAAAACTTATAATTAATTTAAATATAAAGAATTGAATAATTCCATTAATCCTATTGCTGGGAAATGAAGCAAAACTATACCTAGATATTGCACCATTACTGAAAATGTAATAGCATCCAGACAGGGAGACATAACTTACTTTCAAATGAGAAGCAATCAGTGGAAAGCACCAGAGATAGTAGGATCACAGAAAATACAATGACACCTTTAAAAATGCGGGAAGGAAAACATCAACTAAGAATTTTATACCCAGTGAAAACAGCCTTCACCAATGAGTGTGGAATACAGATACATTCAGAAAGGCCACAACAAAGAGAAGCTGTTGCATTGAAGAGTAGACCTGAATTGGAAGAAACCCTGAAGGCAGTTCTCCAGTACATAGTGATACCAGATGAAAACAGGAAGAAAGGAAAAAGAAGACTGTATTTTCAGGTATAATTTCTGTAGCTCATATTTGGATGATGTAGAGGAAGGAGTAAGAATGATTGAAGAGTGAATATCTAGAACAGCAGAATTAAATAGTAACTGAATAATGATAGTTAAATATAATAACAATATCTTATGGAGTTTAAAATAAATGTACAATTTAACCATAAGTCTAAAGAGGTGGGGTTTAAAAGAGGTTAATGTTGGAAACATTAGTCATGAGGGGGGAAATGGCATTTAATTATAATGAATCAAAATGTATATTTTAATCTGAGTTATTCACAATCCTGTGAATAATTAAAAAGTCTGTGAAAGTCTGTATGAATAAGATAAAAGATGTGGGAAAAGAACTAATTTTAAAATATGAATCATCAGAAAACAGCAAGAAAATATTCAACAACAACAAAAACCTGGTGAATCAGAAGTTAAAGAGTAAGGAACAACTGGACACAAAATAAAACAGAGAATGTTGACTGAATACTAAAGATACTAAGCGGTACCTGTGGGTTGGGACCTCTTTGGGGGTCACATATATAGATATCCTACATATCATATATTTATATTATGATTCATAGCAGTAGAAAAATTACAGTTATGTGGTAGCAATTAAATAATTTTATGGTTGGGGATCACCACAACATGAAGAACTATAATAAAGAGTCACAGCATTAGGAAGGTTGAGAACCACTGATCTAGAGGAAACTATAAAGGATATATGTTAAACTCTAAAAAGAGATAATGACTTTATTAATTGGATTTCAATAGCTCAATAAATGACAGCAAAATCAGCAAATGTTTCTTTTCAAAGCTCTGTATGAAAAAATAATCAACCAACAGAGTGAAAAGAATTGGAGACCACCTTTGGTGGCTTTTCATCCCACAAGGATCATGTGGTGCCTAGACATAACAGATAGATATATAACTTAACTCCTGAATCTAAGGCTCTAGGAACATCATGGAATCAGGGGCAGAAAGAGTGTAAGAGCCAAAGGACCAAGAAATATGCTGTGAGAGTCTGTCTCCTAGAAGTGACAGGAAAGCCACACACATGATATCTCAATGATATGGCTCCCTAAATAAGTCCCAAACAATAATACCACCAGAAGACATGCATATATGGAAGGGGAAATCCCATTGTGCCCCACCCCTAGACAAAGAACTGCAGCCAATGAACTGCAGGAGAATTAGTCTTTCTCAAAGATAATGCTACTAATTGTTTCTCTATAGCCAATTGGTCAACCTTACAATTATATACACACAAGCAACACTAAAGGACTCGGCAGCCTGTAGTTATGTATTAATGCATAAATATATGTAACAACGCTAATCAAAACAGAGGCTATCAATTTGAGAGAGAGAAAGTAGGGCATGAGTTGGAAGGCAGGAACAGGGGAGGGATTGGAAGGAGGACAGGGAAAGGGGAAACTATATAAAAACACCACAAGAGCACTTGTTCAGCTATGTTCATATCAGCATTGTTTGTAATAGCCAGAACATGGAAACAACCTAGATGCCCTTCAACTGAAGAATGGATAAACAAAATGTGGTACATATACACAATGGAATACTACTCAGCAGAGAAAAACAATGACATCACGAGGTTTGCAGACAAATGGATGGACCTAGAAAAAATCATTCTGAGTGAGGTATCCCAGACTCAGAAAGACAAACATGGTATGTACTCACTCATAACAAGATACCAGATGTGGAACAAGGATGACTGGACTGCTACTCACATCACCAGGCAGGCTACCTGGAAAACAGGACCCCAAGAAAGACACAGGGATCGCCCAATGACAGAGAAATGGAATGAGATCTACATGAACAGCCTGGACATGAGTGGGGGTAGTGAAGGGCGAGGGTCGAGGGAAAGAGAGCTTGGGTGAGTGGGAGATCCCAGCTGGATCAACAACAGAGAGGGAGAACAAGGAATAGGAGACCATGGTAAATGAAGACCACATGAGAATAGGAAGAAACAAAGTACTAGAGAGGCCCACAGAAATCCACAAAGATACCCCCACAACAGACTGCTGGCAATGGTCGAGAGACAGTCCGAATTGACCTACTCTGGTGATGGGATGGCCAAACATCCTAATTGTCGTGCTAGAAACCTCATCCAACTACTGAGGGATCTGGATGCAGAGATCCATAACTAGGCCCCGGGTGGATCTCTGGGAGTCCAATTAGCGAGAATGAGGAGGGTTTATATGAGAGAGAATTGTTGAGACCAAGGTCGGATAAAGCACAGAGACAAATAGCCAAACAAACGGAAACACATGAAATATGAACCAATGGCTGAGAGGTCACCAACTGGATCAGGCCCTCTGAGTGGGTGAGACGGTTGATTGGCCTGATCTGTTTGGGAGGCATCCAGGCAGTGGCACCGGGTCCTGTGCTCATTGCATGAGTCGGCTGTTTGAAACCTGGGGCCTGTGCAGGGTCCCTTGGCTCGGCCTGGGAGGAGGGGACTGGACCTACCTGGACTGAGTCCACCAGGTTGATCTCAGTCTGTGAGGAAGGCTTTGCCCTGGAGGAGATTGGAATGGGGGGCAGGATGGGGGGAAGGTGAGGGGGGCGGGAGGGGGGAGAACAAGGGAATCTGTGCCTGTATGTAGAACTTAATTGCATTGCAAAATAAAAATTTAAAAAAAAAATTTTTTAAATGCTGAGAATAACTGACCATGGGATGCCCAACACCAGTTGATTCATACAATGCAACCCTTACACCTATGACTCAGGGCAAATCATGGAAGAGCTGTGGAAAGACTGTGAGGACCAGAAGATGAGGGTGCCTGCTCTGAAGGAGTTTCTTTTCAAGATAACAAGGAAGCTGCATCCATGCAATCTCAACAATGTGGTTGCCTAAACAAGACCTGCACAATAACAAGAACAGTAGACCAGCCAAGTCAGGCCTCACCCCTAAATGGTAATCAATGGCTGCTGACAGACGGAGAATCAGTTTTCTCCAAGGATGAGCCTCCTAGTTGGTTTTCCCATTATAAGAATTAAAAAAAACTTAAAAAAATTTTATTACATTTAAATATGTATGCCCATACATATGTTTGTATATGTGCATGTATATATGTATACATGCATGTTCATATGTATTGGGGATGAGCACTCGTGACAAGCTGTGCCTGTAGAGATCAGAGGACAGTTCACAAGAGTTTCACCATGTAGGTTCCAGGGATTGAATTCAGGTCATCAGGATTTGGTGGCATAGACTTTTATCCACTGGGCCATTTCAACAGATCAATCATTTTAATTTTTAATGACATAAATACACCAATAAATGCATACATTATCAGATTAAATTTAATAAATTATTCAACTATATGCTGCTCACAGGAAACCCACTCTAAAGACAATGACAAGGATGTCTTAAAGTCAAATAATACGAAGACAGATCATATGAAATTAATTTTTAAAGAAGTATCTAGAGTGGTACCAGATAGAGAAAATCACCAGAAAGAAAGAAGAATGTTACATAAGCTTAAAAGGATAGATCCATAAGGAAGACCTAATGATCTGATGAGACTATATATGTATGCATCAATAACAGATCCTCAACATCCATGAAGCAGAAACTGATAGAACTGAGGGAAAACAATTCATGAAGTATGGGTAAGGAGTTCAACAACCCCATTACAGTATCTTAGAAAAAGAAATAACAGGGTGTTTACATTCTCAACAGTTCAGCCAGTCAATGCTATCTAACCACATAGGCAGAACACTCACAAATATCAGGTGAACACATGCTTTTTCAAGTGCTTCTTGAATATTCACCAAATATGCCATATCCTGGACCATTAAAGTAACTCAACAAATTTTGAAGAATTGATATCATACAGGTTAGGCTCTTATATCATAATAGAATCTGAAAAGGACTCAATACTACAAAGAAGAGATGGAAATCCCTTAGGCATGTGAAAATTAACATTACACTTCTAAGTAATCCATGCGCCAGACAGGAAGTCTCAAAGGAAATTTATAGAATGCATAGAATTGAATGCAAATGAAATAAAGCATATTAAGATGAATGGAATGCAGCTTAAAATTGTTCTGGTGTAGGAAAATACATAGCCATGAAAGCTTACATTACAAAATGCCATCTGTCTTGTGGGAGCCCGTTCTCGGGTTCCTCGTGGCTTTACCCAGCAGGTCCACATAGAGGATGATTAGACCACGGGCCTGAGTGCAGGTGTCTGAGATGGTCTGCACTTGCCTGTGCTGGGGGAGGAGGTCTTTTGCTCCACCCCTTGGTGTCTCTATAAAAACCCTGGGGCAGAGACAGTCGGGCCGTTGGAATAGGTTCCAGGCCCTCTCGAGGCTATCCTTTATTTTCTATCTGTTTATCTCCGCGATATTCTCCGCAATAAATCCTTCTATCTAATATTTCCTGCTGCTCGCACTCAAGAAAACTCTGGGGAACTGTGGGGGTGGATGGGTAAACGCCCCACAGAATGGCGCCACGAACAGGGACTAAAGAAAAAAGAAAAAAGGGACTAAAGAAAAAAAGGGGGGACTAAAAAAAGGGGGGACTAAAGACAAATGAACAGGGACTAAAGACAAAGTAATAGGGACTAAAGATAAAGGAAAATAATAGTTTTATTACAGAGTTTTTGGCGAAAGTGCTGAGTTCAGCCCTGCCAGTGGATGAGGCATGCCGGTGTTATGGAAAATATATATTTTTTATATATATTGAGAGGCAGGGGTTTTATCCTCGAGAGAAAAGGAAAGCGGACTGGAAGGATGTCCGATGCTGCAGCGAAATTCTCTTCTGTCAAAATTTTCTATCTTCTATCCCTTTCTCAATTTCTATCTGTGAAAAATAAGTATAAGGCATAGGGTAGTAATATAGTTTAGGAAAAACTTAGAAGTGTAAGATTGTGTAGAAAAAAATAAGGCAACTAGACAGGAAAAACTCTACAATTTTCTAACTTTGGGGGATTTTTGGGTAGTAAAAAAGCTCTTCTTCGAGCTTATGGGGAAGAATAAGTTTCCTATGGAAGCTTTTGACCTGGGGCAGCTAAAATGCTAAGTCCAAGTGGCAGGAGAAAGTGATTTCTCCCTGAGGCAAAAATGGGGATGTAAAAAGTCAAAGTTTAAAGTTGGGAAGTTTTGGGAAAAGTTGCTCTTTCTCTTGGGGGGAAAAAACTTTCTCTTAAAGCTTTTCTTGGAAAATTTGGGGGAAAAAACTAAAAAGCCTTCATCTTTCTCAAAAGCTCTCAAACTTAAAAACTAAAGCCTTTAACTTTCTCTCAGAAGGACAAAAATTAGAATCACCTGAAGATATTAGTATGGGGACCACCTGTGATTAGCTCTAAGGGAAAAACAACAAACCTCTTAAGACAGCAAAACCTCTAAGTTCTGTTTTTCAAGCCTTAAAAATTGTCCCTGCAATGCAGGAGGCAGGGACAAGTTCCTAAAAACCTCTTCTAAGCTCTGTCTCTTCAAGCTAGTAAAAGACAGTGGGTCAGAGTACCCTGAAGGAAACGCTTGGGAGAGTGTGGGTAAAGAGCTACAGAGAGCCCAAAAGGGCAGGAAACTTTACCTGAGAAAAGAAAAAAAGCCAAGCTTTTCAGTTACAGCTGAGCTGAGGCATCAAGGGTTTTGTTTCTGAGTGAGCGTTTCAGAATGAAAAAGTGCTCCTAATCATTCTAATGCAAAGATCCCCTGAAGCATGCAAACTGCTAGCATTGTATCCTCTCTTCTAAGCAAAAACCCAGAGGTGACTGGCCAGCTTCTCTGAGTTGGAGTGCATTTCAGGGATACTAGGGTTCCTGCAGTGGTAAACTTCCTGGAGCACAGAGCTGAGGCAGGAAGGTGCAGGACCCAGGGGAAGATTGCTAATGAACAAACAAAACTAAAGCCAGTGAGAATGGCACAGTTGTCCACTTTCCTACAAGTCCCGGGTTGGTAGGTCCACTGCTGCAAAAAGACATCTGAAAAAAGCTTTCCTATCAGTAAGGACCTTTCTGGGGAAACAGTAAAGCTGAACTGTGTCTGAAGCAGTTGTGCTGCTGAGTCAGAACGCTGTCTGGGGAAAGAGCCCAGCCAGGGCAGAACAGAACTATCCTGGAGTAAAGCTTTCTTTTCTGTCAGAGAAAACACCTCTTTGAGAAAAGCTTCGTTTCAACTAACTCCTGGCGAGATGAGGGAGTGTAGCCCTAAGGGGTGATTGCCTCTGGCATAAGCTCTGTCCTTGAGCACTCAGACAAACACAACCCACTGGGGGACTGGGCCAGGTGAAGGCCTAATGAAACAAAACACCTGTCCTAATGGGAGTTTAGAAATGGCAAAAACCTCCCTTGTTAAACTTTCAGTCTGTACGCAAACCACACAGACCCTTAAAACAAACAGACAAAAAACTCCTACCTTCAGTAGCAGGGAAAGCCGCCACTGTAGTGTCGGAAACTGTTTCTGGGGTAGAGGGGATAAACTGAGACCAAACTGGGAACTGTCTAGGAGAAAGACTCTGAAGAAACAAAAAAGGGACATAATCCTCCCCAGAAAAATATGACCTGAAAAAGCTGCTAGAATTTGAGGCAGATTCGGGGGGAGAAAAAAAAGCCCCTACTTCCAAGGGCAGCTAGCAGAGGTACAGAGCCGCAGATACTTGAAGCTCTGCATCTGGGGAAGGAAGGAACAAGCAAAATGAGATAAATCAGTGGGAGAAAATCTCTCCGAAAGAGCTATGGAAAAGCTGTAGTGCGTGATCTTGTTTTTCACTGACTGGCTAAGACAAACACAAGCCCCTAGGAAAGTTGCTATCAGAAATGCCAGCCTCAATGCTGGCTAACGAGGCAGGTGTGGTTCTGATTTGGGGCCAGTGTCGGATGAAGGAGAAACACCTGTTAAAGCCAGCTGAGGAGAGACCAGAAACCTCCCAATGTCCCATAATTGAAAATGTAAAATGCCTGTTCAAATCTCCCGTTGCAAAAGCAAAAAACTTTGTTCAAACCTCCCGGGCAAGAATTTGTAAGCAAGTCTGGTAAAAACTTAAAAGTTGACTCTCAGACCCAAAAAGAACTATGGGAAATGACTGATATAAGGGAAATGATATAAAGGACTGATTTAAGGGACTGATACTATTATGGACTGATATAAGGGAAATGCATTCTGGGAAAGGTAGTTTTTCTGCTAAAGATGGCGACATTGCCCTGAAACACTTGTCAGCTCGAAAATACGTTCATGGTAAACTTTAAAATACAGCTTTTAAAAGAATAAGGAGGAAAATCATCTAAGAGTTTTAAGTGTCAGTTCCAATGAAACATTGAAAGGATATGGAACTAGGCACTTCGCGGTTTGGGGGTTGGTAAAATGACTTATTTACCCTAATAGCTGTGCAAAGTTTTAACGGTAGTTGGATGACAGAAAGCTACCTATAAGATCAAACAAGCCACTTTAAAATCCTTAAAGCAAGAGAGAGCAGTTTATACACTGAACGTTGTCTTAGATATGAGGGAAACTTATGCTATCTACAAAAGAAAGCTGCCATGCTTTGTGGGCCATATTAGAGTTCACTCCAATCTTTCTGGTCCTTTAGCTGAGGGTAATGCGAAATGGAAAGATCCCTGCTCGGGATTGTGGAAGGGTCCCGATCCTGTGTTAATATGGGGTCAAGGACATGTTTGTGTTTTTTCACAAGAGGGGAATTTAGTTCGGTGGTTACCGGAGCGTTTCCTAAGGAGCGTGGAACTAAGGAAGGTCAGCTCCAATGATGTTCCTACAATGGAACCAGAATGAAAGTGGCTCAATTAGTGTTTCTGAGGTTTTGTCACTGGTTAATGCAAACAGTGAGGAAATAGAGTTCGGAGCTGTGCCGCTTTTGGCTTTACTAGCTCCTTTGGAAAAATACTTTATATCACCTAATAACTGTGCGATATTTGGCAAAGAGCTTACAGCAGCTAAATACGGTAATTTCACCATCAGCGTGAAGGGAAGTTTTTCGGTAGAACAAACCAAGAGTACTGCTGTAATAGAAACATTTGTCTGAATTGAAGCACTTAGGGGAACTATTATGAATTTGGGTGAAGGGACAGCCTCTAGTTAAACACCGTCTACCGCTGACAGTGCATCTCTGCTGGGTCCGGAACGGCTGAGAGAACTGGCAACTTTGGAGTGTGGCGTCATCCTGGGAAGGTTACAGTCCCCTAGCAACAACTATCAGAATTCTATAACAACACTCACTAAATCCCAGTGCTTTATAACAAAGCTGACTATAAACTCTAAACTTTAGAAATGATGTACATACTTCCTGTCTAGTTGGGAAAATCTGTCTAATAGAGTACTAATAATAATTAAGAGTAAGAAATAGAAAAAGATGAAAATAAGATATGTGAGTTTGTAAAAATTCTCGTTAGATCTATGTTAAGAAATCTTTAGGTGTTTGCTAAGTTAAATATCTGCTAATGGTAGCCCTATATAAGTTTGTAAAATAGATCTATAGATCCTTTAAGAATATAAGCTTGCAAGAAGTATCTAAGGTAGTCTTAAGGCATGTAGTGATAAGCTTGTAAGAAGTAAAGATGTTAGCTGTAAATGTAAGTTTAAATAAGAATAAGATGGAATGAATATAAGAAATATATAAGTAATAAGAAATATATTTGCTAAAGTAGTTCTATAGTTTCCTTAAGGAGTATAAATAAGTACATGTTAATATGTTATATGTGAGTTTGTAGAATGTTGAATGTGAGTCTAAATGCTTTGCAAGGCAAAAAAGGTTATATGTGAGTTTGTGAAAAGGTGTAAATGTTAAGTGTGAGTCTATTCTTAATGTATGTGGTGAAAGAACCTGAGATACAGAGCTTAGTGTCCTAGCAGACTGCAAAACAGGCAGTCTGAGCGGTTTTCAAAAGCTCCAGAAGCCGCTAAGAAGCTAAGAATGGCGGACGCCAGAACTAGCACAAGGCATCCGCAGCTGAGATTCATGGAAAATCAACGCAACACAGAAAAACCTGAGCTAACATCAAAAACGGTGCGGTTTAGAATACTACTGTACCTAAAAAGGTCTCTGTGAAAAAAGTTGCAGAGACGCTTGTTTGAAGTAAAATTGTTAACGGCAAAAAGTTTTGGTTGAAAACCATCCCTTCATATTTGGAAGTGAAAGCCTGATACTAGAATTTATTTCTTGTTTGAACTTTTTGAACTTAAAATGAGATAAAACTACAAAAAGATTTTGGTTATGGATTTCTTCATATTTGGAAGGCTTGTACCAGAATTTATCATGTGAATTTTGGGACTTAAGAAATGAAATGAACAGTAGAGATTTCATTGCAATGGGACAATTTTGAGTTTATTCATAGTAATGACCTAGAACTGTTTGCTGGAATTGGGTTAAAAATGGAACTGTTTAAATGAAGAAATTTATTTCTACCTAGAATCAAGATGCAGTTTTGTGTATGCATATATGCTTTATTAACTGGTGATTCATGAATTGTTTTGTGGAACTGTTTATGTAAAATGGAATTACTTATGGAACTGGTTTGTGTTACAAACGGAACTGTTTAAACAGAAGTTTGGGTTTTCTAACTAGGCTTGAGATTTTGCTTAAATTATAAAGAAAAGGGGGACAGTTAATATTCCTTAGTCTAATTTCAAAAGTTGTTTGAGTGGATTAATGTCATGTTATTGTTAGTAAGAAATGCAAATGGGGTATATTAAGAAACTACTTTTAAAGTATAAAGAGTTTTATTAAGAAACTGTTTTTGGATGTTTTGCTAAGTTTTCAAAGTGTTAATGGTTAGCTTGAGAAGACTGCTTTTCAATATGGGTTTGTAGGAATTGTATGAGTTTCTTCTAACTAGGCTTGAGGTTTTCTTTAAAAAATTATAAAGAAAAGGAGGAGCTATGAGATTGAATTATGTTTGCAGAACCCTATTGATATTAATGCACCCTGGTTTTGTGGAGTTAAGGAAATATTTAAGTTTGTGAATACATCGAAGTTTTTCCTATGTTCTGTTAACAAGAAAATTCAAATGATTGAGTTAAATTTGTAAGACGGAGAAAATTGTTAACTATATATAGCACCATATATGCTAATTCAAATGGTTCTGTTAAGAGTTTGCTTTGAGTTGTAAGACAGAGAATTGTGGCTATGTATAGCAATGTTTATGTTAACCTGTTAATGGTAATGATGAAGCTAAGGGATTCTTTAAGTTTGTAGTTGCCTTAAGAGTTTTTGGCTTAGAAAGGGCTTGAGGCAGCTAAGACTGCTGTAGTCACTTTGGACCTAATTCAAAAGAGAAATGCCATCTATATCATCCTCTACTCCCATACTGGGAGGTGTAACAGCTATGGAGATTGCTGTAAGCCATAATAGTTATTTTTTTTTTTATATATTAAGAAAGGGGGACCTGTGGGAGCCCGTTCTCGGGTTCCTCGTGGCTTTACCCAGCAGGTCCACATAGAGGATGATTAGACCACGGGCCTGAGTGCAGGTGTCTGAGATGGTCTGCACTTGCCTGTGCTGGGGGAGGAGGTCTTTTGCTCCACCCCTTGGTGTCTCTATAAAAACCCTGGGGCAGAGACAGTCGGGCCGTTGGAATAGGTTCCAGGCCCTCTCGAGGCTATCCTTTATTTTCTATCTGTTTATCTCCGCGATATTCTCCGCAATAAATCCTTCTATCTAATATTTCCTGCTGCTCGCACTCAAGAAAACTCTGGGGAACTGTGGGGGTGGATGGGTAAACGCCCCACACTGTCTCAAATAATTGAAGATTCTATTTCAAGAAATCAGGAAAAGGGAAAACAAAGCAAACCCAAAATGCTCAAAAAATAAAAGGTAATAACCAAAAAAAGTAGAAAGTATTAAAACATAAAATGGAGAAATAATAGAATAAAAAAGTAAAACAAAAAGAAAAATCTTCAAAACATCATAAAAGGGTGAGATGGCTCAGCAGGTAAACACACACCTGGGAGAGTTCAGTCACCAGAACCTGGAAACAACCTAGATGTTCCTCAACCAAAGAATGGATGAGAAAAATGTGGTGCGTATACACAATGGAGTACTACTCAGCTGTTAAAAAAAAAAAAACACTGACATCATGAAATTTGCAGGCAAATGGATGGAACTAGAAAATACCATCTTGAGTGAGGTAACCCAGACTCAGAAAAACAAATATGATATGTACTCATTCATAAGTGGATACTAAAGGTAAAGCAGAGGATAATCAAACTACAATCCAGAGAAGCTCCAGAGAAGCTAGGAAACAAGGAGGACACTAAGAGGGATGTACGGGTCACCTTGGGAAGGGAAAGCAGAGGAGATCCTCATGAGTAAACTGGGGATGAGGGAAGGTAATAGAGGGGAGAGGATGGGGGATGAGAACATGAGGGAACAGTGGGTGGAGCTGTGGAAGGGATGAAGTGAGAAAGCAATGAAAAAGATATCTTGATAGAGGGAGACATTATGGGGTAAAGGAGAAACTGGAGCTGGGGAAATTCCCAGGAACCCACAACCCCAGACTAGACTACTAGCAATAGTGGTCAGGGTGCCTGAATTGTATAGTATAAATCTTAAAGGCTCTTGTTACCGTGCCTGGCTGTTTCCAGTGTGGCTTTGAACTCACAGAGATCCAGACGGATTTCTGTCTCTGGAATGCTAGGATTAAAGGCGTGTGTGCCACCATTTTCTGGCCTCTATATCTAGTGGCTGTTCTGTTCTCTGACCCCAGATAAGTTTATTAGGGTACACAATATTTTGGGGAATATAATATCACCACAGAACTGGCCTACCCTGGTAATCAGATTGGTGAATACCCTAATTGTCATCATAGAACCTACATCCAATAACTGATGGAAGCAAATGTAGTGATCCACAGCCAAGCACTGGGCTGAGCTCCTGGAGAACAGCTGAAGAGAGGGAGGAAGGACCATATGAGTGTGGAGGGGGGTGGGAGGGGTGGGGGGTGGGGGGGTGTCAAGATCATGATGGACGGAACCCACAGAGACAGCTGACCCCATCTAGTGGGAGCTCGAGGACTCTGGATCTACAGCTGGGGAACCTGCATGGGACCAAACTAGGCCCTCTGTATGTGGGAGACAGTTGTGTAGCTTGGTCTGTTTAAGGGGCCCCTGGCAGTGGAACCAGGATCTATCCTGGGTGTATGAGCTGGCTTTCTGGAGCCCATTCCTTATGGTGGGATGCCTTGCTCAGCCTTGATGCTGGGGGAGGAGCTTGGTCTTGCCTCAACTTGGTATGCCAGACTTTGTTGACTCCCCATGGGAGGAGGCCTTATCCCCTCTGAGGAGTGGATGGGGGGGGGTAGGATGTGGGGGAGGAGGGGGGACAGAAAAAGGGGAGGGAGGAGCAACTGGGGTTGGTATGTAAAATGAAAATAAATTTAAATTAAAAAAAGAGAGATTCTACATAGCATGTTCCATGAGATGAGAGACGAATGCTTTAAACATAATTTATGACTCTAGTACTCCCTGAATACAGAAAATAGACAAATACAGTACAGTTAGGGAAAATTAAAGCCTGATTATATCTTAGGGACTTTGAACAGAATTCCTCACTATGGCAAATGTGACCCAATAATGGACAAAAGCTGCAGTAATTGAGACACAGTGATATTGGCAGACACTCAGGCATATCAACAGTGACCAGACTGCAAGACCCAAAAGTAAACACACACAAACATACCTAATGATGGTGGGAAAATCTGAAGGCACTTCATTGGTGGATGGAGTAGCCTTTAAAACACATGATGATGAAAACACTAACAAAACAAAAACCTCAAACTAAATTTCACAACTTAAAATGTAGCTCAAAGTCGGTAGCAGCATTAGCATGGTGTATATAACTCCTTTACAACTGATGATCTACAGGCCAGGTAAGGCTTTTCAGTAGCTACTGGTATTTGCCAAAAGACAATTTTTACCTCCAGGTACAATTTGAGGACAGTCTTATAGTTAACTTCACCCCATTCCTCTCCCTTGGGGACTACAGAAAGCTATGCAGAAACCTCTGGCTACCAACCCCACCTATCCCAAGGCCTGCCGAGTCCAAGTTTAAATGATAGATGGATGAATGGATGGATGGATGGATGGATGGACGGACAGACGGATGGATGGGGATAACTATATACATACAATGTAAAAATAAAAACATAAAGGAAAAGCATCTTTGGATTATAAGAATAGGCAAATAATACTTAGGATGCCAGATATAGTGGCACATGCCTTTAATCTCAGCACTCAGGAAAAAGACACAGGCCAGATCTCTGTGAATTTGAGACCAGCCTGGTCTACATAGCGAGTTTTAGGATATCCAGGACAGCTGGGCAGTGGTGGTGAATGCATGCCTTTAATCCCAGCACTCAGGAGGCAGAGGTAGGCAGATCTCTGTGAGTTCAATGCCAGCCTGGTATACAAAGTGAGTCCAGGATAGCCAGGGCTACCTTAAGAAACCCTGTCTCCAAAAACAAACAAAAAAAAATTCTAAGGATGACACCAAAAGTATGAACTCTAACAGGAAAAATTTGAAAAGTTACATTTCATCAAAATCTAAATTTCAGCTTTATACAAAGATCCTTAACTGAAAATGCAAAGACAGAAAATATGATAAATATTTGCAAGCCATACAGTCAATAAAAGACTAATATCTGGAATATGTAAAGAACTCTCAAAACTCAATAGTACAAGGTAAGTCATCCACTTAGAAAAATAGGCAAAATAATTAGACAGACATTTAACTGTAGGAGTTATGCAGATGACAAACAAGCACATAAAATGTGTTGAATATTCTGATCATTATGGATGCAAAAATTAAATCAAAACCACAGTAAGATGCCTCTTCATCATTATAAGCTTAAAAAAAATAGTGGTAACACCAAAGGCTGCTGAGGCTGAGAGGTTACCTGTGCCACATTGCATCACTGGTGTATGGAAGGGTAGTCAGGCAGAAGAACAGTTGTTCTGATAGCACTAAACATACAGTTACCATGTGATGACACTGCAATCACATCCTCTTAGGCATTTATCCCAGACAACCTGCACACTAAGCTTCGTTACAGCTTCATTCTAAAGAGCCGAACATTACAAAGAATTTAGGCATCCTCTATGCTTGATAGGTTAAAGGTTAAACAAACAGTGGGCCATTAACTCCCTGAAAAGCAGTGTACAGCAAAATGATGGAACCATTGATGAATGAAGCAAATGGGATGAATCTCTAGGAAATTATGCTGAATGAACAAAAGCTAGTAACAGAATTTTAATTATAATACTGTATGATTCAATTTATGTAACTTCTTTTTAAATTACAAAAGTTTAGAGATGGAGAAGGTAAGTGTAGTACTGGCTGTCCATTGTTAGAAGTGCACAGGGCAGAGGCACATGAAGAAAGGTGTGTAAATAAATAAGCAATGGGAGGGATCATAGTGATAAGAGAAATATTCTGTCTTTATTGTGGTAGTGAACACGTCAACTGCATAGAATAAAATTATGCATGAATACACACAAACACACATGAAACTAGGACAATGTAGATCTGAATCACATCCATGGGTTGTATTCCTGCTGATACATTTATTCTGACATTGAACAATAGTGTTCCAAACTATTACTAATTATGGCTGCATGTGAATCTATGCTAACCTAAAAACAAAAGTTCAAGCAATATTCTGAAATAGAAGAGAAATTAGAGTATAATAGTCTCAGCAAATACTAAAGCCTGTTTTAAATCATCAAAGTAGTGTGGCATGCCTGATGCAAAAAAGATAAGTGAGCCGCATCAAAAAAATTAGTCAACATAATTTATCATGCTACCAGGAAAAAGTAAGAATAAAAAGTTCATAATTATATAATCACCTTGATAGACTAAAATTGTCTTTGGCCAAATGTAATAATCTTAAATTTTAAAATAATGAGAAAATTGGAATCTAAGGGACTATTCTTTATCTGAAAGAATGAATGCCAACAAAATTATGTAATAGATATAATGTGAAGATTTTATCTTTATGCCCATAGATGAGTGTATCTCTCAATGCCTCATCAGAGAAGCTTCTTTTGCAAAAGATGGTGCTGACACAGAGCCTCACAGCTGATCAGTTTGCAGAGAATAAGAGACTAACAGAGGCATCTATAACACACCCCTGCCACCCAAGGCTCAGAGACCATTGCAGATGATGGGCAAAAAGGTTGTAAGAGATAAGGTAGTAGACAACCGCATAGAAATAGTATTTGGCCGGGCGGTGGTGGCGCATGCCTTTAATCCCAGCACTCGGGAGGCAGAGCCAGTCAGATCTCTGTGAGTTCGAGGCCAGCCTGGGCTACCAAGTGAGTTCCAGGAAAGGCGCAAAGCTACACAGAGAAACCCTGTCTCGAAAAACCAAAAAAAAAGAAATAGTATTTGGCAGACATGACAGTAATGTTGCACACATGAGTGATGTACGAGATGTTTGCCAAATCAGGACAGCCAAACTCCCAGCATGGGTTGGGGGGGGGAACTCATGAAGTCCCATCCCTAGCTTA
Organism: Peromyscus eremicus; assembly: GCF_949786415.1. NCBI lineage: Eukaryota > Metazoa > Chordata > Mammalia > Rodentia > Cricetidae > Peromyscus > Peromyscus eremicus. The sequence goes on along the minus strand of NC_081425.1, from coordinate 93,764,518 downwards.
GAGTTACTTGCAATGTATGGCTGCTAGGTCTGGGAGAGCCAGTTTTCTTTAAGGATGGGAGCCCTGAGAAGTTATGATCCCATACCCACGCATGTACAGGCAGCACTAAGTTTGAGGACAGTCTTATAGTTAAAGAGTACATAAAGCTACAAGAGGAAACTGTTGGGTAAAATAGAGGCGGGATTGGAATGGAGGGAATGGGGACGGATATGATCAAAACACATTACATTTACATATGTGTACATGAAATTCTCAAACAATAAATGTGTTTTCAGAAATTATTAAATTACTTATAAAAGTTACTTAAAGCTAACCTCTGCTGTGGAATATCTTTCTGTACACTGTGAATATGTGTTGCTCTGACTGGTTGATTAAAAAAAAAGTGTTTGGACAATCAGCTTGTTGCTCTGATTGGTTGATAAACAAAGCTGTTTGGACAATGGTGAGGCAGAATAAGGTTAGGAGGTGCATTCGAGGTGGAGAGAGAGGAGAAGAAAGAAGAGTGGGGCAGACACTTCAGTGGCCACCTGGAGAACCAAGATGTGAAAGTATCTGTAAGCCATGAAGCCACATGGCAATGCATAGATTAATAGAAATGGCCTGATTTAAGTTGTAAGAGCTAGTGTGAGTGAGAAGCCTGAGCCATTAGGCCATACAGTTTGTAAGAAATATAAGCCTCTGTATGTTACTTGGGTCCGAGCAGTTGGGGGACCAGGTGGGACACAGGAAAACTTCCAACTACAAACCTCTAATGTTAAGAATAGAAAAATGATATCCATCTGTTCAACTTGAACTAAGTACAATAAGGCAGGAGAAACTGATAAAAGCCGTTAATGACCAGAAAGAAGACACTCTTATTAATAAGCAGCATGATGGTGTATTTAGAGAATCCAAAGGATATACAGGCATTTTTTTTAATGTAAATCAACAAACATAGTGTACCAGAAACAAAGTGAATATATGAAACCAAATTAATTTCTGCTCACATATAATAAATTACTAGAAAATAATTTTGAATATTTGCTACATATAATGTACCTGACAAGCATCAAGATCTAGGAATAAATCAGACAAAAGTTATCTAGGTCTTTGCCATGAAAGCTGCAGTTTCCAGAGTGAAATTTAAAAGGCTGTAAATAAACTGAGGGGTACACTATAGTCATTCATTTATTACTGCTCTGCATTGGCAAAATGTTAATGCCTCCTACACTGATCAAGAGTGAGTGCAACCTGTTTTGGTCAGGGTTTCTATTGCTGCTAAGAAACATCGTGACCAAAAGACAAATTGGGGAGGAAAGGGTTTACTTGGTTTATACTTCCATATCACTGTCCATCATTGAAGGAAGTCAGGAAAGGAACTAAAATGGCAGGAAGCTGGAGTCAGGAACTGATGCAGAGGCCATGGAGGGGTGCTGCTTGGTGTGTTCATCATGGCTTGTTCAGCCTGCTTTCTTATGGAACCCACGACTACCAGCCCAGGGGTAGCACCACTCACAATGCACTAGGCCCTCCCCCATCAATCACTAATTAAGAGAACATCTTACAGGCTGGCCTACAGCTTAATCTTATGGAGGCATTTTATTAATTGAGGTTCCATTCTCTCAGATGACTTTAGTTTGTGTCAAGTTGACATAAAACCCTCTAGCACACACCTTAGTCATGAATCCAGATTTGTTGTAAAAAAATGAACATGTTATTTATAAATGTTAATGCAAAACAAAGAACCAATATCAGCCAACTATATCTTGAAACAGTACTGTAAACTTTCCATGTTCACTGTCCTCAGAGACACCTATATTTCTCCATGTGACCCTTTAGTGTCATGTATCCTCTCTCCTCTTGGGATCTATGAGAAAGAGCTTCATAATGTAGCATTTTTGTGCTGTTTCGTTGATCTCATTATATCTGAACAGTAATAAAACTTCCCCTTTAAGTACAATAAAAGAGAATGATCCAACACTACAAAGGATGATAATGATGGCTCTCACAAACACATTGCACAAAGGAGGTCAGTTACAAGAGCAGAGAGAATCTGACAGTATGTTAACTGTAAAACTAAGGATAGTAGAAAGAAAAAATGGGATCAGTGGTGGGTGTAGTACCTAGAATGGGACATGGAAAGATCCCTCAGGGTGCTTCAGACATCCTGGGTCTGGCTGTGAGTGTTGGTGACAGTGCCATGTTTGTGTTCTTAAAGGCCACTGTGGTGCACTTAAGATGTACGCACTTTTCTGTGAGCATTTATACTTCTGTTTCCATTAGAAAAGCCACTAGGATTCAGTCACAGCTCTACTCGAGACAACACATTCTAAAACATGCAAGCATAAAACTAAATTATTGAGCACTTCCTATGATGGCTTTAAAAATAATAGTAGAACAAAAACCAGGAACTGGTCAGTGGGAGAGAGAGCATAAATCAGTCATTAGAACACAGAAAAAATGACTAAGCAATATAAGAACCTTTGTGAGGTCTCATGGAGAATTCAAAGGAGACTGTCAGTGTATAATAGCAGAATGAAAAGGGAGCTGTTCCAACATGCATTTTTTAAATTGTTTGCAAATACTGTGTAGAGCTTTTTTTTTTGCCAAGATTTTCTGTGAAGTAGATATGAAAAATAATGTAATGAAATGTAGAAACCAGGGTAAAATGGTTCCAAATAGCAAAGTAAGGGCTTACAACCCACAGCTAGATCAGACAAGTCCACAGTTAAATAACAGCACCCCCAACTTTTCTGTGTTCTGTCCAGAGATCTCGTAAAGAATGAGTTCTCTTTGTCCTCATTGTAAAAGCAGCACACACTAAGTACAAGCAGAACACAGAACATGGGAGCAGGAGTCCCAGTGCCCATGCAGTGCTGGAAGACACCCTCATACACCCCAGATTATCATGATAGAGAAGCACACACCAGGGCCACAGTGGGAAGGCATGCCACACTCATCAAAAGTGACTTATGGCAGACAACAGCCTTCTGCCACGGGCTACTTACTGTCTTTGGAACTGGAACAACCATGCCAAAACTCTAAGGAAAATAAATACAGTGTCCTGAGAATGGGCAAACAGAAGGATGGGCAGACTGGAACCTTGATCTGAGCACCAAAGTGGACAAGTCTGAAGCTGCCTTAGCTCCGTGCCTCTTCTAATGTGAGGAGAGGGCTGCCTTGCTGTTCACGGCACTGTTCACGGCCATTTGGTTACCTACAGACATGCACATCCCGTAATGTAAATAAATGAAATAAATTTAATCTGGAAGAAGAGAAAATGACTATAAAAAATTAAATTATCAACTAATGAGGAGATACACAAACTTAGAACAGCTCAGACTAAGCTGGTCATTCAAGTATATACTGTATATAAGGTGGTGTATATAGAAATACATATATGTATGTATATATATATGTATATGTATGTATGTATAGTGAAAAACTATGAATGCTGAGCAATACCATCGTCGCAGTTAATTCCAAACCTGCCCCTAGTTGATTTTTAAAAAGAAAATCAGACTATAAAAATTAGTAGAAGAATGTTTGGGTAAATGGAATCATCTCTCTGAACTGGATAAAATTATAAACTTGGAAAACTACTCAAATGAAGAAATCTATTTGACCACATAAAATTCTAAGTGTCTATATGTATTTTTTAACCCCAAAGCAATTTATTAAGACAAATATCTGACACAAATAACTACCAATTCCCTTCTAAAGAGCGGTGACTTTTTTTTATGAGTTAACAAGTTTCCTTCCCCAATATAAATGAGCAAAGGATTTTAGAGATCACTTTTAAAATGTGAAAAATAAATAATCAATAATTATATTTTAACCATAAAATAAAAATTCAGTAGCATCATCTTTATATTGCTATTAAATTAGCAATCATTTAATGCCTCACTGAATTTTTTGAGCATAGGATTAAACACAGATTTCTATATGAATGAATGTGAAAATCACTAAGCTTTTCTGTAATCAATTTGAAAATATGTATGAAGTATATCAAAATAATCACTATCCTTGGTTTAGTAAATTCCCTTCTTAAAATACACATAAAAAGAAACAAATACACATATAATGAAAAATCCCATATATTTCATATGTTTGTTATGAGACCATCCTATAATAACTTGGTAATAATGCATTAACAGACATCCTATGGGGAAGTTAAATTCGTAACAGCCTACCACAAGTTTAGAGAAACATTTCCAGTTTTAAAAACTATAGTTGTAAAGAACAGATGAAGAAATAAGAAACATATTCCCAATAAGCCACTAAATGGGAAAGGCAGGACATTAAAATGTGTATATAATAAACGGCAATTTTGTAAAATATACCTACTACTTTCTGTATCCCTATCTAGGAAAAAATTCACACACAAATTACACCAAAAATCCAAATGGTCTTTATTTCTTAGTTTAGAGATTATTGTTGGCTTTTATATCCTTCATTTCATTTATCTGTGTTTTCAAAGCATTCTATCTTAAATGATCACCTGCTGATGAAATGTTACTTAAAATGAAATACTTAATTGCACCTTTCCTTACATCATTATTGGGGTGAAGCAGCAGTGTTTGTTTTGGGTCACTGCTCTGAAAAAAGCAGTTCTTGCACATGGGTTCAGAATAGTTGACATTTTACTTGAGAAACAGGCTGCAAGAATGTTAATCTGATAGACTGAAGTTTACTGCTGCTACTGCTGTTTCTTCTTCTTCTTCTTCTTCTTCTTCTTCTTCTTCTTCTTCTTCTTCTTCTTCTTCTTCTTCCTCCTCCTCCTCCTCCTCCTCCTCCTCCTCCTCCTCCTCCTCCTCCTCCTCCTCTTCCTCCTCCTTCCCCCTCTGCCGCTGTACACAGCCTGAAGCCTCTAGGATAGCAGCTACTAGACACTCTTCACAATGCCCAGGCTAGATTCTGGAGCCCCAGCTCAGCACACAGCTGCCTCCCCTCTACTGTGCTCATTTGCAGACTCCTGTCACCAGCCCCTGGAGTCATCAGATCAAGGCAGGTCTGCCTTGTCATCAGAGCTAGCCTGGCTCTTAGGTCCATTTCAACTTGTCCTTACAACCCAGAACTTCTAAACTCTGAGAATAAGGGGTAGATTGTAACATTGTGTGGTAGATAGGGAACAAATGCTAATGATGTTTGGAGCCCAGGAGAACTGAGATCCTATGGCGCGGCAATATTGCTGTACGATCAGTTAATTATTACTCTGTAAATTATCAGTAGCCACAAGGTCCTCCAAGGGGCATCACATCACGGTGGGACTGTTTGATGACTGTCTACCTCCAGCTTTTGTAAAGAACCAGAGTTGACAAAGAAGATAAAAGCAGAAGCGTCAAACAGTAAAGGAGGATAGAGACTTCCCATCTCCCTGGGTAGCTGTTGGAACAGGGAGGCTGAGCCAAGCTTAAGTGATGGAATTGAAGTTAGTGGGCCCAGGCCAGCAGGAAGGGATGGTGGTGTCCTAATGTGCTGGCTTGGGGGAGAAGGGACTGGAGTGGAAGAGTTAGGACAGAATCACAAAACTAGACTGCCTCATGTTCAAGAAGGATCTCCTATTCTCTCCCCTCCCGTCATCTCCTCCTTTCTCCTCCTTCCTCTCCCTTCCCCCCTCTCTTCCTCTCTCTACTCTCCTCCCTCTTTTTCTCTTCTCCCTTCCCTCTCATCCCCCTGCCTTCCAAGTACCAGCATGGTCACAGATATCATTAAGATTTTCTAGTCTGTGGGCCTCAATTTTCAGACAGATTAAAAAAAAAAAAAAAAAAGGTGTACATCAAACTGTAGAGCTGTGAAGGCCAGAGAGAAGTTCCTGCAAAAAAGGCACAGATCTCCCTACCCAGACCCCTTGCCTACTGCAACTACAATATGTGTCCTCTATGGTTGTCTACTATATTCATGTCCCAGTAAGAGCCTGCTTGACCAGACTTCCGAGCCTAGAGTAAAAGCTGGAATGCCACTGAGCTAAACACTTTCTCCGCCTCTCTTGGTCCTCATTCAATTTTCTCCTCCAGTTCTCTAAGGCTACCCCAGGCTCTCCTCAGTCCTAGTGTGTAAGTCTTAAAGCAAATCCCACAGGCTGTGTGGATGCTCCTCCTACCTCCCTACCCTTCTCCCAAAGAAATTCACCACCCTCCACTGAGCCAATGAATCAAGTTGATGCCACCCAGGGAAATGAAGTCCAAAGCACCTGTAGGCAGTGGGCACATTTCCCAGAGTCCTGCTGCACATGGGATCCTGTGTTAATAGAAGGAAACAAGGCCCCCACACCAATGTCATTAGGATGGAGAACGGCAGGCAATCTCAGTGATCTGGTAATGGAAAATGGTTCTCTGGGCTGCAACTGGTGTCACAATCCAGGAAAACCATGCTTGGGGCAAAGAGCAGAATCTGATATCCATGTTTACTATCTCCCATTGACCACTACAAAGATACCAGTATAACTCCCAATATAAAATTTCATTTAGAAATGAAGTTCTTAAGACGCAATTCATACCTGTCTTTTTAAATATCTTATCCTAGGCATACAAGAAGAGCTAGGCACAGCCCTGGCACACTGAATTCAGTAATCCTAGCTACACTTGGTTAGGGCTGCTGCCTATCTCTGGCCTCTGATTTTGGCACTCTGTATGATAAACTGCTGTAGTCCATAAAACTATGAGGCAGGAAGCTGTGGCTGTCTGTTCTGCACTCAAAGAAGCATGATCTCAGATGGCCAAAGCTGATGGACCAACTGAACGAAAATGCTAAGAGCAGGGCAGGATAATCATTCTGACTGCTCCTCTGTTTCAAGCAAATCCTAAGGATGAGGATTCTTCCCTGAACTCCAGTCTGAGGAAGAGCCATGCAAGGAAACAGGGCTCTTGAAACTCAGGAGAGATGGGACCAGAAAGAACAAATGGACTTGGCGTCAATAAGGAACCATATTTACAATGCACCCTTGTATACAGTATATGTTCAATGCTTCTGTTACACCCCCCCTCCTGTTCCATGCCAAGCAATTTCCATATATTCCCATCTTGGGAAATTTTACTGTAGCTGGTCTCTAATATATTTGTCCTGCTCATGCCACAACCTAAGGACATTTGTGCAGACTAGCTTATACAAATGACTGTCCTTTGGATATTTCTGTTTGTTTGGGCAAGGAGGATCAAAGCAAGTAGAAATTTGTGGGTTCTTAACAGTTCTGAGGCTGGAAAAAGCATGCTACCAATCAGAAGGAGAGTGAGACCCTCCAAACAAATCAACCCACTCTACTGCAATGGGAAGAGACTTCCTTGCAAACACTGCCCCCAGTGGTAGACACTGGACAATCCCAGTAACAGAAGATTAACGTTTGTAGTTCACAGCCGGCTGTGAACCATCTCATAGACTTTTGATTTTGCCATCCAGTGCTTCCTCAACAAGAATGCTCTTTCTGGTTTAGATAATTTAATCAGTATTTGTCCAGCACCCTACAGGGAAAGGCGATCACCCACTCCTTCCTATACAAGGGCTGAGTAATCCACAGTCTCCCCATGTCACTTAAACTAAAGCATCTGGGTGACTCACTCTCCCAGAGAGGTCTCTCCAAGGTATTTAGTTTAAGAAAAATATCTCTATGTTCCCCAATTTAGATGACTTCTCTCGGCTTCAATCTTCAGAAAACTCTTGGTTTTTGTTAGCTTTCATTTGCTGTAGCTGCTTTTTAACTTAAATATACGTGGTATGCATCATCTTGGCAGGAAAGTACGAACCTCACCCAGCAAACAGCACCCAGCCATCTTTCCAATTGGTTTTCCTGGTGACCATGTATTATAAAGGGTCACAGACAACCACCATCCATGGGGCTCCTTGGACTAGTCTTTACATTGCCACGGCGTGGCTCAGAACACCCCAAAATTACCTTCAAATCTTCACCCACTCTCAGTTATCTTGACCCTGTGTCACTATTCTTCATCATATTCCTAAAGTTACTCTGCGTTCCCATTATTTTCTGCCAGAGCACTGAAGCCCTACTCCACCTTCAAAGGCTGCAGTATGACCCTGACACCCACTCCTAACCAGCTCTCCTCCCTTCATCCTGAACCCCGTCCCATCTACCCTGGGTCATAATAGCAAACATTTGCTATAGTAAATCCTATTCCTTGCCTCCCACATAGCTTCTCGTTCCTGATGCTAAGCCGCAAGGCAGACAGATAACAACTGGGATATGCAGTTATTAAGGGCAGGGTTTTAGAATGACAAAAGAATACATTTCAAAATAAATCCCACTTGAAAATCAGCTTCCCTTCCAACTCAATTACATCTAGACCTCCTGCTCTGAAGCTTCTTATAACCAAGAGATTCCAGCTCCCACTGGCTTCAGGATTTTTGAGGAGTGTTGCCGTAGCAACACTGAAGACCCAGACACCTGAAATGGGAAGTGAAGGACATCATGCTTCCCTTCCCCTTTAAGGAACTGGAGTGGCCAGCAGGATACAGGCATGGGGTTCATAGGACTTGAGTACAGTAAGAGGAAGCAGAAGACCCGCTGCCGACATTTCACATATTGTGGGAACCTGGGAGATGGAGCTGAGCTCAAAGAATAGGGTGAGCTATACTGAAGGAACTAGCAGACAAGACTTTAGGTACTAACTTAGAGAGCACTCAAGGATGACACCTACCCATGCACTGTGCTGATGGGAATGGTGGTTTCGGCAGACTGGCATACTCTACAATCACAGCGGAGTGACTGAATGAGCACCCCTCTCCTCTGTCCTCTGAACAGATGAAAATCTCAACCAAAAACAATTCTTCTTCTAGTCTTGGCCCAGACCAGTACCAACCATTCAGCTCTAGCCCTCAACCAAGTGTCACAGTTCTGAGCAATCCCTTACAGAAATCATAAGCCAGCTTCAACCTCCTTGACATTGCCAATCACACTTTAACTCTATTGGATGTCACAGCATAGTCATTAACCTTCTGGGTGGCACCACAAACAAACTGTTAGGTTCTAAGATATCATCAAGTCATATGTATTGGCCACCCCTAGATTTGATATGACCAGTTCATAACTCCATCTTCCAGTACAGGATGTCTGAAAGACCCGATTCTGCACATTATACTGGGACTCCAGGACACAGTAGCCTTTCCCCAGAGAGTCAGTTGTCCCAAGTGTGCTGCCACTGCCCATTTCCAGTGCTGCATATCTCATCCCTCCACTACCCTACACATTCATCCCTCTTCCCAGATTTTCTAGAAACAAAACCAAAGTCCTCCACCCAGGCAGTAGTGCATCATTATTACCTAAACTTTGCCTGTCTCTGCACTGTTCCCGACTTGGCTAGAGGCCTCTCTGATAAGAGTTTATGAAACGCCTGCTAAGGCTTCATTATTGACAAGGACACCATTTATCTCTGAAGCATATCACTGGTGGAGACATTCCCCACACACACACACACAAAGAATATGGAAAAGGTTATATGTAATTAACATGAGCCTGTACCATGGGTAAACCAATCAATGAATGCTTTCATTCTTTCCTAAGAGGACCGAGTCCCTGCACATGAGTATTACCATCTCTGGACCCCACAAGCACATGGTCCTCCTGCACAGAACATTTCTGGAAAAGCTTAAAAGGCCGTTTAGCAGAGCAGGCACTGACTAGCAGCCTCTACCCTTCCTTCATACCCATTATAAGCCCCACCCAAGTTCATCCAGATCATATCTGAGGGATGTCTTTTGAATCACTATTCCAAGCCCTTGACTATTATAATGACATCTTGGTCGTCCATCAGAAGAAAGACACAGTACCACTAGAAATATCCCTCTGGCATTCACATTTGTCTCAGAAATTAGGCTGTCTTCTCAACTCTGGGAAAAACCTGTCATCCCCTTTAGTATCCAGGCAGTCCCCTACTAGTGCACAGAACAGGAAATGGTTCCCAGGAACCTCTGCTGGACTCAGGTTTGTGCTGTTAACATGTCCAGCCTGAAACTTCTCTGTGGCTCCTCCCCAGAAGTTCTCGGAAACATCAGCATTAATAGCAAAGCAGGGAAGGGCCTCCTCTGTCAGTTAGCCCTTGCTGGGAACAGGAGGCACTAACTACAGCTGTTGCTGTCTTCAGAGGCACTGAAGCAAGAAGACTAGGATGTGAGGACCTCAGGGCTTACCTTGCGCATATCTTTGCCAAAGGTCTCGCTATAGGTTGTGCCAAGGATTTCAAACTGGACGTAGGGATTCGAGCTGTCTTCCCGAAACTCCATAACTCCTGTGAGGCCAGTGATGTGTCCCTGCAGGGGAGGAGGAAAGGACAGATGGAGGTGGTAAAAGTTTGGTGTGGTTGAGAATGGAGTGACCAAGAAGGGAGCAGATATGAGTGGCCAAAGCAAGGATGGACGGAGCCACTAACAGTCCTAGGACATCAGAGCAAGATAAATGTTTCTCAGACTGTCTTAATCTGACAGAAGAAATCCCAAAGGCTTTTACCTGTCATTGCTGCAGTCAATGTGTTTACAACTATTGCTCTGTGCCAGTGCTGTGCTAGCCATGAAATTAAAATGTGATTGTATTTGTCTCTACAATTCTGAAGTTTGAGCTTTGCCTTTGCAACCTGTTCCAGAGGTTTCGCTTATCCTGACACAAGGGTAAAAGCCAGCAAGAGTTGTGTCCAACAAACACCTTAAGTTTAGGCAGCGAACGTGAGCATTGCTTTAGGCCTGGCCTTGCTACACATGTCATCTTGGGCAGACCATTGCCCATCTCCCATGTTCATCCTGAAGGTAATCAGATGTATATCACAAAGCCCATCCCATGAAGAAATATCTGTGCACAATATCTGACACAGAATGGCTGTGATAAACATGCTAGTCCCATGCCTCTCTACAGTTCAGTAGGGTCTAGAGGAGCAGTAGACAGTGTAGGGCTGAGCAAGTTGTGACAATCTCCCTTCTGTCTTTCAGCCTGGGGTGTGAATCTTAGCCAGCCTTTTTGCCTGGGACTTCAAGGAGCAAGGAGCACACCATAAAGTTCACAGGTCCAGGAGGGGCCGTGCTCTCTCTGAGCTGCAGTAAATTTACACCAACACTGGAACATGCTCCTTGCAACTGAAACCATGTACAATTTATTGTGACTAAGGTTCCTGGCATTGTAGATTTCCCTAAATGGTCTTTTGAAGCCTCTAAAAGCCCATTACTCTAACAATTCTTCTGTGGCCTACCCCAACTCACTTTGAATCTATCCTCTGACACAGTGCCACTTTCTATCACGTGAGACATATTACATGTGAATAATGCATAGACACACATGGGCACAGATGGATGCACATTCACATATACGTACACAAGCTGGGGTCCTGGATAAGCAACATACGGCCATACCACCTAAGGTGAGCTTTCTCTGAAAAGTGATAGTTTGCAGGCATAGGACAGGCTGCTATGACTTTACTTAACTGTAACTTTGGGCAAGTCATTTAACCTTCTGAAGCCAGATCTCCTGAAACTGTGGAGACATTTAAAGTACATGTCCCTGGACCACAACTCATTCAGCTTTCAAATAGGCCCAGGAAGAGTGCCAAAGAGAGAAGCCTACAAAGAGGACTCAGGCAATCTCTCTAACACACACACACACACACACACACACACACACACACACACACACACACTACAAAACAGCTTTATACCAACTTAGTCAGGACACAGCGAGGGACTTGTCTCTAGCCTTAGACAACCTTCCAGAGCCGTACCCCCTCACACATACCTTTTTGATCGTGTCTAGCATGGATCTCCCTCCATTCCATGGTTTGGTAGACTTCCTTATGCAGTTAAGGCTTGCCATACTATGCCATTTCCGGTCCTCCAACTTCCTGTGGAAGGCGTTGGCCAGCATCAGAACACTGTCATACAGGTAGAGATTGGAGATCTGCAAAGAGAAAGAGAGGGGATCTCTCTTCTGATGCATTTCCGAAGAATGAGGTGAAGAAAAAAGGCTGGGGTGGTGTGGGAAGCAACAGAGTTGTCTCCTCCAGTCCTCCGAGCTTTGTGGGCAAGGAGCCTCTGGCTCCAGGGTATTTTCTTTACTTGTTTTATTTTAGCAGCTCAACCCAAGTGGTAAAGTTAGGCTAAGAGAATACCTAATCTGCCCCAGGAATAGGAGTAGGGGCATATCCACACAGCACCAAGGAGAACCAGTGTGATCAGCATCATGATTGAGGTCTGCAGGCAGGTGCCTCGCCTGTTCAGATAACAGGACACAAAGCAGTAAGATAAAGAGGAGTGTGCTAAAGGGATGGCCTAAAGTGTAAAAGCATATGAGTATCAAGGATCAAAGCCTCCATCAGGGTCTTAAATACCACCAAAATTTTCTGTTAAGGACCAGACAGTAAAAACCAGGCTTTGAGGGTCTTACAGTCTCTTTTGACTACTGTTCAACACTGCTGTTAAAACCTGAAAGTATCAAGAGGTGACTCATAAGCAAATGGGTGCAGCTGTGTACCAGTAAAACATCATTTATCCAAGTAGACAGTGTGCTAGATCAGCCCAAGGGCCACGGTTGGCTGACTTCTCCGTTCAGTCTGATGGTGTTAACAATTTGTGATCAGAAAGGATCAAGAGGAGGCAAGATGCAGCCACGCAGAGCCTTGTAAGATATGCAAAGGAGGAGCAGCAGGGAAGACTTGGAGAGATGGGTACCACTGATGGACCTATGCACAGAAAGCAGGTGATTAAGCCTGGACACAGGAAAGACCACCCTGGTCAATGATGCAGAGTGAGTAGTGGCCTGGGTGATGGTACAGCATTGGTGAAGTGGCAGAGATTCTTACACTCGATGTGCAGTGCCATCCTAGATGCATCTGGGATTTGTACATTAGGTTGGCCAACTTCAGTGAAACTGGCCCATAGAGGAAACACAGCTCCCTCACAGAGCTTGTGAGTTACGAGTATGGGGAGCCGATGAAGCCCTGAGTGAATGTGGAAAAACAAAACAAAATGAACAAACAAAGAATAGATGAAGTCCTGAATAAATCTATATTGTCAGCATAGGCATAGCCATGTCAAGGACAAATGCATCAGACCTGTGGGAAATTGGCAAAGTCTTCCCCATACAGGCCAGGCTCAGAATTGCCCAAGCCTTCCTCTGGTTCAAGAGCAAATGTGGCACTGTATGCAGTACAAGTGTTTACAAATGAGCAGTGTGTTCAAAAGCTAACAATTGAAGCTTCCTCCTCCTAATGTTTACAGCCTGAGAATACTCTGCTTGCAGAGACCTTGTCCTCTGACTAGCTAACCCCACCTATCTGCACTCTACCTAATAAATGCATTGGGATTCTCAGCTGTTGTAGTAGATGGGGCCTCTCCACCAGAGCCCCTGACCCCAGCTTTTCTGTACATGTGTCTGTCCTTTCTTCATTCCCTTACCACCCCCGTCAGGTTTCCAGACTCAAGCCATGTGGGCCATGGACATGGTAAATGAGAAACTGGAATACTACTATAAAGAGGAGCATTGATGAGACAGAGCCAACCTGTTCACGCAAGCCAAGGATGAGAGAGGTTCGGCTCACCCCCTTGCTTGGGATGAGCAGGAAGGCTTGGTGCCACAGTCTAAGGAAACCAGAAGAGGCCTTCAGTGTGGAGAAGAGAAGCCTTGTTCTCAAGAAATTCCCCTCATGATACTCCATCCTCCAAGAGGACAGCAAAGCACAAAGGAGAAGAGAATAAGTGAAGAGGAGAGAGAGACAACACCCACTCTTGGACAGGTTGGGGGCTCATCATTGATATCTTGCTTAATCAAACTGGGTCGAAGGGACCAATCTCTGCACACCTAAGCAGCAAGTAGCCTGCTAAAAATATTTCAGAAAAACATCACTGGATATAAATGGAGAGAAATAGGGGACAATATTGACCTCTCAGGGCTTCTGAGAACAAACGGTTCCTTGGACTACAGGAAGAGCCCCTGCTACTTCTTCCTCATCACCCACCCTTCCCTCACTGGCCCAGTATCCCATGCATTATTTTCTGCCATTAACCCTAATATGAATGTCACAGAAGCAGATTCCTAGATAAAAACTTAAACAACAACTGCCCCTCACAACTGAAGCTGAAGTCAGAGGTAGAGCAAAAAAAAGAGATGTAGAACACACACACACACACACACAAAAAAAAAAATGTCTGCTGTATTAGGCCTGTACACAAGCTCACACTAGCTCTCCCTTTGTACTATAACACATCCATGCAGAGCTGACCACTTCCTCCATGCTGGCCAATAATGAAGAGTTCAGTTCTGTCTGCCACTGAGCTGTGGCCTTGCTGTGATCACCACAGACTTCATGACATAGGAGTGAAGACTGGATGGACACTACGGAAACGACCAGAGTGTGTCCACATGACGAATTACTGCTAACAAAATGATGACCCCAGCCCAAAGGAAAGCGACATGCCAAGGTCATGACTGTCACTCTTCGGGTGCCTGACGCACACAAATGCTGACCTAACATCAGAGAAAAGACCATTCCTGCCACTGGGAACTTGTCCCTGTCCCACAGGGAAGGTGATGACAGGTCCATGACCCCAGCATTTCAAGCTTAAAGGAACATTTTCTCAATGAACAAGACTAACTTTATAATCCCGACAGCAAAACAGCCCCCAGGAGCGCCTACCTACCTCTGCAGAATTGTATTGATGTTTCTTTCCCCTTCTAGAATACAAACTTGTAGTAGAGATGTTCTTACAAGGGAATATAAACCAACCTATGAGTTGATATGGAGTTTGGGTTTTTTGTTTTGTTTTGTTTTTGTTTTTCTTCTAAAAGGATTTAACTAGAAGATGAGAGTCCTCGGTAGTGTGAAGATTTTTTAAGATTTTCATGGAACTCCAAGCTGCCTACTCACAGCTGGTGCTATTTAGTCATAGACCCACGCCCACACCTGTGGATTGACTCCCAGTTAAGAGCAGAGTCTACAGTGCTACTTCAGCTTGGGCCCAGACTGCCACTCAACAGACTCTCCTTTTTCCCCAGTACTTCTAATCACAATGAATCAAGGCCCTCAGCAAACGTGTGAATGACGAGAGGCCTGCAATGAACAGGAAAAGGCAGAACATGAATCAGAAAGGCAAAAAAAAAAAAGCCTTGAGTCCTCCCACAGCTACGCCTGCTTGGAGAGTGAATGAATTCTAGTTCAAAGGAGCATGTTTGAGAAATGCTCTTTCCCAGGTATTGATAGACCCTTGAACCACCCCCATATCCCTGGATCCACCCTCTTCCAAAACATTCTACCCATTGTCAGTTCACAGACGTGTTTACCTCACTCAACTCTGAGCTCTTTGAGTACTTATCTCTGGAACCTCTCACAAATAAAGACACAAGTCTGGTGATTAGTCAATGTTTGATTGATGAATGTCCTGTGGATACACTTATACATAGCTGGAAAGATGATAGACAGACAGACAGATAGGAGTGGGTGGAAAAATAGATGAATGAGTGGGTGGATGGGTGGGTAGATGAATGAGTTGGTGGATAAATGCTAGGTGGGTAGATGATGAATAAATAATAAATGGATGAGTAGATGGATGGAGTGATGGACAGTTAAAATAAATAGATGGGTGGTAGATGATTGGGATGGATGGATGGATGGATGGATGGATGGATGGATGGATGGATGGATAGATGAGTAGATATAGGATATAGATAGACAGACAGACAGATATATATAGGAGGGAGGGTTGGGAGTGGGTAGATATATTGGCTAGCAGATAAATTGATGGGTCTTTTTTATTAACAATGCACATACTAATGCTTCATCTATACTCTTCAGCTACAAAGCATCAGGAGAAAAAGATATGCTGCTTCCAACTATGGGAGGAAACTTCCTTCTTTTATGTCTCATTTAGAACCTACTAAAAATGACCTGTTGACCACAGCCCTACTGCTATTTGTACCTACTTATGTACCTTCTCCTGGGCAGAGGTCTCAGTACTCTGTCGAGCCTTGGGCAGAAACCAACATTTCAACACTGGTCTATGTATCTACTCCATTTTCTAACCTCAACATATACATTTCTGTGATCTACTTTATCAGAATTTAACAGTGGTTTTTTTGTTGGGGATACAAAGATCTGGAAGGCCCTGCCTTCACAGAGAAGTAGTTTTTGTGCAAAAAGAGCCAGAGCAGATGGTAGAAAGGTACACTATGCTCAGGGTGTTCTTTAGATCCTGATAAATGAAGAGGAAGGAGGCTTTCCTCAAGGCAGGTATCAGTGCTATCCATGCCTAGGAGAGGTTGAAAGAAAGAGGCTCCCGGCCACATGGACACTCACTCATAGGAAATAAATAGCCAACGGTAGCTCAGGCTAGAGATACAGTCCATGAAACAGAGAGAGGGGCATGGCTTGAAGGAGCTGGTGTCTCTCCCTCCTTTCAGAAACAAGGTACTACACAAATTTCCTCAGCCAAGGGAAAACATACTTTCATATGCTTTCATATACTGTAGTAGACAAATCTTCAAACCCATGCTTGAATGGGTTCAGAGCAATGACTGGTGTAAAGACACTGTAGCACAAAGTGACAGGAACCAATAAATCATTCCAGAGGAGAGTAAATTTGATAATCAGAGAGGCCACAGCATCACAGCCAAGGACATGACAGAGACATGGTTGTCAAACCAAAAAAAAAAAAAAATCAAGAACCAAGCCAGAGTAGCCATAGGGAGTGTGATTAGGAACAGGGGAAAGACAGACTCAGGCAAAGGCCCAAGGTCTTTGGGGGAACCTGGTGTTCTATTCTAAATGGGCAGGAAGCTTCTGGAGATGGGCTTGTTCATTTAGCCACTCGATGGATATATATCATGCTCCTCTTCTGCTTGCTGTTGTGCATTACAGCTCTCAGGCTACTGTGTGGACAGTTTGAAGGGTTCCTACGGCTGACAGAATCATCCACAGGTTTCGATGCATAATAACCTGGACTGGATTAGCTTACCACCTGACCCTCCCTACTCACGTCCACAGCACTGCATGAATGAATGCAGCCGACACTCAATAACTGTTCCCAGAATTAAATCTTTACTCATACAAAACATCATTTAATGCTCATAGACCTGTCTTGATGACAATAAAATACAATGTGATCTGGACGCTTGGAGAAGTACAACGTGACATCCATGGTTACTCCCCCATGATAACAGTCCTGTGTGCATAGGATCCTAAGATCTTTATATGTACTTTCATTCTTAGAGGCAGCAGAGATAGAAAAGAATGGAATGACAAGTGAAAGCCCTAGGCAGGCTCCTGATTTCAATTCAAATTATCTGAGGCCACACCCATGGTGTCATCAGTAGCTGGAGCCCATCAGGGATCTGTTAAACCGATTATGGGGATGAGGACCATGGAAAATTAACTTGTGTTCTCTAGCATCTTCTTCTTCAAGGTTTCCTGACCATACATCCTTTCAAAGGCACATGGGGGGCAGGTCATATCTGACTTCTGTAGCTTATAGGGCAGAAGACTAAGCAAAGATCAGCTCTGGTTAGTAAGTCTACCTGTGTCTGCTCACTTGGACCTGCCAACATGTCCCTGACCTCCTCCTGACAGCATAGTCATATCTGTCATGGTACCAATGCTTAAGCCAGGCTTTTCAGGGATGAATGCCCTGAGCCATTCTTTGAGATAAAGACCACTTCCCTGATGTTTCATAGATAGACTAGTAAGAGAAGGTCCAAAGCATATGGTTGAAGATAGAGGACTCTATGGGGTGGGGGGTATACAGTTCTCTGAGACCGGTTCCTGAAAGGGAAGCATCATAGCACACAGTCCCATTTCATTGAGGGCTCAGATATGAGGCCCTTTGGCACAGAGACCCTTCAACATGAATGACACAGGTATGGGGAACCTGGGAAAACAAGGGTCACCAGCAACCTGATACCTGTAGGAATCATCATGTTCTATACTCTGGCACTGAGGCCCCTTTCCAGCCTGGAATCAGTGGATATAATTTTGAAGAAGCCTTTCAAATGTCCTGTCTAAAATGGTCACATGCATTCTCCACGGTGACAGTAAGGTTCAGGCACCTTCATTTCTTCCTGAGCAGATGGTAGATTATTTGTCACCCTTTCTCTCGGCTCCAGGCCTTCTTGTTGCACTCTGCACAGCTGATCCTTTTCAAACATCCTATCACATGGCATCTCCAAGGGTCGTGCCCTGGTGGGTCTCCCCTTCAATTTCACACCATGAATCAGCCATTATTCTCCCAGACCCCATTGCATATAACATTCTCTCTAATAAATATATAAACAAGATTCCCAATTTTAAGGTGTTTGTGAGAACGAAGTGCAAGGACATTTGTGAAATGTCTGACTTAAGCACTACACACAAATGCTTAAATAGATTTCTCTAAATTAGTAAAAGGCCAATAGATCATTCTGAAACTAGTCTTAGGAATGAAGGAGATGTGAAGTTATTTGCATAGAGGATGCCTCTTCTTAGAGATGAGTAATGATGTACAGAGGCTGCATTAAGGAAGGTATAGGAGCTCCCGATGGATATTCTCTATCCCCATCATCTGTCACAACCCAAGGCAGGGTCTTCATGAGATACAAGGTAAGACAGAAATTTCTCATTTCCTTTACCTGTGCTGAAACTGGGTTCTGAGAAAGGAAACCAGAAACATAGGAAACTTATCTAGGCAGCAGATAAAGGAACTCAGCCATGATCTCTATGGGGGCCATAACTCTTAAAAAACCCAAGAGGACCTGCTTGACCAATTACATGAAGTTAACTGAGGCCCAAGGATGAAACAAAATCGATGCTATTTTTCCTTAGGCATTAGCACAGAATTCCCAATACATTAGTAGCTAGGTTTAATTTGGGAACATACCTGTGTCAGCAGGAACAAAGGCCACTAGAAAGATTGTTAAATTGATCTTCATGAGAAAATAAGAGTTTACTTAAAGAGTCAAGACCCAGAGGGGAAAATAGAGGAAAGACAAGGAGCCCAGCTTGATGGAGAGAGAACAGAGCCCTGGATCAGAAGGAAGGGTGTTTGGAAATAATGAGCATTCCTGAGAAGGACCACATGGAGACAATGGCGAAGCCACTCCTCTCAACCAGTGGTGACACTGTCTTGGCCTCCAAGGCCATCTTGGTTCACATTGCTATAACAGAATATCACAGACCTGTCACACTTCCAGAGAGTGGAAATCCCACATCAAGGCACTGTCCCAGTCCGTGTCTCCTTGACGATCTATTCCCTGGTTCACAGGATACCTTCCTTCTTCCTAGGTTCTGACGCAGAAGTAGAGAACTCCAGTCTCACTTATAGAGCACTCTAGCCCATTTGTGAGGGTTCTATCCTGACAACCAAATTTCTTTCCAAGGGCCCTACATCCAAATACTTTGGGAATTAAGCTTCAACATAGGAATTTTAAGAGGACACAATCATTCAAATCACAATAAGCAGCTTGTTCAGGTACAGATTTTTCACACTAATGAAACCAGTTAAGCATATATTTCCTACTTAGGTACCAACAAAGCAGGGTGTAGGCAGGCTGCTAACTTTCTACAGAAAGGAGTAGGACCTGAGGTCATACATATAGGCTCTTCCCTAAAATACGCTCGTATCCTCAGGAAGGCCTTGAGTCTAAGCCCATCTGGATGCCACCTCCACTGGTTGGGAAAGAAGGGGCTTGAACAGGTCAGGATAATGTGTGTGCCCCACTGTGCAGCCAGACTGTCTGCCTCCTGGTGCTTGTCTTCTTAGTAACACTTTTATTCCAGGCAAGACTTATTAGGGTACTCCAGCTGTGTCTCTGTCATGCTCTAGAAGCCTGGGGGATGGTTGTCCACTGCATTATCAGGGTAAGAATTATTCTTGAAGGAAAAGGAAGATGAATGGCAGGCCAAGGTCAGAGCCACACAGGCCAGCAGAAATCTCTCACCAGTCCATTATCCTCAACATCCAGAGCTGGAAATGCAAGATTTTCATTAAGAATGGCCACATTTCCTCCAGGCTTCTAAAGAGCCCAGGGGGCTCTTCCCTCTGTCATTAATCAAGCAAAGTGGGCTGTTGGTGGAGACATCATAGAGATAAACAGCAGGCACTGACCTCTGACCAAATCTGCAGACAGGCTCTGGTTGGCCAGCAATGTCAGATAAACAGTGGACAGAGGGTCCAGCTGGGAGGACAATCTGACATCCAGATGCCCAGCACGAACAATCTATCCCCAGGCAAGGCCTCTGTGCCAAACTGCTGCTAGCCCACCTGTCTTGAGAGGGCACTGCGGCCAGGCCGGAGGATGGAGCAGATGGTGGCTGAGGGTAAGGGGTTGTAGGAGGCTCTGCTCACTAGTGCCTCAGAAGGGAGAATGTGAAAGAGCATCTGTCTCCATACAAGCCTCTCTCAGCTCCAAATACACATGTGGACACCTGCAGCCAGAGTAGCAAGCAGCTGAACCCACAGAGACTGTCTGCACCTGACTCACGAAGCCTTCCACACTGTCCTTGTCAAATTGCCAACTGGAGTCTTTACCACTAAGTAAAGCACTGGAAGCGACATGAAGTCCGAGGCGGCTGGGATAGAAGCTTGGTGGATGCTGCAGAGGAAAAGCTTCTCTTACCAGATTGACAGACACCCGCGACCAGGGAAAAGAATGGAGGCTTCTAGGAAATGGGGACTAGCAGATTGGTGATATACTTTAACTAACTAATACCACAGAGAGGGGTGATTCTGTCAGGCCATTCAACAACTTTTAAGTGCACAGAAATGCAAAAATTCTAATCAGAGAGAATATTTTATGACAATACCATATTGGCCCCCACAGCTTAGATCAGACAGCCCAGTGACCAGACAGTGCAGTTCCTAACATTTCCCACCACGCTCTGGAAACACATTTGAATAGATCGGGTGGCAATGTGCTAATGTTTCTGTTAGTTCAATTACAAGTTGAAATCACCGGGAGAGGCAGTTCTAATGACAGAGCACAATAGCAAGTCTTCATGGAGCAAGGTTGCCTGGGATATCTTAGCAAATTCTCAGGGTTCTGAGGGACTGGTTATCACTTTTATTACTGGCTGAGTCAGACAAGCCCTAAACTAACTTGTCAAGAAAACAAAAAACGAGAAACACCCAAGTCAGACAGTGCTTTGTAGGAAGAATAAACAACAGCATGCAGGCAAATGCAAGGCCTTTTGAAGCTGCTGGAAGCCACTTACTTAGGTATTTTCTTCCAAGGGCCTTTCTCTCTACTAAATAGCAACCAAATTGATTTGCTGTAAGGTACTTAGTTGGCTTTTCAAAAACAGAAATCCCTGACCACAAGGCTAATAGAGGAAGACAGAGTCTCTGAGACCAGTTCTCTTTGGGAGAGAAGCCTGGAGATGGATGACCTTGCAAAAGCTCCCTCTGCTTTCACAGTCCTTGGAGTCTTCTAAGCTAGGATCATCGTCCCAAGGGCAGCCATCTGGGGAAGGAACTAAAATGGACTGGGGAGCTCCATTTCCAGGGGGATTTTCACTAATTTCATCAAGACAAAGTTAATAATCCATGACAGCCCTTTTTTTCCTTTAGTTGGTTGTTCTAAGCATGTTAGAGTCTTCTCGATAAATCTCACAGCTAGAGGCTAGTAGAAATTAGTTTGCCTTCTACACTGTCATTAGGAAAGAAAGAAGTAGTAATAGTTTCTGAGGAAACTTGAAGGGAATGGCTTGTAAATGAGATGAATCTACAAGCTTCCCAAGTGTCAGGCAGAGGAGTAAATAAATCCACACTCTCCTCCCATCATAGCCCCGAAGAACCATGTAGATACAACAGATGAAGAGAGAGAGAGATTTCTTTAATAAAGTGCTTTACTTATCTCTATATAAAGTGGCTTCTAGAGACCATTTAACTTAGGTTGCGAGTCCTAGATTATTAGCAGAGTTACCCCATATATTCTTATTGATGGTTTTCAGTGAGCAGGGTCTTTCATGAAGAGCTAAATGGATAAAAACATGCTCTGTCTTCTTCAGACAAGGCAGCAGCTGAATGAGTGATGTGGACAGTGAGAAGTTCAAAGCTTGTGATCCAGGGATGGAGGGGTAGGAACTGCTCTCCTCCACAAGGTAATGTTTACACCTGCCAAAATAAGGGGATGCGGGGCATGTTCAGCCTTTCTATGGAAATTTCAATTATACTGACCACCTCACCACTACTGACGGCGCTCTTAACAGCCCAGTTCTCTTCTACATGTTTTCCACATGTTCTCTCATTTGCTTTACATGATGATTCTCTAGGGGAGTAGATTTTCATGTCTTGCGTTGACAATGCAAGAAACACAGGCACAGAATAATGAGGAAGTCTTAATTGACCAAACAGTAGCTAGTACTACTGGGATTTGCACTCAGGCAGTCTGGTTCATGTGGTGGTGGCAGCTGTGGTTGTGGTGGTGGTGGTGGTGGTGGTGGTGGTGGTGGTGGTGGTGGTGGCGGCGGCGGCGGTGGTGGTGGCGGTGGCGGCGGCCACGGCCACATGACTGCCACAAACAGGTCCCCATGGTTTTGTTCTTTAATTTTCCTCCTTATGTGGTACTTGTGTCTCAGAAAGAACAGAGATAGGGAGGGAGCCCTGAAGTGTGTGGTTCAGAGCCTTTATTACATGTTTGGGTGCATGCCACTTTAGTACGCCATCAGCTGAACTTCCCCTCAACCTCCAAGACTCCTTGGCTCTCTTGCAGAGAGCAGACCCTTTGTACCTAGCAGGTCTGAAGCACTAGAGACAGACTGACTCCTTACAGGTGTCAGTCCATAGTAAGAAGAGTCATCCTGGACTTTGACAAGCGTAGACCTGGCTCCTCTGCCACATCCTGTCCTGCCCATGTCTATAAAACTGAAAATGACCCTCCTTTGGGCAAAACTAACTTAATGAGAACTGGAAAATAGAAGGATAAGAGGTAGGAAAGGGGCAAGGATGGCAGAGACTGGAGAGGAATAAAATACATCAAGGGAGAGGGAACCTGGGAGATCATCGAAGGAAGGAAAGCTATGAACTTGGGCCCAGCCAGCAAAAGTATCCCCCTCTCCTCCATACAGAGTGGGGACACTCATGTGGCCTGGTCCTTTGTCCAGCTTTGTACATATCTATGTGGAGAAGGAGGAGGATGCAGACAGGGTTCCAGTGAGAGGGACCCAATTGTTCCTAATCACCTCTTCCATTCCGCAGAAAAAATAAAAAAGAAGACAAAACAAAATTATACCGTACATAATCCAAAGTCTCTAGTTCATGGCTCTGTTGAGGACCAGTGCTCCAGTCTCTTAAACAAATCGTTACCATCTCAGAAAAATCTTAGCCATTCTACCATGCCAATTTAGCCAATGTGCTCTCTGGCACAGTGAACATCAAGGGAGGGAAGGTGCCCCAGGGTAATCATTGTCATCTATGCTTCCTACCCAGTGAGAACAAGTTTCTCATGTATGACATCTACGAGATAAGTTTTTCCTCTTTCCTTCTGACACATAAGATTGCAGAGTTGGAGTCAATGCTTTCACTAATTAAATGTATCTAGAGCCCACCCAAGATTCCCACAGTCCTCACTCTATTTATGAAGGTCCTCTGATATTGTGACAGCAGAAGGGTCCTATGTAAGGCTGACATTCATGGGGCAGATACAGCCATCCCTGATCTGAACTCCTGATTTCTACTCTTCACTCTTGGCTGAGGAAGGAAGGCAGGACTGATTTCTAATGCTGAGTGGTGAGCATACCCTACGTGCAAAGTTGTAGGCAATTTCCACAAACCCGATAAGAGACCCTTCCTTTTGTCATGTGGCCCTCACTCAAGCTCATCAAGTTTTCTTGTGCATCATATTCCAAATGTTGATGTGGATTCAGAGAAACCAGTGGGCATTCACC
Organism: Peromyscus eremicus; assembly: GCF_949786415.1. Lineage (NCBI taxonomy): Eukaryota > Metazoa > Chordata > Mammalia > Rodentia > Cricetidae > Peromyscus > Peromyscus eremicus. Next base: position 93,740,708 of record NC_081425.1, on the reverse strand, counting down.
ACACTATTTCCTGTTTCCAAAGATCAACACAGAAACCTATCTGTACATGGGCAGAATACCTGTTTACTATGCCAAGGCCACAAGGCCGGAATATGAAGACTCCACACATACCAAGACAGTGACTGGAGTATTAACAAAAACAAAGTTTACACCTCTCATCTAGGAAGGGGTAGAGCAACTGGCTATGCCCTAAACCTGTTCTCTGGCCTTTTTGCTTGGTGGAGATCCTGCAGCTTCCTGGCAGCAGATATGTCAAGACTGTGCCAAATGTTTTAAAAGCATGGAGTGTGTTTAAGTGACTTCTTATAAGGAAAAACGCAGAGGAAGTCTCCAACTCCAGCGCTGCCACAAAGCACTCAGCATAGAGGACTAAGAGAGGGCAATCGGCCCCACCTCAATCATGTTACTTTTAAATACCGGAGGTAATCTGTGAGCAAGCAACCCCTGCCTGCTGGTACAAGGCATAATTACCACTAATGGTACTAAAAGACACTTGTGTCCAGTTGACTGGTTTCCATTTCAGCAAATGACAGCACTTTCGTCATTAAAGTGGGTGGGTAACCGTGTTCAGCTAGAGCCCAGCAGGCCCAGCATGTCTCCAGTCTCAGGCCAAGGGTGTGGTGGGAGCCCTGCATGGAGGAGACACTGCGCACTGACCTGCAGCATTTGGAGGTAGCCTTCCTGCGGATCGCAGAGCAGGGACGAGATGCGGTGGTTATTCCTCATGCATTTCTGGTTGTCCTTCGCAGATGGAAAGATTTGCCGGACCACGGTCATCCTGCCGAGGGCACTGTGGACCAGATCCAGGATCTCGGGGTCACTGATTTCCTGAAGAAATAATCAGATCCATGTTTATACCTTCATGAATTTAAAAAAAAAAGTCACTAGGAGGCATCCAGGCCAAAAGCCCAAATAGTTAATGCTAAAGAGGTCAAAGGATTAGACCCAAGCTACACATGTCATCAGTTGCTTATTTACAAAAAAAAAAAAAAAAAAAAAAAAAAAAAAAAAAAAAAAACACCTTCCCATCCTGTAGGTCCAGACAGGATTATTCAGCATTCCCTCTGAGATCTGGTCTGTAGTAAGTACCAAGAGGTCAAATATTATCCTTCACTATGGATCATACCGATTGTGCCGGGGATCAAAGACATCTATTATGCTAGATCTTGGTACACTAGGTGTTTTACGTGCATTTACTAATGCCATGCTCAAAAAGCAACCCTAGGAATGCTATGAAGGGGATCCAATTATCATGTCATTTCATCCTCAAGCATAAAAATTGAAAAGGGTGCTACTTATAGGGAGATCTCCAAAGGAGGCTTCTACAAGAAATCAGCCTTAAACTCGGCCTAAGAATGAACATAGATAAACAAGGGGTGTGTGTGTGTGTGTGTGTGTGTGTGTGTGTGTGTGTGTGTGTGTGTGTGTGTTGAGGACAAAGCATAGCTGGGAACCTGGCGCTATAGAGTCTATAGGGAGTAGATGAACTGTTCCATGTAGAGGCATCAGTGGAAGAGAGGCAGATGTGGAAGTCAGGGTCCATCCATTCCACTTCAAACAAACAACAACAGCAACATAGAAAGCAAGTATTTTCCCTAGGGGAAGTAAGGAGCTTGAAGTTTTTCGATACAAATATGCTCTAATCAGAATGGCCTTTTTGAGAACTTCTGGTTGCTTTATGGAGCTTTATGGATTAGAGAGGAACAAAGAGGAGGTGGAGGCAGACAGGAGAGCTGCAAAGCTGCATAGCTGGGCCTAAAACTGAACTACAGAGAAATGGAAACCAATATTTACCCAGTGTTCCAGCATAAGGCAGGCAGACTAAGGAGATCCCAGGCTCACTGTCTCTGAGAAATTGCTACATCAACGCTCGGCTCCAACTCAACATTTTAACTAAAATAGTTGTATTTTAAAATAATCTTTAAATCTTCCTCTTTGCAGATGACCCATTCTAGTTTTGAGACCCCGTGACAGTACAAATGGAGCCAGCCAGGCAGGAAATTAGTGGTTGGGATTTCGAAATCATTTAAATGAGAGCATAACATTTTAAGGGGTAAGATGCTAAATTAAGCATTTAGGGTCTGTCTTAGGATGCTGCTGTGTGTCTGTGAAGCCTAGTCAGTTGACAGCACTTGCCAAGATCTGGAAGAGAGTAAGGCACAAAGGCCCAGATCCTCTTAGCTTAAGTGTCAGTTCCTAAGTATACTGAACTACCTGATCTCACAACAGTTAAAATGCTATGACAGTGTGGATCTAGACCCGTGTCACTGAAATTTATATTCATGATGGAATGGAAACAAGAGATGATCAAAAGTGAAGAAAGTCGTCAGAAGAGACAGTCCCCGAACACAGAGAGATTCAGAGTGGGCAGAGGATAAGCAGGGCCTGGACATGTGCACTCAGTTCTGTTCTAGCTGCCCTGGGGACCAAGACCCTTCTGAGAACACAGACTAGAGGATGGGAGAACTCACAGCCTAATCTCAAGGGAAGGAGAGATATCAGAAAGAGTAGCAAGTACACAGTTCACTTCGCCTAAACTAGAAGCAGCGAGGATTTGGGGAGGGACTTTCTTATCTAGAAAATGCATGATGGTAGCCAGGCACAGTGGCTCATGCTTTTAATCCCAGCATTAGAGAGGTTGAGGGAGAAGAACTGCTGCAAGTTCAAGGCCAGCCTGGGCTACATAGTCAGGTGAGATCCTGCTTCTAAACTAACAAAATAAATTAATTAACATGCAAAAGGAAGGAGATGAGGAATGTAGGTGTCATGAAATACAAAGCTGGAATTGTGTATAAAGGTGTTAGAGACAACACAACTATAAGTCTCCTGCCATTTGTTTTTTTCACATATTTTCAATGAAAAATGCCACTGTGGAGGTAACAGCCTCTTTTCTAGAAATCCTTTCATTAAGCCTCTTCCTGCTTCTTCAACTGCCAGTAAGACAAACAGAAACTCAGTTCTCACCACCATACTCTAGGCACATTTTGGAAATTTGTTAGGGATTTGACCTACATGGTGGTCCAGTACTTTCCATGGCAACCTGCTGCTCATCTATGATGAGTAGCTAAGGTACACTCCTCTTCTGTTCTGCCTGCCCAGGACCCCTTGAAGACTTGACACAGCTTTATGGCAACCTAATAGTTTACATATGCCTCCCTGAGAGCGGGGATCTACTGGAACCGTGCATACTTTCCTGTCTCCCCCGGCCCAGCTCTAATCTGCTGGCCACGGGTCACAGCATGGTTCTGCCTGCTAATGAACTTCTACCTCATTCACTGTGCTTCTAGATTATCCTTCCTATCCAATCCAGAAATATCTGCAATAAAGATCTAGGAGTCCACTTGTCAGTTATTTACAGACAACCAAAAAGGTTGACTCCTGTCCTTGCCCTAATTCTGAATATAGATGAGCAGTTTGGTCTAACAGCTGCAGGCCAGGATCTACTCCTGGCCTGCTAGCCCTGCTGAGTTCTGTAAGTACTACAGAAGTGAGCACAGGGTGCTCACTCCTTGCTCACTGTTAGCAGGATGTATGCCTCTATACCAATGTAAGAGACCCCAAACTCTAGACTTCCTGTACAGAGGGAAATATAAGCAGCCAATTTAAATAAGAAGCTTGGAGGGCAAACTTCCCCTTTCCTAGTTAGGCATGCATTCACATAGTGCAGCTGATAAACAAAATCAGCAAGGCAATGCGTATGCACCACTGTGGAATAAACCAGTGTAGGAAAAAGGGGGGAAAAAGGCAGTGTATCATATGATGCCCACTTGAGTACACAGGATCAAAACAAGCTTTAATTTTCTTACACTGTAAGTTTCACTGTGAGATGTGCATAATCATTTTGTACATTCAATATGAAAAACGAAATGAATTCACTGTATCTTCCATCAAACTAAGAAGTAAAATGATGCCCACATCATAGTTGGATGGTTTCTCATGCTTACGCCTTCCTTCTTGCCTCAAGCAGCATTTGTCACGCTAGGGCCTAGATGGTATGTAGCTTAGTCTTGTACGTTTTGGTTAACTATATGTGTGTGGCACAATATGGATCCTTCCATGATCCTGTTTTAACACTGTGTTTTTCATACTCTGTGGTACATCAAAGTCATCTGGGAGATTGATAACTATACAGGAATCCAGCCCTAATCCACTTCAAGGAGCAAACATTCTGGGTCCTCCATAAGCACTCTAAATAATACCCCTGTAGTCACCAATGTTTAAACTACTTGCTCAGGGGACAGAGAGATAGGTCAGTGGTTAGTAGCCAGAACCCATGTGGAGACTTGTAACCCCAGTTCCAGTGACTCTAATACCCTCGTCTGCCTCTGAGGGCACTGCGTGCACATGGTGCACATACATACATTTAGGCAAAACACACATAAAGTAAAAATAAATAATTATTCAAAATTTAAACAACTAGCTAAACACTAGAGTTCTGAGGTTTATCCCTGGTGATGGGTATAGCTCCGATCTAATTGTTCAAAGGTGTGTGTGTGGAGACACTACATCACAAAGTCATCATTTATTCACCCACTGCTGATAACCTGTTGGATGCTTCACTTGTTGGCTTCTATGAACAATTTCCTATGTGTATTCATATACTTGTGTGAGGATTTCTCTTGTATATATCATATAACTAGGATTGTAGTATCCTGACAAGGGACTAGGAATGAGGGCTGGAGAGACAGCTCAGTGGTTAAGAGCACAGGATGCTCTTCCAGAGGACCTGAGCTCAAATTCCCAGTAACCCCAGGATGGCTTACTGTGTGTATCTCCAGCTCCAAAAAATCTAAGTCCACTTCTGGCCTCCCTAGGCACGCAGTGCTCATGGGTACATAGACATATATTACATGCACACAAAAAAGTTCAAACAAAGAAAATAAAAATAAATTTAAAAAAGATAATAAAACATGCTTAAATTTATTAGAAAGTGCCAAATTTCGAATGGAGTTGTGCCAATTCACAATCACGTGTGTCAAAGGGAGTATTAGTCTTGCCTACTTGCCTACACCTTACATTATTACATGACGTCCTAAGATGTGTCAGCCTCATGATTATGGACTGGAATATTGTTGGGGTTTGTTTTCACTACCTTAACTCTTAATATGGTTGATTATCTCTCATACATTTTTTAATCTTTTCCAGTGGGCAAATCTCTTGCATAGTGATTTATTATTCTCTTATTTTAAAATTTATTCTAAATAAGGTTTGTCACATGCTACAAATATCTTCTCAAGTCAACAGATGTTTGATTGAGTCAGGCTTTAAACCCTTTTAATTTAGGCCTAGAGAGCCTTGCTTTGTGGTCACTGTGCATACCAACTTCACATGATTTTGCACACAGTTACTGGTGTCAAGTACCTATTATCAGGCCCATTAGATCAGGACTGTGCTTATTCTTAAATTCTGCTGTGTTTTCCTGACATATTTTAAAGATTTGCTATTAGTTATACACAAGTTTAAAAGTCTATCTCCTTGTCGAGCTGACGATTAGCATTTAAATACCCTCTTTATTTCTAATAATGCATCTTGCCTTATAGTTTTCTGTGTCTGCATTTACTATAGCTATACCGTTTATATAATGGTTATTATCCACATTTTTCATGCCTTGTTTTCCTTTGATTTTTATCTGCCTCATGTTTTAGTTAGAATACTTGTCAACAAAATACACTAGAAATATTTATACCCATACCTGAGGTGTAAGTAGAAATTCTAATCATTTATACTGATTATGATTATTTACATATTTGGATTTATTTCCATCATATTATTTACATTATATATTTTGTTGTTTGTTACCATTTTTCCAAACCTGGAATGATTTTTTTTTTTTACTATTTCCAATTATTTACGTTTTGGAAAATTAGATTTTCTATATTAGCCTTTATTATGTTTCTTATCTACTGTAATTAGTATACTTAGGTGTGAAATTGTTCAGTGTTTACTTTTCTTCTTTGGTGCTTATCCCCAGATGCTAGAAGCCCAGCTCATGTGTCAGCAATGTCCAGCATTTAATTCTGTCTTTCTTCCTGTCCTTCCCAGTGCACAGTATCCCCATTGTTTTATAAAAATACTTCTAGAGTGTCTGTGTAACTGATACTTGTGTATGTACACATCCTTTTCTGGACTTCAGGCCTTACATTTGACATCTTTCTCCTTCATACAAAGTACATCACTGCAAATGCCCTTTCATGTAAATTGTTGATCACAAATTCAACTAACAGTTTCAACACTATTAAGAAGTCCAAAGCCCAAAGTCCCTTCTGAGACCTAAAACAAACTATAAAATCAAAACACAAGTTACACATTTCCAGTATACAGTGACAGATAGTAAATATTCCCATTCAAAACACGAGGTTAGCAAAGAAAGACTGGGCCAAAGCAAGACCAGATCCAACAAAGAAAACCACACATGTCCAATATCTGAGGTTCTTTATGATATCATATGGCATCTTGTGGTTCTTTGCCATAATATAACATCAATAGCCTCAAGTCTGGTTCCTAGGAGAGTCCTTTTTCTCTCCTCTAAAGCCTCATGAGCTGGATCACCATTGTCTGCTACTTCTTTCTACATTCTGGATTTCCATCCTTCTAGTAAAATAGCCCAATTAAGTTGTTTACATCATCCCAGGGTGTCTCTAGCCTACAGCTCCAACTCTTCTAAATTCTTCCTTAAAATCATTTCTAAAAAGCATGAGGTCAGATAGTGACAGCAGTGACCCCACTTCTCCTCGTCAGAAAGCTGAGAGACAATAAAGATGCTCTCAGTTCACTGCGCCCTTTTTATTCACTCTAGAAGACCAGCTCAGGGCATACATTCAGTGTGGGCATTTTTTCCTTCTTCAGTGAAACCTTACTATAAATGCCCTCACAGATATCCTGGGAAATGTGACCCCTAGGAGATTCTAAATCCCATCAAGCTGATCATTAAGATTAATCATCACAGTTTCTTTTTGTGTATTCAAATTTCCCTTGACTACCTCCCATAAAGATGCAAGGTAAGGCATTTAGAACCCATCTGAATAATCTAAGATTGGGGATCTAAGATCCTCACTTCAAGATCATTAATTTCATGGCATTTGTAAAAGTCTTTATGCTAAGAAGCATTCATGGGTTTCAGGGTTGGCCTGGAATCTCTCTGGAGGCCATTTTCAACTGTGATAAACATTATTTTGGTAAATTGCCATGCACTGTTTAAACTTGTTGACAGTAGAGTTGGGAGCAGACTCCAGAATGTTGAATTCAAGTGTCCAAAATTCTCTGTCCTAGGGCAAACTGGTTCCCTAACTCTGTGACAGAAAGAAAGAAAAACAGCAAACAGCTATGGGGGACTAAAACATTGTACCTTTGAGAGCAGCTGGAGAATGAACCATTCCCAACAGAGGATACTCTTGTTTATCCCTAAAGACGCCTGTGGTGAGAGCAGGAAGCCAGCTCATCCATGGAGGGAATGCTCTGCCTTGCCTAGAAATCTCTCAACAAGGACTCCCAGCACATGTAGGCTTCCTCAGGTTTCCTTAGGCACTTCTACTTGATTTTGTAAGCATCTGATTTAAAGGTGTTACTTTGCTTTGTAGTGGGTAGCCATTCTAGCTTTGATCTGGAAGTTCCAACCCCCATTGAGGCTTTGGTAACTGTCACGCCTACAAGGCGGGGCCAAGAGAGGACCCTGAAGACTCTAGATCCAGATGCACCAGCTCTCTTGGTGCTTGGACCCTGGACACTGGAGGTAGACTGAGCAGAGTTCTCCAGAGAACACCACCACCGGACTGCGGCATACCTTTCCCAGACCCTGTAAACTATCCCTTCATTTGTAAGTTACCCCACAAAATAAACCTCCCTTTTAACTACATGGAGTGGCCTAAATAATTTCACCAATATTGCTTCCTTTCCCAATCAGATCACTCAGTTGTTTTTGCTGTATGTTGTAAGCACCAAATTTGATGGCGTTTTGCTATCTATCTGCTGTTTCTCTCTATCGGATACTTGTTACTCATTCTTTTATTTTTACTGTTTACTGTATGCTTTTATAATCACCCACTTGAAAGTGAAAGTAAGGCTACTATTACCAAGCTTTGGGTGCCAGTCTGTGCCCCAGGAGGTGGGTTTGGACACCCATCCCCAATAAGCTAATCAGAATAGCTAAGTTAATAGCAGGGGGCATATTTATTCAATATGGCCACATTGGAAAGAGGGACAAAGAAGTCTGTTGACCACCTCTGTCTACCTTCTGTGTCCTAAAATGGGATCAAGTTTAAATAAAGGGCTAGGAATATGCACATCTAAGCAGTCCTGGAAAGGGCCTGACCCTACTTATCTTAGATCTATTATTGCCAGAGACTATAATGCTCTTTCCCAAGAGAATTCACTCAGGCTGGCTCAGGTTTTTCTTATCCTGGAATGAGATTCCTAGGGAAATTACTATATCTTGGGGCCCTTTCTTTTAGTAGTCTGATAGCTAAAGTGTCTCTTTAGAATATATTCATTTCTGCCAGGCCAGAGATACTACTGTAGATGATTCTCTATATGAGACATCAGCTTACCATGTACAGATACTAAGTCATTTGCAAATGGTCTTTTCTCTCTGAATAGAGTCTAGGTTTTTCTTTGTCTTTGATGTCCTATACTGTCACTGTATGATGTGCCTCCATATGAACTTTTTATTTTTAATCTGTTCTTGATCCAATCTCACTAGATTTCTTTCAACCATCTTTAAGAGTAATATCATTTACTACTTTAACATTCCAATGTTTATTCTTTTCTCAAATGTATACTGAATATTGTTATTCTATTTTCCATATGTCTCAACCACTGCTGCATTATGGGCTATATTTCAAATAATCTCTTCATAAATTGTACTTCATCAATTCTTTTTCTATCTGTGTACAACTTGACACTTAGGTTTACAACTTCTAATTATTACATTTGGTGACCAGTTCATTCCTTAATTTGGCTTCCTTCCCCTTTGGGTCTTTCATTCTCTGCTCATATAATCCAGTCTCTGTTTTTGAAGCATAATTGTTCTAAGTCATATAACCTTTCCTAGATCTCAATCATACAAACTTTTTCTTCACCCCTTCTTATTCTTCTTCATCCTCCTGACTTCTCCCCACATACCTATCATTTTCCTTACAACTCATCAGGAGTTTGTAATTGTTGATTTTAAAAGTCAACTTGTCACAACCTAGAATCACCTCAAAAGTCTCCACTGAGGAATTGTTGGTCTGTGGGCACGTCTATGGGGGTCTTGTGGGTCTAACCATTCCCAGGGCAGGGGGCCTGAACTGTAAATGAGTAAGGGACACTAGCTGACTACCAAGTAAGAAGACAGCATCCGTGCATTAGTGTCTTTCTGCTCTTGACTGTGGCTATGATGTGACTAGCTGTCACCAGCTCCTGCCTCTGTGACTTCCCCACAGTGGTGGACTGTATCCCAGAACAGTGAGCTAAATACATCCCTTTCTCCCCTAAGTTGCTTTCTTTCAGAGTATTTGATTATAGCAAGAGGAATAAAGCTGATACAGAGCTCTGTGACTCTGACTGGCATTCTTTTTTACTATACATAGAAGAGAAATATCAACTACTATTCAACCACGATAAACTAACCTTTTCACACAGCTTTGCTAGATAACATAGGTGTTACGAAATTGGGTCAAAACTTACATGATGGTTATCAATTTTAAGAATGTGTTCCCCTCATCCAGTTCCAAAGTCATAATAGGGAAGGTTGCTTCCCACCGCCTTCTCCTCTATGTTCTCATTTCTTATCAACCCTGATAGAGAGAATATGTTTCCAGCTGTACGTGGAAATCTTTCATTAGATACCATATGTGATTGGTCCTTAGGCTTGATCTCAAGTTCCCCAGATATCCATGGAAACAAAAGCTCAAGGTTTCTACAATTTGACCAACTTGCTAAAAGAAAAACTTTAAGCCAGGCGGTGGTGGCACACGCCAGCACTCAGGAGGTAGAGGCAGGTGGATCTCTGTGAGTTTGAGGCCAGCCTGGTCTAGAGAGTGAATTCCGGGACAGACTCCAAAGCTACACAGAGAAAACCTGTCTCAAAAAAACAAACAAACAAACAAACAAACAAACAAACAAACAAACAAAAAACCTTGAGTTTCCATTCTCACCTTATGTTTAGCCTCATGGTTATTACTCTTGAGGCTTTTAGTTAAAAATACTTTTAAATATGCTATATTCAGCTATTTGGGAGGCCCTTTTCCCTTTGGGAGTATTATTCAGGTTAATCTTGCATAAAAACATACTATGAAATTTTTTGTATGGGATTTCAATTCTTTGGTTCATGACCCTATTCTTTTATTAGAATGAAAGAATACACCTGTGTTTGAAACCTCTCCCCCCGTATGTCTTAGCTGTGTGGCTGGTTAAATCTGCCTAATTATTTTATTATTACAACTTATATTTGCTTCATTTGATTTACTTTTTCCTAACTTTATTGATATTAACACTATTTTAAGAGAATATAAACAGAGCTCACACAGCCTCTTCCACCTGACCAAATTTTGTTTGTGCTCATGATTCATCTCCATATCATGGATGCAAGAAGATAAACATTGTCTAGGTCCTACCTGACCATATTTTCTTTAAGAAATATCCCCATGAATTTCTGTTACATCTTCTACAACGAAATAGGTCCCACCCACAAATTTTCATTCCTATTATTCACTGGACTAAGGTGTCTGCACATAGATAATCTTTAGAAATAGTTACAATTTTGAATTTGGAACACTTATTGATAGAAGCTACAGGGAAAGAGAAGAAAAATACTGATAGATCTCTTTGTATTGTCAATAGGAGAAGAATGTATTCATAGTTTGATAAAAAGAATATTATTGGTACAGAAGAAATGAGGTTTGGAGCTCCCAGTTAACACAGTCATCAAATTCTTCTTACCAGTCATTGGAAGCAAAATAAGACTGTTTTGTGTCTTGCAACATACTTACACAAAAATGTCTATGGATACAATAAAGTGTGAGAAATTGCTTCATGCACTGAATAATAAAATTACTCAGGTCTCTGATTTTGCAAGAATGCACACTAGAAGCTTAGAAAAATATGCATTTCAAGTCAAATTATTAGGAAACTCTACAAATCTCTACTTCACTTTCAAAGAGTTAAGAGCACAGGAAAGTTAGAAGAATTCTAAAGAAAAGGCAATCCTTACATTTTCCCAGGAGGCACATACTTAATTCACTGATTGAAAGCAAAATTGTCCTTCTTGTAGAGCACACGGTGGAAGAGAATGAAATCTGATTGCCTCAGTTCCCGGGAAATGTGTGTCTTCAGCCAGGGTCTATGGCTGGCTTCACAGGAGTTTTTCATTTCAGAAAGAAAAGGTGCCATATATGAGTACTGTGTGCATTTCCCTGCAGAGAAATCCCTCAGGCTGTACTGGACTTTCAAAGGAAGCCTCTATGCTCCCCTCCAAAAAAGACAATGATGAACAATTGATATGGAGACTAAGAGTTTTTAAAGTGCTCCTTGTCACTCACTATGAGGAGAATGAAAATGATAATAACTCCAACAGGATAAGCTGGAGACAAAATAGTACCTGTCAGACTCAGGTATCTTTTCTTCCTTCCATTCAGGCCTCTGATGTGATCCTCAGGAAAAAAAGAATCAAAGAAGCCATGGAGTTTATATGAGCTACTATGTGGCTATAAAAAGGACAGACTAAGTCCACTGCATTGCATTATTATCCATAGACATATACAATATAGTTAAGAAAAACAGAAAATAGTTATATAAAGATACACACACACCAACACACATACACGCATATGTGCACACACATAATAACATCTTGAAAACCTAGGTGTGAAGAAGTACATGAATCTGTTGCAGGAAAGTGGTTGATACTAGGGAATAGAAGGAAAAAAGAAATCTGCCTCTAAGACATTCTCCCTCCCCCTCCTTCTATGCTCACTTAATTCCACTGTGTGCTTTTCTTCCACTTTGAGGTTTACCGTAGTTAAAAAAAAAAAAAAAAAAAAAGTGAACCCAGAGATGCATCTTGCTTGGTCTGATCCACCTTGTGTGGTCTTTCTACTTTAGGCAGTGCTAGGAAAGCATTATGATCCCATTTGTGATTATGGAAATGAAAGCTTTCCCTACATAGATTCTGAGAAGGTCTGTACAATTCTGACAAAACCTCGCTCAGACAGCATCTTTCTGTGACCTTTCTGTGCCACGAACAGATTCAACCTAAAGGCAAATGCATCCAACTGCAGAGAGCAAGGCCCTAAGAGCTCTCTTTATGTATATAAACACACACACACACACACACACACACACACACACACACACACACACACATACGGAAGTTCTGGGTGTGAAACTCAAGGCTATGAGTATTCTAGGATAGTGTTTGACACTGAGCCACATACCTAGCCCTTGTTTTTGCTTTTTGTTTTTGTTTTTCGGAGAGTGAGTCTTACTACATATCACAAAGTGGTAACTGTCACCCAAACTGCCTTGAACTTTCAGCCTTCCTGCCCCTGCTCTATGAGAGAGGGGATGACTTGGTATGCACCCCTACACCTAGCCTGTCCATACTACTCCCAGTCTCTTAATCATCCTGCCCTGAAACCTCCTGGGATAACTCAGAGCCTTGCAAAGATGAGCAGACAAATTCGCAGACCACTCCAGAAAGCAGGTTTTGATTTTTCTGTTAGTACGGTTATGAACAGCCAGGATAATGTAGAATCCAATAGGATTTGTAATGGTGTACAAAGCAGTCTCTCATTGTCTGTGATATGGTCAGTTTCTAAAAATCTGAGGTTTCCAACATTACAAAATTTGAAAGGCAAAAATGTAGGCATTTGTTATATTTCTCTCTGTAACTTTCCATGCTTTTTAGAAGCATTTTACTGAAACCAGAGAAAATTACTACAGAGGTCTTACTCAAGCCAAGATAGCAAAGAGGGAAAATTATAAGGCCATACTTTCAAAATGGCAATTAAAATGAGGATGTATTCTTTCTAAATATGCATTTTGACAAGTTGGAATGCAAAACTCACATATAAATATTCTTTTGTCAGACCTTTAAAACCTTAGTAAATGTTGGAACCTTCTAATACTAGGAAAAAATATTATTAAACATTTATATAAATTGCTAAACTCATATTGGACTATGCAGCCACATTATTAGTCATTTCTTTTTATTCCTCCAAAAGACCTTTATCTATCAAACAGCTGTGTGATATCAGCATTATTACATCTCTGGGGGAATAGTAAAGTTCACCTCCCCCTTAAGAGCCATGGCATCAGTAATCTGAAGTTAATGATAGTAGAGAAATTTCATAGACAAGGCTGCCTTGAGAAGTTGAGGAAATACAGGAAGAATTCAATATAGTAGTGATAAAAGAGTTTGCCTTGCTGAAGTCAATAAGGCTTCAGGAACGTGTGCTACACTAAGAACTCTGCAGAACACTTAGGTCTGGGTGAGCAGAGGCTCTAGGGAGATAAGGATATCTTGATGAGGAGGGGTCAAGGGAACGCTGCCAAAGCTCAGTGCTGGTACGTTCCCTGGACTGAAAACCATGGGTGGAACAACTTCTGAGGAGTTATTCTGACCTGAGACAGGCCCTATCTCCTTAGCTGTTCCCTACAAACTGATGAGCTGAGCATGAGTCTCCCTGCTTTATGTAGGATGTGAAAAATCGCAGATGATCTCCTTAGTTCCCAAAATGTGGTCCATGGGACCAATAACATCAGCATATTATGGGAACTTACTGGAAATGCAGAATCTCAGACGCAGGCCTATCTAATAGGAATCGGTATCGTAAAAAAAATCCCGAGGTGATTCATGGGTACATTAATGTTTGCCGTGCCCTCGTTCTTTACATGATAGTGATGAGGTAAGAGCAGAGACTCAGAAACCAGAGAGCTTTGGCCTCCAACCCTAGCTTCACCCCTCTTTAGCTGTATAACTTGAGCAAAACATTTCATTTCTTTGAACGCCATCTGTAAATGTGATCATAGCCCTTCCATGCAATATTAACATAATTCAGGGGGTTAAGTTAATGCAACACAACATGACTAGCATAACTCCAAAGCAAGGCCCCCTGTCCTTCCAGCTCAAAATCTACAGCTGTCTACAATCTTTGAAAGCTAGCATGGACCTGCTTCAGCTTAGACCCCATGCCAAAGAATTCTCTTTTTTCCATCTTACCACCTAATTGCTCCTGCAAGCCTCCACCAAACCCATAAAGGATCCCAGAACAGACCACCCCAAACTGCATGTGGCCCTGTCCTGTTCTTCACCTCTGATATATCTCCTTGACTCTCTGCCAAGATATCACACCCATAGGCAATCATTCTACCCCTAAATAAAATGGATCATTGTTGAAAATAGAGTGCAGTTTCCTGTGTTCCTGAGAGTGAAATAAGTGGCCTCTGCTACTACAAAACCAATTCTGCCTGCCCCTCTACCCTGAACTGCCCAGGAAACAGCTTATGCCCCCACCCCCACCTCACCTTCTCCATCACAGCACATACCCATAGGCTGGCTCAAACAGTCAGCTTGCAATACTCAGCTCAGCTCATTCCCTAAAGACTAATACCTGGATATGTCCACCAAGCAGGACAGATGTCCACAAGTTCCCTGCTTATGTCCCTAAACCCACTTCCAAGACCTGCTGGTATACCTAAAGACTCCATTATCCTGGTAAGAGATGTCCAAAGAGGGTCTGTGATCTCTGAATGCTGAGCGATTCTTATATTCTATTTTTCTTGAATTTATCTTAGATGCCCTTATTATATTTGATTATGAACTCAAGGTAAACATTTGCCCTCCAATGAGCCTCACATATCCTCAGCATCCACTAGGGACACTCAGTAGCCATCCCCTGGCTGGCTGGCTGGCTGGCTGGATTGTGGAAAAGCTTGTATGGTCAAGAGATTTGTGCATCTCCTGATCGACTCTTCTTTCCTGTCTCCTATTTTCACTTTCTTCTTTCCTATTGTTTTACCATCTCCTTTCTCTCTTACTTATTTCTCTTTCCCCCTCTTCTGCCTTGATTTTCTTTGGGCTTCCTATTCCCACCAACCTAGAATATTCTAAATTCTCCCAACTCCATTTCACGGGTATCCCACTCATGCACTTTCCCTACATTCCAATGGGCTCAGAATACTTAAAATGGTCACAGCAATTCTAAATAGGACTGTACTGATTGCTAACTGTGTCTTCACTTTTGTAGATGAGATATTGCTGAGGTATGCTCAAAGTTGTATCTGAAATGTAAACTTCTACAGGTCTAGACCCAAGGTTTAAAAGCACTAAAATAACTTCAGGGACAGGCTAAAAATAATTTCACCTGGCATTTGGAAGGCAGGACAAATCTAGAGTCTCCGAAGTCCAACACATCAGGACAGAGTTTGAAACGGAAGCCTTTCAAGTAATAGGATTCTGCAGTCAGAGGCAGAGGGGAGACCTTTCCTGCCACTAGCTACTCCCAGCAGGGCAATGTAGAAATCAGCCCCGAAAAGGAATCTCAGGAATTGCACAAGCCAAGTTCAATTAGCTCAGATCTGAAACCCATATGCACCTTCAGGTCCTTTACAACATAGTCCAGAGCTGTGGTTCACTTTCAGGGATGCTGTGAATTCAAGGCCTCCTCTCATGCACTCACAGAACCAGAAGGAAACTACAGGTGCTACTTCATCATCCCATGGAGGCTAGAGTTCAAACAGACCAATTCCTCAAGGGCAAAGCATGTGTCTTATACTCTGCTGGCTTCCTAGCACCGAGTACCAGGCCAGGGAGGTA
Organism: Peromyscus eremicus; assembly: GCF_949786415.1. NCBI lineage: Eukaryota > Metazoa > Chordata > Mammalia > Rodentia > Cricetidae > Peromyscus > Peromyscus eremicus. Next base: position 93,724,915 of record NC_081425.1, on the reverse strand, counting down.
CTCATGATATAAGCAGGGAAGATCAGCAAGAGAGAGCCAAGAAGGGATGCAAGAAAACACAGAAAATTGGAGGGAATTCTTCATAACTACGGACACACCCCCACACAGTGAACCTCAGTGTTTTTAATATTTAAAATCATGACCCAAGGAACTATCTCTAGAGCACAAAGCCAACACTTTTCATTCTGTCATTAAAATTTTAGAAGCTGGTTGGGTCCTTTAATTTGCAGCTTACTCCCCAGGCAGATATTCAAACAGAAAAATAAATATAATAGCGGCTGATCCTTCACAGTACTCATTTGCTTGCTTGTTACAAACCATTTTAATTATTTTACTTGCAATACCTATTTGTTTGTCTCAGGGGAATATTTAAATCTCCTTGTATTTGTGCATAAGTCTCCCAACCCCTAGGAAAATGAGACCTTATGTTTCACATTAACACTTCATAGTTTTTTGAATCCCTGAGGAGTTGACAGAAAATTATAAATTTTAATTGCACTTATAATTTAAAATCCTGAAATATTACACTAAATATTTTTCCAAAGATGACTCAAAAATAAATCTTCATGGCCCAGAGCCCTTCCATGGTATGGTTCTGAAGTTTAGAGGTTTGAGTTCCACATGGTAAAATCCTTACATATGAACAGCTCCAAATGTGTAGGACATAAGTGTGAAGGTGAGTATGCTGGCTAGTTTGGATCAACAACACAAACTAGAGTGACCTCGGATGAGGTAAGAGGGAACATCAATTGAGGAGTTGCCACCTGTGGGCATGATGTCTAGGGGGCATTTGATTGCTTAATGATTGATGTGTGAGGGTCCAATCAACCATGGGCAATACTGTTACTAGGCAGATGGTCCTGAATTGTAGAAGAAAACAAGCCATGAAAAGCCAGTAAGCAGCACTCCTCCATGGCCTCTGCTTCCATGTTCTTGCCTCCAGGTCTTGAGTTCCTGCCTTAACTTCCTTCCGTGATAAACTCTGATGTGGAAGCCAAACAAAGCCTTTCCTTCCCTCAAATCGTTGTTGGTAAGTGTTTCATGACAGTAACAAAAGCAAACTGGAAAAGTTTGGTAGTGACTAAGACTAAAAATGTAGGATGGTGACTCAGGGTATGAATTCTGTCCATGTTGGGTTAATGGGAACTGAGTCTACCTGCATCTTAGTCAACTAAAAGTAACAAACAAAACAACAGTTGTCAGACACTGCACAATAAACCCAGCTGGAAAGTGATGCCTGAGAGAAGAAGAGCCAAGGAAGTAGGCCCATCCGTGCTGCTTAGGAAACTTTCCATGCTGTAGCACAGCAAGGAGAAAGTCAGGATGAACCATAAGAGTCACCATGAATTGAAGAAAGGGCTGAGGTGTTAGGAACTTGTGGCAGTTAGGAATAATAAGGCAGTATACCATGCAGAGAGAAACAGGAAGGGCCCCTCACAAATCTGTGAAGAATTCTGTTTGAATCTTCCACGGAGTATTTATTAGCACATGTGTATGAAGAAACCACCTCAGTCTAGGAAAGGCCCATCTAAAAGAAACAGACATAGCAATCCTAAGTTATGGGTACAATTAGACAGACTGAAGAGATACACCTATCGAAGAAAGGTTCAAAGCAAATCTAAAAAGATCAAAACATCCAAAAGGAATTGTCCAAGGAGTGGCGGCGGGGGGGGGGGGGGGGTTTGGATTTAAAGGAACAAAAGTGAATACAGTGTCCACACCCACAAAATTACTATGTATTCATGGAAGACTTTGTGGAAAGACTGTTAAGTCAAAGGACACTGGGGAAGACCAGGGTCACACTGTGTTCCGGACATGACTGTACTGCTCTACTCATGGACTCTCAGCAGCCGTGGTTGCCTGCACAAGACCTGTGCAAGATCAAGCCAGTTAACATTCCAATATAGACCAGAGTGGGGCACACAGTTCCTACCCCTGGTTTCAGAGCTACTGACATCTGATGGCAGGTAAGGGAGGAGAGTCAGTTTTCTTTAAGGGTATGCTCCCTGGCAGGGTGACCCTACACACACAGGTGGGTGACACCATACCCATGCACTAAGTGTGCTCAGCGGGTTTTTAAAAAGAAAACAAGTTGGAACGGGATATGAAGGAAATCTGGGAGGAGTTTGAGGGAGGGTGTGAACATAAATAAAATGTGATTAAATATATTCTGTGTCTATATGTAGAATAAATAAAACATTTTATTAAAGTTAGAATACTTGCCCTCCAATCAAAAGTTACAATGCATATAAAGTAGTCATAAAATACAGTCAATAACTAAAAAAGTAATCAATAGCAGCAGATTGAGAAACAATACAGGTGGTGGAATTAATAGAACAGGAACTTGAAACACACAGTATGAATATTATAAATCCACACTGTATATTCAAGTAAATAAAGTAAAATTGTATGTGATTGGGAGGACAATAAAAAATAAATTGAATTTCTACAAATTAAACATGCATTGCTGAGATGAAAAATGCACATGATGAAACAGAAAAAAATCAATGAATTTGAGAGTATGGGCTAGAAATTACTCAAAATTAATTAGCTAGTATGTTGAAATATATTTACTAAGTTTGAATACAACAATGAAAAAGAACACGATCAAGTAGTTTATTAATTCACTAATCAAATGAATCAGCTTATTTCTCTCTAATAGCATAAAAAAGGGAAGACCCATGTAATCATCCCAACAGAGCTACAAAAAGAACTCAACCAAATCTAACATCTAGTTGTTTCTTAAGAGCTCTCAGAAACCTAAGAATGAAAGAAAACATCTTCAATCTGGTAACAAAATAAAGGTATCTATGCTCAACCTAAACCATAACTAATGGCAAAAGGAGGAATGTTTTCTTGTAGGAGAGGAAAGACATAGGTGTCCACTCCTGTTGTTTATCTCAAGCACTAATTCCTCATTATGCTTAATAACTTCCAAGATGAGACAAGATCCAGCAAACTCCCATTATTTCTATTTGACGTTGAACTAGAAGTTCAAGCTACTGTAAAAGGGAAAAAAGAAGAAGAAATAAAAGATATAGATTCAATAGAAAATGTAGTTCTCTTTATCATACAAGACATGTTAATCTACACATAAAATCAGAAGAAATATACCAAAAGAAAACCTCTGTAATTAGTAATTGAGTTTATCAAGGTTTAGCGAGATTGTATTTCTAAAAGCTAACATCGCACAATTGCAAGTTTAAATTGAAAAGCAATAGGTCTGAAAAATATAAATACTTGGAGATGAATCTAACAGTAGGACATGCACTTAACACTATAAAATGCTGCTACAAATAATTGAGGACCTAGATAAACGGAAAAATATTCCTTCCTCACAGGTCAATATTGCTAAGAAGTCAATTATCCTGTAAAAAAATCTCTAGTTTCAACATGATTCAAAGTAAAAGTATAACTGACTTTTTCCTAGAAAATGACAAGTTAATTTTAAAGTATATGAAAAGCAGGAACCAAGGAGAGGAATTATTAGCAAGTTGAGAATGAATTCCTCTGAAATTTCTGTGGCCTGTGTGCCTTGCACACTTCATCACAACCCCAGCAATGTGGAAACATGAAGGGATAAAAGGCTAAAGACAAAGGTTCCCGAAATATTAAAGGTTCTGAGCTCACTCCACCTGCTTTCAAGACCAACCAAAATGTATAGTTATTATGAGTAGTCATCATTAGCCGAAATATAAAACACGGGTCAAATCAAACAGAACAGATTATATCTCCAAGTTGAAGGCCAATTAATTTTTGGCAAAGGCTCCCAAGAGGAAAGGACAGTCTTTTCACCAACTGATGCTTGAACGATTAAATTATCATGCACAAAAATAACATAAAACAAAAATTAAACCCAACCCTTACTGAAGACCATATAATAATCAACATAAAAAACAACATGAACGGATCTCAAAACAAGAATGCTGAGTGAATAATCACAGAACAAGAAGACTCCATGTGGTATTGTCACATTGATACAAAATTGTACATTTTTATTCTTGAGAATTTTATAGATGTATACAATGACTAATGATTTCAGGGAGTCCTGTGGAGAAGGGGAAGGAAGGATTGGAGGAACCAGACGGACACCACAAGAACAAGGTCCACAGAAACAACTGACCAGGACTCATGGGGCCTTGCAGAGATTAGGGAGTCTGTAGCAGTCTGACCAAGGTCCTCTGCATATATGTTATAGCTGAGCAGCTTGGTGTTCTTGTGGGATTCCTAACATTCCTGCAAGGAGCAGGGTGTTGCTAGCTCTTTTGCCTGTTTGTGGGACCCTTTTCCTCCTACTAGGTTACCTCTTCCAGCCTTGATATGATGATATATGCCTGGTCTTATTGTAGCTTACTATGCCAAGTTTGGTTGATGTACCTGGGAGGCCTGCACTTTTCTGAGGGGAGGTGGAAGGGGGTGTGGATCTGAGAGCGAGGGGTGGTGAGGGGTAGAGACTGGGGGAGGGGAGGGAGGGAGAACTGCAGTTGGGATATAATATATGAGAGAAGAATTAAAAGTTTTTAAGAAGTGTAATCAAATCCAAAACTTCCTACATAAAATGACACGTGTCCCACACATACCATCAACCCATTTCTTTTGCTGTTTTTAAACAGTGATATTTTGCCCTTTGTTCTAGGAATGCCCCCTCCATACAGCGGTCTCATCAAGGGTCAGTAAAATTTCAGAAAATGACTGACTCTTCCCACATCTCCGGGTTCACCCTGGTCCAAGTCACCATCATCTCCAAAGAACTTTTTAACCTTTTCAAGTTTTCCCTTTTTTCTCCCTTTCCCACCATACTCTCTGTGGTTCAAGGCAAGTGCCAGAGTGATCCTTGCAAGCAAAATTGAAATCATATTGCAGCTCAGCCCAGAGATGCCCCAGCCTCTCCTCAGCTTACTCAAAATGAAAGACAAGATCTTGAAGCCATGGTGTCCAGAGACTCTCCTCAAGCCCTTCCTCCCAAGTAATCTGACACTGTGGCCATTACCCAATGAATAGACATCTAGTAATCTCAGGTCCTATTGTCACCACATCCCCAGGCTAGGTGGCATCTAGCTAAGACTGCTTCTCATCTGAAGCACACAACCCAACCGTCTCAGTGTGTTAATTCATTCTTTGTCACTATAACAGAATGACTCATATGGGTGACTAAGTTTTGTCTTCTAGTTCTAGAGGGCAGGAAGTCCGAAAGAATGTCGACAGCCCCTGGAAGCTTCAGATGCTTACAGAATCTGATGCAGGACCTCATGCTGCTTCACACAGAATGAAAACCAGAAGAGCAAACATATCTGTTTGTGAAAGAGGCAAAATGCAGGGGGAGGGGATTGGTTATTAAGGCCTGCTCTGTAGCAACTTGCCTATTTCCAGAGAGCTGGGAACCATTCTCAGAACAAAGATATTCCTCCCTCCAACAAGCTAATCACCCCACTGGGCCTACGCTGCAACACTGTCACATTGAGGACCAAATCTCAACATAAAATCTAAAGAGGGCAAACCACAGCTCTGTGGTGTGAGCCTAGAGACAAAATCTCAATGGATGATAGAGTATGTCTTCCTGATGACAATATTGGGGGAAGACAAAATGGCATTTCATGTGAAGCTGACCCACTTCGTTAAACTGAAATTTCCCTTTGAGACTCTCAGATTTAACAATAGAAAATTTCACAGACATGCCTGACCCAGAAACCTCTTGTCCAAGCAAAATGACTGACAATCAATTTTTTTTTTGTCTCCAAAAGTTCTTACCTGTCAGGAGAATATGAAAAATACAGATGAGTCAAACTGTGGGAAATATTTGGTGACAGAAATCTCTTTGGGGGAATAAGAATATGGCTCATTTCTGTCCTGTAAGGGTAAAGGAGGAACCTGTTTTCTATAGAAAGTCTTTCTCAAGAGCTTCACTTAGACCATTGAAGAGTCACACATAACATAATAGGGCCTTAATAAGTAGGATCATTTGGATTTAATCATAAAAGTTCCTTTATATCATCTTTGTTCTGGTTTGAGTATAAAACATCCCCCAAAGGCTTGTGTGCTGACAGACAATTTGATTCTGAGAGTTTATGACAACCTGTCAATGGGTTCATACCTGAATTAGGAAGCAGGGCCTGCTTAAAAGAAGAAGGTCACCGAAGGCGGAACTTCAAAGGGAACAACGTATCCTGGTACCTTGCTCTCTCTGCTCTTGACTACTGTGAGGTGAGAAGCTCTGTGGCACCCTTCCACCATGATGTTCCGCCCCAGCCTGGCCCAGAGACAACAGAGCCAACAAATCTGAACTGAAGCCTCCAAGACCAGGAGCCAAGGAGCCTTTCCTTCCTTAACTTGGTGGCTTCATGTATTTTGTCGCAGCAACACGGAGTAGCGTAGCCTTCCAGTGGCCTTTTGAGAACGCCCACTCATTGCCTTTTATCAGCTCACCATGACACTTGCCTTTTATTATTGTTGTTGCTGACTTCTTTGTTTATTCCTAGTTAATATGAAATTCCTTGTCACTTTAAGCTTCAAAGCCATGTTTTGTTTCAGAAATAAAATATAACAATTGGAAGGTTTCCTTGAAGACACCATCAAGGGATTGGCGTAGAAAGCTATTGACTATTTATAGAGAACTTAGAGAACATAAGTTTCCAACTATGAAGATTTGCATAAATTATTATTCCTTCAAATGACAGCATACTATAATACCATTAAATGTTATCTAAAAAGCTATTTACTGACATGACAAAATGCTATTGTTGTACTATTAACTGAAAACAATAGGATTCCACAAAATTGAACCTGCCAATTAAAATCTCTTTAGAGGAATAATCTACATATATGTGGCTTTTTGAAAGGATGATTTATTGATATATGAATTTGTGTTTTGTTTTACTGTTACAGACTAATCAGGAAAAATTAGAGCTATTTTCCTTTGTGTTCCCTCTATCCCTCTTCAACCATCCATCCATGTATGCATTCACTCTTGATGCTCTAGAAAGTTTGTGCCCTTCTTTCTCACAAGACATTTCTTTAAAAAAAAAAATAGGGCTCAGCATGACACACACCTTTAATCCCAGCAAACTAGAGGTAGAGGCAGGTAGATCACTGTGAGCTGGAACTCAGCCTGGTCCACATAGTGTGTTCAGGGCTACTCAATGTGACATAGTAAGACTCTGTCTCAGGAAAAATAAAAAGGTGGCTATGACAGGCAGCTAAGTAATCTACTATCGCTTGGAAATCAGAGTGAGCAAAGAGGCAGAACCAAGAACCTTCCCAGAGAGGTCAGGAAAGAGCTGCTGGAGTGCCTAGGCCTCTCCAGCCCCTGACAGGCTTTTAGTCCCAGGATTTGGTATCCAGGTGAAGCTGATAGATGGCTATTTAGAAAGGCTGGGACGTAGACTTAGGGTCTCTGAAAGACAGAAAAAGCACATTGGATAACCTGAGGTCCAACATGAGGTGGAATATAGTGAGCATCCACAGAGATGTTTCTTTGTATTTCTATTACTATTATTATTGTTACCATTATGATATTGGTATATCAAATTCTACATAGTTGTAATATAACACACACACACACACACACACACACACACACACACATTTGGGGACTCCTCTTATTATTTTCTGTGGAGGCACACTTTCAAAAGCTATATAGTCATTATCGTATATAATACACATGTATATAATATAGTCATTATGCTGTACATTACATCTCCTGAGATGTCCACACAATCTGATATTTTATACTCTTTGGCCAACATCTAACCAACCCCCACTCCCACCCAGGGCTCTGATAACCATCGTTCTACTCTCCACTGAGGTCTTTTTTTGGATTCTGCATACAATTGACATCGTATGACACTCGTCTTTCTGTACATTACTATTACTTAGCATAATGTCCTCTAGGTTCAAATATGCTGTCATAATGACAGGCTCTCCTTCTTCTATAAGGTCAGATAGCATTCCATTGTGCCTATCTGCCACATTTTCTATATCTGTTCATCTGTTTATGGCCACTTAGGCAACTGTGTAGCTTGTCTATTATGGATAATGATATAATGAATCTGAGTGTGCAGATGTCTCTGCAATATATTGATATTCTTTCCTGTGTGTGTGTGTGTGTGTGTGTGTGTGTGTGTGTGTGTGTGTGTATCCATTACTTGAATCTAATGACATCTTTCTATGATTGTTCTTGCTAGTTTAAAACTTGGGGACCCTTATATATCGTTCATCAGAGAAGAACAAATTATATCATAGGAGATCACATTTGTCATCTCACACATAGACCAATTTGTGTTTTGTTTTGTTTGTAATTGTCTATATAGCATCCAAAGAAGAACCTAGCACATAATATGAGAAATGTGAAGCTGAGGGTAAAGAAGAGGGCCTTCAGACCCACTGGATTTACAAGGTGAGCTCTTTAACAGTTCTTAACCAGAGAGAATGCTAGGCACCAAGTGGCAATGGCTGACTCCTCCACAGCTAGAAAAGGATCAGCCCCTCTCTGCAGCTGACGAAGTGCTCTCTGGGGCTGCGGGAAAATGCATTCTACTCTGACCACCAGACAACAGAAGAAATTTCTCACTTCCCTTTCCTCCATCCACGTACTAACCAGGTCTGGCCCTAATTAGCTTCCAAGACCATACACGTCAAGAGTGATAAGGCTGTAGACTTCACTGCCCTTTCTGATGCTTGCTATATGGCATTCATTCGGAATTCTCTACCCAGGTTTAGGACTAGCTGTCCCAGTACATATAATAGCTCTTGGTTTGAAGTAGAAGAAAAGAGAACCAAAGTTGAGACTGTTGTCTCTCTAAGCCATCAAACATCATTCAAAATACTTTATGCTTTATGCTGATCAGTTCTAGTGGTTTGAACCGTCTCCTGCCTCTGTTTTTGCTTGTGTTCCAGCTTTAAAAAGGGCCCTCCCTGGGTAGCTCCACCAGGGGCCTGTGATCTCCCTGCTGTGTGTGAGGCAGCAGCCTCTTGTGTGTATGGATGCTTGCATGCGGGCGTGCTCGCTTCCTTTTCTCTGTGTGATGAATAATGATTATCAAGCATGGCAAAGGAGGTGTAATAACAGGGTAGAAGGCACAGATAATAGGGCCTTTCTGGCACAAGCGGCAAGTTCGTCTAAATCCGCCAGAATCTGTTTGTAGGAAGAGCGATGGATAGGAATGCAGAAAGGTAGACACTAACCTTTAGTTTTCAGATACATTTGCTGCACGTGGTAATTAAAGCTATTTTTAAAACTCCCTAAGTGTCAGCACTCCCTTCCCCAAGCATTCTTCTGTCAAAACTCTGTAAAATGGCAATATGTTTGTTGAGAACAATTGACTCACGTCTAAAAACATGGAGTCTGATTCTACAGCAATGGTAGGTTGTCTGTCTAAAGGAAATCTCAACTTGAGTAGCAGAAGATTTGGAAAGGCCCTCATGGCTCCTGCTAGCTGTAGTTTAGTGATCTGTGGACATCTCCTTTCTACCTATAATGCTCCAAGCTGTCTGAGCGTGGGGAAAACAGTTCTCAGATTCATAGGAGCAGCCTCAGAATCCCGGTGCAATACCGTACCTATATGATGAACTGTGTCTTTTGTCAGGGTGGGGAGGTAGGATATGAAGAATAAGGATTGATGAAGAATCAGTTTGTGTTCTCGAGGGTTTTGGAAAAGTCAAGGATGACATCTTCAGTAAGTGAGGTTAGGGGCATGTATGGTAATTGAAGCTGAGTCTTAAAAGGTGTATAGGAGTTTAAAAGGCATAAACAGAACTAGGGTGAGCAAGCCCAGGATACAGCCATAGATACCACAGCTCAGACCCATCCAGGCAAGAATCAAGTCTCTGCTCCTGTGCTCCTTAGAAAGAAATATACACACCTAGAGTCAGGCCCTTACACTAGGTGCCTACTGTATTAAGTACACAGGCAAAATTACCTACAAGACATTACATACTTGCTAAGGAAAAGAGCTATCTTTTGAGAGTGCTTGCTAACTGACTCCATGCTCACTCGGCTACTTCCTGCATGCTACTCAACCACCCAAGTCCAGCAGATGGCAAGTGTGACTCTTATGAACAGGTGAGGAAGACAAGACCATGGAAGGAAAGAGAACAGTCTGCCAAGCCAGGGTCACACAAGGGGTGAGTACTGGAGCCAAAATCATATGCACGTTCTCAAAGACTGTGAGTAGAACCAAAGGCACTTCTGTCCTGCTGACTAAACCCACTACCTGTGTAGCCTCAGGCGCCGTCTTCAAGGGCTCTGAGACTACTTCAGGTTCCTACAGAACAATAATGTCCTCACATGTCTGTGGCCATAAATGGTAAGCCTCAGTCTCTTAGAGTTGAGAAAGGAAATAGGCCCATTCTGATTAATGAAGGACAGCGCACTTCCAGGGTCATTTTTTTTCCAGCTTCTTCTCTTAAGATATATATTAGCTTATTTCTGTGGGCTTTGGTGAGGTTCTTTTGCCTTTTCCATAAGCAATTTTAAAACCAAGTGGTAATACCCACAACAACATAAAGAGGACACATAACATAACAAACAACAGCAGTTCTACAGTAAGGCTCCCCTTAACAAGAACTACATTACTTCCTCCAAATTACTTTAAGAGTCACATATTCCTGGGATTTGGTGACATTCGGCTTTCAGCCAGGGCTGAGTACTAGAGGAAAGTGTGACAAAGCAGTGTGACACGGGGTGTGCAATTCTTAAGTCTTGAACCCTGGAGATCTGTGTTCAGATCCTGGTCCCGCCTCTTTCTGATTATGACATTAAAACATCTGTCCATCTCGCTGCCTCTTTCCTTATTTGAATGATTGGATGGTTTAGGTTCCTAGGGACTCAGTCCTGCATCTTCTTCTAACATCTGCCATCTAGATGAGGTCACTGAAGCTCCCTGCCAAACCGCCCCTGACACTGGATTTCTCTCCCTCCCCTGCTAGGATTTCTCCCTCTCCCTCCCCTGCTAGGATTTCTCCCCCTCCCCTGCTGGGATTTCTCTCCTTGATACCCAGGATTCTTATTGCATCTCCCCTCTCCCCTGCAGGCTGCTCCCCCTCAGACTCCTTCTGAGTTTCCCCCTCTTGCTGTGGCTTGATATGTGTCTCAGTGGTCAATGTTTGAGCCTCTTTTCATTTTAACTAATGTGTTCCTTGGTGATCTCTCAGGTACATGATGTAAAGATCTTCTATATGCAAATGGTTCCCAAATTCAAGCCACCAGAGTCACCATTCCCTGAACTTCTGGATCACATACCTATACCTCTATGTAAAATGACCCTCCATAGGTATCTTAAAACGAACATATCCAAACTGGATTCCTGATTCTGTTCTTCAAACATGCAGCACTGCACCCCCTTATTTCAAAAGTAGGGTTTTTTTGCCAGCAACTCAAGCTAAAGATAATATAGAACTCCCAAAAAAAAAAGCCCCAGATTTCTCCCTTTCTCACATATCCTGTACCTAATACGACTAGTCATCCCTGTCCTAGTCCAAGCTAGCACCCTCCTCCCTAGAAAACCATGCAGTCTGTTAAATGGCTTTCCTTCCAGATTGCTACACACAGACCTGCACAGCCATCCTTAAGGTTCCTGCTAAAATATGTGTCTAAAGCAATCTGCATCTTGCTCAGAACTCTTTCTTCATTTCCACTCCACTGAGATTAAAAGCTACATGTATGACAGAATCCACACCGCCTTACAGAACCTGGCCTCCTCTCCACTACTTCTCCATCCATCCATCTAACGTAGCTCCCATGCTGCTTCTAGAGCCTGCTGTCAGGGCTCCTGCCCCAAAACTCCTAGCTGCTATTCTTTCCCAGGCCTAAGAAGCTAATGAATCCTCCACTCATATGCACAACTTCCTCACCCTCTCACTTCTTCTAGTCCCTGTTAAAATGTTCCTCATCCAAGAAACTTCCTATTGTCATCTAATCTAAACTAGAAAACATTCTTTCTCAGTTGATCCTCCTTAAAAAGTTTCATCGCTGTATATGAAATTTGTAAAATCCAAAAAGTTTCATCGCTATATATGAAATTTGTAAAATCCAAAATAATTTATATTTAGCTAGTATCTCATCATGTGTCCCATCTCATACACAATACTTTCATGCGAGCACAGAATCATGTACGTGTACTTCCAGCTACTTCAGAGAATGAAATAACAGGATTTCCTGAGCCCAGAATGATGAGGACAACCTGAGCAACCCACTGAGACTCTGTGTCTTAAAGAAAAGAATGTGAATTAAATAAAATAAGGATGGCTCCTATATTTATCCAAGATGGAGAAGAGAATTAGATTTATCTCCCTGCCTGATATAACCAACCAAACTACACAAAATATTTGGGGAGGAAACAGTTTTTAAAATACTGGACAACAGGCAATAAGTCTAGCAGGGATCTTTCAAGATAAAAAAGGAAATAAGCCATGAAAACACTGTCTTGAGGGAGTTATAACACCACTGAAAGGAGGGGAAAGCAAACCAACCCAAGCCAAAGGACTCCATGCATTCAGTGTATGGTCAGATGGCAAAGGAAGCAAGCGTCCACAGGGAGGAGGACAGGGAGGAGACAGGTGTATGGAGAAAGAAGAACATGGTCATAGCCTAAGGGTCCTCGGAACACTCAACAGAGTACTGACCATAATATGCCTGTATGGAAGTCACTGGATGAGGGGAAAAACCAATCCAAAGGATTAGCAAAACCAGTGTCTGGGGTTCACACAGGCCTGGGGAAAATGCATCTCAATATCCAGGCTGGAAAAGGTTGTGCTTTGTGTGCCTGAAGTGAACCACCCAGAGAGTTCAGCCTCACAGGTGTGGAATAATTAGCCCTAGATGAAATCCAACTTGGAAAATATCCAATAAGTTACAAAGTCCACAGGACCAATGTCTTTTTAAGAACTACATCTTAGAAAAAAAAATACAAGTACATCCAGAAACTCACAGTGTACAATTCACAAGTTTGGTCTTCAAGCAAAGATTATTAGTCATGTACTAAAGAAGTACAAAATAAAATAAGCAAAAGAAAAGCAATAAATTAATAAACACTGTCCTAGAACTGAAACTGAAAATAGTCTAGCAGATGTTGACCTGTAAGCAGTTCTTATAATTATATTTCACATGTTCAAAAATATGAGCAGAAAATATAGGTTTTAAAAGTTGTTGCTCAGAGTTCAAGAGATAAAAACTACAGTTATAAGAAGAAAACACAGTGGGTAGTAATAATGGCAGATTAGACGTAGAAGACAAAAAGATTGGTAAAGCTGTGTACTGTTGTACAATATCATTTTAAGATGTGTTACTTTTGTTTATGTTGCATTTGTTTTAATAACTCTGTGAAGCTGTGTTACTGTGCCTATCTAACACCTGAAGGTCTAATAAAGAGTTGAATGGCCAATAGCAAGGCAGGAGAAAGGGTAGGCGGGGCTGGCAGGCAGAGAGAATATATAGAAGGAGAAACCTTGGAGAAAAAAAGAAGTAGCCAGAGAAGGAAGAGGACTCCAGAGGCTAGCCACCCAGCTACACAGACAAATATGGAGTAAGAAAGAAAGAAAAGGTATACAGGAATAGAGAAAGATAAAAGTCCATGAGGCAAAAGGTAGATGGAATATTTTTAAGTTAAGAAAAGCTGGCAAGAAAAAAGCCAAGCTAAGGATGGGCACTCATAAATAAGAATAAGCCTCCATGTGATTTATTTGGGAGCTGGGTGGAAGGCTCCCCAAAAGAGCAAAGAGTAAAAACCCCAACAATCATGTACATATGGTAAAAAAAAATTATGCAAAGAGAAACAGAGGAAAAATGAATAAAAATAAAATGTGAGGCTGAGAAAACGAACCAGTGAGCAGAGTGTTCTGTACAAATGTGAGGACCTGCGTTCAGACCTCCAGAACCCACACACATCTATACACAGTAGTGCATGTCACATATCCCAGTGCCCAGTGGTAAGATGGGTGGCAAAGACAGGAGGGTCTCTGGAAGCTCATGAGCCAGCTAGCTTGGTGTAAAGAGCAGTGAACAGTAAGTGCCTCAAACAAGGTAAATGGCAAGGACCCACACCAGAGATTGTACTCTGATCTCCATAGACACCTTGTGGTAAGTGTGCAACACACCTATGTAACACACAAAGATAAAAACAGAACGAACATCTATGATGTGGAGGACATCTTCAAAGGGAATATTCTGTGTGTAACAGAAATCCTTAAACAAGAGGGGAATGCAGGCAAAGTAATTGAAGAAATAGATTACTTCATTTTTATGTTTTGAAGAAACGATTTATGAAAGTTTGATGAGAACTATCTCATCTTGTATCTACAAGTACAATAAGTGTAAAAATTACAAGCAAAATTAAATAATAAAGATGGAAAAGAACAGAAAAAAGGCCCAAGGTACACATAATAAAATTCAAATGGTAGCAAGGAAACCTAAGAAGATTGCAGAGATAAAGAATAATAAAATGAAAACAAGGGGTGGCATCAGATTTCTGATGTGTTGGTTAGTTATTTCTGTCAAGTGGACATGAGCTCAGCTTATTTGGGAAAAAGAAATCTCAGTTGAAGAATTCCCTCCATCAGATTGCCCTGTGGATATGCCTCTGGGACATTTTCTTGATTAGTGGTCTACATGGGAAGAAAGGTCCATCCTACTATGGGTGGTACCACCTCTGTGCAGGTGATCCAAGGCTGTGTAAGAATGCAGGCAGAAAGCTGGGCGGTGGTGGTACATGCCTTTAATCCCAGCACTCCAGAGGCAGAGCCAGGTGGATCTCTGTGAGTTCGAGGCCAGCCTGGTATACAGAGCAAGATCCAGGAAAGGCACCAAAACAACACAGAGAAACCTTGTCTTGAAAAGCTAAAAAAAAAACAAACAAAAAAAAAGAAAGAAAGCAGGCTGAGCAAGCTATGAGGAGCAAACCAGTAAGCAGTACACCTCCATTACCTCTGCATCAGCTCCTGATTCCTTATACTATATGTGAGGTATTACACCTTAAAAGCAGATCATGAGGAATTAAAGACCCACTGCTTACCCTCCATACATTGGGGTTCTCACCATGGCATCAATCAAGCACAAATAGAATATCTCAGTTAAACACATTACCCTACTGCTGAGATACACTTAGTCCTGTAATCCTTGCATCTGTTTTGAAGATGGACAGATTCTTTTCCCAGTCTTCTCCCCTAAGTAATGCAGCATATTCACATTGCACTTCCTTATTGTGCAGGCAGAGATTGCTTACTGTACCTTGCTTTATTGAGCTTCAAAGATCAGACAATATTTATGAAGGTTTGTGGCAGTGCTGGATAGAACAAGCCTTTGGGCACCAATTTACCCCCAAGAACATGTGTTCCCTACTTGTCTCTATGCTGTATTTCAGTGACTGCCACAATCTTAAGCTTTTTCATTATTATTGCATTTGCTTTAGTAGTCTGTGGCCCATGAGCTTTGATGTCACTTAGGAGATTATTTGGGACACTAAAAACTTCAGTCATTTAAGATGTCAGACTTAATAAGTGACTGTCCTACCAACTGTCTGTGACCCTTTCCTTAGGCCACAGCAATACTGAAATCAGACCAGTTAAGAGCAGTACAATGACTTTAGAGTATTTAAATAAAAGGAAGAATTGCACATCTCTCGCTTTAAACTGAAAATTTGAAATGATTAAGGTTAATGAGAATGACATACAGAAAGCCAAGCGAGTCTGAAAACTAGGCCTCTTACGCCAAACAGAGAAGTCATAAATACAAAGGACAAATTCTTGAAATTAAAAGAGCCATTCAAGTTATCACACAATATGAAGTGAAACAGATTTATTGGTGACATGGAGAAAGTTTCACCGGTGTGGCCTCAAGATCCAACCAACCTGCTCTTGAGACAAGGCCTAATAAGGATGAAGCAGTGGCTCTCCTCAGTTCTATGAAGAATCCAATGGAGATGGAAGCTTAAAACAATGGCCAGAAGCAGAGATTGGCTCATGGGCTTCACGGACAGAAGCCATCTCTGTAGCATCCACATGCAAGACGAGGGAGCAGACACTGCTATAGGAGCCTCAGCAAGTGAATTATGAAATGCAGACAACTGATGAAGGAGGCTACACTTAGCAACAGATAAATGTTCAATGTGGACAAGCAACTTTGTCCCGGACAGAGATGCCATCCAAGCATCATGGCTCGAGAGAGGGGTTGATGTCTGGCTTCAAAGAATCACAGCACACATTGCTTGGCTATTAGGAGCTAATGCACTTGGTGACTTGAAGTTAAGATCCATCCTCATGTATCATTAAAAAAAAAAAAAATCCTAGCATCCATAAGAATTATACTACATCGGCCGGGTGGTGGTGGCGCACGCCTTTAATCCCAGCACTCGGGAGGCAGAGGCAGGCGGATCTCTGTGAGTTCGAGGCCAGCCTGGGCTACCAAGCGAGTTCCAGGAAAAGGCACAAAGCTACACAGAGAAACCCTGTCTTGAAAAACCAAAAAAAAAAAAAAAAAAAAAAAAAGAATTATACTACATCTATTCTGCCAGTACTCTGTAAACAGAACAACAAATCCTGAAAAACAGCACATCTGTTTACAACATGCTGATTCTGTTGTGTTGTAGCTCAATTGTAGTTTTTTTATTAAAACATAATAATTGCAAATATGATGTGTAGACACATGGAACAACATGCATAATCAATATTTCCCTTTCTTTATCATTCTTTTCTGTTGAAGTCTCTAAATTCCTCTCTTGTACATTATCATAAAACAGTAATAGGCCGGGCGGTGGTGGCGCACGCCTTTAATCCCAGCACTCGGGAGGCAGAGCCAGGCGGATCTCTGTGAGTTCGAGGCCAGCCTGGGCTACCAAGTGAGTCCCAGGAAAGGCGCAAAGCTACACAGAGAAACCCTGTCTCAAAAAAAAAAAAAAAAAAAAAAAAAAAACAGTAATAGGTGATTGTGAACATCCCCTCTGCCTACAGAAGAACAGAACTTCCTTCTGTCAAACATCATTTTGGTACCAATTGTCCAGTTTGCCTTTTTCCCCCACATCTGACACTTCCTGGATTTAGTAATTACCATTTTACTTCAGAGAGATGTGGCATTGCATGTCACTTGTCATAATGTCTCCCAGATGTGTCCATTTATCTACAAATGACAGAAATTCATTCTTTTTTCTTATTGCCTGTGGTGATATTGTGCACCCCAATAAAACTTATCTGGGGATCAGAGGACAGAGCCAGCCACTAGATTAGACATAGAGGCCAGACAGTGATGGCACACACCCTTAATCCTATCACTCCAGAAACAGAGATCCATTTGGTTCTCTGTGAGTTCAAGGCCACACTGGAAAAAGGTGTGGGGGCACACACTTTTAATCTCAACACTTGAGAACTCGTGCCTTTGTTTGGGAAGTACACATGACTTGAATCCCAGGAAATAAGATGGCAAGGGCAAAAAAAGGTATATAAGGCGTGAGGAAACAGGAACTCACTGTCTTAAAACTGAGGATTTCGTAGAGGTAAGAACTTGTGGCTGGCTTGCTCTGCTTCTCTGATCTTTCAGTTTTCACCCCAATGTCTGACTACAGGTTTTTTAATTAATAAGACCATTTAGCAATTCATGTTACAATTACCTTTATTCATTTGTATGTGTATTTGTGTGGAGGGGGCATGCACATGCTATGGCACATATATGGTGGTCAAAGAAGAACTTAAGTCAGTTCTCTCCTTCTATCACGTGGATTCTGGGAATTAAAGTCAATCTGTCAGTCTCAAAGTTAAGTTTTTATATTCCAAGCCATCTCGGAGGCCCCAGAATTCCATATTTTCTTATGGGATAATAGGTTAATTCCATGTCTTTGCCATTTCAAGCAGTGCAGCATAAAACATAGAGTTGTAGATGTCTTTGGGGTATGTTGATTTCATTGATCTTGAATATATATGTGTTGGATCATATGGTAGATGGCCTGATGGTTTGTTTTACTGAGTATGTAGATAATTCAGAGGTACTTCAAGAGAAAAATATATCCTTTCAAAATATCATTGACAATGCACCTGGTCACCCATGAGCCCTGCTGGAGATATGCATGGAGATTAATTCTGTTTCCATGACTGCTGATACAACATCAATTTGGAAGTCCATATATCAAGGAGTACTTTTACATTTCAAGTCTTATCAAATGGCTGTGCTAAAAACAGGCAAAGTATAATTCAGAAGGAGAGAAAATTACCAAGGATAAAGGAAGTCGTTTAATAATGATTTAGGGTCAATTAATCAAGAAAATCTAAATGTTTATGCCTTAGTAAGAAAGCTTCGAAATATATTATGCAACAACTGATAAAACTTCAAAATGAAATAAAACACAATTATCACTTAATAGTTTAATAAGCCTCTCAATAATTGTTAGAACAAATACACAAAGATATTATCAAAGATATTGAAGGTGCAAACAAAATTATCAACCACATTGACTCGATTCACATTTACAGACTGTTCAATGCAAAAACAGATTATACATTCTTTTCAAGCTTTCATGAATCATGAACCAAAAATAAATAAATAAATAAACAGACAGACAGACAATACATTGCACTGTGAATCAGTCTCACTACATTTAAAAGGATCCAAGTACTAGGAACTATGCACTATGTTTCCTCACCATGCCAGAATTAAATTATAAATGGACCACTGAAAAATCCCCAAATATTTCAAACAAAATAACACAGTCCTAAATAATCCATGGGTCAAAGAAGAAAATGAGAATTAATATCACAGGTATTTTGAGCTGAATCATGAACTATTCTACATCCCAATGTACGTGAGGACACTAAGTCACTGAAAGGGAAACATGACACGAAAGCAAGCCTCAGCAACTTCATCTTCTCCTGTAGAGCTGGAGGAAAGAGAAGGAAAGGATGGCCAGAGTGAGCAGGAAAGTGTAACAATAAAGACAAAGGCAGAAGGAAGCCAAGAGAGGGAGAGGGAGAGAGGGGGGAAAACAGTCAATCCTTTATGAACACGGAGAAAATATTGAAAGAAACAGAAAACACTACTGAGATAATCAATGAAATTTAAAAAAAACTGGTGTTTGAAATCAACACCAATAAATAGAAAGATCTGGAGAAACACAAAAGCAGCCCAAGTAATGACCATAAAAAATAAGAGAGTACTTATAGCTACAGATTCCATCAATGTGAAAAAATAGTCAAGAAACATCGTCAACTTTACATTCCAAAGTTTGACAACTTAGATGATAATTGGAGACTCCCTTGAGTAACCCAAATTACCAAAACTCACTCAAGGAAAAATAGTTCTAAGGCTTCCAAAAAGTTTAATGTGTAGTTAAAACATTCCTACAAAGTAAACTCTAAGCCACATGGCCTCATAAGCAATCCCAGCATTCACAGAAAAAATAAAGTCTACATAAAACTATCTAGATTTGAACACTTTTCACCAGACATTCTGAAGCCATCTTTATGCCAATATCAAAACCAGGGAAATGAATTAGAAGGAAGAAGAACCAACCAAAATCCCTTATGGACACTGGAGAAATATTCTAATCAAAATTTTTTCAAATTAAATGTGAAATATAATATAAAAAATAATTATTATAATTAGAAAGCCTAATCTCAGGGGTTATTTAAATTAGAAAATCAATTCATGTGTTTTAGTATATTAACAAACTAAAAGAAAAATTCCATAATCATCTCAGTACATTCAGAATGAGCAGTATGCAAAATCCAGCATGAATTCCCGACAGAAACGCTGCAAGCTAGGGACAGAGAAGGACCTCCTTGGTCTCATGAACATGTATCTGACATGACACTTCATGGCAAAGCACTACAAGTTCTTCTCAGTATCAAGGCCCAGAAAAAGATGTCTAATCCTACCACCATTTGAATCTTTGTTCTGGAGATGCTAATCAAGATTGACAAGCAGGAAAGAGGAGGATACACAAAGTATCCAAACACAAAGGAAGAATTAAAGTTGCTGCATTTCCAAAGGACATGACAGTCAAGGCAGAAAAATGTCCCAGTATGTTTGTAAAGGAGCTAGAATTCTTAAATGTATCAAGGTTAGGGTTCTAAGACACAAGATCAGTACATAACACTCAATTGTATTCCTACATATTACCAATGAACCATTAGACACTGAAGTTTTTTAAACTACCATTTACCATGGTGTTGCTCAATAATATAAAGTATTGACATAAAAATCTGACAAAAAATTAAAGGTCTGAAACACTAAAAATAATAAACTATTGTTGAGAAAATTTAAAACAGCTTAAATAAATGAAGAGAAATACATCCTGGATAAGAAGACTAAATAATATTAAGATGGAAGTTCTTTCCAAATTCTATCATAGATTCAATGTAATCACAAATGAAACTCCAGGCATCATTTTTGTAGCAGTGACAAACTAAATCAGAAACAGGCTAATCCTAAACTTTATACAAAAAATTCTATTGGCCTAATATAGCCAAAACAACTTTAAAAAAGAACTTAAAAGTCTACAAAATATGATTTCAAATCTTACTATAAAGCAATTATAAGCCAAAGAATGTGCAATTGTTATAAAGATGGGAAAACATAACAACTGAACAGAATAGGATGTTAAGGAAGTTTTCAGTTACTACACTAAAAGCACAGTCCACAAAAGAATTCATTGACAAGTTGTACTTCATCAACATAAAAAGGGCTGCCATCCATAAAGACAGTGTTATGATGAAAAAACAAGGCAGAGATTGGCAGGAAATATTTGCAAAGTCTTTATCCAGTAAACAATTTGACATTGAAAATATAAATATCTTTCAAAACCCAAAAAAAGGATATAATTCAACAAAAAATGGTAAACTATTTAAGCGATCAATTGACTGAGGCAGAATATATATATGGTATGCTTGGGAAGACAGTGCATCTCTAGAATGCATGTGTAGCATGTACAAAGCCTTGGGTTCCACCCTCACCAAACGAGGAAGGAGAGGAGGTAGAGAAGCAAGAATGGAGAAAAGTGGGGGAAAGCAGGCAGGATAGAGAAGCCAGAAAGATATCAACATCATCAGTCATCAAGGAAATGAAAACTCAAACTACAATGAGAACCATCAGACACCTACTATAGTAACTAAAATTTAAGTATATATCTCCCTCTACAATAAAAGCATACATCCATGCAAAGACCTATTATGTATATCTCTGTGGTTGTTTGAAGAAGAATGGTCCCCATAGGCTCCTATATTTGAATGCTTAGTCATCAGGGAGTGGCACTATTTGGAAGAATTAGGAGGTGTGCCCTTGTTGAAGAAAGTGTGTTTCAAAAGCCCATGCCAGGACCAGGACATACTGATGAGGATGTAACTCTCAGCTACGGCTGTAGTATCTGCCTGTATACCATCATGCTTCCTGCCATCATGACCAACTAAACCCCTGAAAATGTAAGCAGGCCCCTAATTAAATGCGTTCTCTTACAATAATTGCATCGATCATGTGTCTCTTCATAGCAATAGAACAGTGACTAAGATAATCCCTAATAGCATTATATGTACTGGCCAAAAATCTAGACTCAAAATGCCCATCTATGAATGTGATTCACTCATACAGTTGAATATTTCTCATCAATTAAAGGGGAAAAATACTTTTATTTTTTAAATATCTACATTTAATAATGTCATATCAAAAGAAAATAAAGAATATATACTGAAGTGTTCTATTTATGCAAATCTCTAGAAGTTAGAAATCATCAACAGGGACTACTCTAGTTACGTATCTGTTACTGTGATAAACACCAAGACCAAAAGCAACTTGGGAAAGAAAGGATTTATTTGATCTTATACTTCCAAGTCAATCTGTCATTGAGAGAAGTCAGACAAGAATTCAAGGCAGAACCTATGGAGTTACTATGCTGCTTAGTAACTTATCTTCTGCCTTCCTCACTTACTCCTGGTCAGCTAGATTTCTTAGACAACCAGGGGCCACCTGCTTAGGAATGCCCTTGCCCACGTGGGCTGGGTTTTCCCATATTAATCATCAAAACAATCTCTCACACACATGGCCAGAAGCCAATCTGATAGAGGCAACTTTTCAACTGAAGATCCCTCATTCCACATAACTCTAGACTGTGTCATTAAAAATACCAAATAACCAGCATGGTACCAAAACTAGTTCAGTAGTTGCCTAAGGGGTTATAAAGATCAGAGAGAAGTAGGGTGGGGGCTGGAGAGATGGCTCAGCCATTAAAGGCTAGGCTCACAACCAAAAATATAAGAGAAGTAGGGTAGAATATGAAGGGGTGCAAGAACACTGTGTGTTGTGGGTATGTTTACTGTCTTTATTGTAATTATGATTGATAAGTGTATGTATATGTCAAACCTAATGTGTACACTTACATATGTCCATTTGTTATATATCAAACCTCACACTGTTAGTTCTTAATAAAGAATGAAAGTGATAATGAAAAACAGTGCTGGGCCAGTGATATGGCTTAGTGAGTACAGGCCCTTGCCATCAACCCTGATGATTTAAGTTGGATACTCTGTACCTATGTGGGAAGAACTGAGTCCTTCAAATTGTCCTCTGACCTCTAAATGCACACTGTGACATACACATGCATACACACACATACACATACACAGAGACACAGACATACACACATATTCACATACAAAATAAATAAATGTAATAAAAAATCAAAACAGTTCTGGGTTGCAGCTAATGCCTGATAAATGGCAACACCTATTCTTCCCTCCAGGATTCTGAGCCAGGACAACAGGGAAGGGGAAGCTGCGATCCATGTCCTCAAAAACTCCTCAGTGAGGAATCCATGTTCTCAAAAACTCCTCAGTGAGGCTAGGGAGCTAAACGAGTGTGTAGATTACAACAAACAAATTGGTTTTGAGGGATGAGAAATTAAAATCAAAGATGGCAAACAGCACAGGGACTTAATGTTCAAACAGAATTAAAATCTTCCAAATGAAAGGAAGAAAACAATTACAACCCCCTTGTCTGTGCATCCCAGACAGACAGGGGGTTATAAATATCCCCAAATCCTTAAAGCTAGGACTCTGCTTTCATGTGCTCTTATTGCTTTCTTCACTTACTCTTGGCATCATTTCCCACAGTAACCAAGTGTAATGGAATCCCACAGTAACGTGTTTACCCTCCGTATAGGTTCTGGGTAGGGTAGTCAGGAAAGTTTAGAATTTTTCTCCATTGCTCCACAGATCCTCATGTGGATCAGCAACCAGTGCAAGGGCGTAGGGCCTGAGGGAAAAGTATAGACAATATTCTAGGGAGAGAGCACTGAAAAGGTCCACGTGCTGGTATGACATCTGCTGGAGTGTAAAGTCCTCTTAGGGTCTAGTTGAAACAGCTCCACAGACAGGACTTCCTTTGGAGACTCTCGCAGTACCGCCTGTCCATAACCTGCTCCCGTGAAGGTGAGCACGTGAGATCAAAAGCACGTAAGCTGTTTGGTGAGATCAAGTGCATGGGGCAGACAGTGTTCACCGCACTGTACATGGAAAGGTATGATGTGCACTGGCCGTGGCAAGCCTGAATGAGAGATCCCTATTTCTAACTATTTAACTCTGTCTGTCTATCTGTTTGTTTTGAGACATGGTCTCACTGTGAAACCTTGGCTGGCCTGGAACTCTCTATATAGACCAGGCTGGCCTCAAACTAATAGAGATTCACTTGCCTCTGCCTCCAAGTGCCTGGCCACACTATTTAGCTCTTAAGTCTTTGAACATAGAATCCATTCCCACAAAGCTCCTGTGTATTAACAACACTTTTCCCCCAGTGTATTAATTGCAGTTTCTGTAAGGAGTTTCACCAGTGTTTTCTGCCTGCCAGAGACCTGGTCCAAGGCAAAGGGAGCTTTGATGGACCTCTGATGAAACACTGCTTCACCTATGATCATAATACAGGCCCAGAAAAAAAAGGCACAATGCAACAAGAGGACCTGACAAGCGGTAGCTCATGGAGGAAATTATCATAGTCTCCTGGGGCCATGAAAGACTGGGATTTTCATCAATGCCTCTTCCTCCTCTTTTAGGCAATCAGACAAGAAGAGTCGGAGTTGGGGATTTAGCTCAGTGGTAGAGTGCTTGCCTAGCAAGCACAAGGTCCTGGGTTCGGTCCTTAGCTCCAAATTAAAACAAAAAAAGAAGAGTCAAGGTGAGCAAGCAATAGATAGATAGGCGGGTTAACCAGAAATGCCTCCTCAGGTGAGCCCTTCATGCTAGAATCTTTCAGGAAAGAGGTAGGAATGAGATTTGGGCCCTCATTCACAGGCTGTTAGGAAGATGGGCATACGCATCAATCGCTAACAATGCAGAGCTCTGAGGAATTCAAGAAGGCATGAGATTTGGGAAGGGCACAGACAGTAGACAGAAAAGTCCTGGGGAGGCCTAGAGCCAGGAAGGGAAATACCAGAAGCCACCAGTCCCCTTCAGGCATGAGCTGGGACACAATGGAAGAATGGTAAGTAAAAAACAGAGGGAAGGTGGGGGAGGGTCATCTTGCAGCAGGCTGTGCAGGCAATATAATGTGAGCAATTCCCTACTGCTGGGGTGAGCCAGAGCATGACTTGGTCTGAGGTCAGGAACACTAGCAAGAAACAGGTCTGGAGGAAGACAAGGAGTTCTGAGACAGTCACACTGAACTTCAGATGGGAAATAAGGTCCTATGTTGAGGGGCGGGCGGGGGATCAGGAAAACAGTTGGTCTATGGGTCTAGAGCTTAAGAACAAGGTTTAGAATGGGCAAGGCTGTGTAGGTCATTGGTGTATGTTACAATGGGAGAGTTATGTTAATGGCCAGCTGACTAAGCCCTCCCCCACTTATGAAAACTTACCTCTTCCTGGGCCCTGACCACCGTCACTGAGCATCTACATTGTTTCTTAAACATCTTAAACCATTTCCATCCAACTCTGCAATGGTTGTATGTCTCCAAGAGTGTATCCAAAGAAGTCTGCTGTCAAGCATCAGATTGAGCGATTACCTTTCCCATCACATGGAGTCCTTCAGAAGCCTGAGACTCACACTGCACAATCCACAGAATTTCCTACAAAAAGTTCCCAAGAGAAAACACCACAAAGTACATGTCTCTTGCCAGGATGAAGCTTCCTGGGAAGGCACTATCCTCTTTGTCCATAGTCTAGCCAGCACTGACGACACCATGTATATTTTGACAAACCATAAAGACTTCTCTGTAGCAGGAATCTTAAATGGTCTTATTAATAAAATCAAACCTGAGGCCAGTTATTGGGGTGAACACTGGAAGATCAGAGAGACAGAACAAGCCACAGCTAACCTCACCTGGCCAACTTCTCAGCTGATCTTGTTTCCTCAGACTGGAAGCCTCTGTGTCCTCATATCCGAATGGGTCTCAGCTGAACTGCTGCTCAAAACCTAAAATGCTTAACCAGCCAAATGCTACTAGTTTCTGGTCCTTATGCCTTATATACCTTTCTGCTTTCTACCATCACTCCCTGGGATTACAGGCTTGCTTTCTGGGATTAAAGGTATGAATCACCATGCTTGGCTGTATCCTTGAACACCTGGATTTCTACCTCTGGAGTGCTAGGATTAAAGGTGTGAGTGCCACCATTTTCTAGCCTTTATATCTAGTGGCTGTTCTGTCTCTGACCCCAGATAAGTTTATTAAGGTGCACAATATTTTGGGGAACACAATACCACCACACTTCTCACTTCCGATAAAGCTAAATAGAGAAAAGGTTCTCACTCCAGCCTGATACAGAGGTTCCAGAGGCCACCCAACACATCCAGGCTCAGCTGGCTTGAACTGGCATCTCCGTCTCTGAGGCTCAGCTCTTTAATTGTTGCTTTCTTTCTCTGATACAGACTGTGAAGTGCTCATCAATACACTTTGCTCTTCACTCCATTGATCGACCCACCTTCAATCCAACCTGTCTGTACGCAAGCTCTTTTCTACAGGGCACTGAAGACTCATTGATAAGCTAGATCTGGCCATGTCCTCAAGGGGCTCACAGTATACTAGTCACTTTGTCCAATGATTTGCTTCACTTTCCACGTGTTCTTATAACTTAATCATTCAATAAAAATGCATTTTATGCCAAAACTACATCTGCTCGCCAGTGTCCCATAGTACAGCCAGAGAGAGTCACTAAATCGCCCAGAGAAGTGCACAAATTCATAAGCCAAAAAACAGACTGGTAATGTGCAACAATCCTCACCAGTGAACAAGTAGATGTATTAAGAAAATCACCATGAAAAGAACACAAACAAAAGCATGTATCCTTGACTGTTTATCCTGGGTCCACAAAAATACCTGAAGCAAATCAAACACAGAAGGACGGTGGCACACTTGTAACCCCAGCACCGAGGAGGCAGAGACAGATGGATTCCTAGGACTCACTGCCCAGCCAGTCTAGCATGCTTGGTGAGCTCAAAGCCAATACAAAACTCTGCCTCAAAAAATCAAGGTGGATGGCATCTGAGGAACAGCACATGAAATTGGCCTCTGGCCATAACATGTACATTCACAAATATGCATGTGTACTTGTACATATATGGACCTGTACGCGCACGCGCGTGCACACACATACACACACACACCCCAAATCCGAGTTGAGGTTGGAAAGTAAGTCTTCATCAAATGTCTGCCCCTTGACTTTTTCAAGTGTTTTCCTTATTTTATTACTAGTCACCACACACAGTACAAAGAACAGCAACTGCAAACTATTTGTCTGTGGCTCTGTATTGGTTATCTTAAGTTCTGTAATGCTTAAAATGCTACAACACTACGAGAAGAATACTAGGGCTTTGTTTTCTTTGGGACCATGCTTAAACAGTAAATAACACTCTCCACGTGGCTGGCCCAGTGGATGAATTGAGATGTCATTTAGAGACCATCTCTGTCATTAACCATATGCTACATCAGAATTTGGGGTCAAGACTTCAGCAGAGTCTCTACCTTTGGATTGAAGTCTTTAAGAATCTCCATGTGCTGGGGCCAAAGGTTAGCCAAAGAGTGTCCCCACTGCCATGTATACCTGAGCCCTGCTGACTGGCTTTTCAGAACCAGACTCTGACCCCAAGTTCTGGTTCTCTGCCAAAGCCATTAGCACAACGGTGTCACTAACAGACAGGGCTTTGGAGCTGGATGATCTTCACAAAGAATTCTACAGGTAGGAAGGTAGAGATGCCCAAGGGATTAAAGCATCTGCTGTGCAAGCATGAGTTTAAATTCTCCAGAAACACACGTAAATTCTGGGTGGCCATGGCAGGCCACTTTGTAATTCCTGCTTCAGAAGGCCAAAAGAGGATTTCTAGAGCAAGCTGGCTAGACAGGCCATATCAGTGAGGTCTGTGTTTGACTGAGAGATCCTTCCTCAATACATTAGATGGAAGAGCAATAGTGGCTGGTGCCCAACATCAACTTCAGGCCTCCATAAACACACACCCATGTGCATCCTCATCCACCTGGGCAAAAATGTGTATACACACACACAAAAAAAAATGAGCATAAAAGCATCTCATAGGCAATACATAATCTCTGCCTGACCTTGAGGAATTGATTCAACTCTGGAAACTTCTGTTTCCTTATCTGTAAAACAGAGATGACAATAATTGCCTAGTGGGGCTATTGGTGAGCAGTAAAGGACTTAACAATTGTAAAGTGATTGACAAGCTCCTGGCATGTCCCAGTAATCAGGAAATGCTGGCTGCTGTCCTGTGCCTCTCTAGAGAAAGAGCCTTCATGGAGAGAAGGACACAAGATAGAAGGGAGCAGGGGGTCCTCAAATCCCCCCACTTCTGAAGAAAGACATGTCTACTTCAGAACTGTCAGATCAAGCTGCACTCTGGCCAGCCAAGGTAAGTATTCTCTGTGGTGCAGCGCAGACCTCCTCCTGTGGCTGTTCCGTGCTGGCTCTACAGGTGCCCCTTTCTATACCTGTCCCCTGGTGAGTCTAAGCTCTGGGTTCAAGCTGCCTCCAAAATACCTGGGTGCCTGGGAGTGGGGAGTACCTCATAGCACCTCACATTCTGGGGTCTGAAGTTAAGACCAGCCCTGGAGAGGGAGTCAAGCTGGAAGGACAGGGCACCTTGGGGACTGGTGGGGATGCAGAAGAGGGAAGTGAAAATCTTTAAAATGTAAAATAGCAGGTTTCTGAAGCCTGGCCACGGAGAAACACTGGCTATTCACTGTGGAGGAGTCATCCAAAAAGGAAAACCTGCGCCAGACATTTGACTTCAGGGACACACGTGGGACGCTTCCTTACACCAGAACAAAGGACACTGGGCTTTGAAGAGCCTGCAGAGAAGCAACAAAGCTCAGAGAATCAAAACTCACTGAGGATCAATGGAGCCTCAACCAGGTTCTGAAAAGCAGGGTGGGGGCGGTCACATCCCCTCTCCTAATTTTACCAGCACAGTTATGGAACCGCCCCACGGGAAATGGGCAGCACCTTGTGTCTCCAGCTGGCCTGAGTAGACAGGGAGCTCATAAGATGTGAACTAGGAGGAAAACCATCAGCAGTGTGCCTGGCAAGCAGCTAGTGTGTGATGCTACCTGCGCCATTATTAAAGCAGCCCCCCAAATGGATCTCAGCCATATCCACACTGAGCTAATGAAGAAATACACATCATAAAAGAAGAAATTACCCACATAATAAACCTTGGATCTCCCAAAATGAAGCCATTAGAAATTGATCAGCTAATTTAGGAGCGGCTGAAGGCTGTATTCCCTCTCTGAAAGCAAAGCCAGGAAACATTTACAGGTCTGCTCTCCGTGAACAGCATGTGGAAGTCACACAGGTTGTCCTGGCTCTGCTTCCTGAAAGAGTGTGTGGCCAGAGAGGGGTCTTCAGAAAAGCTGGGGGCACGTGACAATAGGTCACCCTGTGCAATAGTTTCATCATAAACCAGCAGGATACAATTTCTAAAGAGTGAACAGGTGAAGCCCAAGTGCTCCCATTCACCCCTGAGGCCAAACCCATGGGGTGAGGAGACCTAAAGGTACTTCCTAGTAACCTTTGGATGAGTACATTATGTATACACCTGCTGACTACACACAAACACACACACACACACACACACACACACACACATACACACACACTCACATATACCTGTACATTCACATGGATATACAAATGGCATATACATATATTCTCACAAACTTATACATCCATACATGCATCTGTACACTCATATGCATATACACATGCACATGTATTATTCATTACATACACTCTCCCAACTATACAGATGTGCACTCTAAATTCATACATGCATACACACTCACATACATATATTCACATACATATACAACTCATATATGCACACACAGAAACACACAGTTCACACACAAACATACTCAAATATGTTCACATGCACAAACAACTCACACTATATACAGATACATACATTCACACATGCACATTCACATATCCACACTCACAAAACTATACATACTCTCACAATACACACCTGCACACATAGGTATTTGTACATACACGCTCACATGAATATGGACATATATTAACATTCACATGTACACAATTCACATACATACTCTGTTATACCATACCACGTACTCATATGCGTAACACTCCTCACACATATACACATGCCTACATGTAAACCATTACATTTTCACACATATACACACTTAGAAACATATACACTCCTGTTTACACTCAGACACTCACATAACACTCTCACACACTTGTAATATTCTGCATGAGATAGGGCCTCTATCCTCTCCATATCCCTTTGTCCTGCCATCTGTATTTATTTTACAACCTGACCTCATCTCCCAGGGCCTGGCTCCTTATTGACCATCAGCCTCACCTCATCCCCTTTACCTAATTCGGAAACCGCTTCTCTGACATTTGAGGTTCACATGGACTGGATTCTTCTCCTGGATCCCACCTGCTCCAGGTCAGCACCTGGGCAGGCCAGCCAGCTCTGTGACCTCTTGCCTTGGCAAAACGGAACTCCAGGATCCATTCTAGGCCTCAAGTCAAGATTAGACTTGAAAGGATTATTCTGAGTTTTCCCACAGGGCATTGGGACAGGGCAGCCCATACCCATCACCATTCTGGGGCTCTTACCTCATTCACAAAGACCCAGTGGCTGTCCTTGGAAGCCAGGTTGGTCTCCACAGCCTGCAGAGAGAAAAAGAATGTACATGAACAGAAGCAAGGCAGAAGCTGGCAAACACACAAGATGATGGCCGGGATGAGGTTTTATAAACATTGTCTTTTCCTCACAAAATATGCCATCCCCCTGAGGCCTACTCTGGCTGCCTTGGCCACAATGGCATCATCTGAACCTGGATATCTGATTTCGCCATCCTTCCATGCCCTCCTGCACTGGCCAGGAGGAAGGTTAGAGACCCTTGTCAGTCCTACACACATCACAGACCACAAGTACAGTCAAAGCCTCCCTTCTCCAAGAATGCATGCAAACTCCTTTCCAAAACAGCACGTAAGGATAGCATTATCATTAAACAAAACTACAGAACTAGGAAACTGACATACTGGATTTATGGCAGTCCATCCAGCCATGCTGAGCAACACCAGGAAAACAGAAGACACTAGCTAAACTGCAATGTGGCTTCGCATTATTTTTAGGATCCACAGAGCTGGGTTCTTTCCAGTTATTGAGGACGGGCCCATGCCCAACATCCTCTCAGCACTACTTTGGAATCATACTTGCCATTGTTATGTGTGAATGGCCACCACTTTATTGCTTCTTGTTACCTACTTTCTTTGCCAGGTTTGGGTGGGGAGTCCACAAGATTAAGGTCTACAGCTCTCAGACCACAGTTGGGTCCCACAACTTTGCTCTGACACCAACATATAGCAGGCGTTCAATCAACACAGCCTGACATATGAATAAGTGAGAGACGGCAGCAGATAAAATCCTGTTCCTTGTCTTGTTTGCCAGCTTTGAGCTTGTTTGTTCATGGGCTTGTTTGTGTTTGTTTTTATTTAAGGAAGGGTCTTATATAGCAAAGGCTGGTCTAAAATCCACTGTGTACCCAAGACTAGCCTCAAACTCCTGGTCCTCCCACTTCCAACTCCCAAGGCCTTCGATTACAATCATGCACCACCATGCCTGGCTCTCATGCATGTGTTTATGGGTGCTTTCGCTCTCCTTGAATTAGAAAGCCAGCAGACTGAAAGAACTGGAAGGCGTTGATGATTTGTAAGAATGTCCTGTAAGAATGCTCATGGCGAGCATGTGCCAAGAGCTTGCTGAGCACCAGGCATTGTGCCAAGCCATCATCTATGAACCTGGGAAAGAGCTTTCAGATTTACTCCTTTTCTTTTTCCTTTTTTTTTTACATTTTGGCAATGTAATTTTTATTACTCATTTGATTTTAAAAATATAGACAAATTAAGATGCTTAATTAAACTCACTCCATAATACTTTCTCATTTTAAACAAATTGCTAATGTAGTAATAACTCGCCATTCATTCCTCCAGATTCATCCACTGGAAGCTGTCTGAAGTGGCCCCTTCCAGAAGCTTCTATAGTCATATCATGCAAATATGTATCTCCACATTCATAGAAGACAGATGTTTTAAAATCACATTTGGAAATGCATATCAGGTAAAAATTCTCATTATGAACTTACTGATATATCAAATTTACATTTTCTTATCAGTATGCACAGAGAGGTGATTGTTCTTAACAAAGTAGATGTAGTGATGTCAGAGCCTACACCTCTGACCCAGCCAGTGTTTGCCTAGCAATGTTCTCAAGGTTCTTGGTCCTGTGTGGTGCTGAGGCACCCACAGTATCAGAGCACAGAGCTCCGTGAGGCCCTTGCTACCTGGGAACAGATAGTGTGCTTGGGGAACACAGTAGATCATGAATATAGAGACCACAAAGAGCCTAGGAGAGTTTGAGCCCATCAGCCCTTAACAGACAACCTCAGAGGAGGCCAAGTACAGGCACAAAGCTTTTCCTGAACCACTCAGAGCTGGAAAACATAGATTGACCTGTCTATATCCTATGAATGAGACAGTACTAGGCAATGAAAAGATGAACCCAGATAAGAGTGTGAGATAGAAGAAAACAACCCCACCCACTATCATTTGTCTAGTGAAGCCACATATAAAGTACAGACAACACTTGCTGCTCTCCTGTCTGCAAAATTATATAACCACTGAGGCCAGAAAGAGGGAAATTCAGAGACTGAGGTTCATAAATGTCCCACAACTCTCACAAGAAACAGAGATAAGAATATGGTCACTCTAGTCCTCTAGAGGTTCACCCTCACGCTTCCATTTTCTCACATCTACCCACATCTATCCTGTATCCTTTGGTCATATGAGCCTTACCCAATTAACATTATAATTCTCGGGATAAACAGATCCCTGACCACCTCAGGAAGGAGGCTCTGGGTACTGGCTTATACCCTTGGAAGAAAATGAGCCTCCAAGAGGCCAAAGGCTTCTATGCACCATGGTGCTATATCCTGAAACACTTCTCATCCCATGCTGCCTCAAGAGAAGCTTATGGGATCCAAGAGCCAGTGTCTCTTGAGGACTGTGAACTATGAGCGATGAATGGAGAGCACCTTAGGGTAGAGTCTTGCCTACCCAGCCTAGAGTCCCCCTCTTCTCAACATGCAGATTGCCACAGATATCTTCAGACATCTAATACCATGGTGATGAGAAAAAAGTACAGGAATGTGATCTAAACACTGTGAATACAGTGCTGGGCCCTTGCCGAATTCAATCCCTAACCTTTCAGAATTTCCTTAAAGTTCACTTGTTACATCAGCAACTTGAATATCAAATGAGCATACGACACAGAGCTTGGAGGATCTCTGAAGGTCCCAAAGGCTGGAATGCTAAACAAAAATCTCAACAGGGGCAGGTCGATGAGACCGAACTCAAAACTAAAATAGCAAATGCTAAAGACTGAGAGTAAGGGCGCTGGGTCTACCCTTGGTGTTGATCTAAGTCAGGCACCCCAGCAATGGAAGAACCCATACCCTGCATGTCAGTCATGAAGTGAGGCAGTTTAAGCCAACAGCCATGTAAGTGACAAGGAACCCTCACTGGACAAGACAATGAAGGTGTCTAATCAAAGGAAGAACTGTCTTGTGAGGAGTCCAACTTACTCTTTGCAGCATCTAAGGGTGGATTTACAGTGAATGAATGGTTCTAGTAATCAGAGAAGATAAACACAGCAGAAGAAAGGTTTTCTACCTTTCCAGGTAAGGCAAATAGGCTGCCTCAGGGTAATGAGGCCCATCAGAAGTACCACAATGTTGTCAATGTCAACAGTGGCTTGGGAAGTTAGTAGTGACTTGGAGGGCAACCATGGGTGAGAGACATAACTCCATGGTGAACCAACATCCATAGCAATGATTCCCAAGTCAGGCTGCAAGTAAGAAGCCCCTAAAAAGATTTTTAACATAGTAGGCCCTGGCCTCACTACAGAGGGTTCTAATTCACTGAGAGCAGCCAACTGCTTAATACCCTAGTGGTTTCCAAGCTCCAACCTGCACCTTGACCCTGCGATCTCTCCCATAGAACCTGTAGCTCTTTGAATCGGAAGGTACAGGTGCATTTTGCAGCTGAGAGGTGCCAGCATTGCCAATGACCATGGTCAATTGCTGGGAGATCCTAGGGAGTGTGGAGGAACATGGGTCCCCTAAGATGTCTTCCTACCTGATCTCTGACTCGGGCACTGAAGATACTGGCAGAGAGAATTGATTAGGAAACCCCGCAGGATGGCTGGCCAATTTCCCTGTCCTACTTTCCCTCACCAATTAAGCAACAGCTAATTTGTTAAGCCTCTTTTTCCCACATGAGATAAATAGCACTCAGATACAGCCTTT
Source organism: Peromyscus eremicus (assembly GCF_949786415.1). Classification (NCBI taxonomy): domain Eukaryota; kingdom Metazoa; phylum Chordata; class Mammalia; order Rodentia; family Cricetidae; genus Peromyscus; species Peromyscus eremicus. Next base: position 93,691,110 of record NC_081425.1, on the reverse strand, counting down.
TTTTTCCAGAGGGTACAGCTCACACAGAGACTGGGATAGGTGGTAAGAAAGGGCAGCTACTGCAGATGGAGCAAAGCCACACATGCCTCCCTTGGCAATTAGTGGAGAGCTGCCAGCTCTGAGGGATGAGTCCTAACTGCTCACAGACCAGAGGGCAGGGTCCCTCTCATCACTGCTGATTCCCCTTCTAAGTGTCAGGCTCTCCCTTCTCCTCCCATAGATATCTGTGGCAGACAGAAACCAGTCCTTCTTTCATCATGGAGCAAGTATGGCACAGAGGACCCTTTGCTGTACGCTCCCTGGTGATCTGTGTCACCTCTCCAAGCACATTTTTGTGACCAACCATGCTATGGCACTCTGTCTAAAGCCCCTCACACCATAGTGGGATATTTGATTACTCAAATGCCCTGTTTATTAATTCTCAACCACCAACACCCAAGGCTCAGGCTGCCAGAACTGTACTTGGCACTCATGATTACATGGGAATTTGTACCCTAAACAAGAACTCAGCCTGACACAGATGCAAATCCCAGCTATCTTCTCTCTGGCGGGTATGTCCTTCGGTGTCATCTCAGCTATCCCAGAATCCAGCTACAGAATGAGGTCACAATTACATCACTTGGTATCCTTCATGTCCCTGTTCCACATCTCCAAGTACCTGCTGGTTTTCTTGTCTGAATTCCTCTGGGAATACTTCATAAATAATTGTCATCTGATCCTCTCCTCTCAAAGTCTGCTTCTGGGATCCCAATCTGAAATGAACAGCTCCAGCCTGGGGTGATGTTAAGAATTAAATGGCTTTACATGTTATTTTACCAATTCTGGAAGGGGCTCAATACATGGTCAGTTATAGCACGAATCTTAAAAGTTCTTATTAATAAAACAAACCTGGAGCAAGGTATTGGGGTGAATGCTGGAAGATCAGAGAAGCAGAACAAGGCACAGCTTCCTTGCCTCACCAATTCCTCAGCTGATCTTGTTTCCTCAAACTGGAAGCCTCTGTGTCCTCATCCAAATGGATCTCAGCTGAACTGCTTCTCGAAAGCCTGAAAGCTTAACCAGCTAGTTCCTGGTCCTCACGCCTTATATACCTTTCTGCTTTCTGCCATCACTTCCTGGGATTAAAGGCGTGAGTCACCATGCCTGACTGTTTCCATTATGGCTTTAAACTCACAGAGATCCAGATGGATCTCTGCCTCCCAAGTGATAGGATTAAAGGCGTGTGTGCCACCATTTTCTGGCCTCTATATCTAGCGGCTGTTCTGTTCTCTGACCCCAGATAAGTTTATTAGGGTGCACAATATTTTGGGGAAACACAATACCACCACAATCAGTCATTGCAAAAGTCCTCCTATTTCCTTCCTCCTGCTTCTCCTGCCTTGTAGTCATCTCAGGGTCTTTCCCATCATCATTCCAGAGTCTCTTCCAAGTGCATAATTCCTTCCTTCCTTCACTCAACAGACAAGAACAGCCATCCATGCCTTGACATCTGTCTTAATACTCCCTCCACTAAATGCCATGTGTCTGCCATTACAGGGTCAAATAGTGATTTGGGGGGGTGGGGAGACAATGTGTGTAGCCTTGAAAAGTGGTAGGTGATGTCTCCTCCACATTCCCAGAGGCCTCAGAGAAGCCTAGCATGGTACCTCCCCTCTCTTGCCCAGCATGGGATTCTCCAGCCACATGGCACAACAGGTATCTACAATGCAGAGCTGGCTCAACCAGGTAAGTTGATGGCAGCTCCTATATCCTGCAGGTGTGTATTGGGGGGTATAGGTGATAAAGTCTTGTGCCCAGAGACAACTTTCTCATTTACCTCCATCAAGTGGCAAGTTTGTTAGGTTTCTCCCTGGAGTTGACAACCATGGATGTTGGTACCATCCTTAAGAAAAAGCAGGACAGAGACCTAAGTAACTACAGGAGTTACACATGGACCTAGTCAGGCCCTAGGTCTCAATGAACACAGAGGGACTGCCAAGGGGCCCAATGCAGATAGTCCTGCTGCATTGTCATGAATCCTGCAAAGCTTTGCCAAGCTAACAAGAATCCATGTACCTGGCTAGTGTGTCTTGTCAAGACCAGCAAACACAAAATTTAAAGGAAAAAAAAATGAGGAGATGGGACTTCAAAGGAATCAAGTTTATTTTCTTCCATCCCTTTTGATCACAGAGAGGCAGCAGAAGATGGTGGGAACAGATAAAGGGAACAGAGGTGGAGATGACACAGGCAGATAGTGGAAGGGACATAGTGTTCAGACACATGCCCATATATGTGTAGATTGCATGGACATACACATTGACACCCACATGTCCTTTGGAGGTGAATGTATGATGTCATAGGTAGACCCTGGCTAAAAGAGCAGAAAGTAATTGTTCTTCCCACCCCTGGGAAGGCTAAGTGTAGATGGGACTAGGTCTCCTTGCTTGTAAGCAGCAGCCCGATGTGAACCTCCAGTTTGTTTATTTTTTCCCCATGGCCAATTGCAACAATACTACAGTATATAGGACACAGGACTTCAACACGCCATCCTGTGGGCCCACTCAGAAATGAGACATGTCAATTCCATTCTGGCCACCCTGATCCACAGCCTCCATAGAGAAAGAGATTCTGGCCAAGTTCCAGCTTTGGGCTCCCTAGCAGGCTCTGGGCAGAAAGCAGTTCCTGAGCGTAGCAGAAATGGCAAGTATCAGGCACCGTGCCTAGATTGAGGCTGGAGAGGGTTGACAGCTGTCCCTTTTTTATGTGGCGATGAGGATCAATCCTATATGGAAGCAAGAGAACACAGGTGCTCAGGACACTGTAGGATGCACCACCAACCTGGACACACTTGTGTCCTTACACTGTTAAACAGAACCAAGTTTGAGGCATTTCTAAGGCCAGTGGGAGCCTGCTTCTAAGTCTCCTCTGGGACAATTCAATGCAACATCTCCTCGACTTCATATCCCATACACATCATTTGTTCTCAACAATCTACACAGGTACTCATTTCATGTCAGAAAACAGAGTTCTATGTAGACTCCGACTTTTGAAGACTGTTTAGCCGAGAATAGATTAGAATGCTAGCCTGAGTCTGTATGCTCAAACCTTCATCACATGGCTCCCCAGAAGGCTAAAACAATCGTCTGAGAAAGTATATTACCCTGCAAACCTCGCCCAGTTCCCACAACAGTGGAAACAAAATAAGGCATGTTTTGTTTATTCTCCTGTTTGTTTGCCTGTCTTGTTTCGAAGCAAAGCCATTATGTGCAGCAGTGCCTTCATCCTCCAGGCTAATTCGTTCTCACAAGCTCAGGACCATTATTCCACTGGTGTTCTTAGGTGTGAGCCTGTTTCCCTTTATCTTGGCCTCTAGGACTAGTAAATGGAGTGGAAAGAGCTCCGCGTGGACGCTTTCCAGCTCCATTGCTAAGGGTTTATTTTACCAAGTACAAATGGCACTGATAATTTATGTGTGCGTTAATTGTTGGCCACTTATCTAGGCACCCCCCTCCCAACACTGGCAGCCTGGGATAATGAAAGCATGTCAGCAATTAGCATCTTTTAAAAACCTAACTCTACCACTTGAGAACATTCCCCCCATGGAGCCTAAGGCCTGGCACTCTCCCAAGGACAGACATTGAACTAGCTCAGACACTTGCTGCTGCCATTATAGCAACACGCTGTTTAGGAACAGTTCTCCCTGCGCAATGTCACCCACTGAAAGCATGAGCTGCAACACTCAGTGATGGGCAATGATGGTTGATTTCATTGATGGAGGAGCCCGTTTACAAGAAAACCAGCTAAGCAGCCACCGTGAGTCCTGAGTGTCAGAAGCCATGTCCAGAACAACAAGGCAACTGGAAAGAGCAGGTGTTAGGAACTGCCTGGAGCCACGGTACCCCCAGATTCTTGCTGTCTTTGACAGAGTCTAAGAGTGAGGCCCAGACATTCTGTTTAACTTAGTCTTGTCTCCAGAACTTCTTCTTCCCAGAAAATGTCTATCTTGGTTTCTTTGGTGGCAACGGCACACTCTGGCCAAAGCCACCTGAGGGAGGAAATGGTTTGTTCAGTTCATACTTCCATCAAGCAGAGCAGCCAGGGCAGGAAGGCAAGGCAGGACTTGAAGCACAGACCACGGTGGAATCTGCTTGGTGGCTCGCTCACAAGTTTATGCTTACCCTTTTATAGCTCAGAACCACCTGCCCCAAGAGTGGTGCTTCCACAGTGACCTGGGCCCCCCTACATCAATGAGGACAGCCCCCTGCAGACATGTCCACAAGCCACTCTAATGTAGATAACTCTTCAACTGAGGCTCTCTTCTCAGACAATTCTAGGCTGCTTCAAGTTGAAAAGTAAAGTGAACTAAGACAGAATCCTAAAATTATTCTCATGGTTCCCCCAAGGTCTAAGATGCCACAGAGAAATCTTGGACCCACAGTGGTCTTTTCAAGGGTCCCCCCGCTCCCCCACTGGGCTCTTTTGAGCAGCCAGCCCTTCCTGACTCACCTGGTGTCACATGTTTCCAATTCACCAACATTTCTTCTAGAGTTTTATAAAAGCTCAGGGATCCATTTATGGGGGATCCAGAAAAATTGGGCCCCAGGAAAGGTTGTTCAACATGGAGTGAGGGAGGACAGTAAGGGTCTCAGAATAGCGATTATGCTGATTTAGGAAAAAGAAATCATAGCTGATTCAAAGCATGTAAACTCGATAGATTCCAGTCTTATCATCAGACTGACTCCATCCACTCTTGTCTAAGTTTGAGATAAATAACCAGTCCAAACTGGACACAGGGTAAGAGTGTCAGTTCCCAGCCTCCAGGGCAGGAAGACTCATTACAGAACATTTGTGGCTCCTTCAGATGAAATAGAGACAGGTTCTAGGGCTACGCAGGATGTGGAATTTACTGTAATAAAAAGAGAGAATATGCTACATGTGGACAATTTATGAGGAAACGCTAATCTCAGCAGAAAAATGGCATGGAGTGTGCTTGCAGGCACGATCTGTTTAATAAGATCAACCAGGAGAAGTGGAGCCAGGCACTGCCAATGAGTACTGGCTGACGGATACTTGGACTTTAATCAGTGATCTATAATTCCCCACCTCCTGCAGGGCACAGAAACCAAATAAGGCTGTCCATGCTCTCACTCCCATTGACACTCAGTCTGTATCCTGAAGGGAGGCCACAGGAGCCTGGCTGTTCTATCCAATCTTGTCTCACAGATGAACGAGAAAGGCTTTCTTTCAGGCCCTTGGCCACATGGATGCCGTGATACAATCCCTTTTGAGGACCCAAATCTACAGTAAAACAAATCACTTCTGAGCTTATTTGTGCCCTGATCTGGTTTAGCAAGGGCAGCCACCAACCTCAGCACTGTAGCCTGTGAGCAAGCAAATGGCTTTGGTCCTTCTCCACTCCAGGGCAGGGGACACAGACCTTGGGTGGCAGGTGGCTGCTTGCAGCCATTTCTCACACATTTGCTGTTCAGCTCCAGCTTCAAATGATTTTTCAGAAACAAGCAAAGCAAAGTCCAGACTGATTAGCAATGTTTTCATCTCTCTCATGGGTATTTCCATGTTCAAACTGGAGCTTGCAAAGGCGCTGCTTGCATCCAAAGACTTGCTGCTCCAGGTACCCACAGCATCAGATGCTCCTGATGAAGCATACAGGGGAATGTGTGGGGGCAAGACAGTCCCTCCGGGCACCACTGGGTCACATCACACACCAGAGGCCTGCCCTCCCGTGTATCCCATGTATAGCTTTCAGCTCCAGAGACCCAGACCCCAGACGGGGCTATCTACGGGGAAAAACAGCTACACTGCCTCAATATGCTCAATTATAACATCAGTCTTTATCACCATGACCCTTTGAAATTATTCACAAGGTGATTCTGCAGCAGCTCCTAAGTGTGGATCTAATTCCTTTCTCAATCCAAATTGTTTTTAAAAGATGGAAGCCTTAGAATACTTTTTAAAGCAATAAAGTTGAAAGTAGCAATTCTTTACTGAGCTGATAAGAGTTGCCAGGTGTAATTTGTATTCTTTTTTATGAGCCTGACTTTGCAGAGAATGGAATAGAAGGAAAATATATATATATAATCTTCTTTTCAGTTCTTAGAGACAAGAATGTTTTCTTCCTGGCTGTGTTCGAGGAGGGGCAGTTTGGCTTAGGAAAAGTTGGGAAACATACCCCTGAATTGGGCCATCAGAAAACCAAAGAGGCACCTGTGGATTAGCAGGAGGCTGTCCTGAGGTCAAGGATACTATATATAAACTGCAGTTCACATAGGTACCTTGGCATTCATTTTGAGCCTCTGTCCCCAAGCTGACCAGGAAGCCATGATATAGCACAGATTTCTTGGTGAACATGGAAAAGATTTGGCTGTTTCAGTGAGTGTTGGGAGAAGGAGCAATCTCTTCCTTAGTGCATGATACAAGATGCTGTATTGTCTTACATACAGCCATTCTCCAAATATGAAGGGCCACACAATTGAATTCTAGAGTTGGGAATGGCTTAAGGGTTTGCCAAAAGTCCTGTGGGCCCCCAGAAAAGCCAAGAAACCCTGCATTCAGCCCTTAGAGCTAATAGGAACAGATCAGATACTAAGTAAGCATAGGTTTAGTCCTTTGGGGTATCCCCACCAGCTCAAGCAGCCATCTCCACTGTCCCCACAAAGCACCTGTAAAGGCTTCACCCAAGGATGCTCTACTTGGAGAGAAAAATGAATGCCTATCTCCCAAGGAGACAACACACTATACTTGGAGAGAAAGAAGAGCATTAGGTACCGGATGCCCTTGAGTCTTGCATTCACATGTTGTGAACAAGGATTTGATTCAAAATTTTATTCAGTGAGGTGAAACCCTCTATGGCCTTCAATTAGAGCTTCACTTTCATTTCTGGATACATTAACTAAACCATCACCACTTGTCTAGCCTGTTCCATCTGGCCACTGCTCTATCTGAATATTCCTCGACATTAGAACTGCTTCCTGCTCACACATAAGGACAGGAAGTTTGTAGCTGGATCTGCATATTTAGATTGTAAAGAAGCCTTGGGACTATGCGGCATTCTTCCTGCAGGATCTCCCTTACTGTTCCAGGCTTTAATACACTTTTGATACAGATACGGCATTTCTCTGCCTAAGAACCAATCGTTTGTCAATTAAAAGTGCACATGGTACAACTTCAGTGCTGATTATACTCTGGCTCAAAGTCAGAGGCAAGAGTATCCACAGCATAAGCCAACAGTTATCTCCTGGAACACTGTCAGACCCCATCTGCAGGGTCTTCCACTGGACAACGGAGCCTATCAATTTGAAGTTCCTGGACTGTATTCCAGGGACTAGAAGGGTTTTAGGAGATAGGAAAGGTTTCTTGTAAAAAACTAAAATCTGTGGCTAGAGAGATGGCTTAGTGGTTAAGAGTGCTTGCTGTTCTTCCAGAGGACCCAAGTTTGGTTCCCAGCACCCATACTGACTCACAACTGTCTATAACTCTAGCTCCAACAGATCTACACACTATTCTGGCCTCCACAGGCACCTCACACACATAGCATATGTACACAGATACGCATAAATAAAAGTAAAACTTTAAAAGTCTCTTTTAAAAATGAAAATGTGTTAGTACATATCCGTCCTACCTTGAGAATCACAAAGCACACTAACACGCAAGTCCTCCTAACACAGAAACTCGTCAAACTTGGTTTAATCTGCTGTTTAGCAAACTTCTTTCTCAGGGTATTAAATTTCTTTGGTAAATTAATACACTGTTAATGCACTGGACATTAATGTTACCAGGAGAGAGGGGACTGAATGGAGCCCTAGGCTTTGGAGACCCAGAGGAAGAAATCAGGCTGGGAAATCCCCAGTCAGATTTGGAGAGATGAGGATGGCCTTGAAGGTGACTGCCACAGGCATGAGAGGGACATTTGGCAAATCAGTTGGGAGCAGTAAGAGAGGTGTAGAACAGTGGTGAAGAGGCCCTCAGCACGGCAGGAGTCGTTTGCGGAGAGGAGAGAATGCCGTTTGAAATTGCTAGAAAGGGAATATTGAGGGGGCGTTGTCCTTAGTAGAAAATTAAAAAGAAAATCTAACACAACTTCTAGATTCATCTTCATCAAAAGAGAAATTAGATTAGGCTCAATAGGGAAGACGGTGGATTCAGACGTGACTTCCTAAGGGGACAGGAAATTGGAGAGGGCAATATTTAAAACTTGAGAATGGCAAGTAATTGAGGTAGTGAGCAGCAAATGATAAAGGTCCATAGGGATACATGATACAGTAGCACCTTAGTCTGCAGAATCCCCAGTCTTCCACACACATTCAGTTCCAGTGTAGGAGTACGACCATGAAAACTGGGAACCAAGCAGGGAATGACAGGAGAGCAGAAACCACACCTCCCCCACCACCTTTATAGCCCAAAGGTTCTTCACTATTGGTTCACTGCTACCAAGCCATGAGAGTCCTAGCGATGGTGCCTTCTACCCAGCTACACAGTTTTCAATCACCGATGATGTCTTTATTAACTTATAGGTTATCCACAGCACTTGTACACGCACACACACTTCCCCTATATGACCGATACTGGTAACAGAAAGTTCTCAACCGAACAGAAGACGTCTCAATTACTGGTGACTGCCATTCTGTTGAAAACAGCCCACTGCTCTATCTAAATTCTCAGACCATTTGAGATCCTGCTCATGCCTTCACCCTGGATTCACCAGTAAAAACGTTATGGAGGCTAGCACAGTGTGCAATCAGAAACAGGTATTAAAACAACCAGAAAGCTCTTCCTTCCTTTTCTTGTTTTCAAATTCCCTTGGTTCCATTTTCTTTAACTTGATGGCTGGATCTCAGTACAGTCTCAGATTCTGTGGACAAATCCCCAATAATACAGTAAATGAACACCACTGGTCTGAGAAGAAAGGGAAGGTTGGCCCTGAGGTTATGTATACAGTAGTAGTAGGTTTTGCTACCTAAAATCAGAATCCTTGATTTGAGCAGATGTCATCACTCTTTTGTAGGGAACTTTATCTCCAGTGTAACTGTGTTAAGAAATGGACCCTCAAGAAGGGACTAGGTTCATGGGCACTCTGCCCTCATGAATAGATTCATGTTATTATCCAGCGAGTGGGATCCTAATAAAAGTGGGTTCTTTACCCATATTCTATCTATTTTCTAACTCTTCAACCTTCTGCCAAAGAACAACCCAGCATGAAGTGCCACATTGACTACAAGGCCCCTTGATCTCAAATTCCCATGCCCAAGCTGTGAAGAATACATTTATTTTTCTTTCAACTACCCAGTCCATGGTATTATTGTGGCAACATCAAGTAGACTAAGGCTGTGTTATACGGACTACATGTGGGGTGATGTAATTGTGTCCACTCCATCCAGCATCCCACAGTCCTCTGGGTCTCACTCTCCAGCATTCTGCCCACTTTGTTTGTTGCCCAATAATTTGAATAAATTCCTTTTATTTACTAACTCCAACTCTGTTTTAAAACTTTGTATCAACAATAGGGAAAATAACACTTATTTTTTAAAAATCTGAATATCAAACACTGGTAATACCAATGTGCTAAATAAGAACATAATCAAATGTTTTTAAAGTGGGAATAAACTGAGTAATTTCAAGGCACAATGTAACAATTATAGACAATGGTTTATAAACCTATTATTCTATACTAAATCATAATTTTACAGAGCTAGTATTTTTGAAATTCTTTTATTTTAAAAAGGCTAGCTACTGACAAATGATAGTTCCTGGTCTGCCTGCCACCTGGTCCTGCTCTATAGAGACAAACACTGCAATTCTGAACTATTCCTCTGTGATTTATTTCCATATCTCTGAACCACACATAATCATATTCATACTGCTGTACATAGTTGATCCATTTTAGACATTAGCATTATCAATTATCTTCCAGATATGATAATGAGGATTTAAATCTCTCCTACAAATCTTCCTTTTCATTCCCCTTCCCAATATTTCCAATCAAGTTGTGTCAGAATTTCTAAATTAAATCTGCACTACTGTGTTTATTCTAGCACTTATTCACGGTCGTCAAGATGTGGAGTCAATGTAAGTCAATCAGGAGACAAATGGATAATAGTGTGTATACACACCATGACATACAATTCAACCCTTGGAGAACAGAACCTTCAGTTTGTGTCTACACAGATTAACCTGAGGAACATGTGAGGTGAAATGATCTACTGACCTCACTCATGTGGAAACTCAGAAAGTTGGCTTCACAGAAGTAGGAAGAAAGGGACTGGGTAGACGGCTCAGTGGGCAAAGTGTATGCTACACCAGGCTGAAGACCTGACCTAAGTCAGAGACTTCCTCAGAAGTCACGTAAAAACCCGGGGGTATCAGCATGTACCCAAGGTCCTAGTGCTGAGAAACAGAGGCAAAGGATTCTGGTGCTCACTGGCCAGCCAGTCTAGCTGAATCAGTGAGTTCTGGGTTCAGTGAGAGATCCTGCCTCAAGAAATAATGTGGAGAGCAATAGAGGAAGACAACTAACACTGATCTCTGACCTCCATGTATGCATGTACTGGCACATACACATACCTGTGTACACACACACATCAAACACTTGAAACACTAGAGAGAGAGAGGGGGGGGGGGATTGAGAGAAGTGTATTTACCAGAAGTATCAGGAGATATTGGTCAAAAATACACCATTTTATTCAGATATAAGTTCTATATGCAGAATAGCAAATACAAAGAGGTAAGAAGTGGGTAAGTGATCGTCCAGGCCCCTAAGGAGGGGGGATGTGGGGCAGAGGACAAGTGAGCTGGAGAGAGAAACGCACCTGCTGAGAACCACTAAGGTGACAGTGTGGACTGGGGTGGGCCCTATGAACCTGCTAAGAGCCACTAGGACAGCTATGTGACAGGTGAGCTGTATTTCAATAAGACTCTTTGATACGTAACTAAACTTTTGCCTCATAACGCTGGCACTATCCTCTACTAAACTCAGTTGTAGAGTATGATCAGACTATTTTTTCCTTATACATCTGTTTTATTTTTTAATTACCTTGATTTATATTTATTTGCACAAGCACTATGATATCTTTTTCAAAACATTTACTGTGTCATATAAAATAGGCTTTTAATATCCAGCAGCCCTGGAAAGAGATAATCAGAGCATTCACTTCCCATCTCCCAGATACACGGCTGGCCTCTTAAGTCAGAGGTTTGTCCTGAGACTCCTCTGCTGGCATCTGTAATTGTTAACTTTGAATCCTTTCTTTGGCACATTATTTTCCTGAAGACTGCCATATAGGAATTTCTTTTAAGAGGTACATTCATACAATTTTTTTTGAGTTTTATATGGTTGGATTTTGGTTAGTGCATGGATTGATAGATTCACTTAGCACGAGGTAGGTTAAAATGAAGTCTTCACACATGAGCACAACTCTCAAGCAAGAATGTTTAATTCCCACTCATTCTGTGTTGCCCTCCTTCCTCCTCAACCCCTCACCATCCTCCTCTTCCTTGTTTATGTCTTACCTCCCTCTGCACCTTGGGAATCTGCATCCTCACGGGGCGGGGTGGAGGGGTGGAGGTGTTTCATTTACTTTGGCAAAGAACAAAATGTTTACTAGGGCTGTTTAGTCTGTCGATGGATGTCCTTAAGTTCTATAGTTTATTATTTTATACATATGTTTCCTTTTCTCCATGGCTTTCTGTTCTCATTCCAGAATCTCTACTAGAGTAATATTGAACCCTAGACCTGAGGCCCAAACTTTTACCAATTTTGTTCTGCTGCTCCAACTTTTTCCCTTTTTGTTTTACTTACCCCAATTTTAGTTTCCACTACTTCACCTCTGTTCTTTTTTGGGGGGGGGTGCATTTTATTCATCATTTTATATCCTTGATTGCTATTTTATACTTTCTTTTTTACTACATTTTGTTCCTGACTTAATGGTGCAATTGGTTTCTACTTCTTTAAATCTGTTACTAACAGGGTTTTTGAAATTTTCACGTTGGTCAGTTTATCCTGGATTCTTTTTCTCAACTTGACTATCTTCTTTCTTTCACATAGGAGATATTTCTAAAATATATAATGGCTCATAGGTAATCTTCCATATTTAAAGTAAGACATTAAAAAGTTCTTTGAAGGGCGGGAGATGCAGTTTGTGGCCAGTAAGTTCTGTCTTAGTTTATTTCCTATAAGGAAATACGTAAGGCTGACTACTATATAAGTAAAAGAAGTTTGTTTAGGCTGTAGTTCTGAAGATGAATGCAGAAATTATTGTGACGGGGGCCTGGGGTGAGACATAAAATGGCAAGTAGTGTCATGGTGGAAGTGTGTATAAGAAAAGCCGATACATGGCAAGGAAGGCAGCGTGAGAGACTCAGGGGCTAGGCTTTGCTCTTTCTACAATAGTTTACTCTCCCGTTAATGAACCATGGTCCTGAACGAAATGATGTCACCAGTTTCCTTAGATAATGCTCCCCTACAACCTAAGCTTTCCCACCAGGCCCAAGCTCCTACCATCACCACACTAAGGTCTAGTCTTCTAGCACACACGACTTTGAGAGACATATTCAAACCATAAGGAAACAACAGCACCCCTTGCCTTGAAAGACACCCTCTTCACAATATCATCACATGGATGTCCTTTCCCTACATCGTGCTATTTTATCCCAGATAAGTTTTCTTCAGTATCCTGAAGGGTGCTGTGTTAGTTGTCTTCCTTCACCTATGACAAGTGCTCAGATTATCACTGATAAGGAGAGAAGGTTAGTTTTTCTCCAGTTTTAGAGTTTAGTCCATGATCAGTTAGCCACATTGCTGTGGGCCTAGAGTTAGCTAGGGCATCATGGCAAGAATCCCTGGTCCAGTAAAACTATTCACCTCATGTCTGAGAAATGGTAGTCAGAGAGGAGCCAGATGTGGCTGCTCACACCTGTAATGCCAGCACTCAGGAGGCAGAGGAGTAAGGATGCCACAAGTTCAAATGAAGCATGAGCTATATAGGGAATTCCAGGCCAGGCATGACGACACAGCAAGATCTTGTCTCAAAAAGAAAAAGAAAAGAGAGGCACTGGGGTCTACCAGTTGGCCTCAGGAGCACACATCCAGTGACCTAAAGGCCTCCCATGAGACCCTACCTTTTCAGGTTCTATCACTTCTCACAGTAGCGCTATGGGCTAGAGACCAAGGCCTTGTACCACAGAGGCCTTTCTTTGGAGGCTGGGGACTTCTGGGCACTTATTCACACTATAACAAGTATACTCCAGCTGCCAGCATTCTAAGAGTGCATGAGGAAGAGATGCTTGTGTTCCACATCCTTTGATATGCAAACCTATGCTTGCTTTCCTGGTTTCTCTTGTCCTTGACTTCCCCCACTTCCCGAGGTCTTGGTGCTGAGGATCTCAGAGGCTTACAAGTAGAATCAGTTTACACCCACCCCAAGCATCTGATCATCAAGCATTTACATTATAATATCTCACATTGCTAAATCAATTTAGCTTCCCTCCACTCTCTTTCACTGTTTTAAGATTTACTCTTGTAACTTTTTTAAGATCGGGTCTTACTCTGTAGGCCAGACTGATCTGAAATCACAGTGATCCCTTGTCTCAGCCTCTGGAGTGCTGAGATTATAGGCATGTGCCACCATGCTTGGCCCTCTACTTACTTTCTGACATCTGGCCTCAGGTTCCCATCCACTATTATGTGCCTTTGACCTTGCTAGTCACAAGAATGTAACTACTTACTGTGCTTTCAAAATGCTCTGGGAGGGAGAAGGGAAAAACATGGGCAGTCAATCAGATTTACTTAATTAATTAAAAGATAATAAATGAGGACATTAATCACAAGTCAATAAATGTCTTTTTGCTCAAGATAAACAGAACACGGTTCTGTTACTGGCAACTAAGGATGTCCCATGGCCCAGGTTGAGCATCCCTGAGGACCTTCATATTTCTGGGCCTTTTTGGATTTAGAATATTTTACATGGTTTATGTGCTGTCTGTGTTCTCAAAATGTAGGATTTTAGAACATTTAGAATTAGGAATTTGAGAGTCAGGTATGTTCAATCTGTATACAGAAGTCAGAAATGGGAAGGATACAGATGCTCCATGGTCTGTGCCAGGCTCATGGAGGACAGCAACTTGGCAGCAAAGCTAAAACTGAAAAGGATGATGTTTTTCCTCACCATGCCCTGAAAAACAGCTGAGATGCAACTCCAAAATGTCGTAGAAGCATGCATTTTCCAGAGCCTTGAAAAGGTGGAACCACTGACCCAGACACTAGAGTGAGGGAAGGATGACTCCTCGCTTTCATCTGCAGCCATGAGCCCAGGGGCCTCTGTGTTCCTTGGGATCCAGCAGCAGAACAGACACAATTTCCTAGAGAATTCTTGATCAAGCCCACAAGCCCATCCTGGGCTCAGGCCTGTTTATCACTCCTAGAGGGGAAGGATGTCAGATTCTTATCCAACAGCTTCATTGAACAGCCCATTGAAATGAGCGTATGTCAGGCAATCCATGGTAAGAGGAGGGGAGGATCCATCAGTAACCTTAGGACTGACACCTTGTCAGATAGATGGCACAGGGGCTGGGGATTTATAACAGCCTGTTCAAAGACATAGTTCAAACATCCTGGCTCACTTTGATCAATACATCTCTCTAGAAGGATGAATGATTTAAAAATCTACAGAACAGAGGACCTGGGATGTTTCAACATGTATAGAGGGAGGGGACCCTAGGTATCTTGTCTCTTCTAAAACAGTGAGTTTGGAGGCTGCAGAGAGGTGGCGGATGGCCTCTTTCTTCAATCAGACTGGGTCCTGTTGAGGGGCGAAAGAGGAGGGACAGATGGGGAGATGCTGTGTGTGGGGGCTGCAATGGGATAATTGAGAGCAGACTATGAAATGGAAAAGGCTTCGGGGACAGGCCGGACTAAGGAAGAAGATTGGAAAGATTTTTAAAGAATACAGATATTGTTAAAATCCTACAAGGTAAGAAAGAGCAAGGCATCTCCAATTTCCCAGAGTAACAATAAGCACACGGACAAGGTATGCTGAGCCATGTGCCCACAATAAGCCCAAAATAGAAACTAGGAGAGCTTCACACTATAGAAACTAGGAGCACAAAGGCAGTCAACTCATTCAAGTGATGCCACCAGGCAAACTCGGGACCAAAGATGGATACTGGAATATTCTTGAGTGCATACCCTTATTTACTATCCCTGGAACAAAACTACTCAACAAAACCACTCTAAATATCACATCTAACACAAGTGTTATGAAAATTAGCTAATTTTGCCTCCTAACCTCTTTCTAGTACTCTGTGGCTTTCAGGGAAAAAGAGCAGTTGGTGTCCAAAGGGCATTGAGAAGCCCACCATCTCTGGAATGTGCACAGGCATCTGGAAGGCTAGTCAGAACATCTCAGACCTCATCAAGCCTCCACACTCTGAATAGCAGGCAACCTGTCCTGTGCCCAGGAAAGAGGCAGACTGCAAGAGAGTCCTGTAACTCCGGAAGTTTGGTGAGTACCAATCAGTCTTAGAAAGATTGGTTTAAATACAATAACACTGGAACTGTAAGTCTTCACTGCCTATTTTCACAAATGAATTTTTTTATAATATTGGAAATGAAATTCTGGGGCTTGTTTATGCTGGGGAAGCACTCTATAGCAAAGCTACATAACCTGCCCTCAACAAAGACGACTTCTAACATGCGAAAAAGGCAGGTGTGGACAGAACATTGTATGTGGGGGTCCTAGCTAAGCACCCTGTAGAGACAGCCTTGCTGAATCACTGTAGCCATCCAACAGAGAACCATCATCCCTGTTAGTAAAAATGGCACTGCTGATACAAAGGCCAAACAGGAAAGAAGAGGCTGAGCCAGGAGAGAAAGTCTAATATGTTGTTGGCATTCCAAGGGAACTGAGGCCACAACAAGAGGCCATCTGAAAGTTGACAAGCCTCAGAGACAGAGTTCTAACCTGGGAACTACATAGACCCCTCCATAAACCCATTCCAATATAGATAGTCAGGGGCTCTGAGAACACATTCCTCCACCTCTTAACAGAAGAGAACTACAAAGTCAGTTCACACACAAGGCTCAGCTTATCCTCTAGCCCCCACATGTCTGATAAACCTGCACACATAACACATAACCTATTTTGAATAACTAGTGTCTGTGTGCTAGCTCCAACATAGGCCACAGCTTATCCTACTGCACCCTAACTAACCCTGGCAAGATTGAAGTTGTCAATTATGACCACCATGACAGCAATTTCTACATACCAGACACTGCACTGGGTCGCATGTACCAATCCCTTAGAGACCTAGAAAGGCTTTCTCATTGTCAAACATCACAGAATTAGGTAGTAAACGAGTTATTTTCTTGGTTTTTTGTTTTGTTTTGTTTTGCTATTTGTTTTTCACATAATGACAGAAAAAAAAACCCAAAAGAGGAAGGCTTCATTTGGCTCATGGTTTGAGGGGATCTAACCCACCACAGCAGGGAAAACACAGTAGCAGCCAGCACTCAAGCTGTGAGAGTATGGAGCAGCTTACTCACATATTGCAGACCAGAAAGCGGAGAGAAAGGAGAATGCCCACCCCCACCCCAGTGACCCACTGCTTCCAGATAGGCCCCATATCAACCACTTCTCAAAACAGTGCTACCAGATGAGAACCAAATCTTCAAACACATGAGCATGGGGGTGGGGAATGGCATTTTCCATCCGACCCATAAGGTTCCATCCCTGGCCCTAAAGGCTCACAGACATCTCATAATGTAAAGTAAACCCAGTACAACTTCAAGAGCCCCTACTGTCTTACAGTAACAATACTATTCAAAAACCCAAAGTCTCTTCTGAGACTCAGAGAACTACTTTAATTGCGAACACCTGCAAAATTAAAAATAATGCTACATACTTCAAAAGTAAGGAACAGGAAAATAAGAAAGATTGAACAAAAAAGGGGGGGCAAGAAACCAGAAATCTACTAGTAGGACCAATACCAAAGGCTTCATCTCCACATACAGTATCAAGGCTTATAGTAGCATCATGTGGACTCCAGAGGGCTTGGGACATCCCAGCTTCTACAGCTCTGCTATCTGCGCCGCACATGGTCTCTCTTAGGCTGTCTCCACTGAGTGTGCCTGCAGCTTTTCCCAGGGGACATCCCATATACCAGACACCTCAGTGTCCTTGGGCCCTACTTTAACAGCATCATGTCCCTCTTAGGACATCTTTGCTGAAAATCTGACACTCCTTCATACTGTCTGGCCTCAGCAGCAATCTGGAACCTCAGATCAAATTTATTAAACCTTGACCTTCACAGGCGTTTTGCATGCCTGTAAATCCAGCACTACATAGGCAATGATCACAAGTTCTGCTGCCTGCTTGAGAGGTGATCTGGCTCCCATTTACCAAAACACAGGAGGCCTCTAATCACTCGAATAGCTAAATCTAGTAAAACAATTCATTCAGTCGTCCTGTTGGAGGACACCACTGCTGTGCCGGGCAATTTCCGTACTCTTTGACGGGCACTTTCCTTTTAAATGGAATTTTTTCTCAAATGAGTTTTCATTGTTAAACTCTGGAGCTTTCAGTGGGTAAGATCTTGTCCTCAAGATACCTTCCCTGTTGCCCCAGTACAAAGGACCTGGTTTCTCTTGCATGGCTCCAGACACGTTTGTAACTATAGCCCTTCTGTCTGTACCCAGTTGGCCTGCAACACTAAACTGGCTCTCAGCAATCCTTTCTTTGTCAGATTTCCCAGTTCACCTTTCTGTTAACTTTCTGTTCTCACTCTTGCCGTAAGTCTAAGATTAGTGAGCAGCAACCACGCTGCTTCCTGAATGCCACACTGTCACAGAATTCCCTCCACCAACAACTTAGCCCATCACTTTTGAACTCAGCCTCACTCAAAATTTCAGAGCCTTGACAGAACATAGCTAGATGCTCTCCCAAAAGTAACTATGAAGGCCTCTAGTCCAGTTCCTGATAGGGCCCTTGTTCCTCTCCGAAATCTCACAAGTCCCGCCCTCCAATGTCAATACAATATGCTGATCTTCACTCTAGCCAAAATGGCCTATTGAGCTCTGTTTACAAGATTCTAGAGCTTCTTTAGCCCTCAATGCCGAACTCTAACACATTCATCCACAAACCACTCAAGGCCTGTGAGCCCCCATGGTAAGTCTTTTCATAGCAACAAAAATAACACCCACTTCTGTTCTGGGTTTTTGTGTATTACTTTTCTTATCACTGTGATAAAACACCTCCAATAAGAGAGCTGTCCATCAACAGATAAATGAAAATGTTGTACATAGATACAAAAGAGTTTTATTCAGCTGTAAAGGAAAATAAAATCAGGAAGGCTTCAGGAACATTGACTGATCTAGAAAACATTATACTTAAGGGAGGTAACCCAGATTCAGAAGATAAAAATCTTATGGCCTCTCTCACATGTGAATCCTAAAGGTGATTTTCAATCTCAGTTATAAACTTGATGAGACCTAGAATCAGCTAAGAAAGGGGACTCAGGGTATGCCTGTGGGAGATTGTCTTGATCATGTTAATCGGGTGAGAAGACAAACAGTGTGTGTGTGGCACCATTCCTGTGCTAGGATCCTGTGCTGTATAAAACGGAGAAAGTGAGCTGCCCATAAGCATTAACCACTCTCTGCTTCCTGACTGTGGACAGTCACACTGTGTGACTAGTCTCCTCAAGTTTCTGTTACCATAACTTCCCTGGTGCTGAGAGCCAAAATGGCAATGTCTCCCTTAAGTAGCTCTTGCCTGTGTATTTTATCACAGAAACAGAAAATGAAGACACTAGCTTATAGCATCTATGTGTACGTACATTGGTGGGAGTATTGCAAAGTCTACAAAACTAGAAAAGAGAGCACTAGCGGAGGAGAGATACTGAGGCACGGGGGCAGAGAGGAGGCTATGGGCAGGTCAAAGGAGACGGAACTATCATGGGTGATGGGGGAGAAGGGCGACAGAGAAGTCAACAAAAAACATTTTTATTTGAAAAATCATTAGTCCTGCCTAATATTGTATATCCTAAATAATCAATAAATAAAACTAGAACCAGAAGTAAATTAGGAGAGAAAGGATTTATTTGGGCTCATGGTTTGAAGTGATACAGTCTTCCATGATGAGAAATTCGTGGCAGTGGGCAACTCAATGACATGAAGAGCAGGCAGTATTCTCACATCTTGGCAGACCAGAAATCGGAGAGAACAGGGTCAGAAGCAGACTTGCTATTTAGCCTTAAAGGTTCTCCTACTCAGCAGCCCACTTCATCCATCCAGGTTCCACGCATCCCTTAAAAGCTCTGCTACTTCCTGAAGCAGTGAAATCTGCCAAGGACCAAGTACTCAAACACATGAACATATAGGGAACATTTTATAGTCAAATCATAAAGACTCAAGTTTGAACCTGGCAATCTGGTACCAAAGCTAGAAATCTGATCTCTCTGCACGTGACTTTGTTTGAATGCCAAATTAACACCCATGTAATCCTACTATGTGTCACAGAAGTGATATCATACCTATTATTCAAAGCTAAATGTCTTTGGCATAGACACAGAAATAAGTATAATGAAGAGGGGCACTTTGGGGTCAGGGTGCACAGGGCCTTATATGAGCACACAGTAGGGCATATAACATGGCCTCAGTTAGCCAGGCCCTGTTTCTTTAGACAGATGATGTTGGAATTACATATTAAAAATTAAGTGAATGCTTGCTAGAAAGGCTAAGAAACACCAAATTTTAATTTCTTTTAAAGCATTTAAACTCTAGCCTGTGCCAAGCCAAATCCACAGGAAACTCCAATGTATGATACCATTTCAGCTTTCCACAGCAAAACTCACACTGCACTAAAATATCACATTGTTTATGTCTTTGGCTTCCGTCCAGGGCTGATAGAAGCAGCAGCCATACAAATCACATTTGCATTGTTTGGAAAACTGCAAGCAAAGACACTATCCATTATGTTGTTCCATGTCCCTTATCTAGGAACCCATGTGATAAATGCCTCCAAAGCCTAAAATAAAAAATAAAAAACAGATAAAAAGTGGTAACCTCTCTCCCCATGGACTGGCACTCTTCTCTGTGGTAAGCACGGAGGGAGGGCGAGGAGTCCAGTCCTCTTCTATTCTTGCATTGCCTCCTCGGAAACTCAGAACGAAAGTCAAGTTGACAGTTTTCTCCTAGCATCTGTCTGCTGGCATAAGGTTCTTTCTCCCTTTGGCTATCTGTAAATTCATTTTAATGGATTTCTGGCCTTATGTCTTTTCATTATTACATTCCCAATTATCAGTACCACTGTGACTTAGTACAGTAAATGGACAACAGCTAAGCAGGCCGCTTCAGGACTTAGAGCAGACCCTCTGCCTAGACCATTGAGACCTACAGTCCCCCCCATCATTCCTTTGCTTTTAATCTCACACACCCCCTTACATTCTGAAGGGTAAGCCTGGCACAAAAGCTAAACACACAAGGTCGATGAGCAAAATTTCCTCAGTCTGACATTCGGGGAAAATCCATGCCAAGGTTCAGCCTTCCAGAATCACAGCCTGCCCCTTGGACTTCTCTAGAAGTGAGCTTGCCACTCTAGGAATTCATCAGCTCTAAAGACATGTTTTTTTGAGACTCAGCATCAGCAGGGCAAGCTGAAGGGAGATGCTTGAGATCAACCTGATAGAAAATATGGCTGTCGTTCAGTTGTGGGTGTGTATGTGTGTGTGCTTGCGCGCTCGTGTGTGAATGCATGTGTGTATATGTTTCTGTGCATGTGTGTATGTGTGCATGCATGTATGTATGCATGTGTGTGCATGTTTATGCATGTGTGCCCATTTTTATGTATGTATATGCATGTGTGTGTGCATGTGCATGTATGTGTGTCTTAATCTACCAAACTGCCAGGCTTTTCCATGACTATATTAATGACTTTTCTCATCACTATGACAAAACATCTAGCCAAAGTGACTTGAGAGAGGAAGGGTTTATCTAGGCTCACAGCCTCAGAGTGCTCAGCACATCAGGAAGGGTAGCTGGTGCCCTCGGGAGCTGGAGCAGCTCAGGCTGGGACAGCAGGAGCTTAAATGCTTTCATGGGGCACCATCTAGGAAGCAGAGGGAGCATACTAGCTATAAATGGAGCCAGGCTATATCCCTCAATGGCCACCCTACTAAATCACTTCCTGTAGCAAACCCTCACCTCCTAAAAGTTCTATGATCTTCCAAGACAGCAGCACTGACTGGGACCAAGCATTCAAGCTCAGGAGCCCATAGGAAGCATTTTATCATCAAACCACAATGGCTAATGCCTACTCTGTACTCCACGGTAGCCTGGAACCCACCATGTAGCTCAGGCTGCCCTGAAATTCATGATGATCTTCCTGCCCCAGCCTCTCAAGAGCTACGATCACAGGTGTGGCCACCATGCCTGGCAGCTAGTGCATTTTTGTCCTCATCCTCACAATAATGCTGGCAATAAAGCTTACAAGGTTGATGCACATGAGGCCCCTGTAAAAAGCAGTAGCACAATAAATGCCTGTTCCGCATTTGCTGTCGCATGTTAGCTCACGTCTATGAAGTGAAAACTCTATGTCTCACTATGGAACACTGTCACCCCCAGGGCCCAAGACAAATCCCAGTCCTTACAAGCCACTCACAGTAAACATCGCTTCAATGAATTGGTGGAAACAAACATCTGAATAGATGGCAGGAGATAGAGCTGAGTCACGAAATTACAACTCCTTTCTACTCAGATGTGTAAAAATAGCACAGCCTTTCTTTTTCCCAGAACCATTTCACAATCCCTCCCATTTTGGATACCAGGAAAACAAACATTGTGTTAACATGTGGTGTTGGTCACTTTGTGCTCAACTGGTCTCTGGCAGATGCCTAGTCTCCTAGATAGCCCCAACCCCACATACCACTAGGAGGGGTATCTGGAGGGGGATTTTGATCACCTAGTAGGTGTATGGAGGGTACTTAGAACTGTCTTCTGGTTTTTCTGCTCTGTTCTCACCAGTAGGGTCAGTGGTTGGCTCCCTCGCTGGCTCATGACTACGTATCTCTGTCTAGCTGGCTTAGCTTCATGATATCCCGACCTGGCTGGAATTGCCATCACAGTATCCCTTTGCTCCAGCCTGCCATCTCCTCCATGTGGTCCTGAAGGAAGGACATTCCATCATCCCCTGTGGTGGATTATGAACTCATTTGGCTCTGTCTTTGTTAGGTGCATCAGGAAATACTCATGATATCTCATGTTTCTCTCCCACACCCTTAAGTGTGGATTTGGTCAGAGGAATGGACAGCCTGCAGGCATGAGTATGTGCTTGGACACTCACCCTTCAGGAAACTGTTTCTCACTTCTCTACCTCCAAACCTCTAAGATGTGCTGGACACAGAACAGGTACTATAGAGATCTGTTCAGCACTAAACGAAAACAGCTGAAACAGCTCCATTAGGGAAAGCTGAAAACATTGGACCTTAAAAGCTAGAGTCTGGAACCTGTTCCAGAGAGCCAGAGCCCAGCTCAGAGCAAAGGCTGACCTCAAATATTTTATTGAGTTATTATGATATGCAAATAAAACATACTTAGCTAAAAGTGACTTTTTAATAGCATTAATAAAATGTCTTCTGGCACCCAGATTCCAGCTAATAAGTTCATTTTAATTTACATTGTTTTTACAAATCAATGAGGGTTTAATGTTAGAAAATAAAACAATGCTTTGATTTCTTGAAGTGGACATTTCTCAACTGTCCTAATGTGAACCTTGCCTAGACACGGACAGCAGTTTCAGGAATTCTACTAGCCCATATCCTAGTCTGTCTTCAAACCTTCATACAGGGTCTCCTCTCTTACTTTGTACCAGAGGTTTTTATCCCTGCACATCTGATTCATCCTGAAGGCTTCTGAAAATTTCCAGGTTTGGACCTCGTCCCCAGAAATCCCAGTTTTAGAGATCTGGTATAAAGTCTGGACACCATTAGTTCATCTAAATAAATTGCAGGGATCCTAGAGACAGGAGTAGACCACAAGCATTAGGATGTGCAAACTGTTCAACCTAACACAGAGAGCCATATGTACAATAGTTTGGAGTCATTGGCTACAGAGGCAAAGTACCATGCCAACTAGCCACTGAGGATATCAAACTGGTACTGAAAATACTAACTTCTATTCCCAAAACAGGACTGTTTGTTTCTTTTGTAGCCAGCAAAGACACTATGATGAAGGTTCTGCCATACACCAAACCCTCCCCTGGCTTGCATCAGCCTTATTTTGTACTCAGAGCCAGACTGACAATACCTACTTGCCATGACCACTCTTCCTTGGTGTTTCCTCAACCACACAACCATATTTTTATGGGAACTGAATCTAATAAACTGAATCTACTGTAGAAGCAGAGATCAATCACCCCCTCTAGGGAACATCTGCAATATCTGGACATATTTTCTAGGATCATAAAGGGGTGGGGAATGACACCTACTAGTGTCTAATAAGTAGACTGAGGATAATGCTAAGCATCCCACAGTGCAGAGATCAGCAACCATGAAAAAGGATTTCCTAGACCCATCCATATTCAGCCATCACTCATGGAAGGCATAAATGGTCCATCAGCATCTAGACTCCCCATGGCAGATTTGTCAGCCTTCTATGAGTGACAAGCTTTTGAATCTATATTCTCCAAAGCCACCAATCAAGAAAATTCCTCTAGGACTTCTGAATGTCTCTACTATAATTATGACCTCAAAGATCTTGCCTGAGGGAAGGCAAAAGAGAAGGCTGGACTCCCTAGGACACATTTACCTTTCATTAAGACTCAACATTGACGGAGAAGTTCCCCCATACCCATACCCACTGAATCTCCAACATCTAAACGCTTGACAAAGGAAGAGTGCACCCTTCCTTTTGCCAGAACTTTCAGTAGAGCCAACCTTTTGTATTAAAGTTTCTAAAATTAGAAACAATGAGAGAAATGGGCATTTGTATGTGGGCACTTAATACATGCTATGTTGTGTGCTCAAAGGATTATACATGGCTTATCCCTTTAAATTGCAGGACAACCCCACAGGGCAGTTTTGATTAGGATGCTCATCACACAAATGAGAAATATGAGGCTGTGAAACTGATAATATGCCATGGTTACAACTGAGCCAGGATAGGACTCAGGAATAGTGAGTAATGATGCTGAAAACATACAGAAGGTGCTTGGATTCTAAGATCAGGTGCATTCAGGATAGGGCTGCAGATGGCTTGGCCAGTCCTAGCCAGCCATATTCAGCAGTCATCTATAGGATGTTACCCATAGCAACAAACAGGAAATTATCAAAAACCAATTCTGACCACCCCCAAATGGGCAATAGCTGATAGTTGCTGAACCTTTGACCCCCCCAAAACTGAAAAAATTAATACTTGATGATATCAGCAATAAAAACACACTCAACCCAAAAAGGAATATGAAGGCACATTAAAGAAAATCTCATTTGAAACTTAGATTCCTCAAGGGATTGCTCAATGGTGGAGAACCAGTTAGCACATATGAGGCTTTGGATTCAGCACTGAAGTATAAACATGGCCACATGCATGCATACGGTTCATCAAAATAGTTAATCAAGCAAATTCCAGCACAATTGCTCAAGTATCTCAGAGGCTAGTTATTTTTTCAAATAGATTTTAACAGTTTTGTAAATTAGGCCTTGCAAAATGGCTGTCCCAAGGTCAACCCAACCTCGGAAGATAGGTCCCTGATGAAAGGCAGAGCCACCTGGTTTGCAGGGCCAGATTCACCTTTCTGCCAGCTCACCTGAACTGCCAGAGTCCATACCTAGGCCAAGGTCAAGTCTGTGATTCCCTATCACCACCACTGAAGTGGTCTTATTGAGCCTCCTGATGCTGAGAATTCCTTACTAGCCATGGAAAAGATAACGTCTGTATTTGTTCTCTATTGATGGTGAAGGAGTTGCATTCTGTAGTGGCATAAAGAGCACTCATGCTTATATGGGAGTCTGGTAGAGGCCTCACGAGGTTGAATCAGTGTGATGGCAGAACTGCATGCCCCTGAAAATGTGGGGTCCTGGGACTTCAGCTGATTCCCGATAGGCAGACAGACAGGGAGAGGTAATGGGGGAATGTCTTTCTGTACACTGCGAATATGTGTTGCTCTGATTGGTTGATAAATAAAGCCATTTGGCCTATGGCAAGGAAGCTTAGAGGCAGGTGGGAAATTCAAAGAGAGAGACAGGAAGAAGGCAGGGAGAGACGCCAGCTAGACGCCCAAGGAGCAACATGTAATGGGACGCAGGTAAAGCCACAGAACATGTCGTGATACATAGATTAATAGTTCTGGGCTAATTTAAGATATAAGAGCTAGCTAGCAAAAAGCTTGAGCCATGGTCATGTAGTTATAATTAATATAAGCCTCTGTGTGTTTACTTGGGGGATGCGAGTGGGAGAGATTTGTCCCAACCACCAGCACGCCGGGACACAGAAAATCTTCCAACTACAGAGAGGAGTCACAAATATATAACACAGATGGCAAACTTCTGGCTCCTAAAGGCCTGGCAGGCTTTTTCTCCAGCCATTCAGGCCCCACTGCCTGTGGACTGGTCTGACAAACTCAAGCTCCAATCAGGATATGTTGACCCCAAAATTGTGGGCCTATCAACAAACCCAAGCAAGACCCCCATATGGTAAGAGAAGCTCAAGATGACGGGCAACTTCCTTGCTTGTTCTACCTTCTAGAAATGACTCACACTCTTGGTTTGTGTTCTCTCCCTCCCTTCAAAGCCAGCTATGCTGTTCTCTGTGTGCCTCTCCTAATAGAGCTTCCCGACACTTGTCTTCTCCTTAAGAACACTTTCGATTATATTTAGTCCAGTTAATAGTTCATGATAATGGTTCATGGTAAAAGCCAGTTTATTAGCAACTTCACTCCATTTTCAGCCTCAATTGTCCTGTCCCAGTAATGTAAAATAGCCAGAAGTCACAGGTTAGGGCATGGACATTATTGAGCCTCTATCTTTGTGACAGAATAGAATATTCTCAGAGGAATTCCCACTATAATTCCTTAACTAAATCTGAGTGCATTCAGTACGACACCCCAACTTTGACATCTCTATCTTTTTCCATCGTCTTCACCCAGCCATCTGTGCTCATTTAGTTATTGCCTTCAATGAGGCTGAGACTGTTCTAACCCTGGAGGATATCTTCAAAAGATGGACACTCTTGCTTAGCTTCCTTCAGCTCTTCTCCTAGGGATCCAAGCTCATCCACAAATCCCAGGAGCTCCTGGCACCTTGCCTTCTCCAGCCTTCTCCACAGCTATGGTGTGAATTCTGAGTGCTCAGTCCAGAGTAGCTTCCAGAAAAGAAATTGGAAAAAACGCTCATTTCCATCGATGCCCGGATGAATTATAGCTCTAGATATATCCCTGGGATGATTTGTCTGAATTTTATAGACCTTCAGTTTCTCCCAGCTGAAACCCAGTTACTACTTCCACAATAAAGTCATTGGATTCATGCCTTTAAATTGAAAGTGACAAGTGATGTTGAGAGAACTTTGGCCACCTGGACTGCTTAAATCTTTCCTTTTGAGTAAGTGCCACTGTGCTTCTGGGTGAGCTAAACAAAAGCACTGTGGGTCTAGAGGAATAACAGGAGACCTAAGGAAACAGTGCCAGGACCTGGCTGGGAAAACACGAACCAGAACTTGTGCAAGAAGAGACCAAAGTAGAAGCTCAGGGTCATGGAGGGAGGCGCTTAGGGGACAGTAGCTCCACCAATAAGCTCTCGTAGAAGGGTTGTCAGGAGCACAGGCCATCTCCAAGGGGGAACACAGACTGCCCCCAAGAGTTGCTTCCTGAAATCACAGACCACCCCAAGGGTGGGTTCCTCAACCCACAGATTGTGCACCAAGGGTGGGTTACTGAACCCACAGACTATCCCCAGGGTGGATTCCCAGTAAAAGATAAAACCAGGAAGGTGTGAGAGAGAAGAACTGAATTTATTAAGGACTTAAATACACATGGCAAGTACTTTACACCAGCCTATCACATTTCTTCATTTATTCCTCCATCCTTGGCAAGGTTGGTTTCAATAATCAGAAGACACAGGTTCAAATCCCAGGTGCATTACTTGCCAGCTGCCTGTCCTTGGATAACTTGCTTCACCTTCCTAACCCTCATTTCCTCATCCATATTTAGAAATTATAGCATAAACTTCCCGGAATGCAGAACTTTTAAAGTGGATCCAAAGAATATTTAATAGAAAGGAAATTGCTCATTAGCTGCATTGAGAGAAAAAATATACATGATGATGGTGATAAATTAAAACAATACAATTCTGATTTTACTTTAAAAAAATACATACACTTTGAATGAATGCATATCTATAAGCATTAAGTAGATATGCATATATATGAGATAAAATAAATAAAGATATTAATGATGTTATTTCCACATAGTGGAAATTCAAATGATTTAATTTTTAAATGTACTTTTCATATTTTGCAAATTGCCTACAATGAACATGGCACACTTTGAAATATTTTTCTAGATTTGCATTTTTATTGCAAAAGTGATCCATGTTCAATGTAGAAAATTAAACCTTGCTACCACTGGAAACAGCTTGTTATGAATCCTTCCAGATGTTTTTCTGCGCTGATCTAAATATGCATGTAGAAGGCATGAATTTCATGGGCCACAAAGCCAGGTGCTGTGCAGAAGAGGGCTCCTTCAGCGGTTTGAAACCTCTGGAGTCCCTCCTGAGTTTCTACTGCCCCTAGTCACAGACACTAGCATCCAGCAATGGAGTGCATGCTCTGGAAAATAAGGACATGGTCTATCTCACAAGGGCTCATGTTCAGAAAGCTGGTTTTTCTTGTTACATTTTTAATGAAATAGAATTGCATCACTCCCCCTTCCTTTCTTACTTCAGCCCCTCTGAAATAACCTTCCTTTAACCCTTCCCACCCCTTCTCATGCTCAGTGCAATAGCCCCCTTTCCTTTGACTATATTTGTTACATATATGTCTTCATTAGGGTTTCTATTGCTGTGAAGAGACCCCATGACCACAGCCACTCTCATAAAGAAAAACATTTAATTGAAGACTGGCTTACAGGTTTATTCTATTGTCATCATGGCTGGAAGCATGGCGGTATGCAGGCAGTCATGTTGCTGGAGAAGTAGCTGAGGGTTCTACATCTAGATCCAAAGGCAGACACTAGACCTGGCTTAAGCATAGGAAACCTCAAAGCCCATCCCCAGTAACACACTTGCTCCAACAAGACCATACCTGCTCCAACAAGGTCATACGTCCTAATAGCACCACTCCCTAGGAGCCTACGGGGGCCATTTTCATTCAAACCACCGCAATATGTGTACACACACACACACACACACACACACACACACACACACACACGTGTGTGTGTGTGTGTGTACAATATATACATATATAAATATATATTATATACATATATATTGTGGTGATATTTTAATTGTGCTGAAATGTGATTTTATTTGTATGTTAATAAATAAAGTTTGCCTGGAGGTCAGAGGTCACATAGCGAGGTCACATTGAGCCATAAGCAGAGTCAGGCGGTGGTAGCCCACACCCTTAATCCAATCACATGGCAAGCAGAGTCTCTGTGTGGTCAAGGACACAGCCAAGCATGGTGACACAAGCTTTTAATCCCAGTACCAATCATAGAGATCTGGAGGTCTGTATAGACAGGCAGTGACGAGGAAGTCATGTGGCTGGGCTTAGAGCCAATGAGACGGCAGAACAGGAAAGCAATAAAAGCTCAGGTTAGGCAGGAAGAAGCTCTCTCGTGTGGGAAACTACGGCTTGGTGGTAAGCTAAAGGGTAGTCAGTGGCTCTTCGCTAATTCTCTGATCTCTTCGGCTATTACCGCTGTATTTGGATCTGTGTTTCTTATTTACTAAGACTGTTTAGAATTTCATCTACAATATATGACCTACTGAGTCTATTTTTGTTATTTCTGTTATATGGTTTCAAGGTTAAGCACTCTGTATTGGACAACTAATATGAGGATTCACCCCTGGGAAAGACTAATTCTTCTCTGAACAGTCAATAGTTAACTATAGTTCTTTATCTGGGGCGGGACTCTGAGAACATTTCCCCCTTTCACATCAACTTGCCCACTGATGCTGCTACTGCTCCAGTCTTCTTTATGTGGCCATTTCTTCCTGGTACTCTGTCTCTTACAGTCTTTCTGCCCCCTCTTCTGAAATAGTTCCTGAGCCACAGATGCAGATGCTGTAATGTGTATATATTCAAGAGATATTTTAGACATATAGTGATTCCTTAAAAATTGTACTGGCACAGAGACAGGCGTGCAGACAACTGTAATAAAGCAGAAGGCCCAATGCGTACTTCTAACTTGAGCCATGCGATATTTGACAGAGAAGAAAAAAAAACGTAAACTGGAGGGAAAAAATATCTTCAACAACTGGTTCTGGGGAAAGTGTATGTCCACATGCAAAAGAATGAAATAGACCCCTATCTATCACCCTGCACAAAAATTAGATCCAAGTGCGACAAAAACCTCAATTTGAAACCTGAAACAGTAAATAAGAAAACATAGGCACTACCCTACAAGATGGAGGTAATAGGAAAGGACTTTCTGAACAGAATTTCATTTGCCAAGAAATTAAGGCCAGCAATCGACAACTGGGACCTCATAAAACTAACACGCTTCTGTACAGCCAAAGAAACAATCAATCAGGTGAAGAAGAAACAAGCAAAGCCACAGAAAGGGAGAGAATCTCTGTCAGCTGTACATCTGACAGAGGATTGATATTCAGAATATAAAGAACTCAAAAAAACGAGGAGTCAAGAAAACAATGACCCAATTAAAAAATGTGCTAGGGATCTAAAGAGAGAGCTCTCAATAGAAAAGATAGAAAAGTCTAAGAAATACCTCAAAGAGTGTTTGTTCATTGTCCTTAGCAATAAGGGAAATGCAAATTAAAACAACTTTGAGGTTTCAGTTTACTTCTGTGAAACTGGCCAAGATAAACCAAACAGCTGACAACAAATTCTGGTGAGGCTGTGGGGAAAGAGAAACCCTTATTCACTATTGGTGGGAATTCAAACTAGAGCAGACAACTCTGGAAATGAGTATGGAGAACCTTCAAAAACCTAAGTCTACCACATGATCCAGCTGAACCACTCCTGGAATAGGTCCAAAGGACTAGACATCTTACACCACAGACACTTGCCTAACCATGTTCATTGGCATGCTATTCATGACAGTCAGGAAATGGAAACAATCGAAATGTCCTTCAACAGATGAATGGATAATGAACATAATGTACTGGTACACAATGGAATACTACTCACCTAGAAAGAAAAGTGAAATCTGCAATGAAGTGGATGGACCTAGAGAAGATTATATTGAATGAGGTAACCTAGACCCAGAAACACAAACACCCCATGTCCTGTCTCATCTGCAAATCCTGGATCCAAATCCTCAGATGTGAGTGTCTGACATGGAGTAACCACAGAAACCAAGAACGTTTAAAGGGATCATGAGGAGATGGGGCTTGAAAGTTGAATGACAGGATTGGGTGAGATGAAGTGGGGAATGAAATAATGGGGAGTGGGCTCCAACTGGGAAGAGGAGGAGAGCAATACAGGAGGAGGAGGGGCAAATAACACCAAGGTTGTCTGATAAAGCCTTATTAAAGAATCATATTATTCTACATTTACCTAAAATTATACAATTATATACAATGCATACAAACATATAAGATACATATACATATATCTTAAAGCAAGCTAAGCCACTCGGGCTGACAATGCACCCCACAAGAACTGTGTAGTAACAAAACTGCTTCCCATAAGAGCCACACATACAATAACAAAATCCCCATTACCAGGAATAAGAAATCTCCTTTCAAAGTGTTAGTCTGGGTAGTCCAAGTGATTTCCCAAACAATATAGGTCATAAGTGTAGACTTTGGACACCTCTCCAAGGTTGAGGGTAGGTCCCTATTGCTGAAGAAACCACACACATAAGACACAGGACTCAGCCCACTCAAGCTAGATCTGACCTAAAAGCCTTTTCCTTTCCTGTGATCTGGCATTCATGGTTTCAGAAAAATACTATGCCAAGGGAGGGAAACACTCTAACAATCCTACCCAGCTTCAAAACCTTTGAATGACAATATTGAATTGTCAATACCATGACAATGACCAGCATGGCTAGATAAGCATAAAGGTTCCAGAAGTGGCACTCACATGTCAGTGAAAACCAACAGCTGTCTAGTTGAACTTAAGACCCACTCAGTAGGACAGAAATCATGCCAGGTAACAGAAACCTAACCAGCTTCCTGAGCCTTAGGAGAGAATCCGCTGCTGCCTCTTTGCTAGACCAGAATAATTCCTTACTATATTCTAAGACTTATCTTTACACCCACAACAGAGTATAGCTACCACCCCTCATCAAGGAAGCTGCTCTTCACAGCCAATGGAAACCATCTCAGGAATCCACAACTGGACACGATGTAGAGATCAGTGGATTGTAAGGAACCCTGCCTCAGTAGATACATCTACGGTACAGAAAGATTGATGCCCTCTGCTGTAATACTAAGAAGAGGTGGACCTTTAAGAGGTGGGGCCTAACGGAAAGCAATTGTGTCACTGGAGCCCCTCCCCTTGGAAGGAATTGTGGCTGAGCTCTCAGAGTAAGTGTTCACAAGTGAAGATCATGAGCATGAATATAGAATTTCTATCTGCTTCCCGTCTCACCAAATGATCTCTCCCTCTTGAGTACACTCCTGCCATTCAGAGGCCATCTGCTACAAGACCTTCCTAGATGACTGATTTGAAGTGGCCATCTGATTTGGGACTCATAGATTCCCAAACTGCAAGCCAATAACCTCTTTGCTTTATACAATACCTAGTCTTCAATATTTGGTTATGACAACAAAAAAATAGACTTACTTAACCCTTACCTTTCTTCTCCCTGGATTTCACTTCATCCTAAGGATGAAACTGGTCCCCACATGACACTGAGATAAGCCATGGGGTAGGTGGGTATCCCATGTACTAATTGTCTTTTCATGCCACTCTGAACCAAGCTGTACTATTTTTCTGCCCTTGATCTTCAGGGTATCTCCTAAGTGACAAATTCCAAAATACCTAAGTTACTAAGATCTACCCATCAATCCACACTAGGGCTTCTGAGGTACCCATCTGTATCATCTCTTCTGGTCCAACAGCCTCAGTTCCTTTATCTCACAAAGGTGAACATTTAAAAGTTCAGGATGTTGCTCCACACTTGCCAAGTTATCAAGTCTCTTTCTGCCTAGGCAGGTCCCCTACTCCAAGCCTACCAATTTCTACTCTTCTGAAGCTAAGGCTGCCTGGCTCAGGGATGTCAGTGAGGTATACTACCTCCAGAGTCCAGCTGGGAACTATGACTCCTTCATCAGTCTTCAAGGCCCATGCCAGGAGGCCCTCAGGGAAACACAGTTCTCAGATAGCAATCTCACACCGAGAACAAGAGGATTCTTCTTCCCACATGCTATATAATCTTTACCCTGTCTGTGTGGGTCCAACAGATTACAAGCCTGGGTGTACAAGGTTTAGGACACAAACCTGAAGCCAGGAGTATTGGACTCATTCTTGGTGATTTTCCAACCAGAATCTCTATCACAAACAGTAAGTATGTCTACTGTAAAACTTGGCGGCTAAACACTAACTTTTGACCTGTAATCACACATGCTGCCTGAAGACTGGAGATAGTGGAGGAATGGTCAGACATATACAGATAAGAAAAGGAAATATGTTAATTCTTCATAATGTTAAATACTATATTGTGTGTTTGGGCATAGGGAATAAGAAACATGATTTACAAGTGGAATGATGTAATAGTACCTTATAGACTTTGTACAGTATTAGTTCTTCACTGAGCAGTATATCTTTGGGTCACTGGGATAATCTATCCATTGTAACAGCTGAAAATCATTCTATAGTATTATTGGGAATCTAATCACCTGTTTAAAAAATGGAGGCATTGTTTCCAATCTTCGACTCTTCAGTGCTGTAGAGAACACCCGTGTGTGACTCTCCTGCTTATTTGATCGACTTTTGCTGAGGACAAATGTTTAGAGATGGAATTGTTCTATCAAGGGATATTGGCAAATTGCAACCAGCAATAAATTATGTGTGAGAATTTTATAGATAACAAAACTAAAATAACAATCCAATGGGGAAATTATACATTGTCCAATAAGTAAATTTAATAAAGAATTCCAGGATAAATAAATTTTATATAAGGTGCATTACATATGAAAAAGGCAATATCAGGCTAAAGCTTTAAAGAGAGGCTAGAGAGATGGCTCTTCCAGAGGACCTGAGTCTGGTTCCCAGCACCCATGCTGGGTGGCTCACAACCTCCTGTAACTCCATCTCCAGGGGGTCCAATGTCTCTGGGCTTCTTGTGCACTAGCATTCATGTGTATATACTCACATGCAAACACATACACATAATTAAAATTTTTTAATTAATTCTGTGGGGAGCCAGACTGGCCCAAGACTTTCTTAGAAAGGACAAAGGGGACTTTAGTTCTGTGTCCTTGTCCAGGAAGAGACATGACAAGACCTGTCTGACACCAGAGCCAGTGCCTCATAGGAGTCTAGGTTCTAGTTTCTGGGGACCTAACTCTTCCCTCTGGGCTATCAGTCCTCAGGCAGCTGTGTCTGTGTGTCCTGTGTTCTCCTTGCCAGCATTGTCTGACATAGCTCTCTACTGACCTTGGCAGTTTTTCCCCTGTGAACAGTCTAGATGATGCTGTAATAAACTTGCTAGGCATAAGTCATCAGCTTATGCAAGCTCTCCTGGTCCTAGCTCTGATTTTGTCTCCTTTATTCCTCATCTTTATTTTTCATCCCCTGTCCTCCCAGTTGATACTTCACTATTCAGAAAGGACCCTTATTCTTACAGGCTTGGGCCATAATTCTTTTTTTAAAGCTCTAAAGGAAAAATAAAATAGCCATGCTATAAGCAACCAACACATCTACCCGGTTATTGTGCCAAGGAAACAAAAATGCCCGACATGGTACAATAACCCAATGTATGCAGTGGCATGCATACCTTGAGGACAACCAACAGCTCCCTGATTGGACTTAAGACCCACTCAAGAAGAGGGAAAACATGCCTGGTACTGGAAATTCAACCAACTACCACAGCTAGTGAAGTCATGGTAAATCCCCATAAACCCTAACTACATTCTAAGTATTTATCTTTATACCTACACAAGTGTAGTCCTAGCCTCTCATCAAGGAAACTACTCTTTGCAACAGAGAAAGCCCATTATAGAAAACCACAGCCAACTGAAATGAGAGTCGTGGAATCCAGTACCAGTGGCTACATCTACAATACAACTCCTGCACCTGAGGCTCCAAGATCATTGCTGCAGGAGTGAAGAGATTGTAAGACCAGAGGAACAAGAAGTTTGCTGTGAGAGGCTGTCTCCTGGGAATGCCAGAATACACCATGGAATCCCACCAACATAACAACCTAAACATGAGCTGAATGAGGAAAACCACAATAGACATTTTCCAATATCTAAAGACATATGTCCTCCATTATTAAAAAATTCAATTTAATT
Source organism: Peromyscus eremicus (assembly GCF_949786415.1). Classification (NCBI taxonomy): domain Eukaryota; kingdom Metazoa; phylum Chordata; class Mammalia; order Rodentia; family Cricetidae; genus Peromyscus; species Peromyscus eremicus. Next base: position 93,656,487 of record NC_081425.1, on the reverse strand, counting down.
TTAAAAAGCTTTCTTAAAATAGTATATAATCATTTGTGATGCTGTAGCTTAAAATACTGGTTTAAGTTTTTGATTATTTCAATACTTGATCCCAATCTTTACCATGGCAGAAAGAGGCAACTCTGTTCCATGTCTCCATATTAAAGAGGTTCTTTGGTCATATGACTTTCTCAATCTTAAACACCATAAATTTCACAAAGATGGTGTGTACATTTCCTTCTTTCCAAACATTAGAAGCAAAGGCTCCTAAGCATACTAAAAGGTCATGTGTTTACAGAGTCATCTCAAAGCACACTGAAATTAATTATTTTGGAAGTTTCTTATACAGGGGGGTAGAAAATTCTGCTCTGTAGGTCTGGAATTTTGATAGTGTTAATGAGCACCTTGAAAACACAGCAAACTTGTCAATGTGGAAGTTTTTAATATACAGGTTAAAAATTCTACCTCCCAGGAAGTTCTTTTTACTATGCGAATATGAGGGTTTGAAATAATTAGTACTCTTGAGTGACACATACTGTTTTCAGCAATAACCAAATAACAACAGAAATATTTCCAAATACATATCTCTGAAATGCTTTCCCAGAACAAGCTTCTTTTACAAAGCTATTACTCCTCCAATATTGTTATAACATTGGTGGGGCAGATTAATACATTTAATTAAAAAAAAATCTGCCTCGGAGTCCTCCAGTGGCATAGTCTTATCACTATGAAGGTCAGCAAACTTGAAATGACTTTTTATGAAAGCAAAGTATCTTAGCTTCAAGGTTTTTAAAGTATTCTGTCACAGACCTTCAGTGAAACACGGGGGATCTGGCACACTCTTCTGGCTTCTGTGGTCACTGCGGTCACACGCACAAATCCAAACACAAACACACACGCAATTTTTAAAAATACTTCAATCTTTTATTAAAGCCCCAGTTGTACCAGGGGCACTGAACAGGCTGCTCTGCAGGGTGTCACAGACCAATCCTACTCGACAAGCATTGGCATTTTTCTACAGGAAGGCACACGAGCAGGGACAGACACGTGTGTTGACATCACAGAATTTTCTTAAAATGCTTAGTAAATAATCTGAGAAGAAACTGAAGTCGCAGCAAAAGGAGAAAGCTCTGCCATGACATCAGCTCTTCCTCCCAAACGGGAAAGAAAAGAGGAGAAAGCTCTGCCATGACATCATCAGCTCTTCTTCCCAAACGGGAAAGAAAAGAGTTTCGAGAATGCAAACATACTACTAAAAAGCCTCATTCTAACTAGAATTCTTTTTTAAAAAGTACCTTGGGGCTGTTACAAAAGAATTCCAAGTGTTGATTAGCACTGAAGCTAGTGTGCCACCTTCTAAGAAGGCTGCTAAGCTGAAGAAAATTCAGGAAATGATGGTGGTTTTGTGGATTAAGGAGAGCCTGAATAGAAAAAATGGAAGTTGTCTCAATCCAATGCGGTGCACTTAGGACGATAAAAGTAATAAGGGCAAGTAGAAGTAGTATGAAACGATGCTTTAAGCTCCCATAGGAAACACTAACTAGAGAGTCCTGAAACCATGCGGGGAGGACAGTCGGATCTGGGCAGAGGAGCAAAGGATGTGTCCCTCCTGGGAAGAGAAGGACTGCTTCTCCCAGGAGGCGGCTGGTGCAGGTGCAGGGGTCGGGGCGGAGCAGGGAGACCAAGCCTTCCTTCACACCACAGCAGTCTCTTGAACTGCTGTGAAAACAGTGGCTCTCGTTAACATGTGTGTAATTTTCGATTAAGTTTTCATTGAAAACTTTCTATCCTCAACCTCACTTCTGGAAAGCATTTGCTTTCAACTGCACACCGTGGGCATCCCTCCAGGTGGCTTCTATACACTGTATAAATATCTAAATATAAATTCAACAGAAACAGGATCATAGCCCTAATGATATTATATAATGTGCCTCTTCATTATCAGGAAGCAGAAGACCATGGACATCCTTTGTATGCATAGGTCCAACTCAGTCTTTTGGAAGCTGCATTGCATTCTGTTTTATGGGCAAATGTTAAATTATTTCTCCAGTTCCCCATACATTTTCATTTGCCCTGCTTCCACTGTTTTCCTATTTACAGATGGAGCTGCCAAGGGGCTCTTGCTCTGGTGAGCACAATCTTTCCATCAAACCCTCTGCTTCTACCCAGCACTTCTGGGTACCACTTCTGTGGCTCTGTACAGATTATTTAACCTTCCTCAAACTCAGTGACTTCATTTTTAATTGGAAATCATCTCGACTCCATAGAGTGTGCTGGTTGCCTTTTGTCAACTTGACACAAAACCTAGACGTACCTGGGATGAGGGATTCTTAATTGAGAAAATGCCTTCTAAAGATTGACCTGTAGTCAGGTCCCTGGGGTATTGTCTTGATTAGTGATGGATGCGGGAGGGTCCTGCTCATGAGGCAGTAGCACACCCCTAGGCAAATGGTCCTGAGTTACATAAGAAAACGGGTTGAGCCAGTAAGCAGTGTTCCTCCACAGTCTCTGCTTCAGCTCCTTCCTCCAGGTTTCCTGCCTTGAGTCCTGACCTTACTTCCCGCAGTAATGGAGTATAATAAATTCTTTCCTCCCCCAGTTGGCCGTGGTGTTTTATCACAGCGATAGTAACCCTAACTATGGCATAGGAATAGTTGTAAATTAAATAGGTTCACATTGATGAGTGAAATGAAATGAACAGGCCTTCTTCCTCCCTCCCCCTCCCCTCCCCTCTCTCTCTGTAGATAAAGACAGAGGGGCAGGGGTACAAAAGACCAGCAGAAGTTATTCTCCTCTCACAGAGAATAGAAGGAATTTTATAAATTGATGATCAACAACAAAGCGCTTTCTTCTCTGACTCACAGAAGCAGGAAGCAGACCAAAGCACAGAGGCACAGGAGCCCCACAGGGCAGACCTCAGGTGGGCCGTGAACAAGCCATGGAGAAGATGCTCATCTTTTGGACCTGAGGATATGTGACTCGGGAATAAAAGTGACGATAGCATTGAGAGATGGCATCCCAGTCATCCTAACAGCAAATGTTTGAGAGGGCAAAAATTCAACACGAGGTCAGATGAATCCCAGACTTAATCAGAGAGGGTAAGAAATACCCAGAGCTCCTTACCTGAGACTCCTACAAACAAGAAGACTTCAGATGATGGAGCTCTCGGGACCCAAGACAGGAGCAGAGAAGACAAAGACATCAAAAGGTCCAGGAGATAACCAAGTATTTCAAAGGAGGAACACAGCCCTGCAGCCACCTGCACTTCGTTTTTGATATCAATCAGTTTTCGGATCCAGTGAACTTTATGCTCCCACCAAGTTTCCTCCAGATGATCGACCCAAGCCTCGCTGTTGATTATGCCAGGCCTGTCCTCTTCTACAGCTCACAAGATAGAGTCCAGGATTCTGGCCTGGTATTCAGAATCTTCTCAACTCCCATCCCAGATTGACTGGTATTGCTGCTCACACACACACACACACACACACACACACACACACACACACACACACACACTTTCACCAGAGGATATTGCTCCCTCTAGAGTCCTCTACCATGTGGGAGACACCCATCTGCAGTTGGGAGACCTGCCTGGTGCTACTGTCCCATGGGGAAAGAATATGGCATGACCTCATCCAGCTCTGGTCAGCCATTCCTCACTCAAGATTCCACTCTGCACTGAAATGGTCACTGGAACATTCTATCCCTCCTTTCAGTGATGGGAGCAAACGCTGAGAGCCCAGCCTCAGCAGGACCAAACTGAACCTTTCTCAAAGAGGTGATAGATGAATGCAGGAACATATTGGTTCACCTCCTTGGACTGGGGCTGCCAGCTGCCACCCTGCCTGCCCTTCATGAAAAGAACCAGCCTCTGCGGTCCATAAGAATGGAGTGGGAGAGTCCAATGGACTCCAGATGCATGTTTGTTGAATGAATAAATTAATGTAACAAGAGAGAATCAGATCAACAAGCAAGCAAAGGACAAGGGGATGGGGAGGTGGCCAAACTCGCAACCTTGGTTCCTCTGACTCAGAGTGTTCATCCCTATCTGCACTTCCTGTCCGCACTTCTCTCTGTGCTGGCTTCAGTCAGAACCTTTCCCACCCGGGTGCGACAGCTCGGACCTCCCCACAGTTACTTCCCATGCTGCTTTGCCCATGTGGTCTTCCCAGATGCTACAGGCTCAGCTCCCCCCACCATAGCCTTCATAATCCCCCGAACCCCGGCACACTGTCTCACCACTGCTAACAACAGTGCGTCACATTTTCTGCCTTCATTTAAAGCTACTTATTCACACAGCTGCAGCGGACACTAGGCAGATCCCAGAGCCCCTTTCTCTGGTGGCTTAAAGACTCATCCCCACAGCCCTCCTTTGAGCAAAGGGGAGCCCAGAGGTGCCTGGGAGTTGCCCCCAGCACTTCGACCCCAGCAGAAGGCTGAGGAACAAGCATGATCTCTCTCCTTAAGTCAGCATGGGAGCTCACCTCTCCCCTCCCCATCGCCCTCAGTTCCCTTTTTATGAGTTTGCTGTTCATGAATCTACACCCCAGAGACACCATCTAAGGTCACTGACGACAGCCCTTCTTCCCATCATGCCTCTAAAATGCCCGCTGTAGATCTGCTCCTCTCCAGTCTCCTGTAGCACAGAGCACTATGGGAGAAGCATCGTGTAAGGAAAAAGAAAAAACAAAACAAAACAAACAAACAAACAAGAACAGGTGGGACAGAATGGAGAAGAAACAGTGCTGGAGGGAGGCGGAGTTTCAGTAAGCCAGGAGCAGCCAGACTGAGGAAATTTCTAGACTACATTAGCACTTTTAAACATTACAGGGAACAACAGAAAGGGCCTATTATTTTTAGCTATTTCCAGAAGAAAACTTAGACACAGATATTTACGGTTTTGGAAATTCATCTTTTCTTTTACTGATCCTCTTCAGTATTGGCTAAATTTCTCGACTCATCCATGAGGAAATAAGCATTTAGACATCCTTAGTCACACTAAGGCAAAGCCAGTGGGGTGTGGGACAGGGTCCACATGGAGTCTATCTAGTGAGGATCTTTACTTTCTCCAAACCTTGGCTCCCTCTATGAATAAAGCTTTCCACCAAGAGATACACAGAAACAGGGAAAGAGAAAGAACTGGGGAAAAGACAAAGAGAGACTGAGAAAGAAGAGGAAAGGAAAAAAAAAAAACCCTGTAAATTGAACTATCTCCCCTCCTCTCTCACGCACCTCTCTGGGCTATCACCTTAGGAGAACTGTTAGTTGGGGGGGGGGGGGGGTTGGACATTTTGTGAAAGGAATCTTCTAGATTATGTGTAATGAAAAAAGGTGTCCACCCCGTACTGAAACTAACCTAGCTGTCCAGCACCACGCTGCACACCTCCTCCCCTTGCTTGCACGCCTGAGGGCTGTGTTAGCCTGCTAACAGTCCCTCTGTGTGCCTCCCGAGCATGCACGAAGGCACAAACTCTTCCAGGATAACGCATGTGCCCTGTCGCACACACCCTCGGCAGAAACATCACACTGTCTGGTTTTAATATTCATCGGCTGCTTCTCCATCCAGAGCTCCTAATTCGCAGTGTGGGACAATGTTTTCCTATTAAGCATTTTCCCCTAAGCCTCATTACCTCTCTGTGGTAGAAAATCACTGCGGTGCTTTGGCTGCCTTAGCAGGAGAGGAAATTAATTTACAAAAGAGGGCAAAATAATCTCCAAATAACAAATCCTTCGAAACTTGGAATCAGGCACTTCATAATCAAGTCAGATGCAAAGGGAGACCGTGACCATGTGACAGTTTACAGGTGCCACTGCAACTGACCTGAAATGTAGTGAGCGTACAACACAGAGAAGGGAAGGAAGGCAGCGGGAGGCACTGACCACAAGGAACATGCCAGGAAAGGCCGGGGTGGGGGCGGGGCGGCACCGGGTAGGATAAATACTGGAGTAGCCTCTCAGGGCAGGAAGATGCTTACAGGAAAGGATGTGGATGTTAATCTGAAATCCAACAGAAAGGACTTACCACAGCTTCCACGTGAGCCAGCAGCTGCCAGTTACTGCCTGGGATAGACAAGCCCAGTGATTCTAAACTTCAATCTCCTCGTCTTGTGCTCTATTTAATGGGTTGAGAGTAACTTGCAGCGATGAGACATCTCCAGAAATTAGGTCTCCGTGAAAGCATGAATCATAAATATGGGAAATACAAATGGCTCTTTTATCAGCACTCTAAGTGGGAAGAAAAGCCTTCCTAGCTCCTCTATTACAACGGAGTCAACTCAAGACACACACAGTTGGCCCTCGGTGTATTTGAGAAACCTGTTCTCGAATCTGTTACCATGTCCTGCAGTCCCTCAAGAACTGCATGCTCTAGAACCAACAAGAAATAGCATATACCAGCCGGGCAGTGGTGGTGCACGCCTTTAATCCCAGCACTCGGGAGGCAGAGCCAGGCGGATCTCTGTGAGTTCGAGGCCAGCCTGGGCTACCAAGTGAGTTCCAGGAAAGGTGCAAAGCTACATAGAGAAACCCTGTCTCGAAAAACCAAAAAAACAAAAAAAGAAATAGCATATACTTCTTGATATTCACAAGCTGCTGGTCTGTTACACACCCAAAATTCTGGTCATAGTGGTTAAATGGTACTAATAAAAACTGTAAAGGTATGAACCCAAAAACACAAGCAATGTAATCCAGAGTATTCAGTCAATCCCTCTGACAGCCAACCACCCAAGCTGCTGCAAAAGCTAAAGGATGGAGATGAAGCCTCAAACCCAGCGCAGACACTCACAGTTTTGTTGTCTCCTTTTCTAATACAATCTCTGAGAATGGCCAAGAGGACTGGCTTCTACAGAGACAAGTACATGAAATGGCTGTAACAGCTCCCAATCCTGCATCACCTTGTACAGTAGAGGTATCAACAAACCACCACGCCCTCAGTGACTCCTATTGCCTGGGTTGAAGAAAAGACTCCATCTCCCTGTCCCTTGACTAGTACAAGGAGGAACTTATTCACCCACAGGAGTGGGGACAAAAAGCCTCATCTGCCCTTGCAAGAACCCTGGCACACAGTGATGAATGGTCAGCACCAAAGTGGGAAACTTCTACCCATGAGCCAACAAGGTGTGCAGAGCCTGCACCCAGACTGCCAAGTTACAGCCATGACAGACAATGGCGGAAGCACTGGGAACCTGTATGAAAGACCTGCTTTGGGAGGCAGGCTACTGTAATCAGTGGTGAAGGGTCTCAATGGTCCCTGTACTGGAGGATATGTGCCTTCACAGCAGGGACATCAGGGAACGCTCAAGTCCCCTGATTTCTACATGAAAATACTGAGAATCGTTAGAGAGAAAAGTAACTCCACGTTCCTGGATTTGCCTGGGATAAACAACAAGGAAACTCTGGCCAGCTACTGGCAGGTCCCACTGAGACCCAAATGTCTACCTGGATAACACAGTGGCACTGCTGGGCTGCTTTTCATCCAGGACTCACTTGTCTGACCAGCAGCCTCCTGATCACCCTCCATGACCAATGCCATGCCACTGTCTGCCAAAGGCAGAGTGAAGGGCACAGCCCTGTGGTGGGATTCCTCCTTCTGACCCTAAGCACCAAGCCTTTTCCCAGCTGAGCCTCCACAAGAGGAGAGACAGCCACTGACATCCTCAGCCCTCCCTCACAATCAGGAAGAAGGTCAGATGTGAAATGAAGAGCAGATTCTGGTGAGACAAACGAGCTGGGGTCACCTCCAGGCACCCTGCGAAATGGAGTCTCAGGTCCTCACAGTGGAGGACTGCAGTCCTGGTGCCGTATCTCTGGGTACATGACGCTCAAGCCACTGTATGGCTTCACTCACTAGCCTTTTTCTCTCAATAACCATTAGACCCATGCTTTATTATCCAAAGGAGCAGCCTCATTTTAATTTTAATGTAAACAATTTCCTGAATCAGAGGATAAGCCACTGGCCCCCGGTGACCTGCCTTGGCTGGGCCAGCCCTGGTTCTGGAGACCCAGAGGAAATCTCTCACCATAGAGCACTATGGAACTTATAGGTGTTAGCTGGATGAATCAAATACCTTCCAAAACAATTCCTATTTCACCCAGTCCTTACCAGCCCAAACCTCCCCAACATTCTTCCATGGAAACTTCTAAGCTGCTGATGCTCAAAGTTCATGAGGATATTTCCATCTTCAAAGAGATGAGTTACATAAATGTCATGTCTTAAAAAAATATAAAATAGATGTTCAGGATTTCTGTTTTCAAATGAGGGCAGGTAGGGATTAAGTGCAGTGCTGACCCTGGGGAAACATCTTAGCCTGCTTTGGGCTCACTCATGTGAACTGATTATGCTAAGCTTCCCAAGGACTCAGTGGTAGCACAAGATCAACCCCTTGACAGCACAGTGTTCAACAAATGCTAAGCAAAGTATATTCACTGAGATCTCAGCTGAAAACGCCCTCTCCTCCGTGAGGTGCTCAGTGTGTGAGGAGATAGGATGGGAAATGCCAGCCTGAAACCCTTCCAGCCTGAAGCTTCCACCACTGGCTTCTTCCACTTAAGCAATAGAAATCCATTCTAACTACAATCAGAAAATAATTGGGAGGAATCTGGGAATTCATAGAATTGCTGTCAAAAGCTAGAAAATGAAGCTGGAATGGGAAGTAGCTCCAGGGCTCTTAGAGAAAAAAAAAAAACCCACACACACGAAATAGCTGTGAGGCAGGAAGAATATGGCCATACTTTCTCCCTCTACACCACCGATGGATAAGTTCCAGCCCAGTCCTAGGTTCTCAAATCTGCACAGTGTCAGAGAGCTCAGGCCAGGTTTGCTGAGGCTTCTGGTTGCCTGGCTGCTATAGGCAGTAGAATGTCCCGCTTGTATTCTGTAAATGGGAATGAACACATTTACACACACACACACACACACACACACACACACACACACACACATACACAACACACACACCAGACCACAGGAACAAATTGGAGTTCTCCCAGAACACAGTAGGAAGCATTTGGAAGGAGGAAAGGTTCGATTTATTCCCTGGTGAAAATAATGTAAGGGCATCTCAGCACCCGGAGTGCCCTGACACTCGGATACCACTCAGAAGATTCCGATTCCTAGCTGTGGTTGGTACCCAGCCTCCCATGGCTGCTGCTTTGGTTCCCCACTCCTGAACCATCCTGAAGACGAGCCCACTTGCCCAACTGACCCTCTGTCAGTGACAGGGAGAGCTGAGGCTGAGAAAAGGAAATGGGTCAAGATATCTATCTGTCTTGTGATCAAGCTAACTGGCCACTTGATGACGTCACTTTGCAAATCTGTCACCTGTGCCAGAGAACCCAGCTCAAAACAGGGACCTCCCCTACCTAACTAAAACAAGAAGGAAACTTGTAAAAGGAGGCAAAAAAAAAAAAAAAAAAAAGCATATGGAGCTCGGGGACAGCAAAACCCAATAAGCAGGGAAAACACTCAAAGATGCAGGGCCATTGTCCTTCAGACACCCGTTCTGAATGGGTCACATCACCTGGACCTTCCCAGATCACACATGGCTCCTTGGTAGACATTAATAATACAATTGTAGCTTTACCTCCACAGCTGATATTTTACCTATGATGATCTCTTTCACCAGGCACAATCTCCTGAGACAGGGACTCTGGGTTGTTACAAACTATCTCCCTTCAGTTTCAATCGTAAGCACCCTGGCATGATGAGTGTGTGGGAATGTGTTACCAAACCCAGTTACTATCTTAAGCCACCCCCCACCCAGGGGTGGCATCTCTATGATTGTTCATTTCACGTGTCTCCATGGCCAGGCTATGGCTAGACATTTGGTCAAACATTATCATGGATGCGTCTGTGAAGGCATTTCTTAAGTAAACAGTCCTCCCTGGTGTGAGCTGGACTCATCTAATCGATTAAAGGCATGCACAGAACAAAAGAAATAGACCTAGATGCCTAGATACTTGAACTAAGAAATTGGCTTTTTCAGCTTTTGGATTCTAACTAAAACTTTTGTTTTTTTGAAACCAGAGCTGATGACATAGAAACAAGATCCACAGGCTATTGACTACAGATAAGGTACAGGCCCCCTTCTGCAGCTGAGTGACCCAGTTATTTACAATAAATCTTTCTTTGTGTATATAGATCCTGTTGTCTCTGCTCCTCTGGGGAACTCTGACTAACGCCACACTGCCCAGTGTGAGCCATGCCTGGCTCTGCTCACACTAGACTCACCCCTGGGAAACCCTAGGCAGGGCTCCCTGGGATACGGCCCAGTGAGTCCCTAGGCCGACAAGTGCACACAGCTACACACCTGCCACTCCCAATCACGACAGCACATCCTGATGCTGTGTCTGGCATAACACCTGTGCCATGTCCAGTCAATATCCCATCCCATCCCGACACCAGGCAGCCACTGACGGGCTTCCCATCTCTACAGATCAGATTCACATTTTCTGTAGATGATGGTTAACCTTGACTGTCACCTTGACTAGACTGAGAAATACCTAGAATGCAAGCCTCTGGAGGTGCCTATAAGAATGTTCCCAGGGAGGGTTAATTTGGGGACACCTGGCCTGAATGTGGGTAACACCATTCAATAGGCTGGGGACCAGATGGAAAAAGAGAGAGAAAAGGAGAAAGGCATCACAGATATTTATTCTTTCTCGCTCCTTCTTTTCCTTCTCCCCTCATTTCCAGACCCGTCTCCTCTCTTGCTTCTCTCCCCTCTCTGCCTCCTGGCTGCCATATATGAGCTGTGATCTGTTCCAACATGCCTTTCCCACCACAGTAGACCAAAGCCTCCAGAATTGTGAGCCAAAGTAAACCCTTTGTGTTGTTGTTGTTGTTGTTGTTGTTTTGCTCAGGTTTTTGTCACAGTGAAAGAAAACCTGACAAACACTAGAAGAACTCAAGGATCCTAATGATGTGGTATTTTAGGATCCATCCCTGTCATTGGATGTAGTAACAGGTTGCTTTCTTTTATTACTGGGTGCCTCTATGCACAGGCAACCCCCACATTTGTTTATCTACTGACCTGCTGGTCCAGCATCTGCATCATTTCTAGTTTGCTATAAAGCTGCACGAAATAGTCACACCTGAGTCTTTTGTGTGGATGTATGTTTTCACTACTCCTGGGTAGCGAGGAGCAGAACAATAGGGTGAGAACATAAATCTATAGCTCTCTTTCTAATAATAAAGAAGAGCATCTCTAAAGAGTTTGCTCTGCCCAGCATTTCTGTCAACAGGGGCAGGTACAGGTGTACAGATGGGCTTAGGGCCTGAAAGACAAGAAAAGATTGCAGACGGCTGTATAGTAGGCCTTCCTAGACAGGTGTGGAGTCCCTCTCCATGCCCCCTTCTCCAGATCTTGATTTCCTGTGCCCTCTCTGTATGTAGCCATACAGCAATGTCACACTAGGGGAAATTAACAGTATACGTACCCACCTGTGGTGATATATCGTGTACCCTAATAAACTTGGCTGTGGATCAGAGGACAGAGCCAGCCACTAGATTAGACATAGAGGTCAGATAGTGGTAGCACACACCCTTAATCCTATCACTCAGGAGGCAGAGATCCCTCTGGATCTCTGTGAGTTCAAGGTCATACTGGAAACAGAGACAGGCAGTGGTGGCACACACCTTTAATCCCAGTACTGGGAAGCACACACACCTTTAATCCTAGGAAGTGCCGGCAGGGCTGAGAAAGGTATATAAGGTGAGAGGAGACAGGAACTAAAGCAGCTCAGCTGAGACCCTTTCGTGTGAGGACTCAGAGGGTTTCAGTCAGAGGCTTTGTGGAGTTGGTGAGGTAATAGGTGGTGGCCGTGGCTTGCTCTGCTTCTCTGATCTTTCAGCTTTCACCCTGATATTTGCCTCTGGGTTTTTTATTAAAAGACCATCTAAGATAAAAACAACACCTACCAGCGACTGGCTGGTTCTGGTTTTATTTACCTGAGTTCTCCTTTAGAGCCTCATCCCTCAGGACCATGAACCACACGTGGCATTACCAATTTCTGGTCTGTGAGCAATGAATAACTGAAGAAATGAGTGGGACTGGTTCAGTCATTGACAACACCATGCCTGCCTTGCCAAATTAGACCACTGCTTTCCACCTGGGTGCCCAATCTTGAGTGCTAATCTCCCCAGATAAGCCTTTTGTTCCCCTCTTTGAAGACTCCCAAGCTTCCTCTGGGGGAGGGAGACTTCCACAGAGCCTTCCACTAGTCTGGCTTCCGCACTGACAACTGACTGGCAGAATGGGAATTTCCTGGTGGATTCTCTCTGCACACCAGCTGGCAAATGGCTCTCTGGTGTTGCTGTCCTGGTCCAAGAACAAAGGGCTGGGAGCCAGGCCCCAGGAATCTCAGCAATGGCCCCTACATGGGTTGGGTACCAAGACCACTGTATGCCCAGATTTCCTCCTCCTAACAGTCAGAGTGGCTAGAATACATCCTTAGCATCTATCTCTCTGAGGATAGAATGAAATAATGCATATGAAAGCTCTTTGAAAACACTAAATTGCTCCCCAAAGGTAAGGTCCTATTATCATGCATCACTCACTCTCCTCACTCCCACAGGCTGCCCCACCCCTTTCTCAGCCAGCACCAGGCTCATTAGCTGTACTGAACAAGTCCTCATATTTCTGCCAGCCTGGAGGCTATGAAGAGACTCACTGCCACCACCCACCAGTGACCCTTCAGTGACCCTTCAATGAAGCCCAGACTAGCTATGAGGGTGTCCACCACCCTGACCCTGAGGCAAAAGGAAGCATACAGCTTGAAGCGACAGACCACAGGACCCATAGACCACACTGTCGTCCCTCTCTTCCTCCCTTCCTTCTCTCCCTCCCTCCTTCCAAGGTTCTTTCTTAGCATCCTCATGAGGGTTCATCTATCTTACCTACAAAGATGTTCAGCATCTAGTGGGTAAACCTGGGTGGTCCTCCCCTACAGCCTTCTCTTCCTGTTTCCGCTTTACTTCTCTACTTAAGGACATAGCCTAAAGCTGTCAATCTCTAAAATCAGAAAAAGTCCCAGCTCAGCAAAGCAGCACTGCTGAGCGCCTGCAAAATGCCGTGACTGTTCAAAAGCTCCACTTGAAAATCGGGCCCAGGGAAGTTATTGCCGGAAGCCATATCAGCTTCCCAGGTGGACAGGGAGGTAAATACACTACCACAGATGTTATGTCCAGCACAACCTGGGCTGCAAGGTACGGTACAAGCTGTGGAATGCAAAACGGTGGCTCTGGAGAAACGTGTGTGGATCAAGAGGCTACCCTTGCTCCAGAGAGGCTGGGAACGTCAAGCATTACAGCTGGACAATCACAACGTCATGCCTAACCATCAGGAAAGAGCCCTGTTCTAGAAAGAGAGCACTGTTGCTCAGCAGTCTGGGAGCCCTGGTTCAGTGGTCTCTCTCCACTGCATCACTGGCTCACAGGCTTCCAAGAGCCTGAGGAAAAGGCAACAGAATCTGGGAGAGGAGTCGAAGGTCCATATGAGAGCAGCAAGGAAACACAAGTCTGGATGGATGCACAGGAAGGAGCAGCCAGGGCACACTGGCCATGCTGAGGTGGAGGCCTTGCTCAGTACACATCTGTGATGCTGCCTACTCTTAGACAATGGTCCCTAGGCACAGTGGCCACCATCTGTGGACAGTCAGCTCTTGAGGGCAGCGACACTGAACACATTGTTCAGGCTTAGGAATTTGGAGGGGAACCTAGAAACTAACAGAACCCTTCAGCACTGGACAGCCACCTTCTCTTCCCTCCCAACACCCTGCACCCTCCCTCAGTTCAACACATAGCTGATAAGCCCCTATCTAGGACAAGTTGGCAATGGCATGAGGAGAGAGAGTTGGTTCCCAGGCTTATAGAACTCATATTTTACAGGGAAAGATAGGCACCCAAGCAGATCACTTTTAATAGAACACAGGAAGTGCTCCACTGAGAAAGGAGGCAGGAAATAGATATAAGAAGCGTCCAGTCCAACCAGGGGAGTCTGGAAGAAAGACTCCTGAGCTGAGAATGTTTCTGCTCTGCCCACTTTCCCTCCTTCAAATGCATCATAGATTCTGACAGACGTTCCTAAAGGTCTAGAGCCCATGTCCTTCTTCATGAGAAACAGCTACATCTTTCAGACACAAAATTGATTCCTCAGATCTTTTCCTCCGCCCACAGCTGGACCCCAGGGATTCCACTTCTGCCTTCTCTCCCTCCTCTTCCCCTTCTCTCCCCCTTCATCCACCACTGTTGCCTTATTCCTAAATGCTGACCATCCCCTTTCTGCCTAACCAGGATGCCAGCTGTTTGCTAGGACATCGGCTCTGTTCACTCACTCCCATGCACCTTCCACGCAGCTGCCAGAGTGGTTTTCCCTAACTCCCATCAGACAATCAGACGGCTACTGAAATACCTGCCAAGGGTCCCATAACCTCTCAAAGAAACTGAACTCTGACATCAGGCCCTGAGCACTTCAGAACACTGAAAATCAGCTCAAAGCTTCTAGCAACATAAGGGGCACTATTCACGGAAAACAGCTGAACATCAATGTGACATCAGCTGGGCATTGAACTTGTTTCTTCCCATCATCTTCTCCCCAGTTCTAGAGAATCCTTGGTGACCAGCAGCCTCTCAATCCGGGTGGCTCTGAAAACCGCCATCCCTGTAGTTACAGAAGGGGAAGACGGGAAAGCTGCTGAGAATGTTCCATTCCCTGGGACTGTTGGTTACGCAGCTCCCTACAAGGTCCTCACAGGACACTACCACACGTCAAAGCAGAATCTCACTTTCCAGGGAAAGTTCTATCTCCGGGAATTTGTCAAAAGAAGCCAGCAATTATTTAGCTTCATGTTGCCTGAGGATGTAACAATGTTTGTGACGAACACCACCCTGGCCAAAGTTTAAAAGGAAAACATAGAAAATAAATTGTCTGTAGAAAACTTCGGACACCACTCACACATTCTTAGAAGGCTGCAACCCTACCCAGGAAAGACTCTAGAAAGCCCCAATGTCTTTTCTCTCTGACCTTGGGACCTACAGAGCATTAAATGAAGTCTAATACAGAGCTGCAATACCCCTGCCTGAGCAGCAAAAGCATGCCCCATCACATACAAAAACCCTTGGGAGAGGATGAAAATCTATTAGTTAACAGTGTTTAAATAAAGATCTGAGAGGTCATCAACCGGTTAATAAGTGATCTAAGTGGAAATTTCAGTGAATTCACACTAGATGGAATAGCGACACCAGAGAGAGTGATTAAAACGTACAGCAACATCAAGACCATAAAACTGCTGTTTTGTACAAAAAGAAAGAAAGAAGAAAGGAAAGAGGAGGAGAAGCAGCAACATCAATAATCCTGGAAAGGGAAGAATTGAGTCTGAAAGTGTCACATATAAAATTCCCAGTTGTCAGTAAAATCTATGAGACATTCATGAAAAGGGTGAAATGTATTCAACAGCCTCTCCCTGAGAAGGCCCAGATGTTGGAATTAGTGAACAAAGACTTCAAATCAGCCATTGAGCTAGTTTCAAAGAACTAAAGAAAATCATGTCTAAAGAATTAAAGAAAGTACAACGACAGTATCTCTTTAACTAGAGAAGATCAATAAAGAGATAGAAATTTTAAAAATTAAAAGCTATTAAATAAAATTATGGCATTGAAAAGGTTGAACAGCAGACACAAACTAGAAATTAATCAGTAAGAACTTGATCATAGATTATTTGAGATTACCCAACCTACTAATTAAGGGGGGGGAGTAATATAGATGTAGTAGCAGTCACATGTAATCCCAGCATTTGAAATCTGAGGAAGGAGGATCAGGAATTTGAGGCTAGCAGATAGCAAAACTCTATCTTAAAAAAAAAAAAAAAACATTAAAATCGATGGGTGATAAAGAGAGGGAGGAGACGGGAGAAATACAGACACATACATACATAGATAGAGGGGGGAACAGAGTCTCAGATACCTGCAGGACCACCAGACACACCAACATATACATCATATATAGTATGAGTCAGGAAAAAAAGGAAGAGGCTCTTAAAATGGCAAAAGAAAAATGATTCATCAAAGACAGGGCAAAGATTGCCATCTTCTCATAAGAAACAACAGCAGCTCAGAGGCATATCAAATGATGAAAGAAAAAAAAATGTCCACCAAGAATTCTCTACCCAGCAAAACTATCATTCAAAAGTGAAGATACAAATCAAGATATTCACACACAAAAGTAGATATCCTTTGTTAGCATATCTTCCCTACAAACAATGCTAAAAGTTGCCCTCTATGCTGGAATTAAAGAACTAAACAGTAACCTGAACTGACGTGAAAAATGAAAATGAATGATAACGAAAACAGGCAAACCTAAAGCACAAACAGAAGCAGTGGGAAGGACCCTAGAGTGACCAAAACTGTGCCGCACTACATCCCTACTTCCAGTGCCTGTGCCCTTACCATGTGTTCCCACACCAAGGTTGAGGGGGATACTGAATGAGATGAGCCGAGGTGAAAGGAGAGCCCCAGAGAAGAGCTGCAAGGTTGTCAGCTAAGCCTGTTTCCTGAAACCCTTCCATAAACATCTCCTGAAAATGAATGAATGGAATACTTTCCAATTAACTTTAGGAAGCTACTGTTAGTGCCCTGATACCAAGATCCCAAGAAGACAAAATACTAGCAAGCTAACTCCCACAGCACATAAGAGAAATATACGTGATAGCCAAGAAAAAAATGTAGTCCAGGAATACAGAATTAACCTAACATCTGAAAATCAATCTATGTAATACAGTTTATCCATGGAAGGAAGGATCAAAACCACATGATTACCTGAAAATACCAGAAAAAGCATTTGACAAATTCCAACAGGCTTTCATGGTTTGCAAAACCCCAACCAGAAATATTCAAAAAGTAGGAATAGAAACAAACATGCTCAACCTGACAGAAGTCATGTGTGAAACATCCACAGACAACTCCACTCTTGCTGAGAGGAAACTCAACGTTTCCTTTTGAGATACAAAATCAATTAGCATGCCAGTGTAGATGGAGAAACTCTCACAAGGCCCCACCCCTAGGTGAAGAGCTACAGGCAATCAATGGATACTGAGAGAAGAAAAACTGTCTGATCCAGAGATGCTCCCTGACAAGTGATCCAATCATAAGCTACCAGCCTTGAGCATATCTACATATGAGAAATAATAAATGGACTCAGAAGGTCCTCTGTGTGTGTGAGAGAAGGAGGGTGGGAGAGAAGAAGAAGAATTAAGGAATAAGATGCCATAAAAAAATAACAAAGGCATATTGATTCTTTCAACTTCTACCTAACATTATCATGAAGGTTCTAATCCATAACAATTACAAGTAATAAAAAAAAACAGGGAAGAGAAATAAAAGAGGTCCAAATGTATAAAGAAAGAATGGAGTAAACTTGTCACTACTTAAAAACAGTCTAAGATAGTCACAAAAATAACTGTTACCATAGTGAATAAATTCTGCAATGCCACAGGATGTGAAGTCAGGACATAACAGCTATTGTGTCTTAAACTACCGTGAAAACAAAAACGAAATTCATAAAATGGTTCAATTTACAATAGCATGAAAAAGGATGCTGACTTGGAGTAAAGTTAACAAATCTAGGGAAAAATACAGAGTAGAGATCCCCCGGTGGCCACTTCTCCTGGAGCCACTGTTTAGATCTTAAAGCAAAGGTTAAAACAATAAACTTCTAAAGGAAAACAGACTCATGACCTGAAGGTAAGCAAAAATTTCTTAAATGGGATTCAAAGCATAGCAACCATAAAAACGCTGATCAATTGTACTTTATTAAAAATGAATGAATGGTTGATCATCAAAAGGTAGCTGGCCAAAATGAAAAACACAAAGCAGAAAGATTAGATAGTATAGGTAGCTGTCATATCTTTTCTTTGTTATGATGACTAACTATTTTGTTTGCAACATGCTATAAGATTTGTGGAGTGTCAAATCAAAATATCATTGGTTTTGTTTTGTTACAAATTGATGTCATTTTCTCAGAATCCCCCCCCCCCCGCTTAATTTAGTGGTCTACCTCATTAGTAGAAATTCCGAGACCATCAAATTTCAGAGAAGATGTTGGAAATCCACTTTTCTGGTATTCAGAATGTATTGCTTTAAAAAATATCTGACAAACTAAAAAGGGGAAGTGTATCGAGCTAATTGGGAAAGTGGAATTAGGAAGAGATATGAGCAAACGCTTTACAGCAGAGGAGACCCCAATGGCCAGTAGGAATGTGAGAAATCCCTCAACATCTTTAATCACCGAAGAAATGGAAAATAAAGCTACTGTGAGAGGCTCAGAAAAACTAAATTAAAATGACTAACAATGTTACATGTTGATGAAAATACAATGTACCTAAAACCTCCATACATTGCTGGGCTGGAGCAAAAGTTACTGAAACCAATTGCAGACAGTATGTTCTAAAGTTAGATCCCTATCTGATGATTATTTTGTAATCCCAGGTAGCAATAGAAAGGCATACATATGTCCACTAAACCACCGGAGCAAAAAAATTAACAGCAAAATCCAAATAGCCATCAATCAGGTAATGGGTAGATAAACTGCACTGTGTTCACAGGATGGAAAGTTATCTAACAAGAAAGAACCGGAAAAGGACTCCCAGCTATAACAACAAAGGGACATTAAAGACATTATATTGTGAGTCCGAAGCCAGACATGGAAGAATATGTACTGTGTGGTTCTATTTATGTTGAGAAGGGATAAAACACAGTGGTTACCACCAGAAAGGAGCGTGAAAACTGAGTATAAGATGAACATGATGGAACCTTCTGGAATGCTATTGCATTCCTACTCTGATCTGGGCCATAGTTAACATAGATGTGCACACATGCAATAATAAAGAAGTATTTGCCTCCGTAGTTTATGTAATTTGCCAAACTGTGATTTTTAAAGGATTAACATTAAAATAGATTAAATGATAGAAAGTTAATTTTTAAGGACTGGAGGCTGCATCTCTATTTCCTCCTGTCTTCTGCATTGCACACGGCATCTCAAAAACTGCAAGCAAGGATTTCAATTTTACTTTTTTAAGTCCCACAATTTTGATTGTATACAGCACAGCGATTAATCAACATGCTGACGCCCCACTGTTCTCATTCAGTTTTTTCTTATCTTCAAAAAATTAATGTTACTAGTTATTGCACCTGTTTCTACAGTTTCACAATCCCAGCAGCAATCTCTCATCACTGGGAAGAGGACAATTTCTCACCAATCACCAAGCTCCAGGGCCCTCAAGCCACTGGCCACTTAATATTTAATTTTTATGTACTTATAATCACCCCATAGATACAGTTTTGCTATTTATGTTTCCTATAATAGTATAAATATCTTCCCATGGTCTTTACAAGAGCCATTTCACTGGCTATAGAATAGTCTATAAGTCCATAACTTACTTAGCTAGTCCTGCACTGAGCACGTAGGCTGTTTCTAATTCCTCAGTATGGGCTGTAGCACTGCAATAGCATCCTCATATGGCCATGCATTTCTCATTAAGCCATACTGCCAGAATGAATTCCTACAAGGGAGGTTATTGAGTCAAATGGATGAACATACTAGCAATTTTAAGTATGTTTTTTAACATGTCTTTTTCTAACTGACATGATCACCAGCATCATAGGAAAATATTACTTTTATCAAAACTTTAACAGTATTATCATAATTTCTCATCAGCTATAATGAATTTGAAATGATTCAGTGCGTTTGTTACATTGTGTGATTCCTAGTGTTATTCCACTAGGTATTTGCTTGGGGGCATTTGTTGTTAAAATGTTGGAATTTAACCCAAGACCAGGCACCCAGTACTGATGAGACAAAAACTTATTCTTCTGATGTCAGCGTCCTTCACACCTTTATCTATTTTAAAAACGGGGTGCTGACGCATGTCTCACTCATTTGAATAAAGCTTGGCACATATTTTTAACTTGTCAACAAATACCTTTCACTCCATCATGGTGTTCTTTATTTTTCCTTCTTAAAGAAAGTTTAATTTTCATAAAGTTGCAGCTATCTGCCTCTTTAATATTTTTACCCTTCGAAAATTTAGGAATTTTGCCTGAGAAAATATTACCTATTTTTTCCTGTTTTCTGAGATTTAAATATATGTAAGTCTTTAATAGAATTACTAATGTTTATTTGTAATTTTTCCCAGATAATGGGTAAGTTCTGCCAACATCATTTATTCTATAATGCTTCCTTTTTCCATGGTCTAGAATCCTCCTTTGCCCTGCCTTACGTGTGTGTGCATCATCTCTCTGATTTAATTACTATTGGGTTATGTGTTCCAAAATCTGTTAATAATGGCCTCCTTCATTATTTCCTATTTTCAGAGGATTTCTATTGGAAACAGATTTCCATTTCCAGTTTTATCTTCTAGTCATTTTGTAAAAATCCAATAAAAACCTAATTGAGATCTAGAGAAGGAATGAACTACAACCAAAAATTGAGAATATACTTTTGAAAATTAGTTGAAAGGTATAGCAAGCAGGCCAGTAAGATTACTCAGTGGTTAAAGGTGCTTGCTGCCAACCCTGACAGCCTGAGTTTCATCCCTAGAGCCCACACAGTGGCAGGAAAGAATTGACTTCTGCAAGTTGTCCTCTGACCTCTGCATGCAAGTGATAGTACATGCTTTTTACACATTCTCTCTCTCTCTCTCTCTCTCTCTCTCTCTCTCTCTCTCTCTCTCTCTCTCTCTCTCACACACACACACACACACACACACACACACACACAATGATAGATAGATAGATAGATAGATAGATAGATAGATAGATAAATGTAAACAAGACTATAGCAGTGACTACATATCAGTTATTTTTCTGTTGCTGTGATAAAACACCACAACCCTGGCAATTTAAAAAGAAAACATTTCATAGTGCAAACATTTCATCGTGCTCACAGTTTTAGAGGGCTCTAGCTGAGCAGAGGCATGGTGTCAGGAAGAGCTGAGAGCACACATCCTGATGCACAAGCTGGAGGCCAAGAGAGCTGAATTGAAATGGGGTACATATTTTGAAATCCCAAAGCTCCCCAAACACTATGACATGACTTCTCTAACAAGGCCACACCTCCTAATCCTACCCAAACAGTTTTACCTATGGAGACCAAATACCCAAACATGTGAGTTTATGGGGGTCATTCTCATTCAAAACACTAATTTATATTTATCCTATTTCTCCCAAAGAAATTCATTTAAGTGATGATGAACATGGATGAGATTAGCTGGGTTTGAATGCAAGCTCAACTATTAACTAACAACATGTATCAGTCAGTGTGGTTACATAAAATGTAACCACAAACTCTTGGTGGAATACACGTGAGGATGCACTTCTCACTTGTCAAGGCTGCAGGGAACCCTGGACAGCCCTAAGTGCCCAGGGCTTGTTCTCATCCTGGTCAGACATGGAGGAGCATGAAATAGGCCCACCACTTAAGATTAGGACTCAATTAGTGTGTTTGGCCATCCCATCACCAGAGTAGGTCAGTTCGGACTGTCTCTCGACCATTGCCAGCAGTCTGTTGTGGGGGTATCTTTGTGGATTTCTGTGGGCCTCTCTAGCACTTTGTTTCTTCCTATTCTCATGTGGTCTTCATTTACCATGGTCTCCTATTCCTTGTTCTCCCTCTCTGTTGTTGATCCAGCTGGGATCTCTAGAAACCTCATCCAACTACTGAGGGATCTGGATGCAGAGATCCATGACTAGGCCCCAGGTGGATCTCTGGGAGTCCAATTAGCGAGAATGAGGAGGGTTTATATGAGCGAGAATTGTTGAGACCAAGGTCGGATAAAGCACAGAGACAAATAGCCAAACAAACGGAAACACATGAAATATGAACCAATGGCTGAGGGGTCACCAACTGGATCAGGCCCTCTGAGTGGGTGAGACAGTTGATTGGCCTGATCTGTTTGGGAGGCATCCAGGCAGTGGCACCGGGTCCTGTGCTCACTGCATGAGTCGGCTGTTTGAAACCTGGGGCCTATGCAGGGTCCCTTGGCTCGGCCTGGGAGGAGGGGACTGGACCTACCTGGACTGAGTCCACCAGGTTGATCTCAGTCTGTGGGGAAGGCTTTGCCCTGGAGGAGATGGGAATGGGGGGCGGGATGGGGGGAAGGTGAGGGAGGGGAGGGGGGAGAACAAGGGAATCTGTGGCTGATATGTAGAACTGAATTGTATTGCAAAATAAAAATTAAAAAAAAAAAAGATTAGGACTCAAAACTGCATGCTCATATTTGCCCACGTGGCGTTGGCCGAAGCAAGTGCATAGCCAGGTCCACTATCAGGGATGTATGGTAGCAAGCTCATCCATTGGTACCTAGAAGAAGCAATTAATATTTGCTGTATAAAGATTAGTCATCTACACCACATAACCTAGGGAAATTCACACAAAGGTCAAGCCTCAGTTTCCTTCCCTTGAGAAACTGAGATTGTCCCTCTGCCTCTGCTACAGGGCAGTATGAGAAATGAGTGGGATAACATCCGAGAAAAGCTCAGCACTGTGTCTGATAAGCAGCTAGCCCATAGTCCACGCCAAATGCTGTGATTGGGTTTAATTATAGAGCAAACATTGTGATTGGCCTTTTGAGTTCAAATGGAATAGTTTCAATTATTCCATGTCAGATTTTACCTTGTTACCTCTGATATATTGTTTCTGTTGTTGGATGAAGCTAGTAGCCTCATCCATCAAGCAAACAAACAAATTCTAAGAGCCCTGTACCCGTCTTTGTATATTACCTGGTGAGCTTGTACACCATCAAGCAACAGTGACCCTCTTGAGTTCCTGGAATTCCCTCTCCTACACATCCCGGCAGCCACCATCTTCAGCATATGCTGGTCCCATTTGCCCACATTTACTTCCACATCTCTGCTACTAAGAGCATCTTCTCTTATTCTGACAAAAGTACTGGGCTTTTTTGGGGGAGTTAAGCTCAAGTCAGTCCACCTTACAGAGGTCTAGGAGAAGAAATGCCTCCATAGTCTTCCCTCCCAGCTGTCTGAGCCCCACTCTAAGCTACTTGACCAGGTGTTGCTCCATCTCATCCATTTTTAAGGTCAAAGTAAAGAAAACCTTCGTGTTATTCTCTGTCATAAAGGAAATAAAGAAATAAATGAATCTCGGATGTTTGATGAAACCCCTCAGGGGAAGTGCCTGTCACTGGGATTAGCTAAGGGGTGAATCTAGCATTTGCAGACAGGGGAAGCTCTGTGGACAGTAAGCTAGGTCTAGATCTTAGTAGCTACCCTGGACCCCAAATTCCATGAACTGATTTTCAGTCCAAGGTTACTTTGGCATATAGCTTCCAACTAAGCACCACAGAGTCAGGGGACTGCCCAGAAAGTCCTCACATCCCCTCATAGGCCACCCTGACCAAAATCTGTGTGGCCCAAAAGAGACTAGTGACTTTTTCACTATTGTTGGGTGATACTAACAAATTTGTATGATTTCCTGTATTAGTCTTCCAGAAGCCATCATTCAGAAAATATGTGCTGTCTATGGGAAGCTGGGAAGCCCTGAAGGACCTTCTCTTGGGATTCAGGTGGCCTCTGTGCTCACTGTCCCAGTTCCCCATTGGTAGCAAATGTACCTACAAGAAGCCTCTACCTGTGTGCTTTGCTTTTCTTAGGATCATGTTGATGCTATTCTTGTCTCTATTTTATATCTGATTAACATAAATGCATTTATTTTCTCTAATTTGATTTTCAGCTTTTTATTTTGTTTTCAAGTAAAAACAAAATGACCAGAGATCAAACTGTGATCATTTTCTGCATACAGGGTTAACTTTGCTAAGACACTTTGATCTCAATGAATCATGATTCTGGGTGGTACTTCATCAATATATCATGAACCCTAGTGTGGCCTAGGTCGGACGAAAAAGAATCATTGCCCCTAGGAGCAGAGACAGCCCCAGACTGGGTGAAGGCAGACCGGACCTGTTGTCATACAGAAAATAAATAAAATGTTTAAGTTCTATAAGATGCCTACCAAACCCATGCCTGGATTTCTATACAGAATGATGGCTCTGCTTTAAGCCCCTGGAGGTAACCTGTAGAGATGATTCGCTACTGTCTTGACCCAGAAAACCCTGCAGAATCATGCAAATCAAAAGATTCAAATCTTTGCGTCCACTTTAAGAACACCCGTGAAACTTCCCAGGTCATCAAAGGTATGCACACCCAGGAAGCCACCAAGTATAGGACAGATGTCACTTGAAAGAAATCATGTGTGCCATTCCGGCGTTATAATGGCGGAGTCAGTAGGTATGCCCAAGCCAAACAATGGGGCTGGAAAACACAGTCAGTGGCCCAAAGAGTGCTGAACCTTTGCTGCACATGTTTGAAAATGTAGAGAGTAATGCTAAACTTAAGGGTTAAGGTGTAGGTTCCCTAGTCATTGAACACACTAAAGTGAAGAAAGAACCGAAGATTCACTAACAAACTCACAGAGCTCATGGCTAGATTAACCCATATATGAGCTCCCCTTGCTACATTGAGACAATCCTCACTGGGGAAAAAAAAATATTCCAAAGCCAGAAGAGAAGGTTGAACAGGAGAAAAAGGTATCCCAGAAGAAACTGAAGAAACAAAAACTCACGACACAGTAATAAATCCAGCATAAAGTAAATGCAGATAAATTGGGGGAAAAAATGGCTCCTTCCCAGCCCTCACTGACTTTCTCCAGATTTCTGGCTCATCCAGGGACTCACTTCCTTATCAAAAAACCTGATCTGTAGGCAGAAGTTTCTGTCCCACTAGCAACTCCCAAATACCCAGCAGCCACTTCCCAAATTACCACTCAGAGGCTTATATTAATTATAAATGCACAGTTGGTAGCTCAGGCTTATTACTAGCTAATTCTTACACTTAAATTAGCCCATATTTCTATTTATGCTTTGCCACATGGTGGTAACTTTATTAGCATGGCACATTCATCTCCTGCTTCCTCTGCGTCTGGCTGGCAACCCTGACTCCACCGTTCTCCTTCCTACCATCCTTAGTTTGGTCACCCCGCCTATACTTCCTGCCTGGCTACTAGCCAATCAGCATGTTATTAAACCAATTTGAATGACAAATCTTCACTGTGTACAAGAGGATTTTTCAACAGCACTGACCCACCTGCCAACTTCCCTGTGGCATCCCCATGTACATGCATTGTTCACTCCATGCTAACATCTCAGGGATGGCCTCAAGTCCCCACATCCCAGCAACTACCTAAGAAGAAACCTCAGCTGTTCTAGCACAGAACTCTGAACAGCTCACCCTCATCTCTGTGTCTATGCTTTTCATAAAATTTTGGCTCAGGCCTCACAAATTTCCTGATGTGATAGGTAGGAAAGAAATGAAATGTTTTCAAGGATCCAGAAAAACTAAGCACAGGGTAGCAAGTCTTCTAGTCATAATGGGAATTTGTGCAAAGCATTATGATCCATGAATTGTCCTCCACTTCTACCCCCAAACCAACATCCTCAGAGTTCAGGCGCAACATCATTTGTGTTCCAAGGACATTCCCCTTACCTCTGACTATCTGAGGGCTACAGAATCCAAGAGAACCAGGAGATGTCCTTCCAAAGCCTGAAATCATTGTGTGTACTCAGAAACATTTTCTCCAAAGGGACTGGGGTAGTTTACCACAAAGAACATATTTAATCAACTGGTACAACATAAATAAAGCATAATAAACTACGCCCTGGGAAAGGGGGAATTCAACTATGCAAACACCAGAATTAATGGGTTTGCCCTTCTTGCAGTGAGAGCAGAAAGGGAACATCACTGTTGCATCCATCACATTGCTAGGGAGGAGAAGCAGACATCTCTTAAATCTCAAAAGATGGTCTTCCAAATATTATGATGAGCAGTAAGTTCAAGAAGAAATTAAACATTCGCTCTACTGCAAGCTGGGCTCACCACGAGCCTCTTGATCTAGACGGCCCTTACAATTCCAGCTCATGGGTTCCTTTATTTAAATTAGAAGAATATAGCCCAGTGAGGAAGGTCTGTAAACCCCACATTGAGAAAGGCTAGCCCCGACTCTCCTCTCTACCTGTGCCAAACAGCCTTGGCATGTATCAGTGTCTTACAAACCAATGAGTGACAGAGTCCCTTCTCTAACTCCATACATGAGTTTCTTAAAAGTTGCCTGTGACCTGCCACCTTGTCAGGGCACTTTTTCATTCTGAAACTGGGTCTTGTGTAGCCCAGAGTACTCTTCAGTTCACTATGGAGCCAAGGCTGGCCTTGACTTCTGACCGTTCTTCCTCAGTCTCCCAAGTGCTGAGAGTTCACACAACCACTCCCAGCCAGAGATGGGCTCTTAAATGGGTCTAGAGACATATGAAGGTCAAGTGTAGAGCTTCCTGATGATCTGAGGACCAAGATTATGGATAACAGGGGCAGATATGTGAAACCTGTGCTCTTGGCTCACTGCACCCTAGCCCAAGTGCTCTTCAGCATTATCAGGAGAACATCTGTCACATCTCTGCATCTCTATAGTGGTACCTGGATGTGCTAAGAGGTTGGAAATCCACCCCTGCAGCTCTACAAGAGATGAGGGCATGTTCTTCTACTAGAATTTCCATACCAAAGCACCTCAGGCTGAAAGCCAAAGCAGCAGAAGGTTATGACCTTAGAGCTCTTGGGGTGAAAGTGAGAAATCTGAATCAGTGGAGCCAGCTTCTCTGAAGAGCATGAAAGAGAGCTTCTAGGCTTCTCTTCCTGGTTTGGAGATGCCACCTTCTGTCTGTCTCACATCATCTTCTCTGTATACCAGTCTCAGTCCCCACATGTCTCCTCACTAAAAGTCACCAGTCATACTGAAGGAGGATCCACCCCAAAGATGTCACTTCCACCTATAATCTGAAAAGTTCCTTTTCCAAAGAAGGTCACATGCTGAGGTCCCAGGGTTTGGACTCCAAAATATCCTTCAATGAGAAGCACATTTCAATCAACAACAGAGGTCACTGCACCAATGTCCTTGGTGGTAGCAGCTGCCTTTCTGCAGGGCTCAGAAAAGGACGTAGGGAGCCAAGCAGAGAACCCATTTATCAATGCCCTATTCCAAGCCACCTTTATCTTCTGCCAAAACAACACAGTGGCCTCCTTGCTGGTCCTCAATCTTCCACAATTGTCACTTCCTTCAAGGTGCCACACAACAGCTGGAATGAACTTTTCAATCAGAACACAAATCTGATAATGGCAGAACCTACTCAAAAGCCTTGATGACTGCCCATTATGTTTGAGGGAGGAAGGAAACAAAACCACACTGACCTCATTTCCCTCCAAATGCTGCCTGGTTCCTGGAACACTAAGCCCTTTCTCCTTCCTGACCTGGGACTCGCTTAGACCTGGTGACAAGTCAATTTTTCTCACCAGCTCACAGAGGTAAATCCTTCCTGCCTGCCCTTTCTAAGCCATGGTCCCTGCAGAAGGTCAAGTCCATCTTTCTCCTCTGTGCTCCCAGCTCCTAGAACAGTACCACACACATAGCAGGTGCTCAATGTTTAAGTACAGAAAAACTTAACAATGCTTACTTAAGTGTACCATATTATCTTGGCTGACATTTTTTTTCTTTCTGAAAACCTACTATGTATAAGGGATGTGCATGTTGGGAGCTTTAGCTACAGTGATAACTTCTAGTTCCACAGACTAGATGAGAAAGTGAGTTTCTAAGCCCAGAAAATGAATCATCCAAGGTCACATAGCCAATCTTAAGATTCCAGATACTGAATCCTCAGTAGCAAAGCTCTTCTGTATATCCATGCTGGGAATTACACAGCAAATGACCAAGTCCTCTTTCGCATGTCAGCTGTGGGTAGTTTCTGACCAGCAAACAAACCTCCATGCTTCTTCATCTCCCAGAAAACACATCCATATCTCACCTGAAGTCCTGGATGGAGGGGCTTGTGAGGGAGTGAAGAGCAGAACAAAGAGAATACATCTGTCTCCTGAGGCCCTCGTAATGAACACTGTGTATGGAGCCCCATGCCAGGGGCATCAGATCCTGTCCCTGATTCTTAAGAGAAGTAGAAGCTCACTGGGAAATCATACGGTGGGTGTTCATTTTAATCATCAGCATGATAAGACCTAAAGTCTCAAGTAGAAAAGTCTCTTGGCATGCCTATGGGAAAATGTCTTGATTCAGTTAACTGAAGTGAAAAGACCCACCATCGGTGGCACCATTCCATAGGCTAAGATCTTAGACTGTACAGGAAGTGAGCTGAGGATAAGCATCTGTCACTCCTGCTTCTTGACTCTGACTGCACTGTAAACAGATGGCCCCAGTTTCTTCCTCTGTGATCTGTCTGCATTGCTGGACTATAATCAACTGTGAGCCAAAAGGAACCCCCCTTCCTAAGTGGCTTATGCCAAGGTTTTTTATCATAGCAACAAAAAAGTAACTAAGACAAACAGGGCCTCTGACTCTACTTTTCCTCTGGAGGAAAACACGAGAGGATGTTGAATCCACTTCAGAGTGAAGACTCAAGAAATAATGATCATATAAATACCTGTTTGTTCAGGCCATTGCGGCACCCAGGAAAACCATTGGTCTCTTTCCTTCCTCCAAATGAGTTATAGCTTGAGAAGCCTCATGTGAAGGCCACTAGCCTCCACTCAAGCTATAGAACAAAGTAGAAAGTGAATGTCAGTCTTGGTAGCCCACTGCTTATGGAAGCCCACGAGTACAGAGAATTGATAACTAGTCAAGAGGATCCATATTCTAGGCCAGTCTCTGTGAGCCATGTGCTACCATCAGCCAACTGCGACCAAGGTTCCTGCCCCCCACCCCCTCAGCAGGTCTGACCAGCTTCCTCAAGCTCACACTTTGAGCTGGACATGTAGCTACAAAGAAAACAAAGTTTGGCTTTGTTCTATTTTATGCCCTGAAATATGCAAGTGAAGGACATGAACTACAGTCACTTCAGGGAAAAGCCCGTGTGAATTAGCCTTTGAAGAAGAATCCGGACCCAGCTGGAGGCGTGGATGCTAACTTCACAAGGGCTGCCTTGCCTCCCAGCTTTTGATGAAAGCCCAGAGGCTGCTAGGAAGCCTGGCCAAGAGCTTCATGCTGGCCTCCTTCAGATGGTGCCAAAGCTCTTCCAAGCTCTGCCTTCCTGCCCCAGGCTGCCTGGCAGCCTGCGGCCCACTCCTGGATGGTCATACTTAGAGAGTTTATCTAAATGATGTGGTCTCCCTTTTCTTTTTTATGTTTCTATTTCCCTACCCTCACCAGCCCTTTGATCTTTGTATTTCTCCAAGTCCTTCTTTCACCAGACAGACTTCCTACTGTGTGCAGGTGCTGTTCTCGGCTTGAGGGTCCAACAGGGGCAGACCGCATCCACTGTCTAGTGTTGACAAAACAATCAACAAGCCACCCAATGAACATGTAAGTTGGAACAAACTGAAGAAAGGTAGGCTACAGGCCAGAGAAGAGAAGGGTATTACTTTAAAAATCAAAACACAAGGACATCCAGAGGTACCAAGGAGGTAGGGACATGTAGCCATTTGCAAAACGTATTGTCTAGTTAGAGGGGTAACAATGCCAGCAAAATATAAGCTTGCTTGACAAACTTGAGGAAAAGGGGCAGAAAATAGAGATGTTGTGCAGGTATATAATGCTTCTCTCAGAAGCCATAGGCTATTACATGAAAATCCCAATGCCAGGGTGGAACACGGTTCTATGCTATTGGTCAGGGAGGTTGAAAGTCCCCTCCAACACTACAGGCTGTTGCCATTGCTCATGGTTGTATACCAGAACCAGATGATAAGACCCTATTGCTGAAGAAAACACATACTTCAGGTACAAAGCATAGAGAAACAAAGCTAGCACTGGACTGGAAGCTTCCTCCCTGCTGGCTAGCTTTCATAGTGCTAGAAGGCACTATTCAGGCTAATAGGAAAGTGGGTTTCTCCAGGTATGGCTCCTGCATCCCATAACACTTAAGTGCCAGGCAAGGCCTGCCCATTGGTACAATAAGGACAAGACTGGTACAGGGACAAGAACCAAGGACTGGACCTAAAGCCTGTTTCACAAGAGGAAGATCAGGATTGCCACTATAAACCTGGTCAAACGCCCATGTCTAGGGAGATCATAGGTTCTGAGGAAAAGCCACCAGTCATGTTTTGCTAAATAGACGGGTTGTCAAACTGCCTTTTAAATAGTTATGTTAATAACTCATAGATTAGTGCTAATTTCACCCTTGGTTAAAGAGGCTTCTATTTGCAGTACACAGAGATGAATGTAGCGACTCATAACGGGTCCAAGTGGGGAGACTAAGGGACTGCTGAATGTGCAATCCCAAACAGAACATTTATATCACCCTTCCAAGGACCAGGGGATGTTTGGAAGGAGGCATGGGAAGAAGAGGATAGCTGGGGGGTGGAGACAGTGCGCTGGAATGCTGTCTTCTGAACATGATGAAGCTGTTGCCCTCATGAACTCACAGCAGCTGTGGTTTACCTGCACAAGCCTGCACGAGCCTTTACTGTTCATAATCCATCACGGATAGAGAAGGACTCAGGAAGCCCACCCCTCCCTGAGGAACTATAAGCCATTCAAGGTTGCAGGGGAGGGGCAGTCATATGCCTCAGTGGAAAGTTGCCCTTGCTCAAGTAACTACCTTTCCGCTCTTGTTTATGCAGACAACCCTAATAAAACAGAGTGGCTCACACAAAAAGACGTGAAAGAAGGAGCTGGGTGGTGGGTGGAGGGTGGAGGCAGGCAGATCTCTGAGTTTGAGATCCTGGTCCTCAGAGTGAGTTCCAGAGCTACACAGAGAAAGGGTGGCACACACCTTTAATCCCAGCACTCGGGAAGCAGAGGCAGGTGGATCTCTGTGAGTTCGAGGCCAGCCTGGTCTACAGAGCGAGATTCAGAACAGGCACCAAAACTACACAGAGAAACCCTGTCTTGAAAAACCAAAAAAAAAAAAAAAAAAAAGAAAGAAAGAAAGAAAGAAACTCTGTCTTGAAAAACAAACCAACAACAAAAATAAAGCTTTGGCAGAGTGTAAGTAAGGGTATTAACAGAGGATAGTGGAATAAATATGATCAAAGTTTTGTGTGTGTGTGTGTGTGTGTGTGTGTGTGTGTGTGTGTGTGTAACTAAACAATAATTTTAAAACACATTTATTTTTAATATTTTATAAAAAATTATTTTATTGCTACTTCACAACTGTAATTTTGCTACTGCTATGAATCACAATGTAAATATCTGATATGCAGGATATCTGATCTGTGACCCCAGTGGAAGGGTCTTTTGACCCCCAAAGGGTTCTTGACCCACAGACTGAGAACCACTGCTCTAGGTGTTCCAGCAGGTCAACGGTTAATCCAAGCCTCTGTGTACATACTTGGGTAAACATCGAGGATGACTGGGTGTGTCACACTGAAGGAGATGGTGGGCCTAGCCCAGCAATAGTATAATCAGGGACAAGCTGAGACATTTCTGAGTCTTGGTGTCTATTTGTGCACAGTGAGGGCAATCTCATGTCACCTGGATTTCTGAAACACAGCAAAGAATGTAAAACACTGACTTTGCACTACACCTAGGTCATGTCAGCCCCTTAGCAAGTGACACCTGCTCTACTCTGCCAGGGTCTCTTAACATTTCTCCATTGTAGCTGTCCTCACTAGAGAGATTTGCTGAGAGGAGGTCCAAATCCCTCTGCAAGAGCAACCTACCCGCAGAAACAGTGAAACTCAACAATCTCCTAAATCAGGACCTTAAGAACCATCATAAAAAGACAACCTGGCACTTTTATGACTCCCTAGAAACACTTTAGAAACACCCGTAGCATTTCCTCCTGAGGCTCTCAATTGTCAGGCCAATTAGCCAATCTGGAGCCTGGAAACAACACAGATTTCCAGAGGCCAGCAGAAAATGTGCTACTGGGGCTTATAGAGGAATAGACTACCCAGAAGTAGAATAGACTACTCAGGCAGGAGCAGGCACTGGCCACGGCCTGAATACAGGTCTCCATTGTGGGGAAGGTTTGCAGCTCATGGGACAACCTCTGTTGAGTCCCTGCCACACATGCCCACACAGGCTGTCATCCCTGGGCCAATCAGGAAGGGAGGAAAGAGAAAGAAGAAGCAGGTATATGATGTGCAACTTCAGCTGGTGATGCTGAACTGTGTGTCCCCTGCACTGGACTCCAGCCCCCAAGTGGCTGCTGAGCTCTACAGTAACTCACAAGTCAATTGCACTACCTGTCTGTACATGTGGGTCTGGTTACGTTTTACAACTGTCCTGTGAGATGGAGACAGCGAAAATGGTTGTACCACGTTAAAAAAAAGAGAACCAAGACTGAGAGGTGGGTATGAGGATGTGAACAGAATGCACCACCCTCAAAAGCCCCAAAGCTACCCTCTGCTGGGCTAGACTGGGACATCTAGGCCAGTTGGATAGGAATGAGCATCCAGACCCTGTGAATGGCCAAATGAAACTGGCCAGGCCAAGAGGGTTCCCCAGATGTTCTTAAACAGCTCTGGTTGTTCCTCAAAGCCATGCATCATAGCTCAAGGAACTCCCTTTGGTGTTGGGAGGAGTCTTGGTGTTGGGAGGAGGATTAAGACACTCCCCTAGGTTGCAGGCTTAGAACCCACTATAGAAGGCTCCTTCCTGCCCTCCTTCATGCGCAGCATCATACTATTCTCCCCCGACTCCCACCCTGCTCCAAGCATTTCCACCTCAGATCCTCCTCTCCTCTTCCATATCCTTAGACACAGATGTCAACCTGTCTCCTGAACACACTGTTCTGCCTCAGGTGCTCCAGGGATGCTGCCTGAATGTATTCCTCTTCACCTACTCCATACCCTTCCAGAAGCCTTATCACCTCTCCCTAAGCCACAAAGAGAAGCTCTGGCATTTTCTGGCTCCATGTCTTCCCCACTGAGTCCCCCTTTCCTTTAATACCACTGACTGTCTCATAAGTTTCCAATATATGTCCTTTGTCCCTGAGCCCCCAGCTCCTGGCCTCATAAAAGAAAATCAGTGTGGAACAAGATTTCTCCTGCTTCCTGTGGAAATGCCACACCAAGCTCCAAACTCACTGAGTTCCAGGACCCATTTACCAGATAAGCTACCTGGAGTCAAAGCAAAATCCAGATGACAGGGGTCCTTGAAAAGACACACTTTTGATTTCTGAGCCCTCCCCTAGAAGCTATAGGGAGGAAGGATGGGCTGCATCCAGGATTCACATCTTGAAAGGATGACAAGACGCTCATGCCATAGAATACAAATGTAAAGGGGACCTTGGCCTTGACAAAGTCCTAATATACACCAGCATGTAGGAAGAAATTTCAGTGTCAGATAAATGGTTCATGAGTAACAGCACTTGCTACTAATTCTGATGATCCAGTTTGATCCCTAGGACCCACACAGTGGAAGGAGAGAGCCACCTCTTACAAATTGTCCTCTGACCTCTAGACACACTCTATGTCATATGCCACACATGGACTAATACACAATAAATAGACAGGCAGACAGACAGATGATAGATAGATAGATGATAGAAGATAGATGGATGGATGGATGGATAGATAGATAGATAGATAGATAGATAGATAGATAGATAGATAGATAGATGATGGATAGATGAGAAATAAATATTGTTGAAGGGAAATTTCAACATCAGACAGACCCTGGAAATTCTTAGAGACCCCAACATGATAGATACAGCAAGAATGAGGACCACAAGGACCAGACCGCACTGTCCACCAACATTGGATCAGACTCCCCACAAAAGCACACAGGCACATTCCTGGCCCCATCCTGGCTTCCAAGACTGAGCTATGGAATATGGAAATCCTGGGTGGGAGCCCAGCAAGGAACTTTCTAGCTCTAATTCTAGGTCTAACACAATTATTCTCAATTAACACCCTCTTGGGTGCTAAGTACTAGGTGATACTTCATCACTTACACCAAGGTTTCTCAATCTAGCTCTCCTGACACTTCACACTGGATCACTGAGGGGCTGACCTCAGCTTTGTAGGACAGTTAATAGCATCACTGGGCTCTACCCACTAGAAGCCAGTGGCATCCCATCTACTCCAGCTGTGGTAACTGAACATGCCTTTAGACACTGCCAGATGTTACCTTGGAGACAGACTCACTCCATGTGAGAGCCACTACCACACACACTCACTGTAGAACCAGGCATGGCTACTTCAATTTGCAGGGCAGGAAACTGAAAGTCACAGGGGTTCTCATGACTTGTCCGAGGCCACTAAAACAAGCAGCGGAGCTCATGTTTAAACTCAGGCTTTCTGATTAAAAGTTTAGGGTACTTTCTAACATGTAACTCTATCTACAGATGCAAGCGTCAACATTAAGTTACCACCTGCCTTAGTCTCTTTCACCTGTGAGTCAGAGAGAGGAAGATCTGAATTTGAACAGTAAAAGAGATGGATCTACTATGCCTCTAACTTGACAGTGGCCTCCAGAGGCAGGTGGTAGGGTTTACCACACAGCATACCAAGTTTGACTATTAGGGGAAGGCCCTCCCTTTGTAGGAACCACTGTTAGCATAGAGTTAACATTTAGAGTCCTAGAACTGCTGCTCAGTGCTTGAGGAGACCCTGGAATGCCACACCTTGCATTCACACTCACCATCAAGTGAGGAAAACCTTGGGTCTGTGTCCTCCATCTCCTCCATTGGTAATCATCTTCATTCTATCCACCCCCTTCCTCCTTCCAAATCCTTCTCCAAAACCTGGAGGAGTTCTATAACCAGATGCAATGCCACTCAAACTCCTACATCTGGCTGCCTAGCTCCCAGGAAAAAGAAAAAGACCAGCTAGAGTTGGCAGCCTTCAACTGCCCGCAAGGTCAAGCTCATAGGGAGAAAGGAGCAAGGCCTGGTTTCCTAACACAAACCCCGACAAAATTTAATTACACAGTTTCATCTCTCAAAGCATTAATTTACTCCCCCAAAGAAGAAATACAATAATACCTACCTCACAGGGATGTGGTAGAAATAAAACAAGATGTTGGAGGCTAAGCGCCCGGCAGAACGTCTATTGCATTCAAGGTACTCAATAAATCATTCGTTTAATAAAATTCGGAACCGCTAAGAAGGACTAAGAAAAGTTTTGGATGCCTCCCAGGTGTTTTTAACTTACAGACACACTGCGTAGGTACATAAATGGATGCTAAGGAGTCTGTAGCAGTACCTCTGCTAGATTTGAGGCAGCCCAAATTTAATGGAGGAAAGCCTGAAAGGTAATGGAGTTGTCTCAAACCGACCACCTTTGTCTTAGAGGCAGCTGCCTGCAGAAAGTAAGTCCAGAGCATTTCCAAACAAGATGCCCTGGGAGAGCCTTAGGTGGGCACCAAAGCAGTCAGTCCAAGAGAAGAAAAGAATAATAATAACACAGGTAGTTGTCAGAGACATTTGCCGTGCATTCTGTTGGAGAACTAGCATTAGCTGCAGAGACAGCCC
The DNA here is from genome assembly GCF_949786415.1 of Peromyscus eremicus. NCBI lineage: Eukaryota > Metazoa > Chordata > Mammalia > Rodentia > Cricetidae > Peromyscus > Peromyscus eremicus. Next base: position 93,621,039 of record NC_081425.1, on the reverse strand, counting down.
TGGCAGGGGGGCCAGATGGGAAGAGCTTGGAACAACAACTGGATAAATACAGCAGCTTGGAGAAGCCGAGAGTCACTGCCAAATCCTGACTGCAGCCTGTCCCTTCTGCCAGCCATGCTGGGAGAGAAGAAAGGTCTCAGCAAGCAAAGGCGAGCCAGTCAGGCCCACAGAGACGAGAAAGGCAGAGTGGCCAGTCATATGAACCTAGTCCCTGCTCCCTGGATCAGCTCAGTCTGCACAGAATCTCTGTCTAAAATAGATGTGCAGTTTTTATTAAACAAGTGTATGTGCAACACTGTGTAAGCCCAAAGAATTGTTCTGGGCACTGAAGATACTGCAAAGGACCACACGAAAAAGGACCACACGAAAAGGCTCCCTTCTCTTCGGCAGGCTTCATTTGAGAAAGGAGAACTGTCCACAGCCTGCATTTTGGTCAGATCATTCATTCCACAGAAACCAGACACTGCCCTTCCTCCTGTTCGCTACTTTTAAATGAACAGACCCATCCACACAGCTGTATCTCCTGGCCAGTGGTGCTGATGCCTGAGAACCTCCTCCCACACTCCCTGTCCTGGCCTCATAAGCCTGCTGCATAAGAAACCAGCATGGAGGAAGAAGGTACCAGGGGAACATCCCAGATGCTACTGAGGGCAGCCCCTGGGCACTCAGGTTTCACAGCTGCCCCAGCTTGCCACCCTCTAGGCCCAGCAGCCCATACTGTCTTTCTAGGAGGCTTGAACTTCCTCTAACTGGGAGGGGCTTTACCTCCCTCATTCAGCCTCACCTCTCTGCTCTCACCCTCATCCTGGTCCTCACTCATCCCTACCTTCTTGCCTTGCCTTCTTTCTGCCTAATCTTGGATACCCATCTCTTATCACTGACTTGACCACTGTCACACTTCAGACCCAAGAGTAAGTGCCATATCTTCGGAAGCCTTCCCAGACCAGATGTGTGCATCTGGATCAGGTCCCTGAGCAGCATGGTTACACATCTTCACATCCTCTATGCTTCCCTCACTGGCACTTGAACTTGTGACTCCTTGGGATGACAGGGTGATGATTTGTTGACTATCCACTTCCTGCACTCACTGAAAAGGTCATAAAGGAAGGAAATATGTTGGGTTTGCATGCCACAAAACCTTTGTGCCCATAACAGAGGCTGGCACCAAGTAGAGCTTAAGAAACAACAGTCGGCACTAGAGACGAAGAAATTAATATCTGGCATGTTCCCTGTACACTCCCACCCCCCACACCCCAGGGACTCATCTAGTTCTCACACATTCTTCAAAACTTAGTTTGAGCGACATGTCTTCTCCTGACTTCCAACCCCCTCTTCCGCCCTCTCAGAACCCTATATTCCTTCCATTGTTGGTGTCACAGTGATTCAGTCACTGACTGGCATGCCCAATGCTGGCGGGCAGCAGCAGCCACACTTGAGTTTGTATCCCCTGCCCTGAGCACCAAGCCTGGGACAGTTTCAGTTAGTATTACATGAATGAAAGTTAAGGATGAATGGGCAAATGAGCGTGTGATGTAATACATGATGAGAGAGTTGCTTCTTTCAGCTCTTCCGTCTGGAAGTTTCATAACTACTGGCAGGGGCTCCATTATCAAATTAATTATTTACAACGACAAGTGACATTTTCATATTTTTTAGAAGTTAGTTCCCTCAGTTGGGACTACCTAGATCGCTGTGCTCAAGGGGCCATAGAATGAGGTCAAGCAGAGAAAATGTGATCTCTTCAAGGTCCCCATCGGCCCACAGGGGCAGCACGCACTAAGGGTGGAGAAGACTGGACTGTGGCTGTGGCCTTTAGACCCTAGGAAGAGCTGAGCCAAAGCTGCCCTACTCCCCAGAATCCATGAGGGTGGCAAGAGGCCCCCTATGGTTCTTGTACACATGCCCTACTCCCCAGAATCCATGAGGGTGGCAAGAGGCCCCCTATGGTTCGTGTATACATATTACATGGGAGATTTTTTTCAACGTAGACCAAGGATGTGTTTGAGTCAGACATGGTGAAACAGCAGAGTGAGTCGCGGAAAGGGGTAGCAGGAAAATGTGAAGCCCTCAGTGTGCTTTCTGAGGGAAGAAAGCTGCAGAGCAAAACAAGCCAGTGCAGACCCGGCCACTGTTTTGGCTGGTCTTGGTTGCTAACTTGACTACCTATGGAATTAACTAAAACCCAAGTGACTGGGTACACCTGTGAGGGATTTTTTGTTTTGTTGTTTTATTTGGTAGTGTTTTTTTGTTGTTGTTTTTTGTTTTTTTTGTTTTTTGGGGTTTTTTTTGAAACAGGGTTTCTCTGTGTAGACCCAGCTGTCCTGGAACTCACTGTGTAGACCAGGCTAGCCTCAAACTCAGAAATCCATCTGCCTCTGCCTCCTGAGTGCCAGGATTAAAGGCACGCTCCGCCACCACCTGGCCTGTAAGGGATTTATCATCATCATCATCATATCATTTGAAGTGGGAAGACCCACCTTTAATCAGGGTCTTTTGAGGAGAGAAGATCCACCTTTAATCTGGGCCACACCTTGACAGGGAAGAAGGAAGCTTTAGCTCTCTGCCTACTCCCTGCAACGGCATTCCTTCGCTGGCATTAGAACCTACTTCTTCAGAATTCCAGTGTATACTTACAATCAGCTGAGACATCCAGCCTCATGCACTGAACAACTACTAGATCCTTAGACTTTTCATTGTTAGACTAGCTGGACCACAGCCTGTAACCACTCTCATAAATCTCATATATGTATACACATATATATATATATATATATATGAACAGAACTAATAGAATTAGTTCATGTTCATTCTACTTATTAGTTCTGTTCCTCTAGAGAACCCTGACTAATACAGCTGCTGTGAATAATTCTGGTAGGCTCTAAGGAGTCAGAGGTTGTTGGAGTTTTTTGGTATCCAGCCCTGAGGTAAACAGAGTAAATGAACAGTGTGTTGGCCACTAACAATTCCATAAAAGAGACGGCTGTAGTGTGGGCTTCAGATTAGCTCCCACGCACAATGTCTACTCACAGTCCTTTTCTGATCAGCAAGACCTCAAGATAGTTAAGTGTTATAAAAACCAGAAAACAAAAAAACATATAATACATGGCTGGGGAGAGAGCTCATTCTGCAAAGTGCTAGCCAGGCAAGCATGAAGTCCTGAGTTTGATCTCTAACACCCATGTAACAAGCCAGGTGTGGAGAGCAATTGTAATCCCAGCACGGACAGACGGAGACAGGCTGATGCCTTGCGGCTCACTGCCCAGCCAGCCTAGCCTGACCACTGAGCTCCCAACCTTAATATGGAACCCTGTCTCACAAAACAATGTGACAGAATCTGAGAAGGAGTGACAGTTGAGGCTGGACTCTGGCATGCATGTATATGCAACACACATGTAACTGTACACACACAAACATGTATACATACCTACCCATGCATGCACACACATAAATAATAAAAACATGTAAGATAGTGGTGATCTACAGTAAAAAGGAGAAAACACTATTTCCTTCTTACTGGTGGGGCTTGAACATTTGCACATGCTCTCATTCATATGTGGAAATCCCAACTCTCAGGGTGGTCGGGCCTTTAAGAAGTGGTACAGTCATGAGAGTGAAAACCTCATGATGAAATTAGTGTCCTTACAAAGCAAGCCCCAGGTCACTCTTTTGCCTCTTCACCCATGTGAGAACACAGCAATAAATGGCCATCTGTGAACCATGGCCCTTCACCAGGCATTAAAATCTGTCAGCACTTTTATCAGAACTGTGAAAATAAATCTCTGTTGTTTTTAAGCTACCCAGTCTAGGGTATTTGGTTATAACAACTCAAACCTATGAAGACGCTTAGTTTTGCAAATGCTTCAAAAGCATATAAGCGTGTCGATCATACTGTCTTAAAAGGAACGTATGTAAGTAAATGACCCTAAAACAAGTGTTATTGGTTCTCAGTGGCTACTATTTCCTCTGCTCATCAAAAACTAAGAATATCTTTCTATTTGATGCCTAAACACACAAAAAAATGAAATAGCCCTTTAAATTTTTTTTTGTAACTCAGTAAGTAAAATGAATTTTATTCTCCAATTTAACAAATATCTGTTAATTTCTAACATATGCCAGAGCTTATGTTAGGCTCAAAAAGAATAGCAGTGACCATCACTTCTTATAGTTTGGACCTGAAGTGTCACAAAAGCCTGTGTATTAAAGGTTTAGTCTCCAATGCATGGCTGTACCAGAAGAGGTAGAAACTTTTTAAGAGGTGCCTAGAGGAAAGAAGCTTGGCCACTGGGGCATGACCATGAAAGAGCAGGTAGGACTCTGGCCTTTCCTCTCATTCTTTCTCTGCCTCCCAGCTGCATGAGGTGAGCAGACTTCCTCTGCCACACGCTCACTGTACTGCTGGCCCAACAGGCCCAAAGTGATGGCGCCACGTGACCACGGGCAGCACTCGCAAACCCTAAACCCAGTACAGGGCTCTCCTCTGACAGGCTGATGAATGATCTCAGACACTCCGTCACAGTGACAGAGGGCTGGCTGGAGCATCTGCTACCGGAGTCATTAAAAGGAGACAGTAAATAGAGAAATGGGTAATCCAAAACAAGGAACCAGGAGACATGTGCTAACAGAGAGACACAGCAAGACCAATCAGGCTCTGGGCTTGCCCTTTCTGCAGAGGTAGTCCTTTAAAAATGAGAAAGAGTCAAAATCATGCTATGAATCAGATCACTTGCAAAGGTCCCAGAGTTAGGATGAGTCGAGGGCTACAGGAAGAAGACACAGCCCTCAGCGGGAAAAGGAGGTGAGCCCTATACAAGTTCTGGTTTTATTTAAAGTTTAATGAAACACCTTTGAAAAGTCTCAAATAGGAAATTATATAGTCAAGTTTATTGTAACTGCTCTCTTGAGCAATATGAACCCAGAAGAAGAACAATAGAAAGTCTTTGCCTTCAAGTTCTATACCCTGGTCCTGGAATAACACCCATAATTTTACAAGTTACTTTTAGTTATTAAGAAGTACAAACTCTCTATGGTCACAGTTAATGCTTACCTCCTTGGTCCACAATGGCAATGGGTAATCCTTGTTCTCCAGATGAAAGCTTGACCTCCTAACATGATTTATTCACACACCCCTGCCTCTTCAGAGACTCCACTCCCTCTTATGACCCACTGGGTATAGGAGCAAGTGTAGGAAGATTCCAGGAAACATTTGATCGTTGTCAGTGAGGGGAGATGCCCCAATAACCCTCTGTCTAAGTCTAGATCCTTACAATGTTGGTGCATCCACTGAATTGAATAGAAAAAAAATACCAGGATCAGAGATGGTTTCTGTTTTGTGTTCAAGAAACTGGGAAAGTCCAGAGATGTTGTATGAGATTAAGAAAACTGGAGGAAATAAGATTGGAGAGTTCTCTTTTGGATACGTCAAGGCTAAGGTACATGTGTGACAATCAAGTATATTTGAGGCTCAGAGCGAAAGTGTGACAGTGAGACTCTCATTTTGAGTAGTTTGGTAAATGCCTGAAACCCTTGGACTCTATGAGACCGAGAGAGAAGAAGCAGAAACAGGAGAAGGAACATGGACTCCCCTTGGGGGACAGGGACAGTTGTAGTTCCACAGGATGTGTGAGTCCGTGAAGCAGACTGAGAAAAACGGCCTTGCGTTAGGGGGACAGGCACTGGTATAATGATGACACAGAGGCCAGAAGAAGAGATGGCGGCGAGGAGGTGGTCCTCAGCTTGGTCAGATGCTCCAGGAAGGGCAAAGAAGATAAACCAAGCAGCAGACCTGAAAGGTGGAAACTGCTGGTCTGGGCAAGCTCGTCTCCGGAAGGCAAGGGTCAAATCAGTAGCCAGACTGGTAGGTGGAAAAGCAGACAAAAGGACAGAGAGCTTAGCGGAGTGTGAACGGGAAGAGGGTGAGACCATGAATTTTTTGATTAGGTGGAAGACTCTAAAACCAATTTTCAGAGATAACAGCAATGGACAAGTTGGTGTCTGGTGAGTTCAGTGATTATATACACGTGCCCCTCAAAGACTTGGGTCCTTGGGAGTTATATTAGGAAGTGGTTAAAAACAAAAAAAACAGGGAGGTGGGGCCTAGAGAGAGGACATCCAGTTGCTGAGGACACGTTCTGAGATGCTTCACATGTGACCTCTTGAATTCTCTTGCGAGGACTGCTACAGAAGGAGCAGCCCTGAACCACCATTCTCTACTGCTCCAGTTGGAGATGGGACCATTTTTTCCACGCACACTCCCACCATGGCATGCCAACATCCACCAGCCTCTTCAGAGGCCAAGCAATGGGACCACAAGTCTCGGACTTTCATCTTTCAAAACTGTGAGCTGAATAAACATCTCTGTCTTTCATAATGGCCTGTGTCTAGTACTTCGTGTAGTTGCAGAAAATCGATTAATACAGTAATGACGTGGAAGCATGTGAAAGAGCAGTGCAAAGTGCTTGAGTGGGAAAGGGGGAGACCTGAGACCCCATGACGGAAATGTCTATAGCAAGAAGAGGCGTGTCCTCTGGTGAAACAAGGGCAGGTGGGGAGCCAATGAGCGCTAACATAGCTGAGCTGCGATCACTGCAGAGAGAAGATGGAGCATTTTATAAATTGGGTGTGAAATATCCCTGTATTTGAACAACTGGTCCTGAGAGAAGTGCTGATTTTAAAAGGTTAAGGAACCTCTGGAACATGGGGCCCAATCAGTTGATGCCCACCACTTGAAGATTACACTACTTCTTGTTGTGGCTAGAGCATTCTGCTTCCTGATTCATCAAGATGTGAGGAGACACCACCACACATCCCGGCCACTGTGAACTCTGCGATGCCTTCCCAACCATGATGGACTCAAACTATGAGACAAAATCAATATTCCCTCCCTAAATTGCTTCTCTGAAGTATTTCTGTTTGTTTATTTTATGAGTATGGATATTGTGCCTGTTTGCATGTACATAAACCACATATGTGCCTGGTACCCAGAAAAGTCAGAAGGAAGAGTCTGATCCCCTGGAACTAGAGTTACAGATGATTGTGAACTGTCATGTGGGTGCTGGGAATCAAACCCAGGTCCTCTGGATGATCTGTGAGTGCTCTTACCCACAGAGCTATCTCTTCCTCCCATTCTGTCAGGTATCTTTTCATAGCAGCAAACGAGTGAAGTAGACAAGGGTTTGAGGACACGTGAAGTGCAGAGTAAGGGTTTAGGGAGTTGAGTGGAGACCACAGTTTATAACAAACAATGCGAAGTGAAACCAGCATTCTAATTTGTGATTTTCCTCAGCAATGCTCAGATGCCCTGAGCAAAGGAGGATGGCCAAGTTCAGCTTTACCTGGTAAATAACACTAAGGAAATGGATCAAGAAAACTAAGTGGGTAAAGCAGAGATTGTTATGGACCAACATTTGAACCTTTAAGTAGGAAGACGTGAAGACAAAGGCTTTGTAAAAATGTGGAATTGGATTTGGGTCTTACCCATAGAACAATGTTCAGCGGAGGTACCGTGAGTGGCCGGGGCTACTCTATTAAGCTTTGCCACATCAGGACATGCTGTGGTTGCTAGAAGAGCATGTGTGCAGGGTATGATTCTCACACAGGGGTAGAAGGCTCTGGTAGTGGGGAACTATAATTTACACAGAGGAGAAGGTAGAGTAAATGAGAAACTGCACTAGGAAGGTCAGTAAGCACAAGTTCGAGTTGAGCTGAAAGAGTGAGGAGGCTGGTCAGTGAAGGGAAAAGGACGGAAGAGTGTGAACTGGCATCCAAGATGGGGAGAAGCTAGCAGAAATAAATGACAAGATCTAGAAAGATCTACAAACAAAACAGAAACCTGTTTGTAGAGTGCAAAGAAATGATTTGCAGACAATCGTATGGGCAAAGGAAGAGGCGTCCTGGGAAGGAATTAAGACCTTCAGCTTGGCAAGCTACCCCAAAACACAACCAGGCTCTACTCAAAATAAGAAAGGGAAGAGAAAAGAGGGGGGTTCCTGAGTGAGGGTGGCAGCTACAGAGGGAGAAAGTAGGGGTGAAAGAGGGGAAAGCAGGCAGGGGGTGGGTGTTATGGTTAGATGAGATTGGCAGATGCCCAGGGGGAAAGAGCACTCAGGTCTACAACTTGGGGCTGGAATTCTCTGGTCAGTGGTATAATGAGTTCCAGAACACAAGCCTCCCTGGAGCAAGCCACTGTGCAAGAGTGACCTTCCTTAGTGTATTATTAATAGCAAAATTTTAAAAAATATGGATGTGCTATAGGGTCAAGGAGGCTACTACTAATTATTTACTATTAGCAATTAATAACCAGCAATTTCCATTGGCAGCCTACTGATCCCAGGACTTCAGTTTGTTCCATTTAAACTTCTGACAAATCTGCAAATGAGTACACAGTTCATTTCCATTTATCGCATGAGGAAAAATTCCAAGAAATTAGGCTTCTTACCAGGAACTCACAATTAACAGCAGGAGAAAGAAACGATGAAGAAAGGCATCGTTCAGATATATTTAGCATTTATTCCATCCAGCTAACCGTTTTCGCATTTTCTCCTCCTTAACCACCATGACAAAACTACAAAGTGAAATTATATTATGTATCCATCATATGAAGAAAAGCATCATGGCTTGAAAAGTAATGAGACTTGCCCAAAGTCAAAACCAGCAGACCCTTTGGTTATGAATGATGATTCATAGACGATGTCTGCTTACATGGTAGCATGCCACAGAAATCAAGCACTGAGCCCCATCGTGCCACTGCCCCACTGAGTGACCAGTTCAAACACATAGCAGGTGCCCCTGCCACAGAGATGAACGGTGCAACTTTTAACCCTGTTGGACTCTTACCCTGCTGAGCCATCTTCCACAATGAGCCAGCTAATCAAACATGTCCTGGGCCAGGGGCTGCAAGCTGCTTCAATTTTTCAAGCACACCAAAGAGTAGCAAAGAAAAATGAGCAATCCAAACCCAGAAAGAGATTTGGCCCAATGCCCCTAAATAGCTCTTCCTACTCTAGAAACAGAACCTCCATCCGGGATTACAGATGCTGGCGAGTGACCTACAGGCTGGTAGCCTAGCCTACAGGGCCTATCAAGAGGACCATAAAGTTCTGGCATCTGTGTGCAGGCAGAGGTAAGTCAGAAGGGTTTCTGAGAGTGAAGTGATCTAGACTCAAGAACGAAATTGCTCAAAATGCAGCCAACCACTATGCTATTCTGTGTGTCTATTATCCCTGTCCTTAAACCACATACATAACTTCAGAGGATGAGGTTCATATAGAGCTCCAGCCACTGACTCGGTGACACTCATAGACATAAACAGATCCCAAAGATACAGCTTTCCCTTGGTATCTGCAAAGGACTGTTTCTGAGACCCCCACAGATTAAAAAAAGGAAAAGACCCCACATATAGAAAACGGCATGGGATTTTCATAAATCCCAAATCTATCCCTCTGTCTACCTTAGTCATCTACAGATTATCCATAACAGCTCAACTAATGCAAATGCGATGTAAATGGCTGTGTGCTGTATTGTTTGGGAGACAATGACAACAGCGATACATCTGTACGTGTTCAGTGCAGACTGGGCCCTTGTAGACCTGAGTTCATTTCTGATCTGCAACTGGTTCAGTGCGAAGATGTGGACTCCGCGGATACAAAGGGCTGTCGGTACTAGGAAGCCATGGGAGGAGGAAACAGAGCTCCATCCTTCTGGAGCACCTGGCACACATGTGCACAGGCAGGCGTGCACACACATGCACACACACATGTACATGCACACACACACACACACACACACACACACACACACAAAACTGTCCCTCAGTGACAATAATGCCGAGTCATCCCAATGCACACAGTGGCTCACAAACCACTTAGAACCTGGGCCCCAGCCTCCCTGGTAGATCAGTGACTCTCTGTTTTAAAGATCAGCTTTCCCAAACCAGAATCCCCTACTGTTAAATTCAGTTATAAGTTATTAGAGCAATAAAAAGTACCTAATGTGAGGTTTATTAAGAAGAAGACAACATATTCAGTACAAATGTCACTGGGCTTATATTTTTTAAACATTTCTTCCAGCCTAGACCTGCCTCAAACAACTGCAAATGTAAAATTGCCCTTTATAGACCCTGCTTGGCTTCATAGGATTCCTATAAAAATATTTTTAAAGGCATATGTTTATCTCTTCCATTCTTTTCATTTATGTTCATGTTAGACTTGGGGATTTTTATGTTAAAAGTAATTTTCCAGAAATGGAACCCCTACACCTATAGAAAATAATGCCCCACTCACAGAAAATTGAACTGCCTTTAGAACAAAAGTGTCAGCGGATCATTCAGGAATAATGTGCTTTGAGGCAGTATGCCACTAGTCATGGAATTCTGATGAACTGACCATCTGTCTGATTGGTTCGGGGGTAGAACATTAAAAAGTACATAATGTGTGGAGGAGTCCACAGCTAGTGAGGCGCAGGGGGTCTTTTCTCCCCAACCATTAGCAGTTCCTTAGTATCCAAGGACCTCCGTCTTGACCACTGGTTCTCCACCTTCCTAATGTCGCGACCCTTTAACACAGTTCCTCGTGTTGTTGTGATCACCAACTAAAAAACTTATTTTTGTTGCTACTTCATAACTGTAATTTTTCTACTGTGATGTATCATAATGTAAATATCTGTGTCTTCTGATGGTCTTAGATGACCCCTGTGAAGGGCGGTTCGACCCCAAGGGGGTCGTGAACCACAGGTTGAGAACCACTGTTCTGTGACTATCTTGTTCAAGGGTCTCCAGGCCTAGAAGTGAGAAGGGCTTGTGAAGTCTACTTTCATGTACACTGTTCAAGGGGAAAATGTGTCACAGCTGACTTAGATGTGCAGGTCTGGTTAGGAACCACTGGCGGGGGATAATGAAGTAATAACATCCCAGTCAGATTTTGTTTCCTGAGTGTAGTCATAAAACCCAGAAGGAATGCGTGGAGCAGCTATTCAAACAATGCACAAGTACAGCTACCCGCAGCCGGAGGAAAGGGTGAGTATCCTAAACTTTCTCTAAGTTGACCAAGCCCTTTGGTCCCTGAAGGCAGAAGGCAGATACAGCCTCAAATGTGTGAAGCAAATCAAAATCTCAAACGCCATAGCTAGCTGTCTGGTGGACCACAGAAGAGAGCCCAGGTGAGGAAGTGAGGTACAGCAGAGCGGGGACCTCAGAAAGCAGCTCCAAAGAGTTGTTCCTGGACTCTCTGTGTTCACACTGCTGTGCTGCTCACTCGGGAACAGGATCCTAAGCAGCATCAAGAAGCTGAGAAGAGAATTTAAAGGCTCCAGACTGGCCACTGGGTGGCACACCTAAGGGGAAAATCTGAATACTGTAAATGCCCTGAAAACCGACAGGCCTTGGGAATCAGCCCACAGGCAGCAGCATGCTGAACTTGTGGTCTGAACCTAATCTGCAAGAACAAAAATGAAACATCCTCTGTAGGATTCCAGTGATACCAAGCATCTCTTGTCAGCTTGATGGGATCTGGAGTCACCTAGAAGCCATCTCTCTCTCTGGGTAGGTCAGTGAAGGTGCTTCCAGGAAGAATTCATGGCGGGGGGCCCTACTAAGAGTGGGCAGTACTTCTAACTGACGTCCAGATACAAAGTCTGGGGGGAAAGCAGCTTGCCTATCTGCCTCTGCTTCTCCATGTGACTGAGAGCATCCATCACTCCAGTGCTCAGACCAGCTTCTTCAGGCCTCCGAGGACTGAGTACCAGCGACTCCCCAGAAATCTTCCACAGTTTCAGCACCAGATTGAGACTGCCGAAGCAGCAAGCCTCATGAACTGAGCAGATTATCTGCCTCTCCGGTGTTCAGGCATCCTCTCTAGGGCTACCCAGCCCCTTTTGTGTAAGCCAATGTAATAAATCCCATTTAATAACACACATATGAATTTTACCAGTTCTGTTCCTCTAAAGAAGTCAAACACCAATTTTGTAGAGTTTTCTTCATTGCTATGAAAAAAATACTTCCATTAACAAGGAAAACCTTACTGACCTGTATATAGTATTTCTTATGCAGCAGCAGAATATCATCTATTACCAAATAAAGTGGAACATTCCCAAGAATGCCATAGCCTGTATGATAAGACAAATACTGACAAATACAAAAATTGAATCATACAAAGTATATTATCTAAAGGCACTGGGCTCAAAGTGGAATTTAGTAATATAAATATAACAAGAAAATTCTTTTAAGCTTGAAAATATATTTATAAATAATCCATGGATCAAAAAGAAAGTCCACAGAAAACTATACAAAAAGAAAACTACAACATTATCACAATTAAAATTTCACTAAAAATATACACCAAAAATAATTTTAGTAGTACTATTTGTAATCTATGCAACCGAAAATGACCCCATTTATCCCTTAACAGGTAAATACATACATTAACTCTGCTCTATTCAAGAAACACAACTTAAAAAGGAATGAACTTCTGTTACATGTGTCAACTTAGATGAATTTAAAAGGCATTATTCTGAAAGAAAACAATTGTAGCACGAATCTTAAAAAGTTCTTATTAATAAAATCAAACCTGAGCCAGGTATTGGGGTGAACGCTGGAAGATCAGAGAGACAGAACAGGCCACAGCCACCTCACCTCGCCAGTTCCTCAGCTGATCCTGTTTCCTCAGACTGGAAGCCTCTGAGTCCTCATCCAGAATGGCTCTCAGCGGAACTGTGCTGCTAGAAGCCTGAAAGCTTAACCAGCCAAATGCTTCTAGTTTCTGGTCCTCACACCTTATATACCTTTCTGCTTTCTACCATCACTCCCTGGGATTAAAGTCTCGCTTCCTGGGATTAAAGGCGTGTGTCACCATGCCTGGCCGTTTCCAATGTGGCCTTGAACTCACAGAGATCCAGAGGGATTTCTACCTCTGGAGTGCTAGGATTAAAGGTGTTAGTGCCACCACTTTCTAGCCTTTGTATCTAGTGGCTGTTCTGTCTCTGACACCAGATAAGTTTATTAGGGTGCACAATATTTTGGGGAACACAATACCACCACAAACAATCGTTTTATTTCCTTTATTTTGAGATCACAATATAATTACATCATCTCCCCCTCCCCTGTCCTCCCTCCAATCTTCCTTTATACCCCTCCTTGTTCTCTTTCAAATCCATGGCCTCTTGTTTCTATTCCTGCTTCTACAGCTTGCTGTTTTGATTCTGGTTTGGTTTTGTAAGGGTATGGAGTGCGTGTGTGAGAGTGTGTCTGTGTAAATACATGTATATATGGGAACACATATGTGGAAAGCCTGGAGGTCTATACCAGGTACCCTCCTTGATTATTCTCATTATTTTTTGAGGCAGTGCCCCTCACAAAGTCCAGCCTTCACCAACTGTCTACACAGCTGGCCAGGAAGCTCTGGAGACCTTCCTGTCTCCATGCTCCCACTGCACAAGGTTCCCAATGTCCACAACACCTGTTTGAACGAGGCGCTCTGGATGGAGCTCAAGTCCTCACTTTGTGTATAAGGCACTCTATTGACTGAGTCATCTACCCAGACTGGTCACTTGCATTCATACAGCCATAAAATGATAAAACTGTCATGATAAACAGATGGGGGGGTGGAGAGATGGCTCAGAGTTTAAGAGCACTGGCTGCTCTTCCCGAGGTCCTGAGTTCAATTCCCAGCGACCACATGGCTGGCTCACAACCACCTGTAATAAGAGCTGGTGCCCTTTTCTGGCTTTCAGGGATACCTGCAGCACTGTATACATAATAAATAAATAAATCTTAAAAAGGAAAAAAAAAACGGATGAGTGACTGGCAGGATTTAGAAGTAGAAAAAATGGCAAGTCCAAAAGAAGATAGCATGAGTGGAATTTTCAGTTTAATTGTTCTGTCCTTAAAAATTCAAACCTGCAAATGCCAATAAAACAAGCAAATAAAAATAAGCATGAAAATAAGCATGACATGGGCAGATGAGATGGCTCAGAGGCAAAAGTTCTTACTGTGCAAGCCTGACAACCTGAGCTTGATCTCTAGGTTCCATGATGGAAGGAGAGAACCAAAGCCCTAGAGTCGTTCCCTGACTGTGACGTGCACCCCATGGTACTCACGCAACCTTAGATACATACATTGTGTACACGCACAACACACAATGCAAAAAATGGCAACATCCACATGAGACATGGTATCAACCCTTGTATTGCCGTCAAATCTTCAATGAGAGCATATTAAGTTAAAAACTACTTATTGAGCAAAAGCCCCGTTGGAGTCATAAAACACTGAATGTATATTGATGAGACATGAAGGAGCAGAAGGAAATGCCTGAGGAGCCTCACCTGACTTCATGTCCAAATTGCTCCTCTTGAACCTAGTGCCCTATTCAGCCACGTCCCCTGGTCTTGCAAGTCCTTTTTTAAAGCCATGCTTGTACATCCAAGTTTGCAAAACACTCCCTAGAGAGGTTTGGACTTGCGGAGGAAGAACACCTGGACAAGGGCAGAGTCTGCTTCAGTGGCACCTGTGGCCGCCACACAGCACAGCAGCCAGCCGAACATCCCTTAACAATCGCAGGATGTGCTTCAGTTAGCTCCACTGTTGAAATGGATCAGACTCCATGGCATTCTCTTTCTAGGTGTCTCTACTCTGAGATTTTTCTTCTTGTTAGATGGGATTTGGGTCCTGGGAATCTTTACTCTAACTGCAAAGACCCTATGTCCAGACAGGGTCACACTCACCAGTACCAGGGTCATGGCCTCATCTTGTCACTGAGATACAAGTCAACCTAAAACACCAAGATTTCACAGGAAGTAAGAAATGAAAGGCACAACAACAATGCCAGCCTTGATGTGTCCATGTACTAACAGCAACTAGCTCCAAAGACATTGACTGGCACTGAGTGCCCTCTCCCCTCATCCTGTACCACCCGTTTGAACTGCTCGGGAGAACAGAATGGCCCATCTAGGGATTACACATTTTTATATAATGCAGGCTGCCCTTATTTTTTAAAGTTTTAGAACCAGGGCTCACAGATGTAAAATTTAATGTGTTTTTTGCACTTGTATCCTCCTGTGTTTCAATTTCCTGAGTCTCAGCGAAATCCTAGTTTAACCGCCTGGCCTTTTCATGAAATTATCCTGGTAGTTACGGGCCCTGGGAGGAGTATAAACAGATCTCTCTCTCTCTCTTTCTTTCCTTATGGCACCCCAGACCCAGGGAAGAAGGAGCCACATTTATTGCTGTGATCTTTTATTTAAAGGGACTATGTTGAGCTATGAATACCTAAAAAAAAAAAGAGTAATTAAAATTTTTAGTATACAGATACAAAATCTGCATTTGAAAACCACAGTGAGTGGAATCCATGTCCTTCTTTCATTGGTTTATTTATTTATGTAGTAAATATTCACTGAGCACACAACACATCTACATCAGTATATTGTGCTGGGGACACAAAGCCAGGCAAACTGACCGAAATTCAGTCTCAAGTGTCTTCAAACAGTAAACAAGGTGCCACCCCTAATGGATGACTCTCGTCCAACTGCACTGACTCATCTCACCAAATCAATCGCACGCACTCCTTCTAGTCCCCCCTGCTCAAGCAGCCTAGAATCAGACCAGCCCTGAACCTCAACAGCAACGGGAGATACTCATTTCCCAAGTGACAGCTTGCACTTACACCATGCCAGGCTCCGAGCAAGACTGTGGAAATGCAGAGATGAGCAAGCTCCGGGAGGCAGCTGCCCTCCCAGCCTTGGTCTGCAGAGACCTGTTTGGGGGGGAAGCTGGGGAGCTGGAGAACAGGGAGCCCTTGGCACATCAGCTGGCTAGGGGAGCCCATGAGACAGCTGGCAGCTGCTCCTCCAGATATAGCCCTGCTGTCCTGGGAACATGGCAGCTTCTTATTCAAAAACAAGAAGTATTTTTAATTCTCTGGCACTTGTGCCCCATTTAGAATATTACTTCAGTCACTGAGCAGGGAAGCCGAGCTGCTCCAGACTCCTTGGGTGCTCCAGAAGCTTCCTGAAAATACCAATGGCACCAGCAGCCAGCAGAACATGGGCCAGCTGGTTTGTGGAGCCCCAAGTGAGCCTAACCACAGCCCAGCTGCCCAGGTGCTAGCACAGGTAGAAGGCTGCTGCACACAAGCATTGACGAGCAAGGAGAGCTCTCGATCTAGAAAGTTCTGCAACTTAATGGCCAGCAAGAATCCAAAGAGATCCCCAAACACTTGAAGATAGGGACACCCCACTCAGAGTCACCTGACAGGAGAGGACTTTAAAGCCCAGTGATGTCAGCCAAGCTTTTGCCAGGGAGCCCTTTGGCAATACCGCCATGTCGATCTTAGATGCTGTAATTGTGTCAAGTCAAATTCTTTTTTAAACCCCTCTCCTCTTGCCCTGCCTCTCCTCCTCCTTCTCTCCCTCCTTCTCATGGGTTCAGTTTTCTGGAAAGCTCTGACTAATCCACTCGTCCTGCAGCGCTTTCTGGCCGGTAAGTTGCTGATGGATGGAGCTGGCAGAATGACTACTAGACTCCTACTATCCCTTGTTTAAAGAAAAGGAGCCACAAGTAAGTCACCAATTACCAGACCATCACATTTACATGTGGCTGTCACTCATCTCATTTAATAAGAAGGAAAGCAGAGATAAAGGTAGAAAGGACTTCAAAAACATTTAAAAAATCTATATAAAATACATGGCTAATGAATTTAACTATATCAAAATCGGGAGTTGAAACTCTCAAGAACAGTAGACAAATGGAAAAAAATGATACTTAGAACTGACTGTAAGTTCACGTCAATAACACACAAAGGACTTCTACTTAGTGATAAGAAAAGTATCTTCAATACAATAGAAATTGAGCAAAGGCATACCTATCAACTCACAGAAAAGGAAGCACCCATGAACAGTAAAGCTACTAAGAATCTGGATGTGATGAAGCATGCTTCTACTCCTAACACTTTTGGGGTACAGGTGGAGGAGGACGAGGAGTTGAAGGCTAGCTTTGGCTACATAATGAGTTCAAGACTAGCCTGAGCTACACAGCAAGCACTGTCTAAAATTAAAAAAATAGATTAATATAAAATTAATTAAATAAAATCCAGAAAAAATACCATTTTACACACCTTCTGTTAACACAAACAAGAAATATGTGTTTTGGAATATGTTCATCTAGAGCATCTCACACACTTCAGAACGCCACCCTTAGAAATCCCCCCCACATGTTAGCAAGATGTAAGTATAGGAAAGCTTGCAGCCACACAGTTCAGAACAGCGACATCCTGGCACTGTGCCTACTTCCCATCACCATTTGCCACAGCATCCCATTGTCACACCACACAGTACTCGGAATACTGTAAGATGAACTCTGACCACATACCACAATGATGAGAGTGCCACAAACCAAGGACTGTCATTAATTCAATTCTGAGGTTCAAAATATAAATGAAAAACCATGGAGTTTTTTTTTTTTAAAGACACCTCTCTTTCCCTGGGCAGACAGATGACGATCTCATCCTTACACATGAATTAAATATTCATTGTAGAATAACATTTTTAAAACAGCAAGTCACTTCTGAAATCCCTCAGACTAATACTTCAAGGGAATTTCTACAACAGCATCCAAGTGAGATGAATTGGGATTCATATGGCAGAGAATAGGGGCTTTGCCGTAGCCATTTTTATTTATGCATGCATTCAGGCAGAGCTAAGAGAGAATTCTATAGCCCTGATGATAAAAGTTAACAGGAATATCTAGCTACAGAACTTGGGGAGGAAATGCCTTCTAATCAGTCTGTCTGCTGGAACCAATTGCCTGAGATAAAGCCAGGCCATGCTACTGAGGATGGAAAATCAGGAGCTTGTTGGACAAATGAAACGGCAGTGATAAAAGAGGATGCATCAGAACCAGAAGGAAAGTAAATATAGCTGGAACAAAAGGAAAAGTTGTACTGGAGTTCAACTTCCCAAATTCCTTTCATGTTCTTCTTTGCAAATGCTTCCCACCCTCCTAAGGAACTGTAAAGAAGTGTGGACATGAACTCATCATGGCAGTCTGCTGTTATACACCAAGAATAGGTTTCAAAACTCATAGACACTAATGAGCCATGACACCATAGATAGCAATGAACCCTGCATATACTGGTTGTTCCTATTCTTATACAGATTTGATAGTTTAATTTATAAACTGCATAGCTAAAGGTTAGCAATAAGGAAAAAATAGTCACAATGATCTACAGGGACAAATTCACCAGTGTCACCACATTGGTGCTTTGGGGTCATTATTAAGTAAAGCATGTGTTTCATGAACACAAGCACTGTGATATCATGACCTGTAATTGTTGTCAATAGACTAATGGGTGAGTAGCATATAAAGCATGGATACTGTGAACAGAGGTGTGATCCACATTCTAGTCAAGACAGAGCAGGACTGTGAGATTTCATCATGGTACTCAAATTAGTGTGTAATTTTTAATGTTATTTATTTCCAAAATTTTCCATTTAATATTTTTGTACAGTGAGTGATCATGAGCACTTAAATCATAGTGTACACAATTGTGGATAAGAAAATGCTACTGTACTGTATCTAGAATTTCCATAACTCAACCTAATTGGGGTCAGTTAATAGCCAAAATTCTATGCATTAAACATCACAGTGGAGAAAACAGAGGGCCAGTTTATAAAGATGGATAATACATAGCAGCAAAGAAGTAGGCAAGAAAGTCTGAAAAATCAATGGTCTCCAAAATGCTAATAGAAAAATGCTACCTTGCTACCTCCTTGATTCTAGACAGTGATTAAAAATTGCCTGATTCTGGTTTAAATATTATTGTCTTAGTCAGGGTTGCTACTGCTATGATGAAACACCATGACCAAAGCAACTTGGGGAGGAAAGGGTTTATTTCAGCTTACACTTCCAGGTAATAGTCCATCACTGAGGGAAGTCAGGGCAGGAACCTGGAGGCAGGAGCTGCTGCAGAGGCCATGGAGAAATGCTACTTACTGGTTTTCTTCCCATGGCTTGCTCAGTCTGCTTTCTTAGAGAACCCAGGACCACCAGCCCGGGGATGGCCCCACCCACAGTAGGCTGGGCCCTACTCCATCAATCACTAATTTTAAAAATACCTTCCAGGCTTGCCTACAACCTGATCTTGTGGAGGTATTTTCTTAATTGATGTTCCCTCCTCTCAGATGGTGTTAGCTTGTGTCAACTTGACATTAAATCATCCAGCACAAATATCATGCCAGAATAGGATCTAGAACAAAACCCCCAGACAGCTAACTCTCAAACAACCAAAGAAAAAGCAACTCAGTCACTTCCTAGGTCAATCTTCCTCTTCCAGGAAGCCATCTCTGATTGCCCCTAGAATTCTTAAGGGTCTCTTACTCAATTAACCACACTACTAGGCTGACAAGATGGTTTAACTAGCAGAGTACCTGCCACATAAGCTGAGTTCAGTTACCGAGCACCCACATGAGGAAAAAAAAAAAAGCCAGTACAGCATTGTGCATCTGCAACCCCAGAACTGGGAAAGCAGAGCCCATCTGTGAGCTCTAAGATCAGAGGGAGACCCCATCTCTAAACATAAGGTGAAGGAGCTATTGAGGCAGACATCTGATGCTGCCCCCCCACTCCACCTCTACAGACATATGCACCCATGTGCATACAGGTATGTATACACACACACACACACACACACACACACACACACACACACACACACACACCAACATGCTAGAGTATGCTGAGTACTTGAATTTCAGCATCAAGCAAGCACAACATGGTGCCTACTTTGTTGGAGCCGGCTCGTTATCAAAGGTGAAAAATCTTTCATCAGGTAGTTAGAACACAGTATGTTTGATTATAAATCAAAGTCGAGGTGATGAAGGGCAAACAGGATGCTGAGGGACTGGATCATGTTGACAGGAATGGGAGCTGGGATGAGGGAGTGAAGGTTATATTGATTTCTGAAAAGTGAAATACAAGAAGTGTGTGTGTGTGTGTACAAATAAAGCCAAGGAATATGTAGGGCAGTGCATGGACTATGAATGCTAAGTTGTTTAAGATTTTGATCTTCACTTTAAATTCAATAGAAATCAAAAGGAAAACTGAGGTGGGTGGAGTTAGGTTAGAGAGTATTTTCACACCTTTCATTTTGAAAATATCACTTTGGACTAACAGAACTCCAATTCTGTAAGTAATGTCTTATCCCAGTGTCTCTCAGAGGGCCAATTCAAACTGTAACTTGGGAAGGAAAGAATCATTCACTAGAAAGTGTAGCAGGACTTGGGCGATTTATTCTAAGGTGGATGTGTAGGCATGGACCCTGAGAGACTGTACCGGGAGGGGAAAAGAAACGCCTGAGTTAACTGGTTGATATGTGCCACAATGCTAAGTCCAGTGTCCTCACACACTCTGGGGGTAGTTTGAAATGTTTATTTAGCTATTTGGCAAATAGCTCTAGACTCTTTAGACTCAACAGCGATCAACTCTCGATGAAGTTGGAATGTCAGAATGCCTTTGACGTAATAGAAAAGAAAAAGTTCAAACATGAAAGGAACACTTGCCTTCACTACGGCTACCTCACCCCCACTCACCCTATGTCATACTCCTGAAGGCCACTCTCTTCACCAGGTGTTGAGAAACTCACAGGTGAGAAGTATAACAGAATGTGCATAGCTAGTCTCTATAGATTAAAAGGGTAGTCAAGGGAAATTGAAAACATCCCCAGACCTCAACAGAGGAGCATTTTAGAAAGCATCCTGATATCAGATACAGTGAGCCCCATGCCTAGGAAAATCAGCAGAGCCAATGGGGTTGTCAGAAGGCTGTCTCCCACAGGAAGAGCTTGTTGAGGTTAATTGACCCTGAGACCCAAAAACAGAAGAAGACAGATGACCCAGAAAGGCCTCACTTAACTTGTGTAACTGGAGGTGACTAGAAAGGCATATCCCAGTGTAGTACCACTGGAAGGGGTAGAAACTTTGAGAGGTGGTAGCTTGAGAGAAGTGAACAGGCATGCTGTCCAAAAGGATTAAGGGGCTTGGAAGAGAGCTCAGTGGTTATGAGCACTTACTATTCTTGCAGAAGACCCAGGTTCAGTTCCTAGTGCCTGTATCGTAAGCTCACAGCTGACTATAACTCCAGCTCCAGGGGATCCAACACTGTCTCACCTCCATACACTCCACAGTGCCCATAAACTCACTCAGACACAAACACAACAACATAAACAAAAATCATTTTTAATTGGGGTCGTGGCAAAAGGGAACCTGCCTCTCCCTCATTCTCTCCTTTGCTTTCCGTCAATGAGGTAAGAGGTTTTGCTCTGCCATGCACTCCCACCATAGTGTGCTGCCTCACCCTGCGCTCAAGAAAATGGACCCAGTAAATCATGGGTCAAAGACTAGAAAACTGCAAGCTAGCTCCGATATTCTATAGTGTCTAGCACAGGGACCTTGGAGGGCAACTGTACGTGAGGTCGGCGCCTTTGTGAATAGGACCAACACTCTCACAAAAGAAGGCTGAGTTTCTTTGCTATTTCCACAATGAGAACATTTAATAAGAAAATGTCTTTCACTAACTAGGAACTATGCTTTCACCAGGTCTCAAGTCTAATGTTATAGTGATCCAGGGGATCCAACCTCCAGAACCGTAAGAACATTTTATTTGTAAACTATGCAGAGTGAGGTATTATGTTACAGCAGTGCAAATGGACTAAGACACTTAACTTTGTATTGGAGGAAAGGAAGCCCATGTTAAATAGTGGATTTTTAGCTACTCTGAATTTCTAAAATCCAAGGTCTGCCTGAGGCCCAGTAGAGACTAATGGAGGCTGTGGCACTATTAACTTTTCTGTTGTTGTGACTGAACACCACAACCAAAGCCACTTACACAAGTTCATTTTGGCTTATGGTTCTAGGAGGAATCCATTGAAATCAGAGGGCCATAGCAGCAAGAGGTAGGCACGGTGGCAGGAACGGGAAGCTGAGATCTCACACCTTCAAATGCAAACACAAGGCAGGGAGAGCAACTAGAAGCGCCATGGATGGGGCTTTAGACTCTCAAAGCGTACCTCCAGTGACACGCTTCCTCCGGCAGTCTCACCACCTACACCTCCCCAAACAGCACCATCAACTAGGAACCAAATATTCAAATACCTGAGCCTGTGGCAGCCATTCTCATTCGACACGTCACAGAGGTCAATTGTAAAACACAGTTTTGACCTTAGCCGGCAGCATGATGAGTACAGTGGGTGGACACGTCACAGAGGTCAAGTGTAAAACACAGTTTTGACCTTAGCCGGCAGCATGATGAGTACAGTGGGTGCTCACATCTCCTCAATGGCTAGTCCTATTTCATGGGTGTATTCTGGAACGGATATCATCAGCAGTGATGTGAGCTTCCCAAGTGACTCTCTAACAGGGCCCAAGGAAGTAGAAAGGGCAAACAGAAAACACTTCTCTCTCCCTACAAGAATAACCCAACAAAGCACTGCTCTGTCCCCAGGGGAATCTGAGAAAACAACCCCGTTGTCAAATATTTGGTGGAAAGCAGATGCCTAGAGTCACAGCCCTGTGTAACTTCTAGGTTGGCAGAGGCACAAGATAATAATTCACAGAGGCTGGCAGTGGATGGTCATAAACTTAACCAAGTAGCGACTCCCATTGTATGTTCTGTTCCTGATATGGTCTCTTGATTAGATCAAATCAATACAGACCCCGGCAACTGGGACAGAGTTATTGATCTGCCAGTACTTTTCATTCCCCCATGATAACACCAACCGAAAGGGATACAGCAAGCCTTCACTGATCTACCTGTACAGAATATCACATTTCTGATTTGGAGCCACATAGACCATAAGAATGTGATGGTCTGACCATCTACTACAACACCATGTTGGTCTGATATATTGATGGCATTGTGGAAAAAAAGAGAAAGCATAAATTAGCAGGTACAGAGTACATGGTAAGACAAAAGCATATATCTAAGGTAAACAGATAAATGACCTCTATGAAAATACAGACAACTGCCGACATTAATTATATTTTCTGAAGTCTTGGAGTCCTGAGATTTGTCAGAATATACTCTGAAAAATAAATGGGAAAATGCTATTCTGGGTATTCTGTCACAAGCTAGATAAATCACAACTGTTGTGAGGGGCATCCTCTAAGCCAGAATGCGGCCATTTTCATGAGATCAGCTGTGCCTACTCAATAGAGTCCAGAATAATGAGGCTTGTGGACTGTTGACATCATCTCCTAGAAGGAGCAGGCTTATCATTAGACCCTCATCTAAGTATCTGGCCACTCCCCGCAAGTATTTGTCTGCAAAACGGCCCTAAATTCATGTGGCTCTAGGGCCTGGAGAGTGGCTGAAGTTTACAGGCAGAAGACGACCAGGAGAAGGACCCTCCACCTATGAGGCTACAGGGCATTACCATGCTAGGTATAGACTCTGCAGAGCTGCAGCTTTCGGGCTATCCTCCATAGGCCCCTCACCTACACTCATTGGTTCATCAGGGTGAATGCTGGTGGACTCATACTTCAGTTTAATCTTAGGAGAATGAGGGTCTCAGGAATGAAATTCAGGTCAACAGGTGTGACAGAAGGAGACTTTCCCGGGCAAGTCATCTTGTCTGACAATCGTGAGTGAGGTATTAACAAAGATATGGCTCTCTGCCTTGCCCACACTTCGGTATAACAGCCTTGACACTCAGCTCCAACAACTCCAGACTCAAAATTACTACACTCAGTTAGGATGTTGTATGGAGCCCACACAAGAACCAGGCCAGCTATTCCTATGGCTTGAGAGTCAACTCATGCCCTCTTTAGCAAAGGACTGTGGTCATTTTGTGAGGCATGTCCTGACACTCAGCCTAAGGAGGAAAAAGTGTCTACATGTGAAAATCATATTAGTGGGCAGTGTGTGCTACCCAGTATAGACTAGATGTTTCCAAATTCACTGATCCAAAAAGCCAATTGTGTGCATGGTATATACACATGATCAAAAGGCTATCAGGTTTCCCACCACCTGTACACACTATCCATGTAGAAACTTCTCTCCCACCTGCTGTGGGATGTTCTCTATGCTGTGAATGTATTGCTATGATTGATTGATAAATAAAATGCTGATTGGCCAGTAGCCAGGCAGGAAGTATAGGCGGGACTAGCAGAGAGGAGAATTGGGGGAACAGGAAGGCAGAGTTAGAGAGACGTGGCCAGCCACCATGAGGAGAAGCATGATGTAAGACACTGGTAAGCCACGAGCTTAGGCAAGGTATAAATTTATGGAAATGGGTTAATTTAAGATATAAGAACAGATAGAAAGAAGCCTGCCACGGCCATACAGTTTATAAGTAATATAAGTCTCTGTGTGTTTACTTGGGGGACGCTAGTGGGAGAGATTTGCCCCAACTGCCGGCAGGCCAGGACACAGGAAAACTCCAGCTATACCCACCCACATCAGCTTATATGGCACTGTCTTGATTAGGATGAGAGGGGCACAAGCATAGGTCTCTTAACACAGTGCAGCCATCCCTCAGTATCCATGGAGGAAGGCTTGAGAGACCCTACTACCTACCTCTCTAATACAGATGAAAAAGGGAGAGTAAAGAAGTCTCAGAGCAGGGCATGGTGGCACATGTCTTTAATTCCAGCACTCAGAAGACAGGTGGGCAGATCTCTGTGAGTTTAAAGTTAGCCTGGTCTACATGGTGAGTTCCAGGACAGAAAGTGATACATAGTGAAACCCTATCTCTAAATAAATAAATGAATAAATAGAAAAAGAGGTTTGAAAGCACAATGATGCCATAGCAATGCAGTTAAGTCCAGTCATAGTGGCTATGTGAAGCAGATTAGAAGAATAGCCCAAGTTCAGCCATGGTCCTGTTATCTCACCGAACTATGGCCCAGTGGTACCTAACTATGTTCTCTAAAGGCCAGACTCCTCTGGTTGCTTCCCATGGCTTTATTCTTTCTCATAAACCAGAGCAACCATAGATTTTAATGAGGAAAAGTGAGAGGAGTCTCTTGAGTAAGAAGGGCTCTGAGGGAGACAGGGTCCATTTTCTCATTATTCTCTCAATTTCCCATGGATTGGGAGAGCAGCACAGTGCCAAAGCAGCCTGTCATTTTCTTGGGTGAAGCTGGCTTCTCTTGTTTGTCATGAACATCCTAAATGTAGGAGACAAGAGAGTCATAGGCAGTATCAGAGATGTGGGGAGAAAATAGAAGCTGGGAAATAAAGCCATTCCAGAAGACGCAAATGGCCATGGTGTGGCCATGGAGGGAGGAAGATGGGGCAATGGAGGTAGTTCTGAAAACAAGGAGATCCAGAGATGCAACATCACAGCAGTAAAGAACACTGTAAAACCAGTCAAGTTATCCAGCATCAAGTCTGGACCATAGCAGCCAAGGAAAAAAGTTCTCCAGGGCCCAAAACTCAGTGCAGGATTGGAAGTAAGGAGGAGCTTAGTAGAATGCTCAGCTTGACCTTACATAGTAGTGTGTGTCAAAAAGTCTCAGAGATCTTTGTTTCCACATCCTAGAGGCCTAGACCAGCAAATGTGTGCTGAGGAATCAGAGGAAGCTAGCTTTCATGTTTAATCATGTAGTAGTTGGTTATGGGTATGGTTAGTAGATATGGACTTGTTCTTTCTCCTTTCACTATATCCCCGAGGAGCTAAGAACAGCAGCTGGCACAAAGTTCTCAAATGGTATGCATGGGCTATCAAATGAATGAATGATCCTGGGTCTCCCTTTACTCCATTTCATGTCTTTTCAGCTTCTGTGACATCTTATATTCAAGGAGTCCAAAGAATGACTGGCTATAAGCCTGTCTCGTTCTCCTAGGTGTACTATTCTGTCTCTTCACACAATAATGAACCCTTTAATGTCTCTAGCCATGTGGCAAAGAAGCCATGGAGTTTAGAATTGAAGGCATCATCCCACACTCAGTGTTCACAGGACATTGTATCCTGATGAAGATCAATATTATCTTGAATCTAGCAAGGGCTCATTCATTGATCCAACAAGCCTTTCCTGAATGCTGCTTTATGCCAGTAAATCTGCCTGCCAGTTCCTAAGATAGAAAGGATCTGAGACCCTAGGAAAAGTTTACATGAACATGACTGCAGAGATCAGGGGATTGATAGACTTGCTGTTAAGGATTCCTCAGCTCAAAATTCTATCTCAGCCATTTACTTGGCTATAATGAGACCTTTGCTCCTCAAATCCCAGATCTTCCATTCATCTACAAGAGTAACAACCAAAGTGAGAGTTCCTGGTATGTGGGTAGGTATCAAGAATCACCTGTCACCTTTCCTAACTTCTCCTCTCTTTCTTCTTCATTTCCAATGGAGCCTAGCATGTGGTTATACACATGGTTGGAATAGTTGGGGAAGACAGGACAGCAGGGCCTATGGTAAACTGGTAAGCAAGGACACCATTCCAGACTGCTAACTTTTGCTACAGAGATGCAACCATCAGCCTGCCAAAGGCAGGGCTAGGCACCAGACCACCCACTCCCCCTGTCTGTAGAATTGGGACTTCTTCAGCCACCTTGAGCAGGCACACATGGACCACTGTCCATTTGGCTGTGTAAACCCAGGACAAGAGGCAGGTGTGTGTGTGTGTGTGTGTGTGTGTGTGTGTGTGTGTGTGTGTGTGTGTATATATATATATATATATATATATATATATATATATATATATCAAGCATCCAATTGAGATGATGTCTAGTTGACATCTCCAATGACTCCCACCCTTGAGCCATGTATATGAATCAGAGTAACAAGCCCCAGCATTGCAAGTGATCTATCTGTTCTGAGTGTGTTATGGTAACAAATGAGGCTATGTGGTTCCAAAAAAGGAAGAGAGTAAGAGGGAATAAAACGGCAAGCCCTCCCTGGGCTTCACAGCTACAGAGAGAGGAGAGGGAGCAAGAGGTGCCATTGTCTTACAGACTCTACTCAATGGTTTACTGATACTAGTTCCAGCAGGATGTTGAGATGCATTCCGGTGCTTGGGCCTGGGCAGCATCTCACCCATCCCTGAACCTACCATCAGTAGGTCCATACCATTGAACAGCCCTTTTGCCTCCCAAATGATCCCAACAACTCCCATAATAGACTCTGCAGACATTTCTACTGCCACTCCAGATCCCTACTCCATCCTTACCTATACCAAACACCCACCCCTACCGCCCAGCCACTGAAAGGCTGTGTGTTCACTCCACAGCCCCAATGGGGAGGAAGTGTCATAACAATGGTCATGTCCAGGAAGGGCAGTCTCTGAGCTTCTATTTCCATTGGCAGATGATCAACAAAGGGCCACACCCCATCTGCCACAGAAACATAGACTTCTCATCAGCTCCTGTACACAACGAGTCATAACCAAGACTTGGCATTGGAAACCTGCCCCTGAAACACACCAGCTTGGTTAGAATTCTGTGAGCACCTGCAGCAGACGTACATGAAGGCTCCCACTCACTCTCTAGCCTCTCACAGATCTGTAGGGAGAGAGAAGGAAGGCTCACGAGAAGCATCAGCAAATGCTATAAGACAGACAGCCTCCTATGCCAAAATGTCTGGAGCAACGCTCTCGCCATACATATGCAGCATCCTCACACAGCATGACAACTGTCTCTCACTCCAACGGTCCAGGTTCTTTATTACTGTTCTGCAGCCAAGAACAAACAGCTGGCTTTGGTATGCACATGTGACTGCAGGTGTCCACGCCTTCTGCTGGGCAGAGCCTTAGCCTGCCAGAGCTTCAGAGGCTGCTGTAGGGGCTTTTTCTTCCAGACCTCCTGTTAGCTTTGGGGACCCCAACAGCCTAGGCAAAGAACCTGAGTGCTAGGACACACCATCTCCAAGACATGTACAAATACATGGCCTCTGGCTGCCATTAAGAGGGGAAGCCTCATCTCCCTGCAGCATCCGGGGCTGAGTGCCAGGAGGCTAGCATATGTTCCACGGTTGCTATCAGCACAGACCCAGGGTCCTGACAGCACCCACGCAATAATGTTCTCTCCTTTGCCATGATGCAACCAAACATTTTCTCACAGTTGAGTAACCATAAGAAAACATGCACAACCAGTGCACAAAATTCTCCTGGAAAAGGTACTCTGAATACAGGGCAAGGACATGGCAATCCCCGAATCAGGATGCACAACCGGGACCCCAAAGACAGGGTACCAGACAGTAAAAATGATGCAGTATACAGTGCCTATTACCACACAAGCTGTATTTCTGATCAAAGTGCAGACTTGCCGGCCCTAGGGCATCACAGAGCAAGAAACAGGCAGCTAGACATGAGGCTGCCTTGAAACCCACTGAGGGCCACACTGAGACCAAGTTCAGCTTCTGTACCACAGAGGGGCCGACAGACTCCTGCACACCATCTCTAGTTCTGAAACTCAGAAGTCCCTCTGTTACAGCCACCTGCATTCCAGGCAGGGCGACGTTTCCTGGGTGGTAATGCTCAGCCACATGTTCTCACAAGCGTGGCCAGAGTCCTTTGGGGGCATCTATGAGGAAGCAGCAACCCTGGGCTCCCAGAGGGTATGAGGGGAAGCACATCAGGATAAAAACCCTTCTTTTCCTGTTTATCACCCAGTCCGATCCCAAGCATACCCCAGCCAGCAGGGTGAGCAGGTACAAAGTGCACTTTCGGTTTATACATGCAAAAAAAGTCAATCTCCTTAGTGGCCCCCCCAGCAAAAGTATTTTCAGATTGTCCGCTTAATCCTCCCAGAAGCTCCCTAAAGGGTAAGCAGCACTCTCTTTCACAGATAAAGCAAAAGCCACACAGCCAATGTGCTGGATAGTCAGTAGCAGATCAGAATCCAAACAGAAGCCTGTCTCATTCCAAGCTCTGTCTTCAGCAACCAAAAGAAAACCATATGACACCCTGAGCAGGCAGCTCCTGGGTCACACTGCCTGGAGCAGAGCACCCTGGTGACTGTGACTAGGTCACTAGCAGCCCTGGTGTCCTGCCAGCTCCATTTTAGTAAGTACACAGAGGAAACAGCAATCCCAAACACACTGAAGGGTTGGAAATGCCCACGCTGAAAGAAATTAGATCTCCTCTAGCTGTCCTACCATGGGGGGAAGCGTGACAGATGTCATACATCACCTCCAGCCAAATTCAATTTGTACCCATTTATAACACAAACATGTCTCAGATGTACCATCTACCGCGCTCATTTAGCATGCTGCACACTGGCCTCGGAGCTGGCGGCACTCCGGGCTCTGGTGAGACAGTTGTGAGCCACTTACGGTAAACCTATTCCCAACTAGAAGAGAAACTGGTTTGCTTTAGATGGTCGAGTGGGGAACCCATCCACATTTGTGAAGAGCCAGACTGAGCGAGGATGGAGCCTGGCACGGGAGAGGAATCACTGAAGTTGGCTACCTAGGTGCCCTGTGCTAGACAGGGCCACTGAAGCTAATGATTGGGAACCAAGCCCCCTCCCCCTGCTTCTGCCCCCCTCCCAGCTGCTGCCACTGCCACCGCCACCACCACCACTAAGCCAGAGCAGCTGTCCCTTGCTATGGCTTGGTCTCTGTCTGGTCTGTGGGGCCCAGTGGAATCGTGCTGAACTGAGATCCTACCTTCAGTGCTAAGTTTTCTCAATGGCCTTGCTACAGGCCTTTAAGCCTGGATTTCCTGCCTGTTAGAATGCAGGTGAAGGTGAGTCTGAGAAGGAACAAGACAGGGAAGGAGAATAGAAAGTGATTTTTTAAACGCACCATTATCAGCTCTGGCCCCACTATTTGCAAGATACCAAACCATCAGGTCAACCAGCACTAGTAGACCAAAAACCAAGGAAATAATAAGGACAGCAAAAGGCCCTGGAAGGAAAAGAGGAACCCTCACGAGAACAGCACCTTCAAAATTCTGAGACTTTTTCAAAAATAAAATGTCTGCTGATATATAACATACATACAGAAAGGTGTAAATATCCAGAGACAAGTGAATTTTTGTAAGTGAACACACAGACTAAAAATTAAATATTTGTAAGTCCACACCTGGCTCTTCCCCCCAAACTCTTAGGAACCACTTTACAAGTTGTTGTTGTCTCTGATTCTCGAATGAGGCTAACACAGGCTGAACCAGACCGCCTGGGAGGAGGATAAAAGTACTGAAAGCCACTCCACACAGAAAGGCTATGTTCCTGATCAAAGCTTGGGAGGAATCCACTCATAATTGTGGCACTTTATCTGAAGCCTTGATCTGTCGCACAGAAGCCAATCAAGTGAAGAAACAGTGCCCTCTCCCTGTCTAAGCTTCTCTGGGTTCCCCAGGAAGAAATTGGTGACTGGGGGGCAGGTGGGAGACTTCATTGTGACCAGGTGACTCTATCCTGGCGCTCAGTTTGGGCTGAGAGGAACAGCCTCAAGGATGCTCTGATGTGCTTTTAACAGCGGCTCTATCCCAATAAGTAAGGGATAATTGAGCGCCCTTCCTCCTACAGAAGGTAGTAATGGTACCCCAGAGATGTCTGCTGTGGTTGGCACATTTGCTTGCTTCTTTACTTTTCTTAACTTTTCTTTCTGGGTGAAGGCTTGGGGGGCGCGGGTGAGACAGGGTTTCTCTGTGTTGTCCTGGCTGCCCTGGTACTCACTCTGTAGACCAGGCTGGCCTCAAACTCATGGAGATCCGCCTGCTTCTACCACCTGAGTGATGGGATTAAAGGCATGCACCACCACCTCCTGGCCTGGGTGAAGGTTTCTGGGGACTTTGAATGGACTTAATTTCAACTTAGTTTTAGGGTTTGTTTGTTTGGGAGAAAGAGTCTCGTTATGTAGCTCAAGTCAGCTGGAAACTAACTATATAACAGAGCTGGCCTCAAACTCTTAATCTTGCCTCAGTCTTCAAAGTGCTATAATTATAGGTCTGCACTACCATATGTGACATTGGCCTTTACATGTTTTATTTGTCCTTTGGTAATATGATATATGAATACAATTTATTTAGATCATTCCAAACCTTTAATCCCTTCCTCCAACCCCTACCAGAACCCTCTCACACACATTCCCCCTCACAACTTCTGCTCCTCTTCTTATTCCGGCTTATGACCCATTGAGTTCAGTTAATGCTGCCAGCACATACAGGAGTGTAGGAGACTCACTAAAGCATGGGTGCCGAACCACTGAAGAAAACGGACTCTTCCTCCTCCACTGCCAACAGCTCCTCAGCTCGGAGTGGGAACTTGGGAGCCCCTTCCCTCTGTGTATTGGAGTGCTGACTGATTTCATCTTGTGTGGCAGAAACATGACTCATGAGTGCATCATGTCATGTCCAGAAGACATTGGTGTAGAGCAAGCTCTGGCTCCTACAACCTTCCCACCACCTCTTCCACGATGTTTCCTGAGCCTCGTGGGGGAAGAGGGAAGATATAAACTTCTCATTTAGGGCTAAACACTTCCCATCACTTTGTCTCTGCACACTGCCAAGCGGTGGGTCTCTGTGTAAATCACCTTCCAGGGCATAAAGAAGCTTCTCCAATGAGGGATGAGAATGCACCGGTCTGTGGGTACAAGGAGAAGGATTTAGAAGACAGCTAGATACTATGTCACATTAGCCGAATAATCTAATTGGGCCTCTCCTAGGGCCTATGACCTCCCCAGCCATGGGTTCTTGGCCATGTTTACAGTACTAAACATGAGTACTCCTGTGTAGTATGCCTAATGTCCAGTTAGAAAGTTGTTGATTATTCAAACAGCATTCATGCCACTATTTCCACAAGGTGCTTATCTTGCCAGAGCAGCCATTGTTTTATTTTGCAGAGCTCACAGCTAGGGAAGACCATTAATATCTCTTTCTCCCAATGCCTGCACAGCACCTTCAGGCACCAGGAAAGCAGGCCAGCAGAGAGAATGATTCCAAGTCAGTACCAGTTGATTTCTCCACATCCTGTGATCAAATGTGTAGTACCATTGGCAATAGAGTCTTACCATTAAGTTCTAGTGGGTAACCACTGAACAAGGGTAATGTGCTGTATTGTTTTGAGGGTGTTCGAAACACCCGTCCCCCGACCAAGAACATGATCCAATACCCAGTACTGAAATTTTGTTTGTTTGGTAGCCTGTGGCTTCTGGAAGGAGCATCAAGCATCGTTCATTTATAACCTTTATGAGCAATTTTAAACTATATCAAAATTGAGTAGGAAGTACAGAGTTCCCACATATCCTCTCCCCCAGCATATGTATGCCCTCCCTGTTACTGCTCCTCTCACACCCTCACAACATAGGAGATACACAAACACATCATACACACCCAAAGTCTCATTTACACTGAAGTTGATATCTGGTTAAAACCTAAAAGTTTTCCCCATTTTCCCCCATGCTATCATCTCCAAGTAAAGCATAAAGCTATCGACCTCCCAAAGTTTTGGAGAGCTGCACCCTCAGATGTATGGCTGCCAGGTGAGTCCACAAAGGGCAGAAGTTAGGGAAATGACTAGCAGGGAAAGTGCTCGCCATGCACGTGTGAAGCCCTGAGTTCAAATCTCTAGCCTGGTGTGGTAGCCCATGCCTGTAATCCCAGTGTTCCTAGGAAGGAGAGGTGGAGACAGGAGAATCCCTGGGAGCTTGTGAACTGCCAGCCTGGCACACCCTGGGGCAAACAACAAAGAGACCCCGTTTCAAACACGCTGGAAGGTGAGGGCTGATTTGCAAGGTTGTCCCTGGCCTCCACACACAGCAATGTCACACCTACACTCACACACACCAATATTCATATATGTCACACACAAATACACATGTGCACGTGCATACACACATATGTGTCAAAGAAGGGGAGGAGGGAGAATATTATTCAAGCACATATTTGATCAAAAATTGTCTAGTAGTCACCATTTTTTCAAAAGGTAAGTAGTAGGCAAAATTAATTTAACACTATATTTAATTTAATCAAATATATAAACATAGTCATTTCAATGTGTAATCAATATAAAATTGCTAATAAGAAATAAAGAAATAAATATTTTAAAAACATAGAGATTATAAAAAATACTGCTAAGATATTTTACATTCTTCTTGTAAATGAGAATGTACCGTAATCTATGACATGCCACTCAAAATGCTAAATTTTCAGCAGAAATACTTCATCAGATTTTAGATTTCATAGAAGTTATCTTTAGAAAAGTAGACTCACATAATCAAGTGTTTTCCAAACACAGTTAAATTTTTTTCTAATCAAGTATCAAGTTCTTTTAATTTAAATTTATTTAGATTAATTATTATTAAAATTTCAAGACCTCCATAGCAGCAGCCACTTTCAAGCCCTCGCTAGTCATCTGTGGCTGGTGACCCCGTGCCACAGACAAAGAGGGGCATGGACGAGGGCAGAGGAGGACACAGGTCAGCCAGTAAAGGCCTCTCTCCATAATGGATATTTTCACTGGTAGAAGAAAGCAATGCCAATGCCTTTTATTTCCTATCATATCTAAGAGGGTTTACTTCAAGGCCGTCAGTCTACTGGAGAATGGGTGATAACCAAACAAAGTTTCCTTAGACTCATAGAAACACCAGGCAATAACTCAAGGTCACACTGGGGAAGCCCAGAGACCTTAGTCACCAACTCCTGGGCAGACTAGCCTCGGCTCTTCGGACTGCTCCTTCCCCTTCCACCTGCAGCACTCAAGGCCTTCCTCCTGGCATTCCTGCCTCCTGCTTGGTCTAAGGACCCTTCCTGCCCAGTTGAATGATTCAGCCAATGGGTCCCTTCACATTAATGCTGACACTGGCAAAGGGAAAAGGTACACCCCCTAAAAACACTGCAGAACCCAAGGGTGATCATGGTAGCCATGGCAACCCACACTAGTTACTCCAGTGACCTGCAGCCCTGCTGTGCTCTGTGAACCATCATAAGCACGTCATAGAGCACCATGGTGTAGAACTCACAAGTCTACAGGTTAAGTACTGAGGAGCACCATGCCATAGAACTCACAAGTCCACAGGTTAAGTACTGAGGAGCACCATGCCATAGAATTCACAAGTCTACAGGTTAAGTACTGAGGAGCACTATGCCATAGAACTCACAAGTCCACAGGTTAAGTACTGATAGGATCCCATTTACTCTTCTTATCTTCAATGGCTTTGTCTCCAACAACCTGCCCCATGCTCTCTGATCCTTCAGATTGCCCATACAAACCTCTAGCTAAACGCTAATATGTCATATCAACTGTTTATTGAGAATCCTTGCATATGTACACCATATAAGCACAGCCCACTGAGAAAGTTCAAGGTCCCATTCAGCATCTCTTCTGGAACAGTCTCCTGACTTATGATAGTTGATTAGTATATGATTTTCACAGCAATGCAAGCAAGGATCTAGTCCTCATCCCAGACTCACTTTATATCATATTTGTTACTGCCTCCCTGAGTTGAATTACATCTACCCTCTTAACATGACTCAGATGAATTCTCATTCCTATTCTGTGCTATATACAAGAGATATAGCACCTCTCACTCCAGCTACAACTGAAAGAAAGAAAGAAAGAAAGAAAGAAAGAAAGAAAGAAAGAAAGAAAGAAAGAAAGAAAGAAAGAAAGAAAAAGAAAGAAAGCAGCATATAAATAGCCACAACCACGTCACATGTCTCCCTAGTACATGTCAAGCAAGTCTTCGTTGGTTGTCTGAATTAGTGTTGTCCTCTTCTCACCCGGTCCTCTACAGCACTTCTGAATCAAGGAAGATTCATACATTGCCATTGCTATAACAAAATACCTGAAGCTATGTACTTTAAAATAAAAATAAAAATAAAAGTATATTTAGCTCAAAGCGATGGGCAGTCAAAGGTATGACACCTGCATCAGTTTCAGTGTCATGAGAATCTCACAGTGGGGTGCATCTTGGTAATGGGAGAAGATACAAGAGAATGAGAACTCACTTGGCCAGAGAGCAAGCAAGAGCAAAGTGAGGGGCCAGCTTTGTAAGCTTGCTCTAGCTCTCTTGAAGGCCTCGCCACCACTCAACCTCACTATACTGAGGCTCAAGTTGCCAATATATGATCCACAGGAGGCACTTGTAAAACCAAACCACAGCAGAAATCCAGTCCTTTGTGTCTGTAAGTGATGAGGAGGGAAGAAGGACTTTTCACTAGTCAAAGCCCCCACCTCCCTCAGAGAACGGAGGGCAGTGTGCACTCTACACTCTGACAGCCCATGGACCACAATAGAGCAATGGTCTGATTGGACTGTCTAGCATGAGACTACCCAGTTCTCAGAACAAGGCACGGAGCCCCTACAGAGGGGTTAGCACCGTAGAGACTTGCCTGCTTCAATTGTGCCCCCTCTCCCTCACTCTCCCGCTAGCCATTTGGCGTGACCGACCCATTTAAAGGCCTCAGAAGTGAGGATGAGAAGCAGGATGATAGGTAGCCAGCACCCAGGCCCCAGGCAGTGATCACAGTGTGCAGATAGAGTTTGTGGGGCCTCTCTGCTGCTCTCATCTGTCTCACATCAAGTGAGAAGAGATCTATTTTTTCCCCAGGCAGCATGCCTACAACTTCAATCAGCCCAAAATATGCTTGGCTAAATGTGCCTGTGAGATGTTCTAAGTGGTACCCAGAGTTCTCTGGGAAGCCATAGTGAAGCCTCACCATGAGGTGATGAGACCAAGGTTCTGCCGAGTAAGCAGCTCTAAGCTGAGTAAAGACTCCTCCCAGAAAAAGGTGTCCCGGTTCTGAAGCCCACTTCACAGGCTGGCTGCAGTCCAGACTCCTTCCTCTCCCCCATAGTGCATCCCTGTGACCTCTCCTCTCCCTGCTCTATTTCCTATGCTACCATTCACTGCTGGTCCGGGTATGCTGGGGACACCCCCGCTCCCCACATAAAGAGAGGCAGTAGGTGGGGATTCCCACCCGCATCTTCCAAGGCAGAAGTAAGAAAAACATCCAAATAATACAAGAATGGAGGGGGGAATTCCAAGCATCTTATAACAGTATGTGTGCCCCCAAGTCTTTACTCCAG
Source organism: Peromyscus eremicus (assembly GCF_949786415.1). Taxonomy (NCBI): domain Eukaryota; kingdom Metazoa; phylum Chordata; class Mammalia; order Rodentia; family Cricetidae; genus Peromyscus; species Peromyscus eremicus. Next base: position 93,585,089 of record NC_081425.1, on the reverse strand, counting down.
GCTCATTATAGAAAAGCATATGTGGGGAGTTTGTGATGTCCCAATGAACAAAAACATGGTACATAGCCAGTGGCCTGAAGCTGCCTTAAACCAAAGCACACGGTAAGAGGGTCTCAGAATGCTCTTTCCTCTGTTTGAGGAGAGGTTGCCTGTTGGAGGAGTTGGCCTAAGAGCTAAATTCTCCAATTCACATATGCCTGAACTCAGTTCCTGGCTCCCTCACTAGCTCTGAGCAGGGAACATGGCTTCCACTCCATGCATCTCAGCCACCTCCGCAGCTCTAGACAGGAACAATAATGGCGTCAGAGCTGCATTTGGAGGTGAGTAATCAAATACGCACGTAGCATGTAGTACCTGGTGCAAGGGCAATTCCTCAAACCCAGTGATGACTAGGGCCTACCTGCGTCTGCTATTGGGAGACAGGCTTTACCTGGAAGACCAGACAGCTCATTACTCTGTGTTGCCCTGCATTCGGTCTCACTTGCTTAATGTAGAAAACAAGCAGTTTTTCCACTTTCCAGCTGGGCCCAGTGACATAGGCCCATAATCCCAATTAGGCAAATTAGTGAGACACCCCCCCCCTTCTCAAGGTAAAGAGCAGAAAGAGGAGTAGGAATGTGGCTCAGTGGTACAGCACCTGCTCAGCATTCAGGAAGCCCTAGTCTCAATCCCTAATACCAATTTGTAAAAAGGACTCCCCACCATGCAACTTTCCTATGGTGATACCACAGTCAAGGGGCTCCACTAAAGGATGACACATCATACATGCCAATCACATCACTTTTGTCCTGAAAGCCCTTAGAGAGGGGCCACTATTTTGCGAAGGAAGAAAGTTGTGGGGAACTGAGTGTTTTATGTGTCACACAGCTATTAAGAAATGGCTCTAAATTTTGAACCCAAGATAGACGCTAATGCTTGTGTTTAATGTTGTGTCTACAAGTAGAGAGTACACAGCTCAGCTCAGGGAGAATCCAGCCCAGCAGCCAGCTGGACTCCTCACTGTGAGCCAACAATCCAGTCTAAGGATTTCAGTTAACCAGCAACTGTGCTGCTAGACTCGCTCAATAAACTGAAGTTGGGGCCGCATACCTAAAACCAGGCCTCTAGGCCTGGAACCTTCTGTGGTGTGGGACAGAAAGCCACTTCTGTGGTGCCACCAAGAGCTCCCACTCTGCTGCAGTGAGACCTTTGCTGTACCAATCTATAGGTTTGCAAGAGTAGCATTTGCATGCCCAACACAAGCCCATGAAAACCCAGAATTTTGACAACAATTAGCTCAGACTAACATATGTGCAATATCTGTATTATTGCATAATTTATATACATTTCACACTGTTTGTGGGGGATATAAGCACCACACCAGAAAGTATTTGCATATAGATGGCGGCTTACAGACATATGCTTGCATTTGATGGGTAATATCTGAGATACACACGCATGCAAACACGGAATGCTTGCTTACTGCCGCAACTTCAAGTGCACTGATCCTTTGCCAGTTTGTTAATTTTTAAAATTTACAATACTGAAATGTCCATTTCTGAGCATATAAATGATTTCCAACCGCCTGATGAGCTGTGGATGCCAAGCCGCACAGGGAAGCAGCTTTACTTAGAAAACTTGGGAATTGGGCTCACTGTGGTTACAACCGTGCAGAACAATGGCTGTCAGAGAGAGAGCCATTTCCTGACTCCAACAGGCCATCTACTCCAATGACGCTTACAAACACACGCAGGTTCTGCCCTTTGCTGGCCACCATGCCAGCCACTGGGGACCCAGAAGGGGACCCACTGAGGAGAAGGCAGCTCAGACCCAGCCGAGCACAGCTAAGTGCTCAATAAACAGCACTAGCTATGGTGGTGGGCAAGAGACTAATATTTGGGGTGACAGGACCTGCCCCAGTACAGGAACATAAGCACAGTTTGAATCCCTGTGTCAAGAGAAAATGAAAAACACCTCCTCAGCCTGGCTGCCTGGTTATATTGTAAAGGTGGCAAAATATACATGCCATGAAATTGACCATGGTAGCCATTTCAAGGTGTGTCCTCTGGAGGCATTTAATACATTCACAATACTGTATACATTGCTATGCAGCTGTCATCTCCATCCAGTTCTAGAATGTTTTTATCACCTCCATAGGAAACCCCATGTTCATCCCGAGTGCCTGCAGTCACTCATAAACACTGACCTGCTTTCTGTCTGAATGAACTAGCCTATTATAGAATATACAATGTCCTTCCACTCAACATAATTATTTCAAATTTCACCCAACCTAAACCACATCTTAGTATTTTGTCCCTTTTTGGGGGAGAATACTATTCTATTGTGTGAACGTACCCCATTATATTATTCATTACATAGTTGATGAGCATTGGGTTGTTTCCATTCGTGGGTTAATGTGTGACTAGTGTTATGACTTCCTTACCTAATTTTAATGGATGGAACAAATAACACTCTAGATCTAAGGAGGTGTTGACAGTGACTAGGGTCATCACTCACAGAGAATACAGAGCTGTTCCTCCTGAGGTCCCTGTGAGACCAGAATTTCTTCAGGAAAAGATGTTAGCTGCTGGCTCTTTATCTATACACACTGTCTGTTTTGCATCAAACACTGCCATGTGTTTCCTCGGCTCAGAATTCCTAATTGATTTATTGACATAAAACCAAGGCTCATATTACAATAGTCATTAAAGAAACTGTTAATCATTAACCTGTAACTACTGTCATCAAGAAGCTCTCGTTCGCTGCATATAGATGAGGGAAGAGAATGGAAGTATGTGAGCACTTAGCTCATGCCACGCTCTGCTCTGAGCCAGCTCCTTTATGGACATTCTCTGACTGGATCCTCACAAGCAGCCGTGTAAGGAAGAAATAACATCCCCTGATACATAGACAGGAAAATCCAAGCTCCAAGAGGTGAACTGATTTGTCTCCAATCACACTAATGAGAGACTGAGCTGGCACTCAGCCACCAGGTGTGAGTGTCTTAGAAGCTGTCTTCCGGGTCACAGCCAATGCTTCTTGACAGACTAATTAATAGTGAGTCCACAGAGCCTGGTCCCATCACGTCCTTGTCCTCTGCCCAATCAAACTGGGAGCATGGAAATTCTGCAAATATACAGAACTTCTATTGGTTGCTACTGTGTGGGGGGTAATTCTACCTCCTCCATTCTGGAAAGGGTGTGGAACATGGCAAAGCTGTGGAATTTGAATCCTGATCAAAGGCCTAGGAGCCAGGGTCTCTAGTGTACCCACATTTACCACATAATTTCAGGAGAGCCAGACCACTGAGCAGATCCTGCTCTTCCTGGGAAAATAAGAGTGGTTAGAGGAAATAGGTTGATTGCCTAGGATGTTCTAAGAGTGATTTCAATTGCCTTTAGATAAAATATTTCAATGTGCTCATGTGCATATTCATAAGGCAGAGCTAGACTTCATTCAGAACAGTTGAATGTTAGGGGCTCAGCACTTGCCATATAAAATACTCTCCAGACAGCCAGGGCTTCCCTTGAGCAGGCCTCTCAGCCAGAGCCCAAGAATCAGGGCATCCACCATTGTTTCTGAGCATCCTTAAGGGAAAAGGTACCTATGGGCCATTGGAAAGGGGCACACCCATAAATATGAGTGATAGGTTTATAACTAAATGAGGACTCCACCATATAGAACAAATTACCCATATTTAAATTTTTTTAAGTCTCAGATCTTCCAATAGACTTCCAAATCAGAAAATAGAAAAGTCAAAACTTCCCCACTAATTTGGAGAGGCAGAAAAGCTGGCACCACAGCAGCCCTCCTGAGACCAGTGTCCAGCCCTGTTCTTACCTCATGCCAGCCTTCAGTTCTCTAGGATCACAGCTTTCTACTCTTCATGTAATAGCAAATCTCAAAGCTGTGTCTGCAACTCACATTTCCTCATCTCTAGTAGGACAAGTCCACATGCCTCCTCCCCTTCCAAATGGATATGTCAGAGGTATGTCTACCTTACAAGTCCAAAACCAAACTTCCAGTTTCCATGTCCCCATTGCCATCCTAAAATCCCTTCACCCCATCAAATAGACGCACTCTTCTTGCTCAGTCGTAAGTGATGGCATTGCCTTTGACTTTTCCTTCTCTTGGGACTACATCCACACTCAGGTTCCTATCACCTGTCTTTCAAATGCATCCAAAACATGACCACTGTTCAGAGACTTTCCCTGTAGCCCTTTGTCAATGCCCATGTTACCCTCTGCCTTGATGGCACCCATGCTGTTCTTAAAGCCTCCTTCCTTTCCACGTCCTGCTACTTTCTCTTCTCCACAGCAGATTTGCTCAAACTTTCTGCTAGCTTCCTACTTGGAGTCAAATCTGATTTCCTTAGAAAGCTTCTCAGGGCCCTAACCAACTGGATGCTAGGTGACTCTTGAGTGTGCCAAACATGCATCCTGACCCATGGCTGCTCTTCCTCCAAGGTTCCAGTGGCTCATCTCATGCCCACTCCAGACTTCTCAAATGTCTCCACTCCAGCATGGCTCCCCTCACCCTTCTCTCTGTCCTCCTTCCTCATCTTTATTTTTTTCACGGTATTTTTAACCACAAGATGTGTCTATGTGGTCATGTGGTCATTATCTGTCTCACTTCATCAGACAGTAAGCTCTATGATGAAGGGGAGTTTGGTCTGGCTCACAGATGCAGCTCATCAGCTGGCATGAGGCACATTAGTTGTAGGAGAGAGAGAAAGAAACATTACAAACACTTCAAGCCCAGAAAGCATGCCCAAATACAAATAGCTAGAACAGAGAGCAGCCCAAATGTCTGTTAGCCTGAGCTAGCCAGCTCGTATGCCTTTTCCCTTTCCTCAACAGTGAGTTGTCACTCTGGACCATAGACTTTGTTAAAATTGATATCGATGTCCTGAGTCAAGCAGGAGAACTGAAGATAGATACCACTTCCAAGAAAAATGTGAAAAATAAATGTTATGGTAATAAATTGCCCATGATCTAATTATCACCATCAAACAATTATTAAGCGCTCATGAGCACATGGTGTCCTGCTCAGCATGCTCCTCAGAGAGAGAAAGAACTAGAAAAGCAGACAACAGGAGGCCCATTAATGTGACTGATGTTTCAGCCTTCCACATCATCCAAGGGATGCGAAAGAAAGCAGAGTGAGAGAAGGCTAGAAGCCGAGCGTAGACTTCATTTTCAATAGTCCATTCTAACTAAGCCTGTGGGGAAACCACTTGCAACTTTTATGGCTTCTCCCTGAACAAACGTGGGCTATAAGATAGCCCAAAAGGACACCCAGACAGCAAGGCACTGCTGAGTCCTTGCCAAGACTGTCGGCTGATGAATCATCCCACAGCCATCTCTATCTGAGCCAAGTCTCCAAGCTACCCAGGTACCCAGCCTTGCAAGAATGGTAGCCCTCTCCCATTATAACCACAGAACTAAAAGGCCCCTATAGAAATGGGAAGCTGCAGAAGGTAACTATCACTAATACAGCATGAACACCAATTCCTCTAACCGGCTCCTAGTGCTAAAGGCACGAAGTGCATTCCTGCTAAGTCAAGCAGGGATTAGGCTGTGGGTCAGAGGCCATCACTCTGTACTATCTCATCCCCATCTACCCTGGGCCTCCCTTGTGGAAAATGAAGATTCAGCATCTACACCTGAATTCATTGAAAAACATCTTCGAAAAATAGTGTTATTCAAATGTATAACATCAGAATCATAGCTTGTATGTAAACTTATCCTTCAGGGTAATCAAATAGAAATCCCAAGGCTCCTGAAATGTTGTTAATATTTAATTTTTTTTAATGATGTACTTATAGGTGTGCTAACACAGCTAATGGTATCATGGAAACAGCTATCCTTAGGTGTGCCCAGAAAAACAGAGAATTTTTTTTAATTAAGAAATTTTTTTATTCATGTTACATACTGCCACAGATCCCACTCTCTTCCCTCCTCCCACCCCTCCAGCCTTCTCCCCTCACTTACCCCCCATTCCCACCTCCAACAAGGTATGACCTCCCATGGAGAGTCAGCAGAGTCTGGTACATTCAGTAAAAGCAGTTCCAAGCACCTCCCCCTGCATCAAGGCTGTGTGAGGTGTCCCACTATAGGTAGTGGGCTCCAAAAAGCCTGCTCATTCACCAGCAATGGATCCTGATCCTACTGCCAGGGGGCTCCTTAAGCAGATCAAGCTACACAACTGTCTAGCTTATGCAGAGGGCCTAGTCCAGTCCCGTGAAGGCTTCACAGCTGTTGGTCTAAATTTCATGAATTCCCACTAGTTTGGTTTGGTTGTCTCTGTAGGTATCCTCATCATGACCTTGATGCCCCTTGCTCATAGAATCCCTCTTCTCTCTCTTTGACTGGACTCCTGGAGCTCAGCCTGGTGCTTGGCTGTGGATCTCTGCATCTGCTTCCATCAGTTATTGGGAAAAGGCTCTATGATGACAGTTAGGGTATTCACCGATCTGATTATTGGGGTAAGCCAGTTCAGGCACCCACTATTGTTAGTAGTCTAAGTTGGGGTCATCCTTGTGGATTCCTGGGAACCTCCCTAGTCCCCGGTTTCTCCCTATCCCCATGATGTCTCCTTGTATCATGGTGTCTCTTTCATTGCTCTCCCACTCCGTCCCTGTTTCAGCTCAACTATCCTGTTCCCTTATGTTCTCATCACCCATCCCCTATCCTCCATTTCCCCCCCTCATCCCCAGTTTACTCATGGAGATCTCAGAATGGCTAAGATCAAAAACACTGATGACAGCTTATATTGGAGAGAATGTGGAGTAAGGGGAACACTCCTCCACTGTTGGTGGGAGTGTAAATTTGTACAGCCACTTTGGAAATGAGTATGGCAGTTTATCAGAAAACTGGGAATCAACCTACCTCAAGACTCAGTGATACCACTCTTGGGCATATACCCAAGGGATGCTCAATCATACCACAAGGACACTTGCTCAACTATGTTCATAGCAGCATTATTCATACTAACCAGAACCTGGAAACAACCTAGATGCCACTCAACTGAAGAATGGATAAAGAAAATGTGGTACATATACACAATGGAGTACTACTCAGCAGTAAAAAAAAAAAAACAAAAAACAAAAACGACATCATGAAATTTGTAGGCAAATGGATGGAACTAGGAAATATCATCCTGAGTGAGGTAACCCAGACTCAGAAGGACAAACATGGTATGTACTCACTCATAAGTAGATACTAGATGTAAAGCACAGGATAACCAGACTACAATATACAGCTCCAGAGAAGCTAGCTAACAAGGAGGACCCTAAGAGGGACACATGGATCACCCTGGGAAGGGGAAAACAGAGAATCTTAATTCTGCTTTCAAAGTTTTGAATTCTGTGTATGTGAACAAGTATGTGCATGTAGAATATATATAAATGTCATTAGACAGGATCTGTATTTTTTTAAAAATCAACCAAAGAAGAGTCCACCATGGAACAAATGAAAAGAAAGGCACCCAGCTGACACACACTTCCCAGCCATAAGCATCTAGCAAACCCTTCTAGGTAGTCATCTAGCAAACCCTTCACCAAGATCTTTTTTTTTTTTAATTTTTATTTTGCAATACAATTAAGTTCTACATACAGGCACAGATTCCCTTGTTCTCCCCCCTCCCGCCCCCCTCACCTTCCCCCCAGCCCGCCCCCCATTCCCATCTCCTCCAGGGCAAAGCCTTCCCCACAGACTGAGATCAACCTGGTGAACTCAGTCCAGGTAGGTCCACTCCCCTCCTCCCAGGCCGAGCCAAGGGACCCTGCATAGGCCCCAGGTTTCAAACAGCCGACTCATGCAATGAGCACAGGACCCGGTGCCACTGCCTGGATGCCTCCCAAACAGATCAGGCCAATCAACTGTCTCACCCCCTCAGAGGGCCTGATCCAGTTGGTGACCCCTCAGCCATTGGCTCATAGTTCATGTGTTTCCATTCATTTGGCTATTTGTCTCTGTGCTTTATCCGACCTTGGTCTCAACAATTCTCTCTCATATAAACCCTCCTCATTCTCGCTAATTGGACTCCCAGAGATCCACCTGGGGCCTAGTCATGGATCTCTGCATCCAGATCCCTCAGTAGTTGGATGAGATTTCTAGCATGACAATTAGGGTGTTTGGCCATCCCATCACCAGAGTAGGTAATTTCGGACTGTCTCTCGACCATTGCCAGCAGTCTGTTGTGGGGGTATCTTTGTGGATTTCTGTGGGCCTCTCTAGCACTTTGTTTCTTCATTTTTTTTTTTAAAGATTTATTTATTTATTATGCATACCATGTTCTGTCTGCATGTACACCTGCAGGCCAGAAGAGGGCACCAGATCTCATTACAGATGGTTGTGAGCCATCATGTGGTTGCTGGGAATCGAACTCAGGACCTCCAGAAGAGCAGCCAGTGCTCTTAACCACTGAGCCATCCCTCCAGCCCCCGAAGATCATCTTAGTGGATATGCAAGGAACCAGGAGTCAGGGTAGCTTTGTCTATATTATAGAGGGGAGAAAAGCGAAGCTCCATGAGGACTGTGACTTACCCACAGTGAAACTATGCGCTGAAGAGCGGCACTCAAACCCTTGTCTCTCTACATTGCTATACTGCTTTCCCAGATCCATTTCCTAGCACAGGGTCTTTGCTGGGCTCCGATGGCATCTGGAAAGTCCTCTATAATAACATTCACGGCAAGATCACATTATGTTAATCTATTCTCTCATTGATTTCCCTCACTAGACTGAGCTGCTGAGGACAAGAGCCTTGAATATCTTCTCACCTTTGTATCCCAATACTGTGCCTGGATAGATGAATAATGGGCAAGTGAGTGGGTGGGTGATGGATGGATCGGTGAATGAACTAATAGAGCATACATAAGTGAACAGATGGATGAGTAGTTAGATGAACAGATAGGTGATTGATTTATAGACAGGTGAGTATGGGTGGTTGGATAGATTGATTGGTGAATATATCAGTGCATGGATTATTATAATTAGATAAGTAAATGATTGAAAGTTGATAGAAGAGAGAGAGAGACAGAGACAGAGACAGAGACAGAGGTTAGTGGGTGAATGGGTGGATAAATGGATACATAAAATTACAAAGAGCTTGCAGGATCTAGGTTCTAGCTAGCCTTCATGTAACATCGTTATCTGGACATGATGCACTTGTATGCACTAGATGAAGGCTGATCAGTCAAAAGGCCATGTCTATAACCACAGTCTTAGCAACAGCCTTTATGTCAACTCTTCAGTTCTACTAGGTCTGTTACCTGTCCATCGTGGAAGGTGGGTGATACTACTTAACAGCTCTGACATGGATTTCTCTGGAAAAGGAAATTCCATGCTACCAGATGCTGTTCTTATCCATACAGCTGTCCAATCCTCTCCTTAGCCAGGCTGAATTACTTAATTCAATCCTTCAAGATGGAGTTTCAAAGGTTGGTTAATTATAAGTTACAAAAAAAAATTCCTGCACATCCCTTTTACATTTACAGCTGTCTAATTTCATCAAGTGCCCACTGATGGAGGACAGTGAGCAGCTAAGCCTTCCTGATATTGGCAATCCTGGCACAGAAGGCTCCACCATGAACGGTTATCTATGCTCAAAGCAGGCTGGTAGCGGGTCTGCGAGGTGGACCAGAGTCCACTTAGTGCTAAACTTTTCATGGATTCAACAGATATTTTACTAAATACTCATTGGTTCTTAACCTTAGCTAGGTATCAGGTATGCCCTAGGGAACAATATAATATGGTGATGGAGGAGAGAAAAGATGATGAGTATAAAACACAATGAACACATCCATACGGTTAATCAACACATCTGTAAGGTGAGATACACACTGACAGCGCCAACAGCGGAAGCTCAGAGAGAAGAACATGACGGGCAGGGGGCAGGGGGAGGTAAAAACGGAAAAATGTCAGAACACTGACATCATTAGACACAAGGAGTAGGAGACTAGGGATAAAGCTTTGCAGAGCCTCCTACAGCCTACCCTGAATGGAGTTGAGAGTTTCCACAATGGGCAAGGCTATTGGGCACCTCAGCAAATGACCTAAACTAAATCACATTTAGGGGTGATCAGCCTGGGATACCAACTTGGAAGGAAGCCTAAAGAAGCAGAAGGGGGTGGCACTCAGGCAACACTCATCAAGAGAAGAATGCCCAAGACTACCAAGTCTAGAGCAGATAGACCTTGTCAGACTGGTGACAGGTCCACTCAGAGGCAGTGACTGTGCGTTCTCCAAAGCCAGATGATGCTATCTGGGGAATTTTAGCCCGGAAGGACACAGCAATTTCCTTGAATAGTTGCTTTGAGTTTATTCCTAGGACAGACGTCTCCCTAAATCTGTTGACAAAACCAAGCTCTGAGGCCATTCAATTGTGAACCACGATGGATCTTCCAAAGCTTGAGAAGCCTTAGAAGCAGTTCTTGGTACTCTAACCATGCTATGTTCAACATAAGGACAACCAGTCAGAGATCAACACCCTGTCCTTCCAGGGAGTCAGAGCACTCTCATGCGGCCAGCGGAGGCCTGGTGCCTGCTGACTTAGAAACTGAAGGCCTCAGGCCAACCTGCCAGGCGCTTGCACTACTGACAGATGGAGACTTCTGGCTTTACAGGGCACCGTGAGGAATGATGGGAATGTACAGTCATGACGCAGGCAGCTCAGACACCAGCCCACAGCTTCTTGAGCTAGAGGAAACACTTCACTCCCCCACACTCCGTGGCTTCCCACTCAGTGGCTAAAACAATGTAGGCTACATTGCAAATCAAAATAAGCAACAGTGCATTTTATAATTAGCCACAACTTGACAAATTAATTAGTACAACAGCACAGTGTGTTCCCTGAAGCATGGCTTACTATATTTTGCTTGGAGAATATATGTCACAAATTACAGATGTATTATTCAAGGCACTTATGCAATCAGAGTGCATTCTAAAGGTGCCCTTTTGATACCACATTCTGAGATAAAACGAGGGCTCAAGGCAGCTAGAAAAAGCTACCAGCAAACCTACCATCCAAGCTTCAAGCTACAAAGGTGTTTGCAAAGATTTACTTCTTTTCCTGGAAGCAGAACAAAAGCTGTCAGGGACCAACATCTGGCCTCTGGGAAGAGCTAATGACAATTAGTTACTTGGAATGTGTGAAGTGGCGGAGAATCTGGGCCCCCAGAGACTTGGAGCCCGATGATCCAAAGCATGCAGACCAGGGTCCCAAGCGTGTATACTAGCTGCACGGTGTTGGTTGAGTGTCTCAGGGGGAAACGGATGTAGTGATAATGATAGGAACACCTACCTTGCAGGGTTACTGGAAGGACTGAGGTGATGCCTCATACGAAGTGTATAGAGCAGAGCCTAGTCCGTGGGAAGGGCTAGTAAAAGTCACTTCTCTTTGGACCAGGAAATGGCTCGGTGTGTAAAGCACCTGCTATGCAAACATGAGAACCCGAAGTCCCCATAAGATGAGCAAAGCTGGAAACAGCAGCATGTCTCAGTAACACAAGGCCTTCTATGGTAAAATGGAGGGCTAAAGGGCTTCCTTGGAAGCTCATGGGCTAGTTAGTAGATAATTACAAAGAGAAACCCTGTCTCAAACAAGATGGAAGGGAAGGACCAACACAGAAGGCTATCCTCTGACATGTGTTCCTGAACTCACACAAATATACATATGTGTGCATGTGCACACACACATACACACACACACACACACACACACACACACACACCCATCATACACTAAAATAAGAAAGAAAGAAAAAAATAAAAAGTCACTATTCTTATTCCAAGATGTATGTCCCTAGAAGGCTGAAGAAGGCATGACCTCAGGAAGCCTTGCAGGCAGGTCCATGTATGCCTTGAAGACATATATTCCTCCTCTGAGGACAGCCGAGAGCTTATTACTTAATTTTACTGGCTCAGAATCTCAAACATGGCTTCTCTTGGCGGACCAGCCAAGTTCACAGGAGTACATGTACACACCAAAAGGCCATTGGTGACTGAGCAGCAAGAACTGTGGCCAGCACTGTGTTGGCAAGTGTTTAACATCCAGCTCTCTGCAGCAGGGAGCCCTGGGCTGTGTATCATCTCTCTTCCATTGTTTTATAGTGTGGCTTCCCAAATTCCTAAGTTGAAGCTCTAATGCTCAGGAACTTGGAATGAGGCTGTATTTGGAATGGATGCCTTTAATGAAGAAGTTAAGTTAAAATTGGGTTCTATAGGAAAGCCACAATCCACAATGACTGCTGGGGAGATTGGTACGTGCATACAGAGAGAACACATACATATGCACACACAGCTCAGTGATGTGAAGACAACTAGGACACACACACACACACACACACACACACACACACACACCCCTCAGTGATGTGAAGACAACTAGGACATACACACACACACACACACACACCTCAGTGATGTGAAGACAACTAGGACACACACACACACACACACCTCAGTGATGTGAAGACAACTAGGACACACACACACACACACACACACACACACACACACACACACCTCAGTGACGTGAAGACAACTAGGACATACACACACACACACACACACACACACACACACACACACACACCTCAGTGATGTACAGAGCTACCTCCAAGCCAAAAAAAAAAGGCCTCAGCAGAAACCAGCTCTGTTGACACTGTGATTCAGAACTCCACCTGCAAAACTGTGTGAGAATGAAGGTCAGTTGTTAAAGGCACCCAGCCTGGGGTATACTGGCACAGCAGGGCAGCACACTAATATTCCTGGCATGACCAACTTCAAGCTTGCAGTGTGACATCCCTAAAGGGACAGAATGAGAGCAGGTGCACAGGAGTGGCTCTCACAAGTGAGGACATGGTAGGTCAAAAAACGACTGCTAAAATCAAGCCTGGGACTGCAGTCTCTTCCCAGGACAGGCTCTGCTCTTTCCTTGAAGGGATCAAGGGGTCTTAGCCAAATGCACTCTACAGAGGTGGTGTGTTTGCCAAGGAACCTATGATCCCATTAGCTTTAGGTGCTGTGCTCTAGACTGGGGTCGGGGGTAGATCTAAGACCTCTTGTACAGTTTACGTAGCCAATATTGGCCTCTGTGACTATCCTTCACCTTGGCTTCCTGGCAGACCAACCTCCAACCTGGTCCTTTCCAATGGCTCATTTTGAACTTTCTCCTTCAGACTTTTGGGCATGTCTGTAGAGGTGAACTTTGCGCTAGTAAATGCTGTAGCCCTTCAAAAGCAATCCTATTGCTCATATTTCCTAGTTCTGGTAGTGTCTCCTTGTCACAGCCCCCACCCCTGTCCTCACCAGGATGATTTTTTAAATCCCATATCCTACTTCAAGCCAAAATCATCCCGGTAGTGTGAGCAAGCCAAACAGTGAGCAAAGCCCCACCAGTTTTGCTTCCTAAAGAGTTCTATAACCCAGCCTCATCCTACATCCCTACTGTTACAGGCATGAATGGGAGTCTAGAGAGCATCTACTGGGATATCCAAGTTCTTACGTCCCAGAACAAGAAACTGGACCAAGGGCACAGTGGTAGAAAGAGAGACAACTCATTGGGAAAAGCCACATGTTCTCTTTCCCTGTGTTTTCAGAGATCCTAAAGAAGCAAGATCACCCTTTCGATATACTAAAGAGAAGGCTGCAGTGCTCTGGCTATTCTCAGACTGCTTGCTGGGGAAGCTGACTAAGTGGAGGGCAGACTTACAGCTGAATCTCTCCGGGTATAGCCTGAAGGAGGCACATCACAGGGAAAGAGCAGCAAGTCCACGTCTGGATTCAGCACCCAAACAAGCATGTTGTCTAGCAATAAAACAGATGTTTCTAAATAGGTCCAGTGCTCTCAGAAGAACTGGGTATAAATAATTCGCCCCCAGAAGCAGAATGTGGGTGTCAGGAAAACACATATGGGGTTCTGCCGCCTCGTGCCCAGGTGGAGGAAGAAACGCTGGGAGGCAGGATTGTCTCATCTCCACTGAAGAGGGTGCACTCTGGGATGTACTGAATGGGGCACATTCAATGAAACACCGAATCTGCCCCCATTTCAGGAGAGCCGCCACAGAGGTGATAGGATCTGAACACTGTGGATGGCTGGCCAGAGATGCTCTCTGGACCACAAGTTGGGGGATGCAGATGCAGCTCCTGGCACTCTCTGCACCTCTACTCCCGTCTACCCTCTCTTCTTTGTACCTATCCTCTCTCTCACTGCCTCTTTCTCACACACTTGTACGTGTCTCCTGTGATCTGGATATCCATCGTGGACCGCTGAAGGTGACCACTCCACTCCACCCACTCATGCACAAAATGTCCGAGAACGTCTTAGACCAGTGAATTCAGCGGCAATTCTCCTGCCATCTGTATCCTGCAAAGGCACCCAGGATGAGTCCTGGGACAACTCTGGGAGACCTCACAGAACCACCTCTTCAAGGCCTGCAGTCTTGCAGACACTAGTAGAGCATGTGTCTTGCACTGGTCTCAAGTGGGCAACAAGGGACTCTAGACTGCAAGTCCGTGAGTCACAGGGAAGAGGCTGTAAAACCCTCTAGGTAAAGCTGTTGAAGGGGGCTGACGAGGAGCGGGTAGGGGAACTGATGGTTACTTTCTCTGGTAGAGCCAACGGAGAACAACCTGAAGCATCCTGGTGATCCTAACGTGCACACTCTCTGGGCTCTACGTCCAGCCTGCTTTGTCTTGACAACGCAACTGTAACTTAGAACAGCCCACTGACCATCAAGCCACAGTTTCGGGTCCATAAAACCTGTTTTCCGCCCACAGCTCCTGCAGCGTGTAACAGAGAATAGTGAGTAACCAAAGCCCATGACCAAGGAGTTACTCTGCAAAGTCTAGGCCATCAGCCCTGTCATCAGGATGGCATACAGAGAGGCAGAGCTTCCTGAGGAAGCTTTAGTGGAACCCAAACTGTTCTCACCACTTCACCTGGTATTAACATGCCAACTCTGCCCCAGATAGCTGAAGCCTGCTACAGAGGGCCCTTCCACCTGAGCAGGTGAGCCCTCTTTCCCAGGTGCCAGATTTACCCAAGGGTCCTACTCAAGGGGACCAAGCAAGGCCCAGTGGCAGCACCCCCTATGGTCTCCATGAACTTTTGCTGATAGTCCAAGCCCGAGAGGAAAGAAGCTGTGGAGGTACCCAGAGGAGGCTACAAGGCTTCATTCAAGTCCTATAAATGGTTACATGAGCTCCGAGGTTCTTATAATGCCCTCCTCAATCCCTTCCTGCTAGATGGCTGTCCCAATTTCATGAGACAGGCAGGAGGTACGCCTCCATGTTTGCAGCCTCTCCTCAGCCAGGGGGAAGTGAGTCAGCTGCTGCCCTCCTGCACCCTAGCCCATCCTCTCAGCCCTGGGCTGGGACCCCTCCCTCTCCGCTCTCTCCCTCCATCTCCCCTAAGTGCCTCAGAAAGAAACGGTGGTGTGGAGAGAACTGGAGATGCCCATGCCGAGTGAAACAAGGCACAAGCAGAGGCCAAGTCGTTCATGCAGACCCTTCGGAAGGTTTTTCTTCTAGAAGCCAGACTGGACATTGAAGCTAGCCCAGACGGAAGGAGCAAAGGAGAGAGAGGCAGGGGTGAGGAAAGCCTGACCCGTGGGTTCCTACTGGTAGGAAGAGGCGAGAAGTCCTGGCCTTGTACTGCAGAGAAAGCAGACTAGACAAACGTTCTACACATTCATTCCGAAGGGCTAGAAAAATGAGTTGGAAGTTTTTTATCATAAAGAAATGACAGATGCCTGAGTTCCCGGATGTTTAGCCCAATTTAAGCATTACACACACATACCAAAAGCATCACAGTATCCCACGAAAATACTCATTTTGTATTTTCAGTGCCTGTTACAAACTAATTTTTAAAAAAAATTTAAATCCACTAAGAAGAAACACAGAACCCAGGGACCATCACCTAGAAAAAGATTCTCTGCATCCCAGTAGCATAATTACATCATGAAGCGGGAACTTATTGATGGCGAGGAGGCAGGGCCAAACATTGAGGAGGGAAGCAGGGAGCCAAGGACATTGGAGTGGGGAGCATCTTGCTCCTCCCCCCACCCCACCCCCGCCCCTGCACCAGGAGCATCTCCCCTGGGCCCAGCCAGCAGCTCTCCTGCAGGCCTCTTGCCTCAGGCCCCTCCAGGCAGCTCTCATTACTGCAGGATGGGCTCCAGAGGCCCAGGCCCAGGTGAGGGCCCATGTGGGCAGGCTGCAGGCTATAGGTGACCTATCTCAGTCTGCATCTGGCTAGAGCATCAATTTGCTCCCTCACAAACTCAGCTCAACTGAATTCGGTAAAACCCACTCTGGAACTGCATACTACGTCGTAAACAATCTAACTCCCAGAGTTCTGGCCACTCTTAGAAAAACAACTTCTCACATGCCCCATTTCCGCTTCCCAAATGTTGCTGCCTCTTATGGTGAATTTCACCAAGTCACAGAAAGTGGCCCTTTCCAGGGCTTCAGACAGTGAGATCTTTACCTACAACGTGACATAGCTCCATGTAATGTGACTAATACATGTCAATGGAAAATGAAAACGAAACTACTTTGTATGATTATTGGGAGACTCAATAACCATTATCTACAATGTAGTGGGTAGCCATTCCAGCTTTGGTCTGGAAGTTCCAACCCCCATTGAGGCTTCGGTAACTATCACGCCTACAAGGCAGGGCCAAGAGAGGGCCCTGAAGACCCGAGATCCAGATGCACTGCCCTCTCTTGGTTCCTGGACCCTGGACAATGGAGGTGGACCGAGCAGAGTTCTCCAGAGAACACCGACGGACTGCGCTACACCTTTCCCAGACCCTGTGACCTACCTATCCCTTCATTTGTAAGTTATGCCATTAAATAAACCTCCCTTTTAACTATGTGGAGTGGCCTTAATAATTTCACCAATACTACAATGCGCATTGAAATGTGAGAAAGTAAATTCCACGTTATATATAACACCAGTTTATATCTACTTCCAGCCTAGGCAGGGCAGAAACAGTGCTCCTGACCCATAGGACGGACCCATCACTCCTGACAGCAGGATTTGCGAGGACAGAGAGGAGCGAAGCCATGCCGGATTCTCTGCCCTCTATGTCTAACAGGCGCTAGATACATAGTAAGTGTCATATCCATGTCTGCTGGGTGAAAGAGCAAGGGAATCAATAGCATTCCCCTGTAGGGTCTGTCTGTCTTCATTCCCAGGCAAGGCTTCCCACAACCTGCCTCCGTCCCCTACTCGCTGATCAGAGCACATACACTTCAAAACAGCCTTGACCTAAGTGGCGTCAACACATCAGCAAGTGGACTTGACAGTGGTTACATCTGCAGAGGAAGGAAGGCTGGAAACCTTGAGGATCCAAAGAAGAGACCCCATTTGTTTACAAAAGGACAACCAGGTATCCGGAAAAGCAACTCTGTCTGCTCTTATTCTTCTCTGTGGCATGGAGAGTAAATTACAAAGTCAGTCTTCCCAGGGGTTCTGAGACCTTACCTCCCAAGAGCAACCTTATTCAAAACAGGAGAATCTAATTGCAAAAATAGCCATTAGAGGCAATGCACAACCACACAGAATCCCCAGCTCTTTGGGATGTGTAAGCAGCAGAGGGGAGGAGACAAGCAGCTTAGTGATTTCCAGGCTTCCAGGGGCCTCACATAGTCACATTTCTCTTCTAAAGGGAAGTCAAAGCCCCATGTTCTTGGGTAGAACCTGGCAGCTTGTCGTCATAAGTTATCTCACATGTACTAGAGTAAATGCTACTTTGACTGCTGAAGAGAATGTTGCAGCAATAAATCCTGGGCCAAAACAAGAACATCTTTAGGCGCCACCTCAGTGCCAGACACAGGCACAAAAATTTACCACATATTAGGGGCAAATGCCATGGGCTGGTCCCACCCATCAACACTGAGAATGCAGGAGCATACTAATCCTTGTCCCCATGGAGCCCACAGACCAGTGAAAGTGGGTTATACGCAGACAAAGTGAACCAAGCTTATCATGTATGTACCAGATACTGTTGTTGGAGCAGGATGTGTACTAACTCTCTTAATCCACACAGCAGCCCCATTCAGTACATGTTGTTATCCTCCACAGGAGAAAACCAGAGCACGGAAGCAAAGAAGCTTGCCAAAAGTTGCAGCTGTTAATGAAAGAGCTGGGACCCAAACCTTGACTTTCTGCCTCTGGAAACGTCATTTCCAACCACCGCTGTCACTGGTGAGCAGAGGTCTAGAAACTCTAGGCTCCATATCTGCACACTGTGTATCAGTGCTTGCCGAGAAAAATGAACCTGTGATATGGAGATCAATAGAGTAATGGTGTCGGGGAAATTGCCTTGACAAGTGAGACCAGAATTTTTCTTATGAAGAGGACTGCCTGCTAAGGATATTCGACAACTTTTTTTTTTTTTTTTTTTTGGTTTTTCGAGACTGAGTTTTTCTGTGTAGTTTTGGAGCCTGTCCCGGATCTCACTCTGTAGACCAGGCTGGCCTTGAACTCACAGAGATTCACTTGGCTCTGCCTCCCGAGTGCTGGGATTAAAGGTGTGCGCCACCACCGCCCAGCTTCGACAACTTCTTATGGCAACAAGTGAACGGCATAAGACTGGGTGTCGATTGGCCCAATATTTCGAGAAATGAGAATACAGCCTGTGCTGTAAAGGAAAAGTGAGTGTATGGAGCTCCAGAGATGACCTGGGAGGGAAAGAGTCAGCATCAGAGAAGAAAGAGCAGGGTGGTGGGAGCATGCTGGGCCCAAATGACTGCAAAACAGCCTGCCAACCTGGAGGGAAGTCTAGCCGCCTCATGAAAGGTTTGTGATTGCTCATTGATAGGAACAGTGCTGTTACTGTGGGATACGAGCAAGGGTGCTCAGACATTCTCACTAGCTCTTGAGGCACTCAGAGACCTATGGCTAAGTTCTGGGTTGTAGTCACCATGACTACATCACATAGACAATTACAAATTCTCTCTTTGTTTCAAAATCTACTCCCCCTGAATAGTTGGCTTGATGAAAATCACATACAATAATTAAACCATAAGTTCGCCTTTATCCACCTAGATTAATCCCCCTATGACATCCAAAAGAATTAAGTCTCTTAACAAGTGACACAGTCAAGTTTTTCTCATCTTATGACAAGGATGCTCATAAAATCTCCCAGTCATCAATCACTTTTAAGCGATTTATTTACATCAGTAAGTGGTTTGAATGGTAAAACTCTTCATCAATAGGACAACAGAGGTTCAGAGAGTTCTAATAATTGCTGAGATCACACGCTTACCAAGTGACCCAGTGGGAATTCCACCCAGGTCTGCCCAACAACAGGGGCCTCTCTCAGGCTGCAGAAACGGTGATTGTGCAGCCTCAGCTTGGTACTGTTTCTCTGAGCGTCCAAACGAATGAGTACATTGAAAATAATTAGCTGCTCATACTCCGAATCAATTAATCTTAGTTAAGCTCATTGAAATCTCAGCCTCAGTTACTGAAAATACCAAACTTGAGTTGATCACCAAAGGCAGCGCCGCAGCAGGAAACTCATTCAAGTAAATGACTCAGCTCCCCGAGTTCCCTGGGACCCTGATGAGAGAGGGGAGCCTGGCAAGAGACAAAAGAGTAATCCGCAAGGGTGGAGCCCAGCCAACTCCTGCTTTCAAGGCCCAAACCGATTGCCTTTTATTAAAACATAAGCTGGAAATCACTTATTCTGCATTAGGTGATTAATAGTGTTGGCCCCTTCCTGGGACAGAGCGGCAGCCCTGAGAAATGACGCAATTACTCCCAGTGAATGGGAATATTAAGGGACTTGTTACTAACAGGGTGGTGTGTACAATTTCATGGCTAATTAGGACTTTGGGGGGAGCACCGCTACATTACCCAGTCTAAACAGAATTCCTAAGCTGCCCCTCTCTCCGTGTTTTCAAATTGTTATGAAAAAAACTTTAAGAATTAAGGAAATCAAAGATGCTCTGGGTTAATTAGAAGCCAG